>NC_092055.1:59589233-60189233 GCF_003086295.3 Arachis hypogaea | reverse complement strand
ATTTTCATATAGTTTTTAGCATGTTTTGTTTAAGTTTTATTATATTTTCATAGGTTTTGGTGTAAAATTCACATTTTTAGTTTCTACTATGAGTTTTTTGTTTTATGGTGATTTCAGGTATTTTCTGGCTAAAATCTAAGAGTTTTGACAAAGTCTGATTCAGAGGCAAGGAAAGCATAGCAGATGCTATTAGGATCTGACCTCCGTGCATTCAAGTAAGCATTTCTGGAGCTACATATATCCAAATAGAGTTTTCTAAATGGCTTTGGAAATTTAACATCTAGGGCTTTCCAGTAATATATAATAGTTCATACTTGTCTTTGAAGATGAAGGCCCAAAATTGGCATTCAACGCCAGCCATCCACCCCAGTCCTGGCGTCAAACGCCCACAGAGAGGTGGCCAGCATCCAATGCCCAAAGGGGAGTCCAAAGGGGGCTTTCAATGCCCAAGAGCCTTACTAGCACATGGAGACACCCTTAGCTCAGTCCAAACACTCACCAAGTAGGGCCCGGAAGTGGGTTTTCGTGCTACAAGCTAAGCCTATCATATTTCTGTAATCCTTAGTTACTATATTAGTATATATAGGAGAAGATCAACCATGTTTAGAATCTCTCTCCAGCATATAATATTTTTGAACACCATTATGTGTAGTATGAGCCACTAAACCTCTTAGGTTAAGGTTAGGAGCTCTGCTGAGTTTTATGGATTAATAAAAGTGTGGGAATCCGTGCACCAAGTACGCACTTGCTTTGATGCGTACGCACACTCGCATTTTTTACAATCATGCATACGCATAGTCAGGCATGCGTGCGCACAAATGTAATCATGTTCCTCATTAAAGAAAACACGCTCGGGGCGATTTATGGAGCTGTTACCAAAGCCCAATCAAACTCATTTCTAAACATGGTTGAGTTTAGAAGCATGCTTTATGTCATATTCTAGAGAGAGAAGCTCTCTCTTCTCAATAGAATTAGGGTAGATTTAGGATAGATTTCTCTTAGGTTTAGATTTTAATTGTTGCTTTGATTTAGTTTTCTTGCAATTTCTTGTTGTTACATTTTGTTCTTTTCGTTTTATTTTCTATTTCTTTTATTTTGTTGCTCTTATGTTCGTGACTCTTGTTGATTTTAATTTCCATTATTAAAATTTATGTTTTCATGTTTCTTATTGTTTAATTAATTTGTTATTATCATTTTCTTGGATTGAGTAGTTGTAGAATTTATTATTTCTTGCAATTTTACTATGCTTTCATTTTAGGCCTTCCAAGTGTTTAATAAAATTCTTGGTTGGATTTTAGAGTAGATTTTTGTATTCTTGGCTTGGGTTGATGATGCACCACTATTTCGTGGTATATTTTGTGCTTAATTTAGGTGGATTTCATCCAATATTCCCACATTTATTCAATAAAATGGGATGGTTTCAGGATTGTTTCCTAAATTTTGCTTAAGTGTAAAAACATGTTTTTTAGGCCCTTAATTTGCTAATTTTAATTCACCTTTGATTCCACTAGATGCCTTGATGTGTTTTGTTGGTAAATTCAGGCTGAAAAGGATAGGAATGGATCAAAGGAGTGAAGAGAAAAGCATGCAACTAGAGGAATCATAGAAAATCAAGGATTTGGAGTGCTTACACCAACGCGTGCGCGTAGCAGATGCGCACGCGTGGATGTGGAGTCGCATGGCGACACGTACGCGTACATGACGCGTACGCGTGGACAGCAAAAAGCCAAGCAACGCGTACGCGTGACCCACGCATACGCGTCGATGCTCGCACGTGACTTCATTAAAGTGAAAATACTGGGGGCAATTTCTGTGCTTCCCAATCCCAAATCCAACTCACTTCTGAGCATATTACATGCAGAAATCAAGAGGAGTCAAACGGGGGAGGGGGGGCACATAGTTTAGTTTAGAGTTAGTTTCTAGAGAAAGAATCTCTCTCTTATCTCTAGAATTAGGTTAGAGGTAGATTATGGTTTCTTAGATCTAGGTTAAATTCTTGCTTTGATTTACTTTTCCTTTACAATTTCTTGTTCTTCTACCTTTAGTCTCTCTAGTTTAGCATTTAATTCTTGTAATTCTTCACTTTGTTGTTGAACTATTGTTTCTTCTATTTTTCTCCTTAATGTAATTTATGTTTTATGTTTCTTTATTGTTGATTTGATTTGTTGTTGTTAATTCCCTTGCAATTGAGTAGTTGTAGATTTATTTCTCTTGCAACTTAACTTTTCTTTCCTTTTACGCCTTCCAAGTGTTTGACAAAATGCTTGGAAGGATGCTAGAGTAGATTTTTCTCCTCTTGGCTTTGGTTGAGTAATTGGAGACTCTTGAGTTATCAAACTCTTTTGTTGATTGATAATTGAAAGTTTCTAATTGACTTGAATGACACTAACTCTAGTCTTTCCTTAGGATTTGACTAGGACGTTTGGACTCAAGTTGATTTATCTACTTAACTTTCCTTCGTAGTTAGAGGTTGACTAAGTGGTAGTAATGAACAATTCTTGTCACAATTGATGATGATAATGAGGATATGACTTCTAATTCCATACCTTGCCAAGAGCTTTCTTAGCTATTAGTTTAATTCTTGCCATTTACTCTTCATGTTCCTTATCCAAAACCCCAAAATATACATCTCATAACCAATAACAAGAACACTTCCCTGTAATTCCTTTGAGAGATGACCCGAGGTTTGAATACTTCGGTTATTTTTATTGGGGTTTGTACTTGTGACAAATAATTTTTTGCATGAGAGGATTATTTGTTGGTTTAGAAACTATACTTGCAACGAGAATTCAATTGTGAAATTCTATACCATCAAAAATCCACTCATCAAAATGGCGCCGTTACCGGAGAATCACAAATGTGCGATTGTTATTGGTTATTGTATATATATGAATATTGTGAATATGTTTGCCTTTTGTTTCTTTGTTAGTTCTTGCTAGTTTTAGGATTTGGTTTTCTTTGTTTCTTATTTGATTTTGTTTGCACTTTCTCTTGCTACTATGAATTCTCATCACTTTGGCTATGAGTGTGGTTACAATTATGTTGTAGGAAATGGAGATTACAATGAGGATATGTATCAAGGATGGAACAATCAAGGTTGGGAGGAGACTCAAGCTTATGGACAATCTTCTTGGCAGCAACCTCCTTGATAAGCCCCATTTTTAGGGTTTATCTTGTATAGATTTTGAGGGTGTTATCAATGATCTCTCACACTCATTCATATAAAAATGCATGATTTTTTGTTCCTTTCCCAACTTTGCTTCTTGGATGAAAACATGCCTCTTTTGCATTAAATTAGATATATTTGAATCCTCCTCTATTACCATTTGATGTCGTGATCCATTTGTTAAGTGATTCCAGAGTTCTTAGGGCAAGGATGGCTTAGAAGAGAAAAAGGAAGCATGAATGAAGGGAAGGAGCATGGAAAATGAAGTTTTGGAGCTTGATCAGCGATGCGCACGCGTACCTTGTATGTACGCGTGGATGCGCGCCACCAAGATCGGTGCGACGAAGCCAAAGCCAGAGCAGGCACATCTTCATGGCTAGGCCAGATCCTCAGGGATGCGCACGCATGCTTGACGTGTGGGCATGGATTGCAAAGCCCCAGGGACGTGTACGCGTTCTGTGCGCGTACACGTCGATGCCGCATGTGACTTTTTAAGAGAAAACATGATTGGCGATTTCAGGGTAGTTACAGACCCTGTTTGGAGCAGAATTTTGGCGGGAAAAGGCATAAGAAGACCAAGGATTGAAGGGATCCACATCTATTGACTCATTTTTAGATATTTTAGTTGGAAGTTACATTTTGTAGGAGAGAGAAACTCCAACTTCTCTCTAGCTTCTCTCTAGGGTTAGCTTCTCAAATTTCCAATTCTCTTGTAATCATTTGTGAAATCTATTATCAATTCACACTTCATTGCTTCAAATTATAGATCTAGATTCTACTCTTTTCAATTTAGTTCTTGTTGTTCAAGTTACTTGTGGATCTTAGCTTTTGGATGTTGTTACTTCTATTTCTATTGATACATTGAGGTAATTCAAGTTCTTAGGCTTCAATTGTTTGATTGTTGTTAATCTCTTGTAGTGGATACTTTTGAATTCAAGTTTATTCTCAATTTTATAATGTCTCTCATCATTGCTCTCCAAGTGTTTGAGTAAATGCCAACTTTAACTATGGAGTAGACTTTTCTTACTTGCCTTGGAAGTTGAGATATTAGAGACACTTGAATTGTTGATGTCCTTTGTTGATTATCAATTGTAGGTTGCTAATTAGTTTGAATGTCACTAAAGCTAGACTTCCCTAGGGTTAGACTAGGACTTGTGAACTCAAATTGATTACTTTCACTTGACATTCCTTCATACTAGAGGTTAACTAAGTGAAGCAATAACTAATTGTAATTCCAATTGATAGAGATAATAATGATAGGAAGTCCAATTCTCACTTCTAGCCAAGGCTTTTATATAGCATTACTTTCATTCACACCACTAGCTTGTCTTTTTTCTTATATGAAACTACCAAACACCAATATACTTTCTAACCAACAATGTGCATCTTGGAGCACTCCTAGGGAGAACGACTCGGGACTAACACTCTCGATTCTTAGTTTTAAATTGTTTGATGTGGAATTGTGTGTCGGTTGGGACTATACTACGATTGGATTTATTGATAAATTCTATACCGGAATAAAATCACTCATCACTCCTCCGGTCTCTTATAGTATAATTCCACTCCTAATGCATATCAATCCAATAGCTATGATGGATCTCCTTGTAGTTACCAATAAGCCCCACCATATGCTTATGAACACCATCCTCAACATAACTCTCAACTATACTCACAAGCCTCTTGATGAGCAGATAATTTATACGCTTTTTGGCATTGTTTTTAGTATGTTTTTAGTATGTTTTAGTTAGTTTTTATTATATTTTTATTAGTTTTTAAATAAAAATGATATTTCTGGACTTTACTATGAGTTTGTGTGTTTTTATGTGATTTCAGGTATTTTCCGGCTGAAATTGAGGGAACTGAGCAAAAATCTGATTTAGAGGTTGAAAAAGGACTGCAGATGCTGTTGGATTCTGACCTCCATGCACTCGAAGTGGATTTTCTGGAGCTACAGAAGCCCAATCGGTGGGCTCTCAATTACGTTGGAACTTAGACATCCTGGACTTTCTAGCAATATATAATAGTCCATACTTTGCTCGAGATTTGATGGCCCAAACCGGCGTTCCAAGTCAGTATAACAATTCTGGCGTCAAAACGGCAGAACTGGCATAAAAGCTGGAGTTAAACGCCCAAACTAGCACAAAAGCTGGTGTTTAACTCCAAGAAAAGTCTCTACATGTGAAAGCTTCAATGTTCAGCCCAAGCACACACCAAGTAGGCCCGGAAGAAGATTTCTGCATTAATTACTCATTTCTGTAAACCCTAGGCTACTAGTTTTCTATAAAGAGGACCTTTTGCTATTGTATTTGAACACACTTTTCATATACTTTTGATCTTGGTTATTCTGGTTCCCCCTTGGGGCCGAAGCCAATGACCACTATTTTCACTTATGTATTTTTAACGGTGGAGTTTCTACACCCCACAGATTAAGGTGTGGAGCTCTGTTGTTCCTCATGAATTAATGCAAAGTACTATTGTTTTTCTATTCAACTCAAGTCTATTTCTTATTCCAAGATATTCACTCGCACTTCAACCTGATGAATGTGATTATCCATGACACTAATCATCATTCTCACCTGTGAATGCGTGCCTGACAACCACCTCCGTTCTACATTCGATTGTGTGTATATCTCTTAGCCTCCTAGTTCATGATGCATGGTTGCCTCGCCTGACAACTGAGCCTTCCATTCCATGAGATCAGAGTCTTCGTGGTATAGGTGAGAATCAATTGGCAGTATTCTTGAGATCTGGAAAGTGTAAACCTTGTCTGTGGTATTCTGAATAGGATCTAGGAAGGGATGACTGTGATGAGCTTCAAACTCGTGAGTGTTGGGCATAGTGAGAAACGCAAAAGGATCAATGGATCCTATTCCAACATGATCGAGAACCGACAGATGATTAGCCATGCGGTGACAGCGCACTTGGACCATTTTCACTGAGAAGACGGAAGGTAGCCATTGACAACGGTGAAACCCAACATAAAGCTTGCCATGGAAAGGAGTATGAATGATTGGATGAAGACAATAGGAAAGCAGAGGTTCAGAAGGAACAAAGCATCTTCATACGCTTATATGAAATTCTCACCAATGAATTACATAAGTATCTCTATCTTATTTTATATTTTAATTATCTTAAACTCCATAACCATTTAAATCCGCCTAACTGAGATTTACAAGATGACCATAGCTTGCTTCAAGCTGACAATCTCCGTGGAATCGACCCTTACTCACGTAAGGTTTATTACTTGGACGACCCAGTGCACTTGCTGGTTAGTTGTGCGGAGTTGTGACAAAGAGTTGAGATTACAATTGTGCGTACCAAGTTGTTGGCGCCATTGATGATCACAATTTCATGCACCAAGTTTATGGCGCCGTTGCCGGGGAATGTTCGAGTTTGGACAACTGACGGTTCATCTTGTTGCTCAGATTAGGTAATTTTATTTTATGTTTAAGCTTTTTGCTTCTTATTTTCGAAAAAAATCTCAAAAAAACAATATTTATTCTATATTCTTCAGAATTTTTAAGAATGAATTCTAGAGTTTCATGATGATCTGTTGAAGTCTGGTTGGCTGTGAAGCCATGTCTAATCTTTTGGACCGAGGTTTCAACCTATCACCACAAGAGCTTGTTGATTTCTATCAATCTTGCTGTTGAATGTAATGATCTGCTAAAGCATGGCTGGCCATTGGCCATGTCTAGTGTTTTGGACCGAAGCTTTCACTAAAAGCTTGGCTGGCTAGTAAGCCATGTCTAATTCCTGGACCGAAGTTTTAGACTAATATTCCATGATTCCTGGAATTCTCATTAAAAATTTTGAATACCTTATTTTCTCTTTTTCCAATTAATTTTCGAAAAATTACAAAAAAAAATTTAAAATCACAAAAACCAAAAATAATTTGTGTTTCTTGTTTGAGTCTAGTGTCAATTTTTAAGTTTGGTGTCAATTGCATGTCTTTATTCTTCTTGCATTTTTCGAATATATGAGTTTTGTTCTTCCTTAATCTTCAAGATGTTCTTGATGATTTCCTTGCTCTGATCTTTAAATTCTCTTGTTTTGTGTGTTTTGTTGTTTTTCATATGCATTCTCAATTTGTTGTTATCCCTAGTATACAAACTTATAAGTTTGGTGTCTTGCATGCATTATTTGTTTTGATCTTGATTTTCCATGATTAGTTTCATTTTGTTGTTTCTCATCATTAAAAAAAATTCAAAAATTTTCAAAATTATGTCTATTCAAGTCAATAATACAGAGAATTGATGATTCAGAACATGCAGTAGAGGAATTACACAGAAAAAGCTGGGCGTTCAAAACGCCCAATGAGGAAGGAAAACTGGCATTTAAACGCAAGCCAGGGTACCTGGCTGGGCGTTAAACTCCCAAAAGGGTAGAGTTTTGGGCGTTAAACACCAGAATGGATACCATTCTGGGTGTTTAACGCCAGGATGGCACTAGAGGGAAGATTTTATTTTTAATTCAAATCTTTTTCAAATTTTCATAATTTTTCAAAATCAATTCTTTTTCAAATCATATCTTTTCAATCATATCTTTTCAAAATTAAATCCTTTCCATTTTTTACTATTTTCGAAAATCCTTGCTACAATTAATGATTTAATTCAAAATTTTCAAGTTGTTACTTGCCTATTAAGAAAGGATCAAATTTTAAATTCTAGAATCATATATTTTAATTTCTTGTTAGTTAAGTAATCAACTTTAATTTTAAAAATTTCTTTTTTTTTAAATTGATTATCAATCATATCTTCTCAATCATATCTTCTCAACCACATCTTTTTCAAAATTAATTTTCAATCATATCTTTTTGATTTCAAAATCTTTTTCAAAAACCACTTAACTACTTTTTCAATTTTAATTTTCGAAAATCATCAATTAATTTTTTAAAGTTTCTTTTAATTATTTCAAAATCTTTTTAAATTTAATTTCGAAAATTCTTCCCCTCTTCTCACATCCTTCTATTTAAGGACTAACACTCCTCCACTATTAGCAATTCGGACTCTCTCTCTCTATAAGTTCGAATTCTCTCCTCTCTACCTCCTACTTCTATTCTTCTTTTCCTCTGACACCTCAAGGAATCTCTATACTGTAACATAAAGGATTCCATACTTTCTTCTCCTCTCTTTCATATGAGCAGGAGCAAGGACAAAGGCATTCTTGTTGAAGCTGATCCTGAACCTGAAAGGACCTTGAAGGAAAAGCTAAGAGAAGCTAAAGCACAACTCTCTGTAGAGGACCTAACAGAATTTTTCAAACAAGAAGAAGACATGGCAGCCGAAAATAACAACAATGCCAACAATGCAAGGAAGGTGCTTGGTGATTTTACTACACCTACTCCCGACTTCTATGGGAGAAGCATCTCTATCCCTGCCATTGGAGCAAACAACATTGAGCTTAAGCCTCAATTAGTTTCTCTGATATAACAGAATTGCAAGTTTCATGGACTTCCATTGGAAGATCCTCATTAGTTCTTGGCTGAATTCTTGCAAATCTGTGACGCTATTAAGACCAATGGGGTTGATCCCGAGGTCTATAGGCTTATGCTTTTCCCCTTTGCTGTAAGAGACAGAGCTAGGACATGGTTGGACTCACAACCTAAAGAAAGCCTGAACTCTTGGGAAAAGCTGGTCAATGCCTTCTTGGCAAAATTCTTTCCACCTCAAAAAAATTGAGTAAACTTAGAGTGGAAGTCCAGACCTTCAGACAGAAGGAAGGTGAATCCCTCAATGAAGCTTGGGAAAGATACAAACAATTGATCAGAAGGTGTCCTTCTGATATGCTTTCAGAATGGAGCATCATAGGTATCTTCTATGACGGTCTGTCTGAACTGTCCAAGATGTCATTGGACAGCTCTGCAGGAGGATCTCTTCATCTGAAGAAGATGCCTGCAGAAGCTCAGGAACTCATTGAAATGGTTGCAAATAACCAATTCATGTACACTTCTGAAAGGAATCCTATGAATAATGGGACAACTCAGAAGAAAGGAGTTCTTGAGATTGACACTCTGAATGCCATATTGGCTCAGAACAAAATATTGACTCAGCAAGTCAATATGATTTCTCAAAGTCTGTCTGGAATGCAAGCAGCAATAGGTAGTACCAAAGAAGCTTCATCTGAAGAAGAAGCTTATGATCCTGAGAATCCAGCAATGAAAGAGGTGGATTACATGGGAGAACCCTATGGAAACACCTATAATCCTTCATGGAGAAATCATCCAAATCTCTCATGGAAGGACCAACAGAGGCCTCAACAAGGCTTCAACAACAGTAATGGTGGAAGAAATAGATTAGCAATAGCAAACCTTTTCCATCATCTTCTCAGCAACAGACAGAGAATTCTAAGCAGAGCCACTTTGACTTAGCAACTGTAGTCTCTGATCTAATTAAAACCACTCAAAGTTTCATGACTGAAACAAGGTCCTCCATTAGAAATTTAGAGGCACAAGTGGGTCAGCTGAGTAAGAAAGTTATTGAACTCCCTCCTAGTACTCTCCTAAGTAATACAGAAGAAAATCCAAAAAGAGAGTGCAAGGCCATCAACATAACCCACACGGCCGAACCTGGAGAGGAGGAAGAGGCAGTGATTTCTACTGAGGAAGACCTCAATGGACGTCCAATGGCCTCCAAGAAGTTCCCTAATGAGGAACCATGGGAATCTGAGGCTCATACTGAGACCATAGAGATTCCATTGAATTTACTTCTGCCATTCATGAGCTATGATGAGTATTCTTCCTCTGAAGAGGATGAAGATGTTACTGAAGAGTAATTTGCCAAGTACCTTGGAGCAATCATAAAGCTTAATGCCAAGTTATTTGGTGATGAGACTTGGGAGGATGAACCCCCTTGCTCACCAAAGAACTGGATGACTTGACTAGGTAGAGATTACCTCAGAAGAGATAGGATCCTGGAAAGTTCTCAATACCTTGTACCATAGGCACCATGACCTTTGAGAAGACTCTGTGTGACCTAGGGTCAAGTATAAACCTCATACCACTCTCTATAATGGAGAAGCTAGGGATCCTTGAGGTACAAGCTGCAAGAATTTCACTAGAGATGGCAGACATTTCAAGGAAACAGGCTTATGAACTTGTAGAGGATGTCTTGGTAAAGGCTGAAGGCCACTACATCCCTGCTAATTTCATAATCCTAGACACTTGGAAGTGTATGGATGAATCCATCATCCTTGGCAGACCCTTCCTAGCCACAGTAAAAGCTGTGATTGATGTTGACAGAGGAGAATTGGTCTTTCAAATGAATGAGGACTCCCTTGTGTTTAAAGCTCAAGGATCTTCCTCTATAACTATGGAAATGAAGCATGAAAAGCTTCTCTCAATGCAAAGTCAAATAGAGCCCCCACATTCAAACTCTAAGTCTGGTGTTGGGAGGCCATCACCATGCTCTGAGTATCTGTGAGGCTCTATGAGAACCCACTGTCAAGCTATTGACATTAAAAAGAAGCTCTTGTTGGGAGGCAACCCAATTTTATTTAATCATATCTATTTATTTTCTATTGTTATTTTATGTTTTCTGTAGGTTGATGATCATGTGAAGTCACAAAAACAACTGAAAAAGCAAAAACAGAACGAACAAAAGTATTAAAAATAGCACACCATGGAGGAGAAGCTTACTGGCGTTTAAACGCTAGTAAGGGTAGCAAAATGGGCGTTAAACACCCAGTCTGGCACCATTATGGGCGTTTAACGCCAGAAAGGGGCACAGAACTGGCGTTTAACGCCAGTAAGGGGCACATAACTACGTTTAACGCCAGAAATGGGGAGCAACCTGGCATTTAACGCCAGGATTGGCACTCCAAGCTGCGTTTACACGCCAACATGGTGCAAGGATGAGAAATCCTTGACACCTCAGGATCTGTGGACCCCACAGGATCCCTACCTACCTCATCTCTCTCTCTTCTTCACACCTTCCCCAAATACCCTTCACCAATCACCTTAATACCTCTTCCCCAAAAACCCCCCTCCATCTCCTCTATTTCTTCTTCTTCTACTCTTTTCTATCTTCTTTTACTCGAGGACGAGCAAAACTTCTAAGTTTGGTGTGGTAAAAGTGTTGCTTTTTATTTTTCCATAACCATTTATGGCACGAAAGGCCGGAAAAACCTCTAGAAAGGGAAAGGAAAGGCAAAAGCTTCCGCCTCGAGTCATGGGAGATGGAGAGATTCATCTCAAGGGTGCATCAAGACCACTTCTATGAAGTTATGGCCAAGAAGAAGGTGATCCCCGAGGTCCCTTTCAAGCTCAAAAAGGGCGAATATCCGGAGATCCGACATGAGATTCGAAGAAGAGGTTGGGAAATTCTCAACAACCCCATTCAACAAGTCAGAATCTTAACGGTTCAAGAGTTCTATGCCAATGCATGGATCCCCAAGAACCATGATCAAAGTGTGAACCTAGACCCAAAGAATTGGCTCACAATGGTCCGGGGGAAATGCTTAGATTTCAGTCCAGAAAATGTAAGGTTGGCATTCAACTTGCCCATGATGCAAGAAGATGCATGCCCCTACACTAGAAGGGTCAACTTTGATCAAAGGTTGGACCAAGTCCTAATAGACATTTATAAAGAGGGCGCTCAATGGAAGAGAGATTCAAGAGGGAAGCCAGTTCAACTAAGAAGGCATGACCTCAAGCCCGTGGCTAAGGGATGGTTGGAGTTCATCTAACGCTCAATCATTCCTACTAGCAACCGGTCTGAAGTTACTATAGACCAGGCTATCATGATCCATAACATCATGATTGGAGAGGAAGTAGAAGTTGATGAGGTTATATCCCTAGAACTCTACAAGGTGGCAGACAAGTCCTCTACTTTGGCATGGTTAGCCTTCCCTCATCTTATTTGTCACCTCTGCAATTCAGCTGGAATTGACATAGAGGAAGACATCCTCATTGATGAGGACAAGCCCATCACTAAGAAAAGGATGGAGCAAACAAGAGAGCCCACTCATGGACAAGAGCATGAGGAAATTCCTCATCATGAAATCCCTGAGATGCCTCAAGGGATGCATTTTCCTCCACAAAACTATTGGGAGCAAATCAACACCTCCCTAGGAGAATTAAGTTCCAATATGGGACAACTAAGGGTGGAGCACCAAGAGCATTCTATCCTCCTCCATGAAATTAGAGAAGACCAAAGAGCCATAAGGGAGGAGCAACAAAGGCAAGGAAGAGATATAAAGGAGCTCAAGCACTCCATAAGATCTTCAAGAGGAAGAACAAGCCGCCATCACTAAGGTGGACCCGTTCTTTAATTTTCTTGTTCTTATTTTTCTGTTTTTCAAAAATTATGCTTTTTGTTTATTTGTGTTTGTGTCTTATTACATGATCATTAGTGTCTTAGTGTCTATGCCTTAAAGCTATGAATGTCCCATGAATCCATCACCTTTCTTAAATGAAAAATGTTTTAATTACAAAAGAATAAGAAGTACATGATTTCGAATTCATCCTTGAAATTAGTTTAATTATTTTGATGTTGTGACAATACTTTTTGTTTTCTAAATGAATGCTTGAACAGTGCATATTTTTTATTGTTGTTTATGAATGTTAAAATTGTTGGCTCTTGAAAGAATAAAGAAAAAGGAGAAATATTATTTGATAATCTAAAAAATCATAAAATTGATTCTTGAGGCAATAAAAAGTAGTGAAAAGCTTGCGAAAAAAAAAAAAGAAGAAGAAAAGAAAAAGAAAGAAAAAGAAAAAGCAAGCAGAAAAAGCCAATAGCCCTTTAAACCAAAAGGCAAGGGTAAAATAAAAAGGATCAAAGACTTTGAGAATCAGTGGAAAGGAGGGCCCACAGGAATAAAATCCTGGCCTAAGCAGCTAAACCAAGCTGTCCCTAACCATGTGCTTGTGGCATGAAGGTGTCAAGTGAAAAGCTTGAGACTGAGCGGTTAAAGTCGTGGTCCAAAGCAAAAAGAGTGTGCTTAAGAGCTCTGGACACCTCTAATTGGGGACTCTAGCAAAGCTGATTCACAATCTGAAAAGGTTCACCCAGTTATGTGTTTGTGGCATTTATGTATCTGGTGGTAATACTGGAAAACAAAATGCTTAGGGTCACGGCCAAGACTCATAAAGTAACTATGTTCAAGAATCAACATACTGAACTAGGAGAATCAATAACACTATCTGAATTCTGAGTTCCTATAGATGCCAATCATTCTGAGCTTTAAAGGATAAAGTGAGATGCCAAAATTGTTCAGAAGCAAAAAGCTAATAGCCCCACTCATCTAATTAAGACTGATCTTCATAGATGTTTTTGGAATTCATTGTATATTCTCTTCTTTTTATCCAACTTTATTTTTGGTTGCTTGGGGACAAGCAACAATTTAAATTTGGTGTTGTGATGAGCGGATAATTTATACACTTTTTGGCATTATTTTTAGTGTTTTTAGTATATTTTAGTTAGTTTTTATTATATTTTTATTAGTTTTTAAATAAAAATCACATTTCTAGACTTTACTATGAGTTTGTGTGTTTTTCTGTGATTTCAGGTATTTTTTGGCTGAAATAGAAGGACCTGAGCAAAAATCTGATTCAGAGACTAAAAAAGGACTGCAGATGCTATTGGATTCTGACCTCCCTGCACTCGAAGTAGATTTTCTGGAGCAAACCGACGTTCCAAGTCAGCATAAGAATTTTGGCGTCAAAACGCCAGAACTAGCATAAAAGCTGGAGTTAAACGCCCAAACTGGCACAAAAGCTGGCGTTTAACTCCAAGAAAAGTCTCTACATGTGAAAGCTTTAATGCTCAGCCCAAGCACACACCAAGTGGGCCCGGAAGAAGATTTCTGCATTAATTACTCATTTCTGTAAACACTAGGCTACTAGTTTTCTATAAATAGGACCTTTTGCTATTGTATTTGAACACACTTTTCATATACTTTTGATCTTGGTTATTCTGGTTCCCCCTCTGGGGTCGAAGCCAATGACCACTATTTTCACTAATGTATTTTCAACGGTGGAGTTTCTACACCCCATAGATTAAGGTGTGGAGCTCTACTGTTCCTCATGAATTAATGCAAAGTACTATTGTTTTTATATTCAACTCAAGTCTATTTCTTATTCCAAGATATTCACTCGCACTTCAACCTGATGACTGTGATGATCCGTGACACTCATCATCATTCTCACCTATGAACGCGTGCCTGACAACCACCTCTGTTCTACCTTCGATTGAGTGTGTATCTCTTAGCCTCCTGGTTCATGATACATGGTTGCCTCGCCTGACAACCGAGCCTTCCATTCTATGAGATCAGAGTCTTCGTGGTATAGGCGAGAATTAATTGGCAGCATTCTTGAGATTCGAAAAGTCTAAACCTTGTCTGTGGTATTCCGAGTAGAATCTGGGAAGGGATGACTGTGACGAGCTTCAAACTCGCGAGTGTTGGGTGTAGTGACAGACGCAAAAGGATCAATGGATCCTATTCCAACATGATCGAGAACCGATAGATGATTAGCCGTGCGGTGACAGCGCATTTGGACCATTTTCACTGAGAGGATGGGAGGTAGCCATTGACAACGGTGAAAACCAATATAAAGCTTGCCATGGAAAGGAGTATGAATGATTGGATGAAGAGAATAGGAAAGCAGAGGATAACCATGACCAACATGGCCGAACCTGGAGAGAGTGAGGAGGACGTGAGTCCCAGTGAGAAAAGCCTCATGGGACATCCTCTGGACAAAAAGAAGTTTCCCTTCGAGGAACCAAAGGAATCTGAGGCTCATACAGAGACCATAGAGATTCCATTGAACTTCCTTCAGCCATTTGGTGCACGAAATTGTGATATCAGGCAACGGCGCCAAAAACTTTGTACGCACGTCTTAATAAATCATTTTTCATTCACAACTTCGATACAACTAACCAGCAAGTGCACTGGGTCGTCCAAGTAATAAACCTTACGTGAGTAAGGGTCGATCCCACGGAGATTGTTGGTATGAAGCAAGCTATGGTCATCTTGTAAATCTCAGTCAGGCGGATAATAGTTGATTATGGAGTTTTCAAAAATAAATGATAAATAAACAGAAAATAAAGATAGAAATACTTATGTATATCATTGGTGAGAATTTCAGATAAGTGTATGGAGATGCATTCGTTCCTCTGAACTTCTGCTTTTCTGCTGTCTTCATCCAATCAATCTCACTCCTTTCCATGGCTGGCTTTATGTAAGGACATCACCATTGTCAATGGCTACTTTTCATCCTCTCTGTGAAAATGGTCTGATGCGCTGTCACTGCATGGCTAATCATCTGGAGGCATCACCGTGGTCAATGGCTGCATCCTATCCTCTTGTGAAAATGGTCCAAATGCTCTGTCACAGCACGGCTAATCATCTGAGGTTCTCGATCATACTAGAATAGGATTCATCCTCCTTTTGCGTCTGTCACTACGCCCAGCACTCTGATGAGTATTTTGGTGAAAAATAAATTTCTCCCAAAACACACAAATCTAACCGGCAAGTGTACCGGGTCGTATCAAGTAATAAAAACTCACGGGAGTGAGGTCGATCCCACAGGGATTGAAGGATTGAGCAATTTTAGCTTAGTGGTTAATTTAGTCAAGCGAATCAAGATTTGGTTGAGTGTTTTGTGATTTGTAGAAATTAAATTGCATGGAAGCAAAAAGAACAGGGAATTAAAATGCTGAATCTTAAGGAACAAGAAATTAAATAGCAGAAACTTAGAATGCAAGAAAAGTAAATTGTGGAATCTTAAAGTGCAAGAAATGTAAATGGCTCGAAATGTAAAGGGGATTGGGAGTTGGATTTGCAGAAATTAAACAAAGAAAAGTAACTTGCATCAAACAAAAGAGTAAAAGAAGGTTTGGGTTGAATCGGATCTTGAAGCAGTAAAATAAATGAACATTGAAAGCAAGCAACAAAATGTGAATTGGGAATTTAGATCTCAGGACCCAGAGACTAGAAAACCAAGTCTAGATCTCAATGCCTTCCTAGATCCAACAAGAATAATTGCAAAGGAAATTGTAAATTGCAAGGAAAGTAGATGAGAATCAAGTAACAGAAACGGAAATTCAATTGCAGTAAATAAACAGAGAGATCTAAGGATGAGATTGAAACAGAATTTCTTCAATTCTTCAACCAAAGATCCAAGACAATTGTAATTGAAATTGAAAGCAATAAAACTGAGAGGAAGAGAAGTGAATTCTCCTTCCCCAAGACAAAGAAATTAAAGTTCACTCAATATCAAAAGCTCTCCGAAAACTATTATGAAAATTCTAAAAGGAAAGCTCCCCGAAGAACTTGAATTCTATCCTATTTATACACTTTCTTCAAATGATCTTCAAGCTTTGAGTTGGGCCTTTGCTCTTGGTGGAATTGGGTTGAAAGAGGCCTTGGTTGATTGCTCTTGAAGTTTGGAGAAGAACCAAAGTGAACCAATTGAACCGGGTTTGAGTTTTGCAAAAGTTGGACCAAAAGTTTGAGCAAAAGTTAGGGGTCTAACTTTTGCTCCAACTTTTCTTATCAGCTAACACCACTTTGCTGATATGAACGTTGGTGCCAACGTTAGGGGTCTAACTTTGGCCCTAACGTTGGCCTTGCCTTGAGTACTTGTGGCGCCAACGTTAGCCACCAAGTTAGGGGGCTAACGTTGGCGCAAACTTTTGCTCCTCCTTGTGATTTTCATGTGCCAACGTTAGCCTCAAAGTTAGGGGGCTAACGTTGGTGCAAACTTTTGGTGCCCAGGGAGGTTTTCTTCATGCCAACGTTAGCCTCAAAGTTAGGGGGCTAACGTTGGCGCAAACTTTTGGTGCCCAGGGGTGAATTTCATGTGCCAACGTTAGCCTCAAAGTTAGGGGGCTAACGTTGGCTCAAACTTTTGGTACCCAGGGAGTGATTTTCAAGTTCCAACGTTAGCCTCCAAGTTAGGGGGCTAACGTTGGGGCTAACTTTTCAACCAAAAATTTGTGCAAAAGTTTGATGCTAACTTTAGGTCCAGCTTTTTTGCTTCCTGGTTCAATTTCACTTATTCCATTGTCCTCTCTTCACTCCTAGCCATTCCTTCTTGCTTCAACCTTTCTCCAAGCTTTCTTCACCTATCATTAATCAACCAAACACATCAAAGCTATGCTCATAATCATGAGATATTCATTCTATCATAATATGCAACAATTATAGCATAAAACCTCATGAAATGGCATGAATTCACACATGGTTGATTCAATCAAGGGAAACATGAAAATCTACTCAATTAGCTTGCTTATGGTTCAAGAAAGTGCATAATTCAAATGAAAACAAAAGAAAAAGACTAGTTAACATAGGCTAGGATGACTTGTCATTACAACACCAAACTTAAAGCTTGCTTGTCCCCAAGCAAGAAAAGATTTATTGAGAAGAAAGAATGAGATGGAAGAAGATGTTCATGCTAGCAGAGTATTATTGATAGTTCATGGGATTTTGTGTGGATGTGCAAATACTCACTTCTTATTGACTCCTAGGCCTAGAAAGTCTCCTTCAAGCTTCAAGTGACATACTGCTATGACCTCTCATTATTCCTTTACCCTTGGCTATTACTTTGTTCATAAGCTTTATTTGAGTGTCATGTGTAGCAAGTTCATTTTCTTTTCTTTATACTTGACACATTATTCACCATAGACACTTGGCTCACATTCCTTCTTAAAACATTGATGCCCAGCACCTCTTTGGGTTACTAAATGCCTTGTAGTTAGGTTGCTCTTGATAGTGGACTTTCATCTGATGATCCCGGATTAGTTAACCCAAGTCACCGAGTGTTGAGGCACTCCTAAGAGCTTACTAATCCAAGCAGATCCTAGTACAAAGACATCACAGGCATATATTTTAAAGTTCAAGCTATTGGTGTCCAGCTTTGTTTCTTTTCCTTTTGTTCTGCCACTTTTTGGCTATCTTTTTTTTTTTCTTTCCTTCTTTTTGTTTTTCTTTCTAACCAAGGAAATTTTTTATTTAATTGATATTCATAGACAGTAGGCCACTCTTTACTTAGAAGGAGATATCCTGGCTCTTTATTCACTAAAAGTGAGCTATTATACAATCACACACATACCACCACTTACTTTTATTCTACTTCTATCTAACAGAGACTATCTTCCTTCACATTCAAACATTTCTTTTATTGAATTGAAAGTGCAGGGGACAAACATGCTTTTTGCTAAGTGAAAGTAAATACACAAGCATACACATAGACTAGTTTACTTATTCTAAGAGAAGTTTGAATCTGTTTGAACTAAATGAACACTTTATCAAGACATCAATCAAAAGTATTTCTCAACAGTAAAGGTTAAGTATAGATACAACCTATTGGTTTGCATTTCTTTTGTTCTTCTTTCTGTTGTGCCCCTTTTTGAGTCTTTATGCATGGTATCTTCAATTGGTGGTTAACTCCCAGACTTAATTCCTTGCTACTTCTTCTGATTCAACAGGTTAACTCTGGCAAACTTTTGTGTCCTTGCTAAAGGTTATGATATTGGGACTAAACAAAAATAGTTAACTTGTTGAATAATCTGTTTGATTGCTTGGAACTAGCAATGTGCAGGAAGTTGGAATGTAATTTTAAATGAAGTTTTGGTGGAACACCAAACTTAGCATCCTGCATTCTCCCTTAAATTGTTTTTGGTGTGTAACACCAAACTTAGCTCCTTGCAATATATAGCAGTTATCCAACACTTTTATTGAAAAAGTTATGAAAGGAAAACTACCTCAGGTTGGGTTGCCTCCTAACAAGCGCTCTTTTATTGTCACTAGCTTGACACTTTTCAATTCTTTTTAAGAGGGTTGTAGGTGTTGAACCTCTTTTTCCTTACCCCATTGTCCTCCCAAGTACAGCTTTGCTCTGTGACCATTTACTGTGAATTGATTCTTCGTTGCCTCATCTAGCAGTTCAATATTCTCATAGGGAAAAATCTTTGTCACCAAGTATGGGCCAGTCCACTTAGACTTCAGTTTGCCAGGGAAGATTTTAAGCCTCGAATTATACAGGAGCACTTGCTGTCCTGGCTTGAATTCCTTCTTTGTGATCTTCTTGTCATGCCACTTCTTAGCTCTCTCCTTGTATATCTTCGCACTTTCATAAGCCTCTAGTCTAAATTCATCCAACTCATTTAGTTGTAACAACCTTTTTTCTCCTGCAGCTTGGGGATCAAGGTTGAGAAGTTTAGTGGCCCAAAAAGCTCTGTGTTCAAGCTCTACAGGGAGGTGGCAGGATTTGCCATACAATAGCTGAACGGGTGACTTGCCAATAGGAGTTTTAAAAGCTGTCCTATACGCCCACAATGCATCCTCTAGCTTTCTAGCCCAATCTTTTCTTGTGATTCCCACTGTTTTCTCTAGGATCTTCTTTAATTCTCTATTTGCAAGTTCAGCTTGGCCGTTAGTCTGAGGATGGTAAGGTGTGGCTACTTTGTGAATTACTCCATACTTGTGGAGGAGTTTCTCCATTTGTTTGTTGCAAAAGTGACTACCACCATCACTAATAAGACCCTTTGGCACTCCATACCTAGTGAAAATGTGTTTTTTTAGGAATTGGAGGGCAATCTGTGCATCACAGGTGGTTGTGGCTATGGCTTCCACCCACTTTGAGACATACTCCACTGCTACCAAGATGTATCTAAAAGAATAAGAAGGAGGAAAAGGCCCCATGAAATCGATTCCCCATAGATCGAACAATTCTAATTCTAAGATAAAGTTTTGAGGCATCTCATTCCTTTTTGTTAATCCTCCTGCTTTCTGGCATTCCTTACATTGGTGTACATATTCTCTGGCATCCTTGAAGATAGTTGGCCAATAGAAGCCACTCTGCAGTATTTTTGCGGCTGTTTTTTCTGGGCCAAAGTGTCCACCATAAGCTGAACCATGACAATGCCATAAGATGTCCCTGATTTCACTTTCGGGAACACACCTTCTGATTACTCCATCAGAGCATCTCTTGAACAAGAAGGGTTCATCCCATGAAAATTTCCTTGCTTCGTTGATCAACTTCTTCACTTGTTGCTTAGAGAACTCTTGCGGTATCTTCCTTCCCACTTTGTAATTTGCTATGTCAACAAACCAAGGTGCTTGCTGGATTTGCAGAAGGTACTCATCTGGGAAGCTTTCATTTATGGGCTGGGATGCTTTTTGACTTGTTTCATGTGGCAACCTCGACAGATGATCAGCGACCTGATTTTCAGTGCCCTTCCTATCTCTTATCTCTATGTCAAATTCTTGTAGGAGCAGTATCCACCTGATGAGTCTTCGTTTAGCATCCTGCTTTGACATTAAATACTTAAGTGCAGCATGATCAGTGTAAACCACAACTTTGGATCCTATTAGATATGATCTAAACTTATCAAATGCATAGATTACAGCTAGCAATTCTTTTTCTGTTGTGGTGTAATTTCTTTGGGACTCATTCAACACTTTACTTGCATAATATATGACATGATGCAAATTTCCCTTCTTTTGCCCAAGTACAGCACCAATTGCAAGGTCACTTGCGTCACACATGAGTTCAAAAGGTAATTCCCAATCTGGAGGTGTGATGATTGGTGCTGTTGTGAGTCTATTTTTTAAAGTTTCAAAGGCATGCTGGCAGTTTTCATCAAAAACAAAAGGGTTATCAAGCATTAACAAATTACTCAAAGGTTTGGCTATTTTTGAAAAGTCCTTGATAAACCTTCTGTAGAATCCGGCATGCCCCAAGAAACTTCTAACAGATTTCACATTAATTGGTGGAGGGAGTTTTTCTATGATCTCAACCTTTGCCTTATCAACCTCTATCCCCTTTTTTGAAACTTTATGGCCAAGAACAATCCCTTCGGGTACCATGAAATGGCATTTCTCCCAGTTTAAAACCAAATTAGTTTTTTGGCACCGTTTCAAGACAAGAGTTAAATGGTTTAGGCAAGCATTGAAATTATCACCAAAAACAGAGAAGTCATCCATGAAGACTTCTAAAAATTTTTTGACCATATCAGAGAAAATGGAGAGCATACACCTTTGAAATGTGGCAGGGGCGTTGCAGAGCCCAAAGGGCATCCTCCGATATGCAAAAACTCCAAATGGACATGTAAAGGCAGTTTTCTCTTGGTCCTTGGGGTTCACCACGATTTGATTATACCCAGAATATCCGTCCAAAAAGCAGTAATAGGCATGGCCGGCTAACCTTTCCAGCATCTGATCAATGAATGGGAGAGGGAAATGATCCTTCCTGGTGGCATCATTCAATCTTCTATAGTCTATGCACATCCTCCACCCAGTCACTATTCTAGTAGGGATCAACTCATTCTTCTCATTAGTGATGACCGTCATTCCTCCCTTCTTTGGTACAACTTGAACCGGGCTTACCCATGGGCTGTCAGATATTGGGAAGATTATCCCTGCATTCCACAACTTCATTACTTCCTTCTGGACAACTTCCTTCATTGTGGGATTTAGCCTTCTTTGCGGTTGAACCACTGGTTTGGAATTATCTTCCAAGAGGATCTTATGCATACATACTGCAGGGCTGATTCCCTTCAGGTCATCAATGGTCCATCCTAAAGCATCTTTGTGAGCTTTGAGTACGTCAAGAAGTTCTCCTTCTTCCTTCTTTGTCAGGGATGAATTAATGATTACTGGGAAGCTCTCCGATGTGCCAAGGAATGCATATTTGAGATGGGTGGGTAAAGGTTTCAGTTCTTGTTTTCGTACATCTTCCTTCTTATCTTGTCTTTCATCTTGCTCAGTAGAGGTCTCAGCCACTTGTTCCTCTGTTGCCCCTTGATTTCCTTCTTGCTCTTGAAAATTTTCTTCCAATGTTTCTTCCACCAAACTGTCTATCATGTCCACTCTCACGTAATCCTCTTGCTCAGGAGCGTTTTGCATTGATCTGAACACGTTTATGACCATTTGTTCATTATGGACCCTGAAGGTCATTTCTCCTTTTTCTACATCAATGATGGCCCTTGCTGTGTGTAGAAATGGCCTTCCCAGAATGATTGAGTCGTTTCCTTCTTCTTCAGTGTCCAAAATTACAAAATCTGCTGGGAAAATAAACTCCCCAACCTTCACCAACAGATTCTCCACAATTCCATTTGGTGTCTTGATTGATCTGTCAGCCATGACTAGTGACATCCTGGTGGGTTTAAGCTCTTCTATGGCAAGTTTTCTTATCATTGAGAGAGGCATTAAATTGATGCTAGCACCCAGGTCACAGAGAGCCTTGTTGAGAATTATCTTGCCAATAGTGCATGAGACTACAAAGCTTCCCGGATCCTTAAGTTTTGGTGGAATACCCCGTTGAATCATAGCACTGCATTCCTCGGTGAGTAATACGGTTTCCCTTTCAAGCCAACTTCTTTTCTTGTTGATAAGATCCTTCAGAAACTTGGAATATAGAGGCATTTGCTCCAGTGCTTCAGCCAAGGGGATATTAATTTCTAGCTTCTTGAAAATCTCAAGGAATTTGTGAAAATGCTGGTCTTTAACCTCTTTGTTAAACCTCTGGGGATATGGCAGTGGAGGTGTAATGCTCTTTCCTAATTGCTGCTGTCCCTGAGCTCCTTCCTTTGAGCTATGCGGCTGGTTGTCCTTCTCTTTAAGTTTCTCAGTGCCTTTGTTTGGCATCACAACTTGCTCCTTAGCCTCATCTGCCTTTGTTTGCTTCTCATCCTCCGTTGGTTCTTTGATGTTCTCTGCTTGCTTCCTTGTAGTGTCATTGTTGCTTATCAATGTTCTCCCACTCCTTAATTGTATTGCCTTGCATTCCTCCTTGGGATTTGGAATTGTGTCACTGGGCAGTGAGTTTGAAGGTCTCTCAACAGATACTTGCTTGGAGAGTTGCCCCATCTGTCTCTCTAGGCTCTTCAGGGAGGCTTCCTGATTCTTGGTTACCATTTCCTGGTGTTTCAACATTTTGTCTATCATGGCCTCCAAGTGAGTGATTCTTTGGGCTTCAGGTGATACTTGAGGTGGGTTATGAGATGTGGGTGGTGGATGGTAGGCGTTTTGGTTGGTGGGTTGGTTATTAGATTGGTATTGGTTGAGGTTGGGGTAGTTGTTTTGAGGTTTTCTGTAGGGGTTTTGGTTAGTCTGCTGCTGGTTGTGATTTTGGTTGCTTCTTGGGTTGTGTTGGTTTGAGTTCCTCTGCCATGGTTGTTGGTTTTGGGTATGGTTATCTCCCCATCTGAGGTTTGGGTGGTTTTTCCAGGATGGATTGTATGTATCACCATATACTTCATTTGGTCCTTGGTTGTGCATATACTGTACTTACTCTTGTTGTTGTTCTTCTTGAGTTTCTTCACTCTGTCCCCATGTGGTTGATGGTTGGCTAGTGTTAACTGCTGCAACTTGGAGACTGTCAATCCTCTTGGCATTTGCTCAAATTGTTGATGAATTTGCTGCTGCATCATCTTGTTTTGAGCTAGGATTGAATCCACTCCTTCTAGCTCCATTACTCCTCTCCTTTGTGATGGTTGGCGGCCTCTTTGATGAGCAAAGAAATATTGGTTGTTGGACACCATATCAATGAGTTCTTGAGCCTCTTCTGTAGTTTTCATGAGTTGCAAGGAACCTCCAGCTGAATGATCCAAAGCTTCCTGGGATTTCAGTGTTAAGCCTTCATAGAAGTTTTGAAGCTTCTCCCACTCATTAAACATAGCAGGGGGACATTTCCTGATCAGAGCCTTGTACCTCTCCCATGCCTCATAGATAGGTTTGGCCTCCATTTGTGTAAATGTTTGTACCTCAGCCTTTAACCTTATAATCCTCTGAGGTGGATAAAATTTTGCAAGGAACTTAGTTACCAAATCATCCCAGTTGTTGATGCTGTCCCTTGGAAAAGATTCCAACCATTGAGTGGCCTTGTCCCTGAGAGAAAATGGGAATAGCATCAGCTTGTAACTGTCAGGAGGCACACCATTAGTTTTGACAGTGTTGCATATCCTCAAGAAAGTGGATAAGTGTTGGTGTGGGTCTTCAAGTGGTCCTCCACCAAAAGAGCAATTGTTTTGAACCAAAGTGATGAGTTGTGGCTTGAGTTCAAAATTGTTAGCATTGACATTTGGAGCCAAGATGCTGCTCCCACAATGTCTAGGATTTGCAAAGGTATAGGAAGCCAAAACTCTCCTCTGGGGTGGGTTGTCATTGTTGTTGTCTTCTCCACCTGGTGGATTGGTTAAATGTTCCTCCATCTCTTGGAATTCTTCGTCTGATTCCTCTTCTCCAACAATATTTTTCCCTCTTTCAGCTCTTCTTAACCTCCTGAGAGTTCTTTCGTCTTGTTCATGAAAATTGGGTATGGTTCTTCTTGTACCTGACATACAAGCAGAGCATGAGAAATGCACAAAACCAGTGACACTTCAATTTACTGCCAGATTGAAGTGTTAGTTAGTTTAAGCAAAAAATCAAACAGTTAGTGGGTTAGTCAAAAATTAAAGAAAAAGTGCTTGATCTAGATCACCACCTCACTTAATCATTGTCAATCTAATCAATCCCCGGCAACGGCGCCAAAAACTTGATGAGTATTTTGGTGAAAAATAAATTTCTCCCAAAACACACAAATCTAACCGGCAAGTGTACCGGGTTGTATCAAGTAATAAAAACTCACGGGAGTGAAGTCGATCCCACAGGGATTGAAGGATTGAGCAATTTTAGCTTAGTGGTTAATTTAGTCAAGCGAATCAAGATTTGGTTGAGTGTTTTGTGATTTGCAGAAATTAAATTGCATGGAAGTAAAGAGAACAGGGAATTAAAATGCTGAATCTTAGGTAGCGTTTGGTGGAGAGACAGAGACGGAAAGACCGAGACTGAGAGACAGAGACTAAGAGACAGGGGTTGAAATAAATCTCAGTATTCTGTTTGGTGCAAAATGGGAGACAGGAATTGAAACAAGAATGAAACTCTAATTTAATTTACACAAAGGGTAAAATTAGAATTAATTAATTGAAATGAAAGTATTTTAGGTATAAAATGTTATTAAAGTTTCAGTCTCCATCTCTAAAAATTTCAGTCCCCTGTGTCCCTACTTTTTGGAGGTACTGAAATACTGAAATTTTAGAGACAGAGACAGAGATTTTAGTACCAGTCTCTGAACTAACAAATACGATACTGAGTCTCAGTCTCTCAATCTCTGTCTCAGTACTTCAAAACAAACACTACCTTAAGGAACAAGAAATTAAATAGCAGAAACTTAGAATGCAAGAAAAGTAAATTGCGGAATCTTAAAGTGCAAGAAATGTAAATGGCTCGAAATGTAAAGGGGATTGGGAGTTGGATTTGCAGAAATTAAACAAAGAAAAGTAACTTGCATCAAACAAAAGAGTAAAAGAAGGTTTGGGTTGAATCGGATCTTGAAGCAGTAAAATAAATGAACATTGAAAGCAAGCAACAAAATGTGAATTGGGAATTTAGATCTCAGGACCCAGAGACTAGAAAACCAAGTCTAGATCTCAATGCCTTCCTAGATCCAACAAGAATAATTGCAAAGGAAATTGTAAATTGCAAGGAAAGTAGATGAGAATCAAGTAACAGAAACGGAAATTCAATTGCAGTAAATAAACAGAGAGATCTAAGGATGAGATTGAAACAGAATTTCTTCAATTCTTCAACCCAAGATCCAAGACAATTGTAATTGAAATTGAAAGCAATAAAACTGAGAGGAAGAGAAGTGAATTCTCCTTCCCCAAGACAAAGAAATTAAAGTTCACTCAATATCAAAAGCTCTCCGAAAACTATTATGAAAATTCCAAAAGGAAAGCTCCCCGAAGAACTTGAATTCTATCCTATTTATACACTTTCTTCAAATGATCTTCAAGCTTTGAGTTGGGCCTTTGCTCTTGGTGGAATTGGGTTGAAAGAGGCCTTGGTTGATTGCTCTTGAAGTTTGGAGAAGAACCAAAGTGAACAAATTGAACCGGGTTTGAGTTTTGCAAAAGTTGGACCAAAAGTTTGAGCAAAAGTTAGGGGTCTAACTTTTGCTCCAACATTTCATATCAGCTAACACCACTTTGCTGATATGAACGTTGGTGCCAACGTTAGGGGTCTAACTTTGGCCCTAACGTTGGCCTTGCCTTGAGTACTTGTGGCGCCAACGTTAGCCACCAAGTTAGGGGGCTAACGTTGGCGCAAACTTTTGCTCCTCCTTGTGATTTTCATGTGCCAACGTTAGCCTCAAAGTTAGGGGGCTAACGTTGGTGCAAACTTTTGGTGCCCAGGGAGGTTTTCTTCATGCCAACGTTAGCCTCAAAGTTAGGGGGCTAACGTTGGCGCAAACTTTTGGTGCCCAGGGGTGAATTTCATGTGCCAACGTTAGCCTCAAAGTTAGGGGGCTAATGTTGGCTCAAACTTTTGGTACCCAGGGAGTGATTTTCAAGTTCCAACGTTAGCCTCCAAGTTAGGGGGCTAACGTTGGGGCTAACTTTTCAACCAAAAGTTTGTGCAAAAGTTTGATGCTAACTTTAGGTCCAGCTTTTTTGCTTCCTGGTTCAATTTCACTTATTCCATTGTCCTCTCTTCACTCCTAGCCATTCCTTCTTGCTTCAACCTTTCTCCAAGCTTTCTTCACCTATCATTAATCAACCAAACACATCAAAGCTATGCTCATAATCATGAGATATTCATTCTATCATAATATGCAACAATTATAGCATAAAACCTCATGAAATGGCATGAATTCACACATGGTTGATTCAATCAAGGAAAACATGAAAATCTACTCAATTAGCTTGCTTATGGTTCAAGAAAGTGCATAATTCAAATGAAAACAAAAGAAAAAGACTAGTTAACATAGGCTAGGATGACTTGTCATCACACTCGCGAGTTTGATGTTCGTCACAGTCATTCAATCCCAGAATCCTACTCGGAATACCACAGACAAGGTTTAGACTTTCCGGATTCTCATGAATGCCGCCATCAATCTAGCCTATACCACGAAGATTCTGATTAAGAGATCCAAGAGATAATCATCCAATCTAAGGTGGAACGGAAGTGGTTGTCAGGAACGCGTTCGTGGGGGAATGATGATGATTGTCACGTTCATCACATTCATGTTGAAGTGCGAATGAATATCTTAGAAGCGGAATAAGTTGAATTGAATAGAAAAACAGTAGTACTTTGCATTAATTCATAAGGAACAGCAGAGCTCCACACCTTAATCTATGGAGTGTAGAAACTCTACCGTTCGAAAATACATAAGTGAAAGGTTCAGGCATGGCCGAATGGCCAGCCCCCAAAACGTGATCACAGGATCAAAAATACAATCCAGGATGATCCGAAGATGCCTAATACTATAGTAAAAGGTCCTATTTATACTAAACTAGCTACTAGGGTTTACAGAAGTAAGTAATTGATGCATAAATCCACTTCCGGGGCCCACTTGGTGTGTGCTTGGGCTGAGCTTGAATGTTACACGTGCAGAGGCTCTTTCTGGAGTTGAACGCCAGGTTGTAACGTGTTTCTGGCGTTCAACTCTGGTTTGTGACGTGTTTCTGGCGTTTAACTCCAGACAGCAGCGTAGAACTGGCGTTTAATGCCCTTTTACATCGTCTAAACGCGGCTAAAGTATGGACTATTATATATTGATGGAAAGCCCTGGATGTCTACTTTCCAACGAAATTGAAAGCGCACCATTTTGAGTTATGTAGCTCCAGAAAATCCACTTTTAGTGCAGGGAGGTCAGAATCCAACAGCATCAGCAGTCCTTCTTCAACCTCTGAATCTGATTTTTGCTCAAGTCCCTCAATTTCAGCCAGAAAATACCTGAAATCACAGAAAAACACACAAAGTCATAGTAAAGTCCAGAAATGTGAATTTAACATAAAAAATAATAAAAACATCCCTAAAAGTAACTAGATTCTACTAAAAATATACTAAAAATAATGCCAAAAAGCATATAAATTATCCGCTCATCACAACACCAAACTTAAATTGTTGCTTGTCCCCAAGCAACTGAAAATCAACTAGGATAAAAAGAAAAGAATATACTATAAATTCCAAACTATCAATGAAACATAGCTCCAATCAGATGAGCGGGACTTGTAGCTTTTTGCCTCTTGAATAGTTTTGGCATCTCACTTTATCCATTGAAGTTCAGAATGATTGGCATCTATAGGAACTCAGAGTTCAGATAGTGTTATTGATTCTCCTAGTTCAGTATATTGATTCTTGAACACAGCTACTTTATGAGTCTTGGCCGTGGCCCTAAGCACTTTGTTTTCCAGTATTACCATCGGATACATAAATGCCACAGACACATAACTGGGTGAACCTTTTCAGATTGTGACTCAGCTTTGCTAAAGTCCCCAATTAGAGGTGTCCAGGGTTCTTAAGCACACTCTTTTTTTGCTTTGAACCTTGACTTTAACCGCTCAGTCTCAAGTTTTCACTTGACACCTTCACGCCACAAGTACATGGTTAGGGACAGCTTGGTTTAGCCGCTTAGGCCAGGATTTTATTCCTTTAGGCCCTCCTATCCACTGATGCTCAAAGCCTTGGGATCCTTTTTATTACCCTTGCCTTTTGGTTTTAAGGGTTACTGGCTTTTTGCTCTTGCCTCTTGGTTTTAAGAGCTTTGGCTTTTTCTGCTTGCTTTTTCTTTTTCTTTCTATTTTTTTTGCTATTTTTTTTTCTGCAAGCTTTGTTCTTTGCTGCTTTTTCTTGCTTCAAGAATCATTTTTATAATTTTTCAGATTATCAAATAACATGTCTCCTTGTCATCATTCTTTCAAGAGCCAACATATTTAACATTCTTAAACAACAACTTCAAAAGACATATGCACTGTTCAAGCATTCATTCAGAAAACAAAAAGTATTGTCACCACATTTTTCAAGGATAAATTCGAAACTCATGTACTTCTTGTTCTTTTGAATTAAAACATTTTTCATTTAAGAGAGGTGATGGATTCATAGGACATTCATAACTTTAAGACAAAGTTACTAAATACTAATGATCATGTAATAAGACACACACATGGATAATCACTTAACATAAAGAAAAAGAAAAACAGAGAATGTAAGAACAAGGAATGAGTCCACCTTATTGATGGTGGCGTTTCCTTCTTGAGGAACCAATGATGTCCTTGAGCTCTTCTATGTCTCTTCCTTGTCTTTGTTGCTCCTCCCTCATTGCTTTTTGATCTTCTCTAATTTCATGAAGGATAATGGAGTGCTCTTGATGTTCCACCCTTAGTTGTCCCATGTTGGAACTTAATTCTCCTAGGGAGGTGTTGATTTGCTCCCAATAGTTTTGTGGAGGAAGATGCATTTGAGGCATCTCCGGGATCTTATGGTGATGAGCTTCATGCATTTCTTGAGATCCATGAATGGGCTCTCTTGCTTGCTCCATCCTTTTCTTAGTGATGGGCTTCTCTTCCTCAATGGGAATGTCTCCTTCTATGTCAATCCCAGCCGAATTACATAGATGGCAAATGAGGTGAGGAAAAGCTAACCTTGCCATAGTGGAGGACTTGTCAGCCACCTTGTAGAGTTCTTGAGGTATAATCTCATGAACCTCCACCTCTTCTCCAATCATGATGCTATGGATCATGATGACCCGTTCTATAGTAACTTCAGACCGGTTGCTAGTGGAAATGATTGAGCGTTGAATAAACTCCAACCATCCTCTAGCTACAGGCTTAAGGTCTAGTCTTCTCAGTTGAACCGGTTTGCCTTTTGAGTCAATCTTCCATTGAGTTCCTTCCACACATATGTCCATGAGGACTTGGTCCAACCTTTGATCAAAGTTGACTCTCCTTGTGTAGGAGCGTGCGTTCTCTTCCATCATTGGCAAGTTGAACGCCAACCTTACATTTTTCGGACTAAAATCTAAGTAATTCCCCCGAACCATGGTGAGATAATTCTTTGGGTTCGGGTTCTTACTTTGATCATGGTTTCTTGTGATCCATGCATTAGCATAGAACTCTTGAACCATTAGAGTTCCGACTTGTTAGATGGGGTTTGTTAGAACTTCCCAACCTCTTCTATGGATCTCATGTCGGATCTTCGGATACTCATTTCTCTTGAGTTTGAAAGGGACCTCGGGGATCACCTTCTTCTTGGCCACAACATCATAGAAGTGGTCTTGATGAGCTTTGGAGATGAATCTTTCCATCTCCCATGACTCAGAGGTGGAAGCTTTTGTCTTTCCTTTCCCTTTTCTAGAGGATTCTCCGGTCTTGGGTGCCATCAATGGTAATGGAAAAACAAAAAGCTTATGCTTTTACCACATCAAACTTAGAATATTGCTCGCCCTCGAGCAAGAGAAGAAAGAATAGATGAAGAAGAAGAAGAAAATATGGAGGAGAGGAGGGAGAGGTGGATTCGGCCAAGATGGAGAAGAGAGGGTTGTGTTGTGTGAAAATGAGGAAGAGTGGAGGGCTATATATAGGGAAGGGAGGGGGGGTAAGGTTCGGCCATAAGGGTGGGTTTTGGGTGGGAAATTGATTTTGAATTTTGAAGGTAGGTGGAGTTTATGAGGTAGGTTTATGGGGAAGAGTGGATGATGTGAGTGGTGAAGTGGTGATATGGAAGAGAGATTGAGGTGATTGGTGAAGAGTTTTGGGGAAGAGTGTTTATTGGGAAGAGAGGATGAACATGGAGAAGAGGGAAGAGAGTGAGTAGTGGTGGGTGGGGATCCTGTGGGGTCCACAGATGCTGAGTTGATCCTGTGGGGTCCACAGATCCTGAGGTGTCAAGGATTTGCATCCCTGCAACCATTAGGCATGTAAAATGCCTTTGCATGCAATTCTGGCGTTTAAACGCCGAATTGATGCTTGTTCTGGGCGTTTAACACCTAGATGCAGCATATTTCTAGCGTTGAACGCCAGCCAGATGCTTGTTTCTGGCGTTCAGCGCCAGCTTTTCTTCACTGTGCATTTCTGGCATCTGAACGCCAGGATGCTGCTTGTTTCTGGCGTTCAACGCCAGAAACATGCTCTGTTCTGGCGTTGAATGCCAGACAGATGCTCCTTACTGGTGTTTAAACGCCAGTGAGATCCTCCTCCAGGGTGTGATTTTTCTTCTGCTGTTTTTGATTCCGTTTTCAATTTTTATATTTATTTTGTGACTCCACATGATCATGAACCTATAAAGACATATAACTAATAAAAATATAATTAAATAAAAATTGGATTGCCTCCCAACAAGTGCTTCTTTAATGTCAATAGCTTGACAGTGGACTCTCATGGAGCCTCACAGATGTTCAGAGCATTGTTGAGACTCCCCAACACCAAACTTAGAGTTTGGATATGGGAGTTCAACACCAAACTTAGAGTTTGGTTATGACCTCCCAACACCAAACTTAGAGTTTGACTGTGGGGGCTCTGGTTGACTCTCTTTTGAGAGAAGCTTACTGTGCCTCTTTTCCATGTTTACAGAAGGATGTCCTTGAGTTTTAAACTCAAGGGAGTCCTCATTCAATTGAAGGACTAGTTCACCTCTGTTAACATCAATCACAGCTCTTGCTGTGGCTAGGAAGGGTCTTCCAAGGATGATGGAGTCATCCTCATCCTTCCTAGTATCTATGATTATGAAATCAGTAGGGATGTAAAGGCCTTCAACCTTTACTAATATGTCCTCTACTTGTCCATAAGCCTGTTTTCTGGAATTGTCTGCCATCTCTAATGAGATTCTAGCAGCTTGCACCTCAAAGATTCCCAGCTTCTCCATTACAGAGAGTGGCATGAGGTTTATTCCTGACCCCAGGTCACATAGAGCCTTCTCAAAGGTCATGGTGCCTATGGTACAAGGTATTAGGAACTTTCCAGGATCCTGTTTCTTCTGAGGCAATCTCAGTTGATCCAATGCATTTAGTTCATTGGTGAACAGGGGAGGTTCATCTCCCCAAGTTTCATTACTAAATAAATTGGCATTTAGCTTCATGATTGCACCAAGGAACTTGGTAACTTGCTCTTCAGTAACATCCTCATTCTCTTCAGAAGAGGAATACTCATCAGAGCTCATGAAGGGCATAAGGAGGTTCAATGGAGTCTCTATGGTCTCTAGATAAGTCTCAGATTCCTTTGGTTCCTCAGAGGGAAACTCCTTATTGATCACTGGACGTCTCAGGAGGTCTTCCTCCTTGGGATTCACGTCCTCCTCCTCTTTTCTGGTTTCGGCCATGATGGTCATTTCAATGGCCTTGCACTCTCCTTTTGGATTTTCTTCTGTATTGCTTGGGAGAGTACTAGGAGGGATTTCAGTGACTCTTTTACTCAGCTGGCCCACTTGTGCTTCCAAATTTCTAATGGAGGACCTTGTTTCATTCATGAAACTCACAGTGGCCTTAGATAGATCAGAGACTATATTTGCTAAGCTAGATGGATTTTGCCCAGAATTCTCTGTTTGTTGCTGGGTGGATGATGGAAAAGGCTTGCTATTGCTAAACCTGTTTCTTCCACCATTGTTAAAGCCTTGTTGAGGCTTTTGTTGCTCCTTCCATGAGAAATTTGGATGATTTCTCCTTGATGGGTTATAGGTGTTTCCATAAGGTTCACCTAAGTAATTCACCTCTGTTATTGCAGGGTTCTCAGGATCATAAGCCTCTTCTTCAGAAGATGCCTCTTGAGTACTGTTGGATCCAGCTTGCATTCCATTCAGACTCTGAGAAATCATATTGACTTGCTGAGTCAATATTTTATTCTGGGCCAATATGGCATTCAGAGTATCAATTTCAAGAACTTCCTTCTTCATAGGCGTCCCATTATTCACAAGATTCCTTTCAGAAGTGTACATGAACTGGTTATTAGCAACCATGTCAATGAAGGAAAATTGCTTAAAGAAGCAAAACAGAAATATAACTCAATTGCAAAATCTAAATGAGAGGTTGAAGATCTCATGGGTTAGAAGAGACTAGAAAACAAGTCTAGATCTCAAATCCTTCCTTGATCCAACAAGAACAATTGCATGAGAAATTAAAAAAAGTAAATTGCAGAAGCCAAGAGAAGGTGAAGCAGTAAACAGGAATGGAAATTCAATTGTGCAGAGAAAGTAAACAAGAAAATTCTCAAGGTGAGATTGAAACAGAATTTCTTCAATTCTCAACTCAAGATTCAAGACAAGAATGAAAACTAAGAGAGAGCTCTCTAATGGAGCTCCCCTGTACTCTCTGATGGGACTCCCTTTCTAAAATGAAAATGATGCCTTTTTATAGGCTTTTACAAATATGACAAATGAAAATGAAATTAAAAAGCAAATTACAAAGAAAATGAAATTCCTAATCAAATTGTTTCTTGTGCCTTTGAGTGATGTCAATTGGGCTTTTGGCCTTGATGGAATTGGGTTGAAAATAGCCTCTGTTGATTGCTCTTGACCTTGGGAAATATTTAAGCTTTGAACCGGACCATGAACCAAAAAAAGTTTGAGTCAAAGTTTGAGGCAAACTTTGACTCAAGCTTTTTGTAGCAGCTTGCTCTTTTTGCTGTCATCCACGTTTGGCTTAAAGTTTGAGGTCAAACTTTAGCTCAAACATGGATCCTCCCTTGCATGTCTTGTGGCGCTACTTTGTCCTCTTGTCAACGTTGCCAATTTTATGCCAACTATGGACTATTATATATGGTTGGAAATCTCTGAAAGTCAGCTTTCTAACCCAATTGGAATCACCTGAATTGAACATCTACAACTCAAATTATGCTCATTTGAAGAGGGCAGGGTCGCTGGCTTTGGTGTGCAGCGTTTGAGGTAAAGTTTGCCTCAAACGTGGTCGAAAACGCCAGATTTTGGAGGCTCAAACGCATTGTCCACCCCATACTATTATACATTATTGGAAAGCCCTGAATGTCTACTTTCTAATGCCGTTGGAAGCGCATCATTTGGAGCTCTACAGCTCGAGTTATACTCCGTCGAAGTTGCAGAGGTCAGTTGGCCTCACTGCAGGTTGCCACCATGTTCGTTTATGCACATTGCGGGGCAGTTTTCTCCCTCAATTTTAGTGTCCACCATGCAGTACCATATATGCCTGGAAAGCTCTCGATTCCTACTTTCCATTGCTTTTTGAATTACCTCATTTGGAGCTCTGTAGCTCAAGTTATTCTTGTTGGAAGTATACCCTTTGTATGCCTTGTGGCGCCAATGTTTGCCAAAAAGTTTGAGGCAAACGTTGGCGCAAGCTTTTCTCCTCCAGGGTGTTGGTTTTGTGATGCCAACGTTTGCCAAAAAGTTTGAGGTAAACGTTGGCTCAAGCTTTTCTCCCAAAAGTTTGAGCTAAAGTTTGAGGCAAACTTTGGCTCAAATTTTTTGTTCTCTCTTGCTCTTAGCCATTCCTTCTTCCTTCAACCTTCTTCAAAACTCTTTTCACCTATCATCAATCAACCAAACACATCAAAGCTACGCTCAAAATCATGAGTTTGTTATTCTTTCATAATATATGACAATTATAGCATAAAATCTCATAAAATTGCATTAATTCATCCATGGTTGATTGAATCAAAGGAAACATGGAAATCTACCCAATTGGCTTGCTTATGGCTCAAGAAAGTGCATAAAACCTATTGAAAACAAAGGAAAAAGCATAGAAAAACATGACATGGTGACATGTCATCACAACACCAAACTTAAACCTTGCTTGTCCCCAAGCAAGAAAAGAATCATGCATTTAAAGATTGACAATCCAAGGTAAGAAGAGTAGCAACTCAATTTTCATGGTAAGCTAGTTTTCTAAGCATACTACAATCGCAAAAGAGATTTAAATGATTGATGTTTCTATCTAGCTCAATTTATGAAATCTTTCTCTTATATTTCTTCCTTGAAACAAGCTTTTGATTTTTCTTATTAGCTTCTCCTTTTGGGTGCTTTGCCCCATGAGTTGATAACAAAGCTACGACTTCTAAATGCTTTGTTTTCAAGTATTACCACTTGATACATAAGCACCACAAGCATTTGATTAGAGGACTTCATTAAGCTCATTTTTCTTTTCTTTTCTTGACTCTCTAATCATTGATGCTCAGAGCCTTGAGCTTTGAGGGAGTGCTTTTGCACTTGAGCCTAGCCTTGACTTCTAAGTGTTTTATTTTCAAGCATTTGGCTTGATACATAAACACCACAAGTACTTAACAAATAAATTGCCATTGGTACTCAGAGCCTTCAGCTTTCTCATTCTTTCCCTTTTTCTTTTCTTGCTTTAATTGTATTTGCCTCTTCAAGGTTTTCATGATTTTCAAAAGATTTCACAAAATGTCCTAGATGAAAACTTCAATTAAATAAAATCCAATGCAATTAGGCAACAATCAAACATACTAGCTTTCCAATACTTTTATGCACATGCTAAATTCTTCTTTAATTCCTTGTTTGTTTATGATCATGATACTTTATTGCTTTTGAATTCACAAAACTCAAGTTGGTAATCATAATGACACAGCACCATGTTGCAATTTAGAAATCAAACTATGCCTTTTCATACACACATGCATACAGAGAAGGTAAAGACAATCATGCAGTTTATAGTGCTTGAAACAAATGAGAGGAAAAAGAACTTTACAACCTTGTAGTTCATCTTCTCTATTGTTGTCATTTTCCTCCCATTCTTCCCTTTCTCTTGCCAAACTCAGAATGCTTGCTCATCCTCAAGCAACAATTAGAACAATGGCTATGGGGCTAAGATGGATCATGAAAGTCTTACACAATGAATTATTAGTAGCACATGTGTTTTAAGCAAGCAAAATTAAAAGATAATAATCAAGGTACAAGAAACAGAGACATTGTGATTGCAAACTTAAGAAGGTGATCACAATACATTGCATAAAAGATAAGTGGCACACCAAACTTAGTGTGACACTTTCACTTGGAATCAATGCAAGTATCCAGTAAAGATTTGAAGCAATTTGTGTTGCATAGCAACACCAAACTTAGAATGCAATCCTATGTCCATTTATTTGAATTAAAACTAAGCAAGTGAAACTGTTATTTGTTAAGTACAATCACCAAGCCAAGAATATGTCATGAATAAAACTCTCTCGGTAATGTATTAACAAACACAGTGAATAAGTAAACTAAAATGAAAGCATTAAAAACAAAGAATTAACTAAAGTAAACAGAATAACAAAATATCAAACCAAAAGAAAATTAACACTGCAAAGACATTATGGTTATGCAGACAAGTGGTGTTGCTGAATGATTTGCATAGAAAAATAGGTGGCACACCAAACTTAGAATCTTGGTATGTCACTTTCATTTTTGATTTGATGCAATCATCCAAAAAGATTGAAAACAATTTGTTGCAAGGCAACACCAAAGTTAGAATGTAACCATATGCCAAATTTATTTAATTTGAACAAAGCAAGGAGAAAAAAATGTACCTACTGTCTACCTGTTCTTTACTTTCTTCCTCTTCTTCCAATTTGTTAAGAGAAATGACTTCAAAGGAGGGGAAGTTTCAGCTACTGTCCCTTGCCTTGGCCTTTCCTCTGCAAGCTTCCTTTTGCAAATGGCTTGATTGATATTGCTTGCTGGATCAGGGACAGGATTGGTGCTCTTGTTAGTTGCCTTCACTTCTTTGAATCCAAGTCTTGGTTGCTGTGTGATTATTGGAGTTTTGTATTCATCCAGAGCCTTTTGAACTGGTGGTTCCATGAACTCCTCCTTCATGTACTTCTCTGCCTCACTTGAGTTTGGAATGACTTCCTCACTTTCTTGCTCCTCCACTTCCTCTTTTACACTCAACATTTGTTTTAATAGCTCTTTCATGGAGGAGGTTTGTTGATCTTCCCAACATTTCTTCATCTCCTCTTCATATCTTTTAATCTCAGATTCAATTGTTGAGACTTTTTGGTCCAGGTGGGTTTGAGGAGGTTGTGAGTGTTCAGGTTCTTTTGTCACCTCAAGTGTAGTTTCATTTTCAACTATTTCCACCATCTCTTCCTTTTTCACTAAAAATTCACTTGACTCAGTAGCCTCTTCCTCTTGTTTTTCCTCCTTTTTCATTGCACTCACCAACTGAGCTAGCTGCACTTCCATGTTTTTTAGGGACGTTTCTTGTTCTTCCCAGTACTTCTTTGTCTCCTCCGTAAATCTTTTGAGCATGGACTCAAGTTTTGAGAGTCTTTGGCTATTGGAAGTTTGTTTTAGTTGTGAGTCTTTGGCTATTGGACAATCTCTCATGTGACTTGACTGCTCAGAATTTGCAGTTTCTTGGTAATACTCCTAGCCACCATTAGAATCATGACTTGCATCATTTTGTGGTGGTGGGAAGTATCCCATATGATTCTCTTGCTCATCTTGTGTCTCTGAAGCAAATCTCCATGAATTGGAGTGCTCAGAATGTGTATTCTCTTGGTGATATTCCCAGCCACCATTAGAGATTGGTGATGGTGGGTAATATCCCATAAAACATGTTTGATCATAAGATGAGTTGAACTCCATTTGAGTTTTGTAAAACACAACACCAAGGAAAATTGAAATTCATATCTCAGAGATGAATTTCTTAGTGAGGCAATAACTCAAACACCTTGGTTTCAACTTAGAACAGAGAACAAAAACAAAGAAAATGCTTGATCTAGACTTCTCACCCACTTAATCATTATTGATCTAAATCAATCCCCGGCAACGGCGCCAAAAACTTGATGGTGTTTTTACGAAAAACGAAAAACGAATTCCAAACACACAAATCTAACCGGCAAGTGCACCGGGTCGCATCAAGTAATAAAACTCACGGGAGTGAGGTCGATCCCACAGGGATTGATGGATCAAACAACTTTAGTGGGTGATTAGTTTAGTCAAGCTATCATTTAAGTGAGATTGGGTGAAATTGTAACCAACAGGAAGTAAAGGACAATGAAATTAAAGTTGCAGAATGTAAATTGGCAAGTAACTTAAAGAGCAAGAAATGTAAATTGCACGAATCTTAAATTGCGAGAAATGTAAATTGCATGAAAAGTAAAGGGGGGTTGGGTGCTGGAAATTAAAGAAAGCAGTAGATCAAGTAACTGGAAAGTTAAATTGTAAGAAGAATAAAAGGAACTAGTATTTGGGATGCACAATTAAACAAGGAAATATGCAGAGCAATAAATCCGAGGAAGTAGTAAAATGCAATAGATCTCAACAGAGAAGGAAAATTGCTTAAAGAAGCAAAACAGAAATATAACTCAATTGCAAAATCTAAATGAGAGGTTGAAGATCTCAGGGGTTGGAACAGACTAGAAAATAAGTCTAGATCTCAAATCCTTCCTTGATCCAACAAGAACAATTGCAAGAGAAATTAAAGAAAAGTAAATTGCAGAAGCCAAGAGAAGGTGAAGCAGTAAACAGGAATGGAAATTCAATTGTGCAGAGAAAGTAAACAAGAAAATTCTCAAGGTGAGATTGAAACAGAATTTCTTCAATTCTCAACTCAAGATTCAAGACAAGAATGAAAACTAAGAGAGAGCTCTCTAATGGAGCTCCCCTGTACTCTCTGATGGGACTCCCTTTCTAAAATGAAAATGATGCCTTTTTATAGGTTTTTACAAATATGACAAATGAAAATGAAATTGAAAAGCAAATTACAAAGAAAATTAAATTCCTAATCAAATTGTTTCTTGTGCCTTTGAGTGATGTCAATTGGGCTTTTGGCCTTGATGGAATTGGGTTGAAAATAGCCTCTGTTGATTGCTCTTGACCTTGGAAATATTTAAGCTTTGAACCGGACCATGAACCAAAAAAAGTTTGAGTCAAAGTTTGAGGCAAACTTTGACTCAAGCTTTTTGTAGCAGCTTGCTCTTTTTGCTGTCATCCACGTTTGGCTTAAAGTTTGAGGTCAAACTTTAGCTCAAACATGGATCCTCCCTTGCATGTCTTGTGTCGCTACTTTGTCCTCTTGTCAATGGTGCCAATTTTATGCCAACTATAGACTATTATATATGGTTGGAAAGCTCTGAAAGTCAGCTTTCTAACCCAATTAGAATCACCTCAATTGGACATCTACAACTCAAATTATGCTCATTTGAAGAGGGCAGGGTCGCTGGCTTTGGTGTGCAGCGTTTGAGGTAAAGTTTGCCTCAAACGTGGTAGAAAACGCCAGATTTTGGAGGCTCAGACGCATTGTCCACCCCATACTATTATACATTATTGGAAAGCCCTGAATGTCTACTTTCTAATGCCGTTGGAAACGCATCATTTGGAGCTCTACAGCTCGAGTTATACTCCGTCGAAGTTGCAGAGGTCAGTTGGCCTCACTGCAGGTTGCCACCATGTTCGTTTATGCACATTGCGGGGCAGTTTTCTCCCTCAATTTGTGTCCACCATGCAGTGCCATATATGCTTGGAAAGCTCTCGATTCCTACTTTCCATTGCTTTTTGAATTACCTCATTTGGAGCTCTGTAGCTCAAGTTATTCTTGTTGGAAGTATACCCCTTGTATGCCTTGTGGCGCCAACGTTTGCCAAAAAGTTTGAGGCAAACGTTGGCGCAAGCTTTTCTCCTCCAGGGTGTTGGTTTTGTGATGCCAACATTTGCCAAAAAGTTTGAGGCAAACGTTGGCTCAAGCTTTTCTCCCAAAAGTTTGAGCTAAAGTTTGAGGCAAACTTTGGCTCAAACTTTTTGTTCTCTCTTGCTCTTAGCCATTCCTTCTTCCTTCAACCTTCTTCAAAACTCTTTTCACCTATCATCAATCAACCAAACACATCAAAGCTATGCTCAAAATCATGAGTTTGATATTCTTTCATAATATATGACAATTATAGCATAAAATCTCATGAAATTGCATTAATTCATCCATGGTTGATTGAATCAAAGGAAACATGGAAATCTACCCAATTGGCTTCTTTATGGCTCAAGAAAGTGCATAAAACCTATTGAAAACAAAGGAAAAAGCATAGAAAAACATGACATGGTGACATGTCATCAGTGTTGGCATGGTACTTTGCATGAAAGTTAAGTGGCAACACCAAACTTAGTGTGACACTGTCATTTTAGAATGATGCAAATACCTAGTGAAGATTGAAAATCATTTTGTTGTATGGCAACACCAAACTATGAATGCAATCATATGTCAAATTATTGAAAGTAAACTAAGTAAGGAAAGAAAATGATACCTACGGTTAGGTTGCCTCTCAACAAGTGCTCTTTTAATGTCATTAGCTTGACATGTTGTTCATGAATTTCTTCTTCTTCTTCCAGTTTGTTAAGAGGAATGACCTTAAGAGGAAAGAGGAGCCAGTTAATGCCCCTTGTTTTGAGTGCCTCAACCCCGCAAGCTTTCTTTTGTTGTTAGCTTGAGTAAACTTTCTTGTTGGGGTAGGGGTGGGATGGCTTTTGGTTGACCTTTTCTTCTTCATGGATATTGTCCTTCTTTTCTTGGTTACCATCCTTTTTTTAGTGCTCATGTTGATTGCCTTCACCACCTTGATTTCAGTACTTGGGTGTTGTATAATGGTTGGAGCATCATCTTCATCAAGAGCTTCTTGAATTGGTGGTTCAATGAACTCATCCTTTATGTAACTTTTTATTTTATTGGAGTAGTGTGGACTCCCTTGATTGACTTCCTCCCTTTCTTCTGCATGATGTTGTATTGAGCCTTTTGGGAGTGAGTTTTCATGTTCCTTTGTCACCCTTAGTAGCCTCTGTGGGTATGGAGCTTTGGGCTTATATACTCTCACAACCTCCTTCTTCTTCATATGAATCTCACTTGGTATGGCTGCCTCTTTTTCTTGTTCTTCTGATTCCTCCCTTGTTCTTGACCTTTGAATGAACTCCTCTATGTCTGGAGAGAGTGAAGTGGTCTCTCTTTGTAATCTCAGCTCTTCAATGAATTGTTCTTCAGAATAGAGTTGTGCATTCTGTGTCAATTTTTTTCATGGTCTCTTTTTGCTATTTTCTCCTCTTCGTTTGTCTTTATCATTTCTTCAAGGAGGAGTTCTATCCTAGCGAGTCTCTCTTCTTCTCTACTTTTTTTGAGTTCTTCAATGATGAGTTCCATCCTAGCAAGTCTATCTAAAGAAGGTTGGGTAGGTTGTAATGGTTGGTCAGGGTTGTCTTGTGAATGGAATTGGTTATTTTGTGGTTGTGTTTTTTGAAAGTAGTATGACTCTTGTGGGTAGTGGATTGAGTTTTGTGGATGGTGAAATGAATTGTATGGATTTGGGACAGAATTTTGTGCTGAGGTATACTCAAGTGATGAAGAATTTAGGCATGTAAAACTTGGAGGTGGGGTTGGATAATTGAGAGGTGATGGCTCTTGATGAATGGGGTATGAATGAGTGAAATATCTTTGATTTTGATCTTCCCAGCCACAACTTGAGTAGTGATCAATTTCACCAAAATATGGACCATTTTATGGCTCTGAAAAGTACCCCATTTCATGTTCTTGATACTCCCACCCACCATGAGCATAGTAAAGTGAATCATTCTGTGGTGGTGGAGAGTTTCTCATGAAATTTGATTGACTAAAATATGATGGATGCTCCTTTCTTTCCTGCAAAAAGCTCTGTCTCAAACAATAATCACCAAAAGAAATTGGAATCACCATTGTAATAAATGAGGGATTCTTAGTGAGGCAATATCACAAACAGTTAGTTAGCAAAAGAAAATAAGAAACAAAAGAAAACAAAGACAAAAGAAAAGGGTCTAATCTAGTAAATCAATCAACCGGTAGTTTGTTAATCACGATTAATCCCCGGCAACGGTGCCATAAACTTGATGCACGAAAATTTGTATCTCAACAAAATTTCTTCGGCAAGTATACCAAATTGTCGTCAAGTAAAAACTCACAATATAGCGAGGTCGAATCCACAGGGATTAACGGATTAAGCAATCAATGGTTAATTAATTATCCTAGTTAGACGAATCATATTGGAGTGATAAGCAGCAGGAATTGTAAATTGACAGAAAAGAAAGGAAAAGCAATAAAGTGCAGGAAGAAGAATGATAGGAATGTAAAATACAAGAAAGTAAATAACTAAAAGCAAAAAGGAAAAGAAAGCATTGGGATAGAAAGATATTGCAATCTCCAGATCAATTGCTTTCATCTCTTCCTCAATCAATGCATTCATTGATCTCCTTGGCAATCTTAAGTGATTGGGTCCCAATTCCTTGGCAACCCAATCTCTCTAAGCTTGAACAATTTCCCAATTCCTTGATTTAATTGCTCATGGGAAGAGATGAAGTTTGGTCACTGATTATACCACATGTATTTCCAAATCAAAGTGTTGGTAGGATTATATGTCACTATATCCATCCAAACCCCAATTTGGTCCAACATGAGAAAGAAATTCTATCATGATCTCCTTATCCCTTTTCCAAGGCTCAGAGGAGATCCAATTATGGAGAGCTTCTCTTCCAAGATAGCTAACCAATTGGATGAAGACCGAAAGCTTTCTAGTAAAATCAAGAGAAAAGAGAGAGGAAGATGAATGATAAAAATAAATTAATCCATTGAATTGTAACAGAGCTCTCTAACCCAATTAAAAGAGTTAGTTGTTCATTGCTCTATTCAATAGAGAAGAAAAGAAGTGCAGAAAAATAAAGATGAAGATTAAAACTGAAATTGAGACTTCAACATTCATAATTGGAAAATTACAAACTATAAAATGAACTACTACTAAGGGAAGAAAAAGAAAGAAAAGTATGTGAGGGGAGGGAGTCCGAAGACCCCAATACAGAATCCCCCCTCCAGTCCCTCGATTCCATAATGTAAAAACTAAGGCCTTTATATAGGCTCTCCTAAATTATAGAATGAAATGAAACTAAAAGTAAATTACAATTGAATGAAAATTCCTATTCTAGATGCTTCTTGTGACGTTGATTGGTTGACACTTGTGGGCTTGCTTCCTTGTGGTTGGGTGGTCTTTGAAAGAGAAGTGAATCAACTTGAGGTCTAGGTGCTAATCGTTAGTGCTACCGTTAGCCACACTAATGCTACAAGTGTGGCGTTAGTGCTGAAGTTAGTGTGGCTAACGTCACACTTGCTACCCAGTTGGTATTTTTGGGGCTTAAAAGATGCCTCTGATTTGTGCTCCAATTTCATGCCCACTATAGAGTATTATATATCATTGGAAAGCTCTTAATGTTAGATTTCTAACTCAACTTAAATCACCTCAATTAGACCTCTGTAACTCAAGTTATGCACCTTTAAAGTGGACAAGGTCGCTGGCATAGTCGCTGGCGTTATTGGAAAAAGTGAGTGCCAATAACGTCCGCGTTCAGGGGATTAATATTGCCAGGTTCTGGAGCTCAAACTTAATGTGAACCCCATACTATGATATATTTTTGGAAAGCCCTGGATGTCTACTTTCCAACGCCTTTGGAAGCGCATCATTTGGAGCTCTACAGCTCGAGTTACACTTCTTGGAAGGTGAAGAGGTCAGCTGGCCTTACTACAGGTTGATACCATCTTCATCTTTGCACTTTCGGGGCAGGTTTTCTCCCTCAAATTTATTGTCCACCATGTAGTCCCATATTTTCTTGGAAAGATATGGAATCCTATTTTCCAATGCCATTGGAATCACTTCATTTGGAGCTTTGTGGCTCAAGTTATTCTTGTTTGAAGAAGGCATGGTCATGCTGCCGGGTGAGATTTTGCGCACGTTAGTGGCACTAACGTGGCCACTAACATAGGACTTCTTTGCTTCGCAAACGTTAGTGGCGTTTACTTTTTCCACTAACTTTCACAACTGCCTCCTTTCTTCCACGTTAATTCCCACGTTAGTGGCACTAACGTGGGTGTTCTTGGCTTCGCAAACTTTAGTAGCGTTCACTTTTTCCACTAACGTTGGAGTTTTCCTTTCCTTCCACGTTAGTTCCCACGTTAATGTGACTAACGTGAAAACTAACGTGGGTCTTCTTGCCCTTCGGTAACGTTAGTGGTGTTTACTTTTACCACTAACGTTCCAAACCTTCCTTCCTTCCATGTTAATGGCCATGTTAGTGGTACTAACGTAGCCACTAACGTGGCTCTTCTCTACTTCTTGTTACCTGAAATCAATCAAACAAAGTTTATCAAAGTCTTGCTCTTAATCATGAGATCATGCATCATCTATTTTATCATTCAATTCATGCATAATTCTCATGAAATCATTCAGAATTCACAATGTTTGCTTGAATCATGGTATGAATGCATTTTCAACCAAATACTTTCTTATTTCCTAAGAAAATGCATGAAACCAACCTAAAGCATACAAAAAATGGCTAGTAAAACTAGCCAAGATGCCTTGGCATCAGTGGCTTCTTTCCAAGGGAGATTTTGTTGCTGGTCTCATATGACTCTGGTGGCTTCAGTGCTTGTTTCTTCCACCAATGCCTTATTGTGATCCTCCCTTGATTCCTTGTTTTCTTGATCTGCTTCTTGTGAGGGTTTGAAGACATTGAAGGTAAGTTTTTCATCATGTATCCTCAGTATTAGCTCTCCTCGCTCCGCATCTATAAGTGCTCTGGCTGTGGCTAAGAATGGTCTTCCCAATATGATTGGATGGAGGTAACTCTCTTCCATTTCTAATATGACAAAGTCTGTGGGAAGGAAGTAGTTCCCAACCTTTACCAAAATATTTTCAACCACTCCTACTGCTTGTTTTTAAGTTTTGTCAGCCAGCTTGATGACTACATCTGTGGGCACTAGCTCATTGATCTGCAGCTTCTTCATGAGGGATAAAGGCATTAAGTTAATGCTTACTCCCAGGTCACAGAGTCCTTTATCAATCACTGTTTCTCCTATGGCATAGGAGATGTGAAAACTCCCTGGATTCTTCCTTTTTATAGGCAACTCTGGTTGAATGAGAGGACTGCACTCCTTATTCATCACTATTATTTGCCCTTCTTTGAGTGAGCTTTTCTTGGTCAGCAGCTCCTTCATACACTTAATGTATGAGGGCATTTGTTAGAGAGCCTTTATGAATAGTATGTTTACATGGAGAGATGCAAACATGTCAAGGAACTTTGAGTATACTCTCTTTTCTACACCGCCCTTGAGTCTTTGGGGAAAAGGTGCATAGGGGTTCAGAATCTCCATCTGTGTGGTTTTGGTTTCTTGGTTACCCTCTTCTTGCTTCTCTACTGAAATATCTCCAGAGTGTTCTAAGGGTTTGTTCAGCTTTTCCTCAGTCCCCTTATCACTTATAATGACCATCTTGCATTCTTCCCATCTCACTTTCTTTGCTTCACCTCTCGGGTTTTTTTTTGTGTCACTTAGGAAGCTATCAGTAGGTTTGGGAATCTGCTGAGAGAGGTATCCCACTTGAGACTCCAGCCTCTTGATGATGTCTCCCTGATTTTTGATATTAGCTCGCACCTCCTCCTTGAACACTTTGTTGTCTTGGATTTCTTTGCATATGCCTTCAAGTAGAGTCTCAATCCTTGAGAGTCTATCTTTGGATGCTGATGGTGAGTTGAGGTCGGAGTGGTGAGAATGGCCATTTTAGTTTTGGTATGGATGTTGAGAGGTATTGTTAGGTGGGTGCTGATATGATCTCTGTGTGGAATATTGGTGAGTTGCATTGTTGTTGGGGTTGTGACGTCTCTGATCTTGGCCTTGATCTTGTTGATTTCCCCACCCAAAGTTTGGGTGGTTCCTCCAACCAGGATTATAAGTTTTTAAGTAGGGATCATGGGTCTGCCTAGGTGAGTTCCCAATGTAGTTGGCTTGTTCCTGGTCACCCTCATCCTCTGCATTAACTCCTTCTTGTTCCTAGGGATCATGTAGTTGGCTTGTTCCTTTCCATCTTCTTGGTAAGGTCAGCCAGCTGCTTAGTGATCATCTTGTTTTGAGCCAGCAGTGCGTCCATGTTGTTCAGCTCCATCACTCCTCTAGTGTTGCCCCTTTCAGAAGTATAGAAGTAATCATTCTCAGCTACAGTCTCGATGACATCTATGGCTTCTTCAATGGTCTTCTTCTTGTTCAGAGATCCCCCAGATGAGTGGTCTACTGCCTTCTTTGATTTGTAAGAAAGATCCTCATAGAAAATATGTAACTGCACCCATTCATTGAACATATCTAGCGGGCACCTTCTTGTTAAGTCCTTAAACCTCTCCCATGCTTCATAGAGAGTTTCACCATCTTGTTGCCTGAAGGTTTGCACCTCAGCTCTCAACCTGTTGATTCTTTAAGGAGGGTAGAATCTTGCCAAGAATTTGTTCACCACCTCTTCCCAGGTTGTCAAACTCTCCTTCGAGAAGGATTCCAGCCATTTAACTGCTTTATCATTGAGTGAAAAGGGAAACAGAAGCAGTCTATAAGTGTCAGGATGAACACCATTAAACTTCACAGTATCACATATCCTTAGGAAAGTGGTGAGATTTTGATGGGGTCTTCTTGGGCACTTCCTTCGAATGCACAGTTGTTCTGGACTAGGGTGATGAGCTGGGATTTTAGTTCAAAGTTATTGGCATATATGGTTGGCTTTTGAATGCTACTTCCACAGTTTCCTGGGTTTGGATTGATATAAGAGCCTAGAACTCTTCTCTCTTGCCAAGCATGATTCACTGGACCTTCTCTGGTATGGTTGTGAGCTTCTTCTTCATGGTGGTTCTCCATATTCTCCTCCATGTCTGGTTCAAAATACTCTTCTTCTTCCTCAGCACCAACGACTCTCTTTCCTCTTGCTTTCCTCCTTAATCTAAGGAAGGTCCTCTCAGGTTTAGAATCAAAGGAAGTTGAAGCCCCGCTTCTTCTACCTATCATACAACCAACAAAGCAAAAAAAAACAAGAAGAAATTGAATGGAAATTACTCTTGTTAGAATGGCTGTTAGTGTAAGTGGTGCAATATATCAAACAGTTAGTGGGTTAGTGAACTGAATTGTAAACAATGAAGAAAACACAACAGACAAGTAGGGAAAAAAAGAATGAAAATAGCTAAAAGTGAAAGTAAATCACTCAACAAAATTTAAACAAAACAAAAGAAAAATGCTTAATCTAGTGATCCTCCAACTTAATCATTGTCGATACAAAATCAATCCCCGGCAACGGCGCCATAAACTTGATTCACGAAAACTTGTCTCTCAACAAATTTTCCTTTGGCAAGTATACCGAATAGTCGTCAAGTAAAAACTCACAATAGAGTGAGGTAGAATCCCACATGGATTGATTGGTCAAGCAACTTTAATTAGAGGAATGTTCTAGTTGAGCTAAGCAGAAATTGATTTAAGGAATTGCAGAAAATTAAATAGCGGGAAAGCAAATAATAGAAAATGTAAATGCTGTAAATAAAGGGAAGAATGTAAATAGCGGAAAGTAAATTGCAGAATCTTAAATGGGGATTTGGGTAGATGAGCATTGGTGCACGAAATCACAATCACACTTTTGCAATTCCGCACAACTAACCAGCAAGTGCACTGGGTCGTCCAAGTAATACCTTACGTGAGTAAGGGTCGATCCCACGGAGATTGTTGGCTTGAAGCAAGCTATGGTTATCTTGTAACTCTTAGTCAGGATATCAATAATTCTTAGATTTAATTGTAAAAAGTAGAAGAACATGAAATAAATACTTGTTATGTAGTAATAGAGAATAGGTTGAGGTTTTGGAGATGCTTTGTCCCCTGAATCTCTGCTTTCCTACTATCTTCTTCTTCACACACGCAAGGCTCCTTCCATGGCAAGCTTTATGTTGGGCATCACCGTTATCAATGGCTACTTCCCGTCCTCTCAGTGAAAATGTTCCAAATGTGCTGTCACCACACAGCTAATCATCTGTCGATTCTTGATCATGTTGGAATAGGATCCATTGATCCTTTTGCGTCTGTCACACGCCCAACACTCGCGAGTTTGAAGCTCGTCACAGTCATCCCTTCCTAGATCCTACTCGGAATACCACAGACAAGGTTTAGACTTTTCGGATCTCAGGAATGGCCGCAAATAATTCTAGCCTATACCACGAAGGTTCCAATCTTAGATTAGAAACCCAAGAGATACACATTCAAGCTTGATTGTATGTAGAACGGAGGTGGTTGTCAGGCACCCGTTCATAGGTGAGAATGATGATGAGTGTCATGGATCATCACATTCATCAGGTTGAAGTGCGAATGAATATCTTAGAATAGAAGCAAGCGTGATTGAATGGAAAACAGTAGTAGTTGCATTAATTCATCAAAACACAGCAGAGCTCCTCACCCCTAACCATGGGGTTTAGAGACTCATGCCATCAGAAATACAATAGGAAACATGTACAGTGTCATGAGGTACAAGATGAATCACTAAAAGTAGTTTTTATAGTAACCTAGTGACCTAAGGTTACAGAAAATAAGTAAGCTAGAATAGTTAGTGTAAAAATCCACTTCCGGGGCCCACTTGGTGTGTGCTTGGGCTAAGTATTGAAGCTTTCACGTGTAGAGACCTTTCTTGGAGTTAAACGCCAGCTTTTGTTCCAGTTTGGGCGTTTAACTCCAGCTTTCATGCTAGTTCTGGCGTTTTGATGCCAGAATTTCTATGATGACTTGGAGCGCCGGTTTGAGCCATCAAATCTCGGGCAAAGTATGGACTATTATATATTGCCGGAAAGCCCAGGATGTCTACTTTCCAACGCAATTGAGAGCGCGTCAATAGCGTATTTATAGCTCCAGAAAAGCCACTTCGAGTGCAGGGAGGTCAGAATCCAACAGCATCTGCAGTCCTTTTTCAGCCTCTGAATCAGATTTTTGCACAGGACCCTCAATTTCAGCCAGAAAATACCTGAAATCATAGAAAAACACACAAACTCATAGTAATATCCAGAAATGTGATTTTTATTTAAAAACTAATAAAAACATAATAAAAACTAACTAAAATATACAAAAACAATACTAAAAACAATGCCAAAAAGCGTATAAATTATCCGCTCATCAAGCATAAAAGTAAATGGCAGAAAATAAAGAGAATGGGTAAGATCAGAACTGGGGGATTCATTGGACTTAGGAGATGTTGAATTCTCCGGATCAAGTTCATTTTCATCTCTTCCTCAATCAATGCATTCATTGATCTCCTTGGCAATCTTAAGTGATTGGATTCCAATTCCTTGGCAACTGATGACTTGCATCATCTACCCTTCTTTCTTGCATAAAGAAGACCATAAAAGAGCATAAATCTCGTTTGATCAGTACAATTCATGCATTATTTGATGAATATTATGGTACACTACTTTGAGATGAGTTGTGCTGAATTTCAGGTGAGAAAAGCATCAAAAATTGGGTAGAAGACAAACAAGAAGCTGGGCGTGTGAAACTGGCGTGCCACTTGAAGCAAACGCCACAAAGCACTCTTTTTTTGCTTTGAACCATGACTTTAACCGCTCAGTCTCAAGTTTTCACTTGACACTTTTACGTCACAAGCACATGGTTAGGGACAGCTTGGTTTAGCCGCTTAGGCCAGGATTGTATTCCTGTGGGCCCTCCTATCCACTGATGATAAAAGCCTTGGATCTTTTTTATTTTACCCTTGCCTTTTGGTTTAAAGGGCTATTGGCTTTTTTCGCTTGCTTTTTCTTTTTCTTTTCTTTCTTTTTTTCGCATTTCTTTCTCTTTTTCTTCTATTCACTGCTTTTTCTTGCTTCAATAATCATTTTTATGATTTTCAGATCATCAATAACATTTCTCCTTTTCCATCATTCTTTCAAGAGCCAACAATTTTAACATTCATGGACAAAAAATTAAAAAATATGCACTGTTCAAGCATTCATTTAGAAAAACAAAAAGTATTGCCACCAGTTATTCTCTACTTATTTGTCAGCCACAGATTTGAATAGAATTCCTGAACCATGTTGCTTCCAACCCTTGTTTCAGGATTAGCTAGAATTTCCCATCCTCTGTTTCGAATTTGCTCTTGGATCTCTGGATATTCATCTTCTTTCAGATTGAATTTAACTTCCGAGATCACTGATCTTAGACCCATTATTTTATGGTAATGGTCTGCATGTTCTTTGCTGAAGAACCTCTCTTGATTCCAAAGACTCTTTGGAGTATTCTCTTTTTGCCTCTTGAATTGGTTTGTTTTCCCTTAGGAGACATGATCTTGATGAGTCTTAGCACAGTGATCACGAAAAAACATACCAAACTTAGAGGTTTGCTTGCCCTCAAGCAAAAGAAAGAAAAGGGGAGAGAGAGGAGGAGAAGCAAATTTGAATGGTGGAGAGGAAGGGATGGCCGAATGTGTATTTATAAGAGGAGGGGAGGGAGTTCGAAAATTTTGAAAGAGATATGACATAGAGATATGATTGGTGGAATGAAAATAAAATCATGATATGAAAAAGTTGAGATTTTTAATTGAAAAAGATAAAAAGAGGTTAAATCTGAAAATTTGTTTATGCATCTAAGAAATAAGAGATGATATGATGAGTTTGAAAATATTTGGAAAGAAATTAAAAAGATACTTGAGTTTTTTGAAGAAGATTTGGGAAGGATTTGAAGGTAATTTGAAAAGAGATTTAGAAAAGTGTTGAATTTTTTCAAAATTGAGGGTGAATGATGAAAGTTTGAAACATGTTTATTGACGTTGGGATTTTTGCCGGTAAAGAATTTTATAAAAATAGTTGCATTGTAGATATAGTTCTAAACCAACAGAAATCCCTTCGTACAAACGTTTTGGTTGTCACAAGTAACAAACCCCTAAATAAATTGATAACCGAAGTATTTAAACCTCGGGTCGTCTTCTCAAGGAACTGCAGGGAAGTATGTTTTTATTATTGGTTATGAAGATTGTAAATTTGGGTTTTTAAGATGAGGAACAAGTAATTTAAATTGCAATTGAAATAAGTGAAAGACTGTAAAGTAAATAAATAACTGTAAAATAAACTTTTGGCAAGGTATGAGAAATTAGAAGTCCTATCCTAGTTATCCTTATCAATGATGATGAAGATTGAATCTTAATTCCACTTAGTTAGCTTTTACTTAAAGTAAAGAAAAGTCAAGTGACTAATTAGTTAGATCCTCAAATCCTAGTTAATCCCTAAGGAAAGATTGGGATTATTGAAGTTTAATACAATTAGCAAAGATAACGATTATCAACCATGCTTGAGTTTGATAACTCCTGAGTTACTGATTTCTTAATCAAGACTAAAAGGAAAAAGTAAATCTACTGGAATAAAAATGTCTTCAGATTGGGATCAATAGTAACATGAATAAAAGAAAGCAATAATAAACTGAAATACCTCAAATAACATTAATTCAAAAGAGTAATCTGTAACATAGAAGAATTCATAAATTAAATTGAAAAGATAAATAAAAAGGAATATTGAACCTAATAGAAAGAGATAATCCTGAAAGCGAATAAAATTCTAAATCTAAATCCTAAAAGAGAGAGAAGAGAACATCTCCCTCAAAACTAAATCTAAATCAAGAAAAGTAACTAATTGGAGACTCCCCTTCAAATGGATGCATTCCCCTACTTCATAACCTCTAATCTGTGCCTTCTGGACTTGGATTTGGGCCAAAAAGGGCTTCAGAAATTGCTGGGGACGTTTTCTGTAATTTCTGGTGCGTGGCCTCTGTCACACGTCCGCGTGGGTCACACGGTCGCGTCACTTGGAGTTTTCCTTACCACGAAGTCGCTTCAATCATGCGTCCGCGACATATGCGTTTCGCTTAAGGCGCGCGATCGCGTGTCCCACGCGATCACGTCACTGCCAGTTTCTTCAAAAACTCCGTTTTGTGCTTTCCTTCCATTTTTGTATGTTTCCTTTCCATCCTTTAAGTCATGCCTGCCTTAGAAGATCTGAAACTACTCAACACATGAATCACGGCATCGAATGGTAATAAAGGGAAATTAAAATAATTACTTTTAAAGCATAGGAAACATGTTTTTCACATACATCACATAATAAGGAAGGAAAAGTAAAACCATGCAATTAACATGAATAAGTGAGTGAAGGATTAAATAAATCACTTAAATTAGGCACAAAATATATCATAAAATATGAGTTTATCAACCTCCCCACACTTAAACAATAACATGTCCTCATGCTAAATCCAAGATAAAGAGTAAGGTAAGGTTGAAGTGGTGGAATCACATGCAATGCAATTTATTCTAAATGTAACTACCTAAATGCATCATACAATTCTAATTATTTTTATTCACTTGTATATAAAGCTTACATGTAGTTGAATTAATTCACATTTCTCAAGGAATCATATATATAGCCAGAGCTTAGATAATGATAAAGCACTTTTACAATTGAGATGGGAAAGAAAAATATTTTATAAACTTGCAAGACAATTAATAATTCAAGCAGAGATATATGTTAATGAGTTATTGAACCCTCACTGGATTTTGTGTTTACTCTCTAGTCACTCAGTGTTTATTGGGTTAATCACTCTATTCTTCTTTTTATCCTTACTTTCTATAACTTTGTTCTTCATCTAACCAATCAACAATTATAGAATATAGGCATACAAAAGTCATGAGGTCTTTAATTAAGGTTGTAATGGGGCCAAGGTAAAGGTAAGGGTATATGTATAAGGCTAAGTGAGCTAATTAAGCGAATCCTTGATTAGTCTAAGATCTCACCTAACATACAGACTTTGTAAAGCAAAGCTTCTTTACCTATTTTACCCATATTTTCCCACTTTTGATGTTACATGCTGATATTTCAATTTTTTTTATTTTTATCCCATGTGCATTGCTTTATTTTGCATTTGGGGAATTCTTTTGTATTCCCCTTTATTCAAAAAAAAAAATTTTTTTATATTTTTATATTTTTATTTTTTTAATGCACATGGTAATTCAATTATTTTGATTTCACCTGAGCATGCTTCCCAAAAAATTTTTATTTTGAATTATTTTATTCTTTTCAACTTTCTACCATTTGTTTTTATCATCCATGTTCCCAATAGGTTTCCCACACTTAAACAATTACACAATTTCTATCTTAAGCTAACCAAGGATTCAACTTGGGATTTTTATTTTGTTTTTCTGCTTAAGGCTAGTAATGTGGTTTGTAGAATAAGAGGGGATTTAAAGGCTCAAGGGGGCTAACAAGGGTGATGTAAAAGGTAGGCTAATTTGGGATAAGTGAGCTAAAATCAAACAATGGCCTCAATCACTCTCTTGGTGTGTATTTCTATTCTATAATCGGACATATAGATTAAAACAAAGTAAAGAACACCAGAATAAAAAAGAAGGGCTGAACACACAGAAATAAAAATTATGGTTTGAATGTAACCATATAATTAAGCTCAAAACTCACAGGCTGTGTGTTTTCTAACTCAAAAATTATATATCAGTTATATATGTCATGCAAGTAAAATTAAGAGTTCCCATTATTCTCAATGTAAATCTTAAGGTGGCTTTAAAGTTCTAGTGTTTCTCCTTGATGAAATGTTGTTAACTAACTAACATGGAATGCTATATATACAAGGTGTGTGGATTGTTTCTATTATGTTCAAGTCTCTAGTTTACTTCCTTTTTATTTTTTTTTAACTTAAGCTATCTTATGCTGAAAAGGGTAAACTATATTAATTAATCCATAATTTCTATAACTAATAAGTTAGAATTGCAACTAAACTAGATAGCTAAAATATGAACTAAAGTGTAAAATACAAAAATAGAGTAAAAATACATGAAAATAGCAATGTATAAGTACTGAGGATATAAAAATAAAAATAAAAGAGAAAATTACAGAAAAAGTAGCAAAATAAAGTAAAAAGAGTCTGTAGTGGTTCACCAAAAAATACGCCAGAGATGGCGACCTCCCCACACTTAAAATGAAGCATCGTCCTTGATGCTCACTCAAGTAGGGTGTAAAGGGGTGTCATCACTGGAAGGGTGGGTAGCTGGAGTCTCTGTGGTGGTGGTCTGAGGATCTGCCTGCTGCAGAGGAGGTGCTGACTGAATAGGGACCTCTGGGTCTGCAGCCTGAATCTGAGGCGGGGTCTCTCTCTGTGATGTAGCCTGCTTCGTGCCTGCCTGCGCAGCCTCTCTCTGGGGGTGGGTCTCTGCCTCGTGATCATCGGCCTCCTCCTCAGATGGCTCTGATGGTGTGTCAGGCTCGGAGGGGATATCGCCAGATCGTATCATCAGCTTCAGGTGCTCATAGCGTCGCTTGCTGCGACGCTCAGCTCTCTCATATCGGCGCTGGTTGCGGTGTTCCATCTGGTCTAGCTGTCGAAACAGGCGGTGCACTAGGTGATAAACCGGCTCTGAGGCAGGTGGAGGTGCAGTGGTGGTAGCAGGGGTAGCTGGGGTAGCTATAGAGGAAGAGGGGCCGGCAGATGGTGTATCTGTCTCAGCAGTAGGAGTGAGGAATGGAGGTCTGTAGCCCAAAGCCAGAAAGTTCCTGCTGTCAGGGATAATCTTCTTGCATTCTGCAGCAGGTGGCTTCTCATCAGCATCCTCCCAAGGCACGTCAGCTCGACGGCCTAGCTGTGTAATCAGATATGGAAAGGGGAGAGTGCCTCGGACGTGGACCCTGGCCATGTAGTACCGAATGAAGCGTGGCAGGTACAGGTTCTTACCCTCCAGCACACACCATAGGAGGGTGATCATAGCCGCAGGTATCTCAGTCTCATGGGTACTCGGCATAACAAAGTTGCTAAGTATCTGATGCCATAGCCGAGCCTCATCATTCAAGTATGCCCGCTTGATTTCCTTAGGCATGGTGGTGTTCTGAACCATGACCCATGGAACAGTCGGGTCAAGGGCTATCCTTGCCTTGACTGCATCCCAATCAAACTTCATGAAGCGCATATCCTCCTCAACTTTTTGATAACCATCCAGCTGATCGGATTTAGGCAGAAGCTTCAGAATATCCTCTATGGCCTCTTCAGTGACCAGAATCTCCTTCCCTCTTAGGTTTACTGCATCTAGGGAAGTTTTGAAGTAATTACAGTAGAATTCCCTTACCCAAGATGCATTAACCTCAGTCAGGTTTCTCTCCAGGAAGAACCAGCCTCTTTGTTTGATCTGATCAGAGGTGTATTGCTGGAGTTCTTCTGGGATCTTCAGAGTCCTCTCCAGGTACAGGTTCCTAGAGTTTGCAAACACCGGATACTTCAGGTCGTAGTATCGGTTTGCAAACTTAATGGGATCAGTAGCAGGGAGTAGTTGGTCAGCCTTCTCCTGCAGGGTAAAGTGTTGCTCCCGCCAGGAGTCATCATGCATGAGGTCCAGGATGGACATGGAGGCTTCTCCTCTTTTTCATTTGCCAGTTGTTGCCTTTCCTTTTCCTCTCCTTTGGGTGTCAGACATCCTGAAAAATAGAAAACCAGGATATAATAAAAATAGGAAAGCAGGTAGGCAAATAATCGAAACAAGCATATAATGGCAAAGGATCAATAAAATAATGAAAAGGAGTAAAGTAAATGTGCATTAAGGATTGTATAGGAGTTAAAAGTACGAGAATAAAAATTCACAATCCAAAATGTAAAAGGATTCATGTTAAATAGGAAAAAATGTCCGTCATGCCTTGGTTAGAATGTTAGAGAGAATAGTGAAAAAAAAGAAGAGATGTTTTGAAAGGTAAGTGGGTTAGGAATGAAAAAGAGGTTAGGAAGTTAAAATTAGTGAATTAGTAAAAAGTGGGTTAGAGTAAGTGGCATGATGAGCATTTCTTAAATAACGAGAATTCACAAATTAAAGCAACAGATAACTCAAATTCAAACAAGGAAGTCAAGGATGAATCAAATGAAAATAGCAAAAAGTGGAATTGAATCATCCAAGATGCAATTTATAAACCAGGAAATTAAAAAGAATAAGAAAGCTTGCCCTGTCATTCATGAATTGGTTTGGTAAAAGCTAAGTAAAGCAGAGTGCAAGTTTTCCAAAACCAAAACAAGAATGAAAATCAAACAAATTTACAGAAATTTGGGCAGCATCCCGGCTAAAATTGGATGTTCCCGGAAAATAAATAGCAATCAGAATAGCTCATATGAATGAAAATATAGCTGCAATTACATAAAGGGAATATGAACACGGAAAAGCAGTATAAAAAGCAGCATGAAACAACAAATTACAGCATATGAACAATACTAACATCACAGCAATAGCAGAATTGCGAGAATTAGAAAACAAGAAACATGAACAGCACAATTAAACAGGCCTAAATCCACTAACCACATCCTAAGCTACCTAACAACCTAGAATCCACTACAACATGCATATCTAACTAGCCTAATGATGAACATAAACATAAAAATATGTAATTAACTGGGAATCGAAAGAAAGGTGGCATTTGGCGGAACCTGGAAGGCGTAGGAAAGAAAGTGGGACAGAGAGGTGGCCGGGGGATGCTGATGGTGGCGGCCAACGCGGTGGTTGACAGCGGCACGGCGGCGGTGGCGGCTGTGGGCACAGGGGGATTCGGGAAGGGTAATGGATTTAGGAGGGGAAAGGGGAGGGAAGGGAAGGGGGCGTTGGGGCGGTTGGAAGCGCGGCGGTGACAGCAGCTCGGTGAGGTGGTGGTCGCGGAGGTGGGGCAGCGGAGGTCGAGGGAGATGAGGAAAGAAGAAGAAGAAAGAGGGGTAAGGAGGAAGGAATGGTGGTGGCGTGGCAGTGGGTGCTAGGTGGTCGAAGGGGGTGTTGGTGGTCGGCGGTGGTGCCTGGGTGGTGGTGGTTGGTTGGAGAGAAGAGAGGAAGGAGAAGGGCTGGGGGGGCGTGAATGGGTAGGGTTCGCGTGACTGGGGGGGTTAGTAAATTTGAATCCGCGCGATCGCGTGGGGCACGCGGTCGCGTGGCTGATGTGAAATGCGGGTCGACGCGATCACGTGAGTGATGCAATCGCATGGAATGAGTAAATTATGAATGACGCGGTCGCGTGAGGCATGCGACCGCGTCGCTGGAAATTGTGCTAAACGCACAATTCCAACATCGTTTCAGCGCAACTCTCTGTCTCCTCTGGGGTGGTGGTGCAATCCATGCGACGTGATCGCGTCGCTCACGCTGTTGCGTGGGATTGGTGTTGTGCAAGTGAATGACGCGGACGCGTGGGGAGTGTTTTTCGCAACTGACGCGATCGCCTGAGCAATGCGGTCGCATCGCACGCCTTCTTTTTTTTTTAGGTATGCAACTATGCAGTATTCAATGCGAATGAATAATATTCAGGTTCAATTGAAAAGGAAATAAAAATAAAAATAAATAACACGAAATAAAACTGAAAAAGAAACGACCATACCATGGTGGGTTGTCTCCCACCTAGCACTTTTAGTTAAAGTCCTTAAGTTGGAAATTGGATGAGCTTCCTGTTATGGCGGCCTGCGCTTAAATTCGTCCAGAAATCTCTACCAATGTTTGGAATGCCAATAGCCTCCGGGGTCCCAAACTAGGCATGTAAAGCTTCTGAGCAGCATCAAACAAATTCTCAGGCTCCCGGGGTGACGAATGTCAGAATAGATTCCAGGATCCCAAACTTTACTTTTAGATCCGCCTTCGTCTTGATCTATATTTTTCCATCCGGGCGGTTTAGAAATTAGATTCTCACAAAGGTGACCAAACGTTTTCCTAGATCCATTCGATTGATCATGATGCTAATCCGTGCACTTCGAGTTTAAGCGTGGAACCTTATTGAACCTTGTTCACTAGCTCTGAGTACGAACCATTTCCCTCTTACTCTTAAAGCCGCAGAGAGCTCTAAGCTGGCCATCTATTTCAAGCAAACCATATTCAAGTGGAAAAGTAAGGATAAAGGTTAAGGATTGTACCCACTTGAAGCTTGTATTGGGTGGTAATGGCCTTGGGATAGGTGTTTCCAGTGGTTCTGTGAGTTCTACTCCCTTGTGCTCTTCTGTGAATTTCTTTACTTCCTTGCAGACTTCTTCAATTGCATCCATGTCCTGATCAAAGCCTTCTCTGTCTTCCTCGTCACTTAAGTCATAAACGGGAGGTTGAGAGAAATCTACCTCCGCATCATCTTCGTATTCACTTGGGAAAGATTCTTCGATCTTAGAGAATTCACTTGCTGATGCAAGTTCATCACTGGGAGAACTTGACTTGAGATTATCATCATCAAGGAAACTTGCTTCTTGGAGTATTCCGTCTAGTTCCTCATAAAAGACTTGCCTTGGGGGTTGTGTACTATCCTCCTTAGCATTAATTGTAACATCCTTAACAGATTTCTCCACAACTCTGGATTCCTATGGAGGCTCAGCGTCTCCTAGGTCTTCAACCAACTTTTCTTCTTGTATAATGACAGCTTCCTCTACTTGTTCCAGTACGAAGTCATGCCCTGTTCTGTCCACTGGAGTTTCTAGTATCTCCTTCATGCTACGCTCCTCATAAGATTGTCCACACGGAGTTGTGGGAGGTCCTTGAATGTTCGAACATCTAGAAGATAATTGACTTATTGGTTGCTCCAGTTGATAAAGGGTTGTTTGAAGTTGATCTACTGTTTCCTTGAGGTGAACCTCTGATTCTCGGGGTGATAGATTTGGACGTGGTACATTGGGAAGTGGTGGTGTTTGGGAGTAATTGGATTGGAATCGGGGTAAATGAGGGTTATATGGTGGCGAATGGTGAAAAGGAGCTTGTGAGTGTGGTAGTTCGAAGTTGTGTTGAGAGGATGGTCTATAGGCATGAGGTGGGACTTGTTGGTAGTTACAAGGTTGTCCACCATGTCTATTGGCTTGGTATGCATTGTAGAATGGTCTTTGTCCATGATATCTTGGAGGGTGTTGATGCCTAAAGGGTTGATCAGATCCTCTTGGCTCCATCCATCTTTGATTGCTCTGACATTGATGCATGTTCCTGTTATAACTTTCACTCCTTTCAACAACATTAGAACCAAACTCAAAGCAAGAGGGGTGAGAATTCATAGTAGCTAATGGAAATAAAAAGGGAAAATAAAGACAAATAAACAAGTAAAAGAAAAGTATTTACAATAACCAATAATAAGGCACACAATTGCAGTTCCCCGACAATGGCGCCATTTTGACGTTGGGATTTTTGCCGGTAAAGAATTTTATAAAAATAGTTGCGTTGTAGATATAGTTCTAAACCAACAGAAATCCTTCGTACAAACGTTTTGGTTGTCACAAGTAACAAACCCCTAAATAAATTGATAACCGAAGTATTTAAACCTCGGGTCGTCTTCTCAAGGAACTGCAGGGAAGTATGTTTTTATTATTGGTTATGAAGATTATAAATTGGGGTTTTTAAGATGAGGAACAAGTAATTTAAATTGCAATTGAAATAAGTGAAAGACTGTAAAGTAAATAAATAACTATAAAATAAACTTTTGGCAAGGTATGAGAAATTAGAAGTCCTATCCTAGTTATCCTTATCAATGATGATGAAGATTGAATCTTAATTCCACTTAGTTAGCCTTTACTTAAAGTAAAGAAAAGTCAAGTGACTAATTAGTTAGAACCTCAAATCCTAGTTAATCCCTAAGGAAAGATTGGGATTATTGAAGTTCAATTTAATTAGCAAAGATAACGATTATCAACCATGCTTGAGTTTGATAACTCCTGAGTTACTGATTTCTTAACCAAGACCAAAAGGGAAAAGTAAATCTACTGGAATAAAAATGTCTTCAGATTGGGAGCAACAGTAACAAGAATAAAAGAAAGCAATAATAAACTGAAATACCTCAAATAACATTAATTCAAAAGAGTAATCTGTAACATAGAAGAATTCATAAATTAAATTGAAAAGATAAATAAAAAGGAATGTTGAACCTGATAGAAAGAGATAATCCTGAAAGCGAATAAAATTCTAAATCTAAATCCTAAAAGAGAGAGAAGAGAACCTCTCCCTCAAAACTAAATCTAAATCATGAAAAGTAACTAATTGGAGACTCCCCTCCGAATGGATGCATTCCCCCACTTCATAACCTCTGATCTGTCCCTTCTGGACTTGGATTTGGGCCAAAAAGGGCTTCAGAAATCGCTGGGAGCGTTTTCTTTAATTTCTGGTACGTGGCCTCTGTCACGCGTCCGCGTGGGTCACACGGTCGCTTCAATCATGCGACCACGTCATATGCGTTTCGCTTAAGGCGCGCGATCGCGTATCCCACGCGATCGCGTCACTGCCACTTTCTTCAAAAACTCCGTTTTGTGCTTTCCTTCCATTTTTGTATGTTTCCTTTCCATCCTTTAAGTCATTCCTGCCTTAGAAGATCTGAAACTACTCAACACACGAATTACGGCATCGAATGGTAATAAAGGGAAATTAAAATAATTACTTTTAAAGCATAGGAAACATGTTTTTCACATACATCACATAATAAGGAGGGGAAAGTAAAACCATGCAATTAACATGAATAAGTGAGTGAAGGATTAAATAAATCACTTAAATTAGGCAAAAAATATATCATAAAATATGGGTTTATCATTTATGCAGAAAATTATGAGTCAAAACATGAAAATTTGAAAAATTTTGAAGTGAAAAACAAAATCCTCTACCCCTGTCTTTCTGGCGTTAAACGCCTAGAATGGTATCCATTCTGGCATTTAACGCTCATAAGTTGGCCATTGTGGGCGTTTAACGCCCAGCTTGGTACCCTGGCTGGCGTTAAACGCTAGAAATCCATTGTTACTAGCCGTTTTTCTGAATGCCCAGGATGCTGCAATTCTGGCGTTAAACGCCCAGAATGATACCCATTCTGGCGTTTAACACCCAAAATGCTCCTTACTGGCATTTTCTTTCCAGTGAGCTCCTTATCTCTGCTTTTTGTGCTGAATCTTTTGGTAACTCTGTGAATTCCTTCAATTTTGATGGTTAATCTTGAAGAGAATTTATATTAAACTTCTCTAAGTATTAAGTAAAACAAATAACATGCTAATGGCTGGGTTGCCTCCCAGCAAGCGCTTCTTTATTGTCTTTAGATGAACCTTGACTGAGCTTTATTCAAGCCTCAGTTTTGAGCATTCTTGCTCAAAATTACTTTTAAGATAATGTTTGATTCTCTATCCATTAACAATGAACTTTTTATCAGAGTCAATATCCTGAAGCTCAACATATCCATACAGCGATACACTTGTGATCACATATGGTCCCCTCCACCAGGATTTCAATTTTCTGGGGAATAGTCTGAGCCTAGAGTTAAATAGCAGAACCTTTTGTCCTGGTTCAAAGACTCTAGATGGTAGTTTCTTGTCATGCCACTTTTTTGCTTTCTCCTTATAAATTTTAGCATTTTCAAAAGCATTGAGTCTGAATTCCTCTAGCTCATTCACCTGGAGCAATCTTTTCTCTCCAGCTAACTTGGCATCCAGGTTTAGGAATCTCGTTGCCCAGTAGGCCTTATGTTCTTATTCCACGGGCAAATGACAGGCCTTGCCATACACAAGCTGGTATGGAGAGGTTCCTATAGGAGTCTTGAATGCTGTTCTGTATGCCCACAGAGCATTATCCAAGCTTTTTGCCCAATCCTTTCTACGGGCAATTACAGTCCGTTCTAGGATTCTTTTTAGTTCTCTATTAGAGACTTCAGCCTGCCCATTTGTCTATGGGTGATATGGAGTTGCTACTTTGTGGCTAATTTTATATCGTACCATAGCAGAGTATAGCTGTTTATTGCAGAAATGAGTGCCCCCGTCACTGATTAGTACTCTGGGGATGCCAAATCTGCGGAAGATATGTTACTGGAGTAATTTTAGTACAGTCTTAGTATCTTTAGTGGGTGTGGCAATTGCTTCTACCCATTTAGATACATAGTCTACTGCCACCAGAATGTAAGTGTTTGAGTATGATGGTGGGAAGGGACCCATGAAGTCAATACCCCATACATCAAATAACTCAATCTCTAAGATCCCTTATTGAGGCATGGCATAACCATGAGGCATGTTGCCAGCTCTTTGGCAACTGTCACAGTTACGCACAAACTTTCAGGCATCTCTATAGAGAGTAGGCCAGTAGAAGCCACATTGGAGGACCTTAGTGGCTGTTCGCTCACCTCCGAAATGTCCTCCATACTATGATCCATGGCAGTGCCATAGGATCTTCTGTGCCTCTTTTCTGGGTACGCATCTGCAGATTATTCCGTCTGCACATCTCTTAAAGAGATATGGTTCGTCCCATAAGTAGTACTTTGCATCTGAAATTAGTTTTTTCGTCTGCACCCTGCTGTACTCTTTGGGTATGAACCTCACAGCTTTATAATTCGCAATGTTTGCAAACCATGGTGCTTCCTGAATGGCAAAAAGTTGCTCATCCGGAAAGGTTTCAGAGATCTCAGTAGGAGGGAGGGACGCCCCTGCTACTGGTTCTATCCGGGACAGGTGATCAGCTACCTGGTTCTCTGTCCCTTTTCTGTCTCTTATTTCTATATCAAACTCTTGCAAAAGCAACACCCATCTTATGAGCCTGGGTTTTGAATCCTGCTTTGTGAGTAGGTATTTAAGAGCAGCATGATCAGTATACACAATCACTTTTGAACCTACTAAATAGGATCTAAACTTGTCAATGGCATAAACCACTGCAAGTAACTCTTTTTCTGTGGTTGTGTAATTATTTTGTGCATCATTTAAAACACGGCTAGCATAGCAAATGATGTGCAGAAGCTTGTTATTCCTCTGTCCCAACACTGCACCAATAGCATGGTCACTGGCATCACCCATTAGTTTGAATGGTAATGTCTAGTTTGGTACAGAGATAACTGGTGCTGTGACCAGCTTAGCTTTCAGGGTCTCAAACGCCTGCAGACACTCTGTGTCAAACACAAATGGTGTGTCAGCAGCTAGCAGATTGCTCAGAGGTTTTGCTATTTTCAAAAAATCCTTTATAAACCTCCTGTAGAATCCTGCATGTCCCAGAAAGATTCTTATTGCTTTTACTTTGGCAGGTGGTGTTAATTTTTCAATTACCTCTACCTTAGCTTGATCCACCTCTATTCCCTTGTTTGAAATTTTATGCCCAAGGAAAATTCCTTCAGTCACCATAAAGTGACATTTTTCCCAGTTGAAAACTAGGTTGTTCTCTTGGCAACTTTTCAGAACAAGTGCTAAATGGTCAAGACAGGAGCTAAATGAGTCTCAAAATACTGAGAAAAAAGTCATCCATGAAGACTTCCAGAAATTTTTCCACCATATTAGAGAAAATAGAAAGCATTCACCTCTGAAAGGTTTCAGGTGCATTACACAGACCAAAAGGCATCCTTCTGTAGGCAAATACTCCAGAAGGACATGTGAATGCTGTTTTCTCTTAATCCTGAGGATCTACTGCAATTTGGTTGTAGCCTGAATAGCCATCCAAAAAGCAGTAATAGTAATGACCTGCTAGTCTCTCTAGCATCTGGTCTATGAATGGTAAAGGAAAATGATCCTTTCTGGTGGCTGTATTGAGCCTTCTGTAGTCAATACACATACGCCACCCTGTAACTGTTCTTGTAGGAACCAATTCATTCTTTTCATTGTGAACCACTGTCATGCCTCCCTTTTTGGGTACAACTTGGACAGGGATTACCCAGGGGCTATTAGAAATAGGATAAATAATTCCAGCCTCTAGTAACTTAGTGACCTCTTTCTGCACCACCTCTTTCATGGCTAGATTTAGCCGCCTTCGTGGTTGAACCACTAGCTTAGCATCATCCTCCAATAGGATCTTGTGCATGCATCTTTCTGGGCTAATGCCTTTAAGATCACTTATGGACCACCCAAGAGCTGTCTTGTGTGTCCTTAGCACTTGAATTAGCGCTTTCTCTTCCTGTGGATTTAAAGCAGAGCTTATGATCACTGGAAAAGTGTCACCTCCCAGAAATGCATATTTCAGGGATGGTGGTAGTGGTTTGAGCTCGGGTTTAGGATGCTTATCCTCTTCCTGAGGAATTTTCAGAGGTTCTTTTATTTCCTCTGATTCCTCCAGATCAGGCTGGACATCTTTAAAGATGTCCTCTAGCTCTGATTCAAGACTTTCAGTCATATTGATCTCTTCCACCAAAGAGTCAATAATATCAGTGCTTATGCAGTCATTTGATGTGTCTGGATGCTGCATAGCTTTGACAGCATTTAACTTGAACTCATCCTCATTGACTCTCAGGGTCACTTCCCCTTTTTGTATATCAATGAGAGTTCGTCCAGTTCGTCCAGTTTCACTGACCTTTTCTTTACTATTTTACGGTATTTTCATGCATTTTCTTAGGAAATAAGCAAGTTTTGGGTAAAATTTCACTTACATCTTGATTCAAGCAAGCATGGTGCTCTTTACATGATTTCATGAGAATTTTGCATGAATTAAATGACAAATTGGATGATGCATGTCTCATGATGAGGATTAGAACTTTGATGCACTTTATTGCTTGATTTCAGGACAAAAGAAGCAAGAGAGAACCACGTTAGCAGCCACGTTAGTCTAACTAACGTGACCACTAACGTGGAATGGGAACTAGCTTGCAACGTTAATGAGAAAAGTAATCGCCAATAACGTCCTCGAAGCCATCATAGCCCACGTTAAGAGTCACGTTAACTAAGTTAACGTGAACTATAACATGGAAGAAGAAAGTGGAGCCAACGTTAGTGACACTCACCTTTGTCACTAACGTTGGACTAAGCCACTTTGAGCCACGTTAACTCCCACGTTAACTTTGTTAACATGGAAGCTAACGTGGAGAAAGCAAATAATCGCCAACGTTAGTGACACTCACCTTTGTCACTAACGTTGGAATGAGCCACAATGAGCCACTATGAGCCACGTTAACTCCTACGTTAACTTAGTTAACGTGGAAGCTAACGTAGAGGAAAGGATGATGAGCCAACGTTAGTGACACTCACCTTTGTCACTAACGTTGTAGATGGCTATCATCACCACGTTAGAAGCCACGTTAACTTAGTTAACGGGGATTCTAACGTGGGAAGTAGCGGGATCTTGGAACGTTAGTGACAAAGGTAAGTGTTACTAACGTTCTCGAAGGATTGGCAAGCCTACGTTAAGAGCCACGTTAACTAAGTTAACGTGGACTCTAACGTAGGGGGAAGGGAGGACTCTCAACGTTATTGGAAAAGGTGAGTCCCAATAACGTGTGCGAAGGACCAAGAGGCAACGTTAGTGGTCACATTGGTGCTACTAACGTTGAAGTTAACGTGGATCATCCTTGGGTTAGGAACGTTAGTGAAAAAGGTGATTGTCACTAACATTCTCAAACCCACACTCTCACTTAACGTTAACGCCACTAACGTCCTGAGCTAAATACCCTGCCTACTTCACACTTTCTCTCTGCAAGTAAAGCTAAGCCCACTGAAGAGGATAACTGCTTCAAACTCAAGATCCAAAGGCCCATATCCAAGACTTGAAGAACCAACTAGAAGATTAAAAGAATAGTATATATAGGGGTAGTTTTGAATTAGAAAAGAGCTTTTGGGGTGTGAGGTTGGAAGCTGGAGAACTATCCTCTGTAGAATTTTACTTTCTCTGCATTTCTAGTTTTATTTTTATAATGTATCTTCATCTTTGTTTTCCATTTCCAGAGCTATGAACAACTAAACCCCTTTCATTGGGTTAGGGAGCTCTGTTGTAATTTGATGGATCAATATTAGTTTTCATTATTCTTCTTCTATCTTTTCTCTTGATTTTACTAGAAAGCTTTCAATCTTCATCAAATTGGATAGTTATCTTGGAAAAGAAGCTATTCATACTTGGATCTCTTCTGAACCTTGGAAGAGGAATGAAGAGATCATGCTAGAAATGCTTTCTCATGTTGGACTAAATTATGGTTGAAAGGATATGGTGACTATAATTATACCAACACTTGATTTGGGAATGCATGTGGTATAATCAATGACCATACTTCATCTCTTCTCATGAGCAATTGACCAAGGAATTGGCTATTGATCAAGATTTGAGAGATTGAATTACAAGGAATTGTAATTTGATCACTTAAGATTGCCAAGGAGATCATTGAACGCATTGATTGAGGAAGAGGTGAAAATGAACTTGATCCGGAGAATGCAACATCTCCTAAGCCCAATGAATTCCCCATTTCTGATCTTACCATTCTCTTTAATTTCTATAATTTACTTTTATGAGCATCTTCCCCATTCCCATTTAAGATTCTGCAATTTACTTTCTGTCATTTATTTTCAGCTTTTTACTTTCAGCATTTACATTTTCTGCTATTTACTTTCCCGCCATTTAATTTCCTGTAACTCTCAAACCAAATTCTGCTTCGCTCAACTAGAACATTCCTCTAATTAATGTTGCTTGACCAATCAATCCCTGTGGGATTCAACCTCACTCTATTGTGAGTTTTTACTTGACGACAATTCGGTATACTTGCCGAAGGAAAATTGTTGAGAGATAAATTTTCGTGCATCAAGTTTATGGCGCCGTTGCCGGGGATTGATTTTGTATCAACAATGATTAGATTGGAGGATAACTAGATTGAGCATTTTTCTTTTGTTTGATTTAAATTTCTGTTTGAGTAATTTACTTTTAGTTTTAGTTATTTTCTTCCCTTTACCCCCTACTCCTCTTTCTTTGTTATTTACAATTCAGTTCACTAACCCACTAACTGTTCGATATATTGCATCACTCACACTAACAACATTTCTAACAAGAATAGTTTCTGCATCTATTTCCTTGCCTGTGCCTTGTTGGTTGTATGACAGGGAGAAGAAGCGTGGCTTCAACTTCTTTTGATTCTGAACCTGAGAGGATTGATGTGTGGAGAACGATCCAACACAAAACTCACCAGCAAGTGGACCGGGTCGCATCAAGTAATAATAACTCACACGAGTGAGGTCAATCCCACAGGGATTGAAGGATTGAGAATTTTTAGTTTAGTGGTTGATTTAGTCAAGCGAATCAAGTATTGGTTGGGTGGTTTGTAATTTGCAGAAACTAAATTGCTTGAAATGTAAAGGAAGAAGGGGAAATTGCAGTAAATGAAAGAGCAAGAAAGTAAATGTGCTGAATCTTAAAGAACAAGTAAGGTAAATTGCACAAACTTAGATTGCAAGAAATGTAAATAACTGAAGCTTAAAGTGCAAGAAAGGTAAATTGCTTGAATCATAAAAGGAATTGGGAATGGGGATTGCAGAAATTAAACAAGCAAGAGTAAATTGCAATAAACAGAAGAGTAGAGGATTAATTGAATTAAACTAGATCTCAATAGAGAAGGAAAAATGCTTTGAGAATTTAAAAACAGAGAATGAGAAATGCTTAATTTACAGCAATTTAGAAGTGGTTGAAGATCTCAGGAGTGGAAGAGACTAGATAACAAGTCTAGATCTCAAATCCTTCCTTGATCCAACAAGAGCAATTGCAAAAGGAAATGAAAAGTAAATTGCAGAAGTAAATTGCAGAAGAGTAGAAGAAGATGCAGTAAACAAAAATTGAAATTCAATTATGCAGAAGAAGTAAACAAGAGATCTCAAGGTGAGATTGAAACAGAAGTTGTTCAATTCTTCACCCAAGATCAAAAGCAAGAAAATAAAAGAGTGCTCAAGCAAGAACAAGGAAGAAGAGAGATCAATTCTCCTTCCAAATTCTCTAAGATCCAAATTCCAAAGTGAAAACTCAAAAATGAAAAATGAAAATTAAAAGGACAATTCAAAGTAAAGTCTAGAGGTCCTAATTACATCAAACTAGCTCCTATTTATACACTTTCTATTCTTGGATTTTGGAATTTGGATGGGCTTTTGATTTGGTGAAGAAATGAATTAAGTTGGATTTTTAATTCAATTTTCACCCCAATATTGCACCTCCCAGGGGTAAGCTCAGTTGGAAAACCAAACTGAGCTCCCAAGTGTTGCTGTCCGTGTTATTTGGTGCGCGTCCCAGCCTTGGTTGAGTGTGTGACACTAAAGCTCAGTTGGAATTTTGAACTGAGCTCTAGGCCGTGTCAAGTGTGCGCAATGCTTCCTCCTTGGTGCGCCAAAATGCTTGTCACAGCCCCCTTGGTGTGCAAAATTGGGTGCCAAAGTGTCGGGAGCTTGATGATGTAGTGCTCAGTTGGAAAAACCAACTGAGCTTTCCTTGGTGGCGCCTTGCTCTTGTCCTCAAGGTTCCATGCTCGACACTTGGTGGAGGAAGTCTTGGAGCTAATTTCCTTGGATGAGTGGGCGTTCCTCCTAGTCTCTTCATGAAGCACCCTGGTTCGATTCTCTTTGAGTGCATCTTGGCTCATTTTCTTGCTAGTTTGGTGGAGCTCCTCCCTTGTGTTCCAAAGAGTTCCCAAGTTCGAAACTTGGCCCAAGCATGTTAGTTCATTTTCCTTCCAAGCTAAGTAGCGTGTGGTTCCAAGTTCGAACCATGGAGAAGGCATTTTGGCTATTTTCTTCTCATTTTCCTTGCAAGGAGCGTTCCTTGCTTCCTTTAGCTCATGAGTTCGAAACTTGGTGGCTTCATTCATGGGAATTTTTCTTTGAATTAATTCTTGAAAGCCCCAATAAAGCTCAATTTGTGAACTGAGCTTTATGTTGCCTCCTTGCTTTCTTTAGTGCTCAGTTCACTAAGTGAACTGAGCTTTGTACCTTGCCTTCTCCTTTTATTCCTTGTGAAGCTCATTTTGCTTTCTTAACTTAGCCTTCACTCTTCTTTGATTTTTGCCACGCTTCTTGCTTCCTTGGGCACGTTTCTTATGCCACGCTTTTCTTCTTTTCTTCTTTCTTCACCTACAAGTAATCAAAATAACCAATCAAAGTATCACTAAATTCACAAGGCTTATAAATCATTAAAAATCAATTAAATTTGGCTTCAACCTCATGATTTAGCATCAAATAAATGGTGGTTATTTGATTTAAAGAAGTTATGCATTATCATTCAAAATTACTTTCTTAGAATGCAAGAAAGTGCATAAAACCTGATAAAATCAAAGAAAAAGGCTAGTGAAACTAGGCTAAGATGACTTGTCATCACAACACCAAACTTAAAACTTGCTTGTCCCCAAGCAAGTACTTAAACATAAGAGAAGATAGAATGAAATAGATAAGTATGCATGTCCTTATTAGGCAAATAGTTAAATTTGGGTTATGGGGTTTTATGCAGATCAAAAGTAACTCATTTATTACTTGCTGTCAAAACAAACTATGTTTCCTTAAGGGTTCACCAAGGTTGCTGCTATAATTCCTTACCTTTTTGCTTATTTCCCTTGTTAGCTTTTTCTTTTTTCTTTTGCATTTCAGAGCTTATTACTTATTAAAGACTTGGTGGCAAATGTTGCAGTGGCCTTTGGCTTAATTTCACTCAATATTTCTTCACCACAGACACATGGCTCACCTTTTTCTTCCTAGGATCATTGATGCCCAGCATCTCTTTGGATCACTAAATGTTTTGTAGCTAGGTTGCTCTTTATTGTGGACTTTCAGTTGGCAATCCCAAATCAGTTGATCTAAGTTGCCAAGTTTTAAAATACTCCTTAGAATCTACTTGTCCAAGCATATCCTAGTACACAAACACCACAGGCATATGTCCTAGGGTCCAAGCTATTGGTGTCTAGCTTTATTGTTTGTTTCTTTGCCAACTTTTGGCTTTTTCTTCTTTCTTTTTCTTTCTATTTCGGTTTATTTTCAAGGGGCTTTCATTAATTAAAGGATCATAGCAGCAAACTGGCTTAAGCTTCAAGTAACAAGTCATTCTTCAGCATTTATTCTATAAGCTATCAATTGAATCAAACACACACCACCATTAACTTTTATTCTAACTTTTGTAACATTGAACAATTGCTTTTCTAAATCAAACATCTTTCTTTTATTCAAACAGCAAGGGAAAACAAAACAAAGTATTCAAGTTAATGAGTGATGACAATTATTATGCAGATAACTTTCAAGCAAAAACAGATAGCTTTCTTCAACATGTACTTCCACTTGCAACTAAATAATCATTCCAGCCAGACATAAAGGACTCTCTGAATTAAATCATTACATAATAGCAAGGATCAAGAATAGGTACAACCTGTTGAGTTGCAGTTTTCCATTCTTCCTTCTATTTGCTCCTTTTGAGTTGTAATTCAGGTGTTCTTTTAATTTGTTGGCTATTTTTCTGCCTGCTCCTCAAATGTTGGTCGCTGTTCAACCCTTTTAGGTATTGGTAAATCTGCAAAGCTTGTGTGTGGGCTCTCGAACTTACTTTGGTGTGTGAACACCAAACTTACTTCCTTGCCAATATTTCTCATGCAACAAATTATATGTGAACACTTTTTCTTTTTCAAAAGAAATAAACTAATGACTTGGAAACAGCAAAATAGTTAACTAGTTTATCTAAATGCTCAAAGCGAGCATTATGCAGGAGGTGAGAATATGTTTTATGATGAGATTTTGGTGGAACACCAAACTTAGAATCCTTCATTCTCCCTTATATTGTTTTGGTGTGCAACACCAAACTTAGCTTTTTGCAATATAGATAAGGTTAATTAACCTCTTTATTGAAATAACTATGAAAAGAAACTACCTCAGGTTGGGTTGCCTCCCAACAAGCGCTCTTTTATTGCCACTAGCTTGACATCCTCTGTGTTTGTTCAGTTCAGATACTGAACTTCCTTTTCCTTGTCCCATTGTCCTCCTAAATAAGGCTTTGCTCTATGTCCATTTGCTGTGAAGTGGCTCTGTGTGGCTTCATCTAGTAGCTCAAGACTTTTGTTACTAGATACGGACCTGTCCATTTAGACTTGAGCTTGCCAGGGAAGATCTTGAGCCTTGAGTTATACAGGAGCACTTGCTGTCCTGGCTTGAACTCTTTCTTTGAGATCTTCTTGTCATGCCACCTCTTAGCTCTCTCCTTGTATATCTTAGCATTCTCATAAGCTTCTAGTCTAAACTCATCCAACTCATTTAGTTGTAGCAGCCTCTTTTCTCCTACTGCTTGAGAATCAAGGTTGAGGAGTTTAGTGGCCCAAAAAGCTTTATGTTCAAGCTCCACAGGGAGGTGACAAGATTTTCCATATAATAGCTGAAATGGGGACTTTCCAATGGGAGTTTTGAAAGCTGTCCTGTATGCCTAGAGTGCATCTTCTAACTTCCTGGCCCAATCTTTCCTTGTGCTTCCCACTGTTTTTTCTAAAATTCTCTTCAACTCTCTGTTTGCTAATTCAGCCTGGCCATTAGTCTGAGGATGGTATGGTGTGCCTACTTTATGGATTACTCCATATTTGTAGAGGAGTTTCTCCGTTTGTTTGTTGCAGAAGTGACCACCACGATCACTGACAAGACCCTTTGGCACTCCATATCTAGTGAAGATATGCTTCTTAAGGAATTGAAGGACAATTTGTGCATCACAAGTGGTTGTGGCTATGGCTTCCACCCATTTTGAGACATACTCTACTGCTACCAAGATGTATCTGAAAGAATAAGAAGGGGGAAAAGGTCCCATGAAATCAATTCCCCATAGGTCAAATAGCTCAACTTCCAAGATGAAATTCTGAGGCATCTCATTCCTTTTTGTCAATCCTCCAGCTCTTTGGCATTCATTGCATTGGTGAACAAACTCTCTGGCATCCTTGAAGATAGTTGGCCAATAGAAACCGCTTTATAATACCTTTGTAGCTGTTCTCTCTGGTCCAAAGTGTCCACCGTATGCTGAACCATGACAATGCCACAATATGTCCCTCATTTCATTTTCATGGACACACCTCCTAATCATTCCATCAGAGCACCTTTTGAATAAAAAGGGTTCATCCCACAAGAACTTCCTTGCTTCATTGAGCAGCTTCTTCACTTGTTGCTTAGAACATTCTTGAGGTATCTTCCTTCCCACTTTGTAATTTTCTATGTCAGCAAACCAGGGTGTTTGTTGAACTTGGAACAAGTGCTCATCAGGGAAGTTCTCATTTACTTGTTGTGGTCTATCTTGACAGGCTTCTTGTGGTACTCTTGATAAATGATCCGCCACTTGATTTTCACTTTCCTTCCTATCTCTTACTTCAATATCAAACTCTTGAAGTAGCAGCACCCACCTAATAAGCCTTGGCTTTGAATCCTGTTTAGACATTAAATACTTGAGAGCAGCATGGTCAGTGTACACTATAACTTTGGAGCCAATCAAGTATTGTCTAAACTTATCAAATGCATAAACAATCGCCAAAAGTTCTTTCTCAGTGGTTGTATAATTTTTCTGTGTTTCATTTAACACTTTGCTGGCATAATATATGACATGTTACAACTTGTCTTTCTTTTGTCCCAGCACAGCACCAATAGCAAGGTCACTTGCATCACACATAAGTTCAAAAGGTAAGTTCCAATCAGGGGGTGTGATGATTGGTGCTGTGATGAGTTTTCTCTTTAAGGTTTCAAAAGCATGCTTACAGTTGTCATCAAAGATGAAAGGGTTGTCAATCACTAGCAAATTGCTCAATAGCTTTGCTATTTTTGAGAAATCTTTGATGAACCTTCTGTAGAAACCGGCATGCCCAAGAAAACTCCTTACTGCTTTCACATTAACGGGTATAGGAAGTTTTTCAATAATTTCTATTTTAGCTTTATCAACTTCTATACCTCTGCATGACACCTTATGCCCAAGAACTATCCCTTCAGGAACCATGAAATGGCATTTTTCCCAGTTTAAGATCAAGTTAGTTTCTTGGCATCTTTTCAAAACAAGAGTTAAATGATGTAAACAGGTGTTAAATGAATTTCCAAAGACAGAAAAATCATCCAGGAAGACTTCTAAAAATTTTTCAACCATATCCGAGAAAATGGAAAGCATACACCTCTGAAATGTGGCTGGGGCGTTGCATAGCCCAAAGGGCATCCTCCTGTATGCAAAAACTCCAAATGGACATGTGAAGGCAGTTTTCTCTTGATCTTTAGGGTCCACCACGATTTGATTGTAACCAGAATACCCATCTAAGAAACAATAATAGGCATGGCCAGCTAATCTTTCCAGCATCTGATCAATGAATGGGAGAGGGAAATGGTCTTTCCTTGTGGCATCATTCAATCTTCTATAGTCTATGCACATCCTCCACCCAGTCACTGTCCTAGTAGGGATCAACTCATTCTTCTCATTGGTGATGACCGTCATTCCTCCCTTTTTCGGTACAACTTGAACCGAGCTCACCCATGAGCTGTCAGAGATTGAGAAAATTATTCCAGCATTCCACAACTTCATGACTTTCTTTTGAACTACCTCCTTCATGGATGGATTGAGCCTTCTTTGGGGTTGGACCACAGGCTTTGATTCTTCTTCCAGCAAAATTTTATGCATACAAATGGCTGGGCTAATACCTTTGATATCGTCAATTGTCCACGCCAAGGCTGCTTTGTGAGCTTTCAACACTTCAATCAGCTTTGTTTCTTCTTCCATATTAAAGGAGGAGTTAATGATCACTGGTAGGGTCTCTTCTTCTCCCAGGAACACATGTTTGAGGTGAGGGGGAAGAGGTTTCAATTCCTATTTTGGCTTCTCTTTCTCCTTGTCTTCACTAGAGATTTTTACCACCTCTTCTTCCTGTTGCTCATGACAAGTGGCTTCTAACATTTCCTCCACTAGACTTTCTATCATGTCCACCTTCATGTAATTTTCTTGTTCAGGAGGGTGTTGCATTGATTTGAAGACATTGATGACCATTTGCTCATTATGTACTCTAAAAATCATCTCTCCCTTCTCTACATCAATAATGGCTCTGGCTGTGGCTAAAAATGGCCTTCCCAAGATGATTGAGTTGTTTCCTTCTTCCTATGTATCCAGAATTACGAAGTCTGCTGGGAAGATAAACTTCCCAACCTTCACTAACAGGTTTTCCACAATGCCATTGGGTGTCTTGATTGATCTGTCAGCCATCACCAAAGACATCCTGGTAGGTTTGAGTTCCTCTATGGCAAGCTTTCTCATCATTGATAACGGCATCAGATTGATGCTAGAACCAAGGTCATAAAGAGCTTTGTCTAGGGTCATTTTGCCTATGGTACATGAAACTACAAAGCTCCCTGGATCTTTAAGCTTTGGTGGGATAACTCCTTGAATCACAGCACTACATTCTTCAGTGAGAAGTATGGTTTCCTTCTCTTGCCAACTCCTCTTTTTGTTGATGTGTTCTTTTAAGAACTTTGCATACAGTGGCATTTGCTCAAGTGCTTCAGCTAAGGGAATATTGATCTCCAACTTCTTGAAGATTTCAAGAAATTTTGGGAAGTGTTGGTCCTTAGTCTCTTTGTTGAACCTTTGAGGATATGGCAAAGGTGGTGTGAAGTTCACTCCCTGCCTTTGTTCCTTGGTTGGCTCTTTCATTGCTTCCTTCTCTTTCCTTGATTTTTGTGGCTGATCTTCTCTTTCTTGAGCTTGATTCTGAGTTTGCTTGCTTGTTGTTACATTCTCATCATTGGCCTTCTCTTCTTCAGCTTGTTTTTTGTCACTTTCCTTTGGCTTCTTGGTTGCTTCTTCATTTTTCACCAGGATCTTTCCACTCCTTAGTTGTATTGCCTTGCACTCCTCTTTTGGATTATGAATGGTGTCACTTGGTAGTGAGCTTGATGGCCTTTCAATGGTAATTTGCTTGGAGAGTTGTCCAATTTGCCTTTCCATATTTTTCGTGGAGGCTTCCTGGTTCCTTAATGTCATCTGTTGGTGCTTCATTATCTTTTCCATTAAGAGCTCCAAGTTGTTAATCCTCTGAGAGTCTTGTGAGATTGGTTGATTGTGGGGTGTTGAGGGTTGAGGGTAAGTGTTTTGATTTGAGGCTTGGTTATTAGATGGATGATGGTTAAAATTGGGGTAGGTGTTTTGTGGTTTTCTATATGTGGCTTGGCTATTGTTCTGTTGGTTGTTTTGGTTTGTGTTTTTCCAATTATTTTGGTTTGAGTTTCTCTGCCATGGCTATTGAGTTTGATTGTGGTTGTCTCCCCATCTGTGGTTGGGATGGATCTTCCATGAAGTGTTGTAAGTATCACCATAGACTTCATTTGGCCCAGAATTTTGGTTGTGCATGTACTGGACTTGCTCTTGTTATTGCTCCTCTTGAGTTTCTTCATTTTGCCCCCATGTGGATGATGGTTGGCTTGTGTTGACTGCTGCAACTTGGAGGCTATCAATCCTCTTGGCCATTTGCTCAAATTGTTGTTGAATTTGCTGCTGCATCATTTTATTTTGAGCTAAGATTGAGTCCACTCCTTCCAACTCCATCACTCCCTTCCTTTGTGATGGTTGGCGTTGCCTTTGGTGAGAAAAGAAATATTGGTTGTTGGCCACCATATCAATGAGATTTTGGGCTTCCTCTGCCGTTTTCATTAGTTGTAAAGAGCCTCCTGCTGAATAATCCAAAGCCTCTTGAGATTTCAGTGTCAAGCCTTCATAGAAATTCTGCAATCTGTCCCACTCACTAAACATTCCTGGTGGACACTTCCTGATTAGAGCTTTGTATCGTTTCCAGGCCTCATACAAGGGTTCAGCATCCATTTGTGTGAATGTTTGAACTTCAGTCTTCAATCTAATAACTCTTTGAGGTGGGTAAAACTTGGCAAGGAACTTGGTTACTAGATCATCCCAATTGTTGATACTGTCTCTTGGGAAGGATTCCAACCATTAAGTGGCTTTGTCTCTGAGAGAAAATGGAAATAGTAGTAGCTTGTAACTGTCAGGGTGCACACCATTGGTTTTGACAGTGTCACAAATCCTTAAGAAGGTGGACAAGTGTTGGTTAGGGTCTTCAAGTGGTCCTCCTCCATAAGAACAATTGTTTTGAACCAAGGTGATGAGTTATGGCTTTAGTTCAAAGTTATTTGCATTAACATTTGGGGTAAGAATGCTACTCCCACACTGTCTAGGATCTGCACATGTGTAGGAAGCCAAAACTCTTCTCTGTGGTGGATTATTGTTGTTATTGGCTGTCCCTTCTGTTCCATTTGGTGGATTTGTTAAGTGTTCCTCCATATCTTGGAATTCTTCTTCTGACTCCTCTTCTCCAATAATGTTTTTCCCTCCTTCAGCTCTTCTTAATCTTCTGAGGGTTCTTTCGTCTTGTTCACAAAAAGTGGGTATAACTCTCCTTGTACCTGACACACAACCAAAGCATAAGAATCACACAACACCAGAAAGGCAACAACACTTCAATCCATTGCTGAAGTGAAATGTTAGTTGGCTTAAGCAAAAATTCAAACAGTTAGTGTGTTAGTCAAAAATTAAAGAAACAGAAAAGAAAAAGTGCTTGATCTAGATCTTCACTTCACTTAATCATTGTCAATCTAATTCAATCCCCGGCAACGGCGCCAAAAACTTGATGTGTGGAAAACGATCCAACACAAAACTCACCGGCAAGTGGACCGGGTAGCATAAAGTAATAATATCTCACATGAGTGAGGTCGATCCCACAGGGATTGAAGGATTGAGCAATTTTAGTTTGGTGGTTGATTTAGTGAAGTGAATCAAGTATTGGTTGAGTGGTTTGTAATTTGCAGAAACTAAATTGCTTGAAATGTAAAGGGAGAAGGGGAAATTGCAGTAAATGAAAGAGCAGGAAAGTAAATGTGCTGAATCTTAAAGAAAAAGAAAGGTAAATTGCAGAATCTTAGATTGCAAGAAATGTAAATAACTAAAGCTTAAAGTGCAAGAAAGGTAAATTGCTTGAATCATAAAAGGAATTGGGAATGGGGATTGCAGAAATTAAACAAGCAAGAGTAAATTGCAATAAACAGAAGAGTAGAGGATTAATTGAATTAAACTAGATCTCAACAGAGAAGTAAAAATGCTTTGAGAATTTAAAAACAGAGAATAAGCAATGCTTAATTTGCAGCAATTTAGAAGTGGTTGAAGATCTCAGGAGTGGAAGAGACTAGATAACAAGTCTAGATCTCAAATCCTTCCTTGATCCAACAAGAGCAATTGCAAAAGGAAATGAAAAGTAAATTGCAGAAGTAAATTGCAGAAGAGTAGAAGAAGATGCAGTAAACAGAAATTGAAATTCAATTATGCAGAAGAAGTAAACAAGAGATCTCAAGGTGAGATTGAAACAGAAGTTCTTCAATTCTTCACCCAAGATCAAAAGCAAGAAAATAAAAGAGTGCTCAAGCAAGAACAAGGAAGAAGAGAGATCAATTCTCCTTCCAAATTCTCTAAGATCCAAATTCCAAAGTGAAAACTCAAAAATGAAAAATGAAAATTAAAAGGAAAATTCAAAGTAAAGTCTAGAGATCCTAATTACATCAAACTAGCTCCTATTTATACACTTTCTATTCTTGGATTTTGGAATTTGGATGGGCTTTTGATTTGGTGAAGAAATGAATTAAGTTGGATTTTTAATTCAATTTTCAGCCAAATATTTCACCTCCCAGGGGTAAGCTCAGTTGGAAAACCAAACTGAGGTCCCAAGTGTTGCTGCCCGTGTTATTTGGTGCGCGTCCCAGCCTTGGTTGAGTGTGTGACACTAGAGCTCAGTTGGAATTTTGAACTGAGCTCTAGGCCGTGTCAAGAGTGCACAATGCTTCCTCCTTGGTGCGCCAAAATGCTTGTCACAGCCCCCTTGGTGTGCAAAATTGTGCGCCAAAGTGTTGGGAGCTTGGTGATGTAGTGCTCAGTTAGAAAAACCAACTGAGCTTTCCTTGGTGGCGCCTTGCTCTTGTCCTCAAGGTTTCATGTTCGACACTTGGTGGAGGAAGTCTTGGAGCTAGTTTCCTTGGATGAGTGGGCGCTCCTCCTTGTCTCTTCATGAAGCACCCTGGTTCGATTCTCTTGGAGTGCATCTTGGCTCATTTTCTTGCTAGCTTGGTGGCGCTCCTCCCTTGTGTTCCAAAGAGTTCCCAAGTTCGAAACTTGGCCCAAGCATGTTAGTTCATTTTCCTTCCAAGCTAAGTAGCGTGTGGTTCCAAGTTCGAACCATGGAGAAGGCATTTTGGCTATTTTCTTCTCATTTTCCTTGCAAGGAGCATTCCTTGCTTCCTTTAGCTTATGAGTTCGAAACTTGGTGGCTTCATTCATGGGAATTTTTCTTTGAATTAATTCTTGAAAGCCCCGATAAAGCTCAATTTGTGAACTGAGCTTTATGTTGCCTCCTTGCTTTCTTTAGTGCTCAGTTCACTAAGTGAACTGAGCTTTGTACCTTGCCTTCTCCTTTTATTCCTTGTGAAGCTCAGTTTGCTTTCTTAACTTAGCTTTCACTCTTCTTTGATTTTTGCCATGCTTCTTGCTTCCTTGGGCACATTTCTTATGGCACACTTTTCTTCTTTTCTTCTTTCTTCACCTACAAGTGAAGGAATGAACCTAAGTTGCTATGCATGAAACCACCATAAAACCAAGGACATGACTTCCACAATAATGACTCATTTCTCTTGGCATTTCATTCGTCATTCTCTTGTTCCAGTACTTGCTTAGGGACAAGCAAGCTTTAAGTTTGGTGTTGTGATTCCAGGACATTTTGGCCAGTTTCACTGACCTTTTCTTTACAGTTTTAGGGTAGTTTCATGCATTTTCTTAGGAAATAAGCATGTTTTGGGTAAAATTTCACTTACATCTTGATTCAAGCAAGCATGGTGCACTTTACATGATTTCATGAGAATTTTTGCATGAATTAAATGACAAATTGGATGATGCATGTCTCATGATGAGGATTAGAACTTTGATGCACTTTATTGCTTGAATTCAGGACAAAGGAAGTAAGAGAGAACCATGTTAGTAGCCACGTTAGTCTAACTAACGTGGAATGGGAGCTAGCTTGCAACGTTAATGAGAAAAGTAATCGCCAATAACATCCTCGAAGCCATCATAGCCCACGTTAAGAGTCACGTTAACTAAGTTAACGTGAACTCTAACGTGGAAGAAGAAAGTGGAGCCAACGTTAGTGACACTCACCTTTGTCACTAACGTTGGACCAAGCTCATATTGGCCACGTTAAGGGCCACGTTAACTTAGTTAACATGGACTCTAACGTTGGAAAGCAAAAGAATGGCCAATGTTAGTGACACTCACCTTTGTCACTAACGTTGGACTAAGCCACTTTGAGCCACATTAACTCCCACGTTAACTTTGTTAACGTGGAAGCTAACGTGGAGAAAGCAAATAATCGCCAACGTTAGTGACACTCACCTTTGTCACTAACGTTGGAATGAGCCACAATGAGCCACTATGAGCCACGTTAACTCCCACGTTAACTTAGTTAATGTGGAAGCTAACGTGGAGGAAAGGATGATGAGCCAATGTTAGTGACACTCACCTTTGTCACTAACGTTGGAGATGGCTATCATCACCACGTTAGAAGCCACGTTAACTTAGTTAACGTGGATTCTAACGTGGGAAGTAGGGGCATCTTGGAACGTTAGTGACAAAGGTAAGTGTTACTAACGTTCTCGAAGGATTGGCAAGCCTACGTTAAGAGCCACGTTAACTAAGTTAACGTGGACTCTAACGTAGGGGGAAGGGAGGACTCTCAACGTTATTGGAAAAGGTGAGTCCCAATAACGTGTACGAAGGACCAAGAGGCAATGTTAGTGGTCATGTTGGTGCCACTAACGTTGAAGTTAATGTGGATCATCCCTGGGTTAGGAATATTAGTGAAAAAGGTGATTGCCACTAACGTTCTCAAAACCACACTCTCACTTAACGTTAACGCCACTAACGTCCTAAGCTAAATACCCTGCCTACTTCACACTTTTTCTCTGCAAGTAAAGCTAAGCCTACTGAAGAGGATAACTGCTTCAAACTCAAGATCCAAAGGCCCATATCCAAGACTTGAAGAACCAACTAGAAGATCAAAAGAATAGTATATATAGGGGTAGTTTTGAATTAGAAAAGAGCTTTTGGGGGGTGAGGTTAGAAGCTGGAGAACTATCCTATGTAGAATTTTACTTTCTCTGCATTTTTAGTTTTATTTTCATAATATATCTTCCATCTTTGTTTTCCATTTCCAGAGCTATGAACAACTAAACCCCTTTCATTGGGTTAGGGAGCTCTGTTGCAATTTGATGGATCAATATTAGTTTTCATTATTCTTCTTCTATCTTTTCTCTTGATTTTACTAGAAAGCTTTCAATCTTCATCAAATTGGATAGTTATCTTGGAAAAGAAGCTATTCATACTTGGATTTCTTCTGAGCCTTGGAAGAGGAATGAAGAGATCATGCTAGAAATGCTTTCTCATGTTTGACCAAATTGGGGTTGGAAGGATATGGTGACTATAATTCTACCAACACTTGATTTGGGAATGCATGTGGTATAATTAGTGACCATACTTCATCTCTTCTCATGAGCAATTGACCAAGGAATTGGCTATTGATCAAGATTTGAGAGATTGAATTACAAGGAATTGTAATTTGTTCACTTAAGATTGCCAAGGAGATCAATGAACGCATTGATTGAGGAAGAGGTGAAAATGAACTTGATCCAGAGAATGCAACATCTCCTAAGCCCAATGAATTCCCCATTTCTGATCTTACCATTCTCTTTAATTTCTGCAATTTACTTTTATGAGCATCTTCTCCATTCCCATTTAAGATTCTGCAATTTACTTTCCGTCATTTATTTTCAGCTTTTTACTTTCAGCATTTACATTTTCTGCTATTTACTTTCCCGCCATTTAATTTCCTGCAACTCTCAAACCAAATTCTGCTTCGCTCAACTAGAACATTCCTCTAATTAAAGTTGCTTGACCAATCAATCCCTGTGGAATTCGACCTCAATCTATTGTGAGTTTTTACTTGACGACAATTCGGTATACTTGCTGAAGGAAAATTGCTTAGAGACAAATTTCCGTGCATCAAAAGGTCTTCCTAGAATGAGAGTTGCATTCTTGTGCTCCTCCATTTCCAACACTACAAAGTCAGCGAGAAAGGCAAATGGCCCAACCTTGACAATCATGTCCTCAATTATGCCTGATGGATATTTAATGGAGCCATCAGCAAGTTGAAGACATATCCGGGTTGGTTTGACTTCTTCAGTCAAGCCAAGCTTTCTGATATTAGGTTGATACTTGCTCCAAGGTCACATAGAGCTGTCTTGGTACAAGCACCCTCAAATGTGCATGGTATCATAAAGTTTCCTGGATCTTGAAGCTTCTCTAGTAAGCTTTTCAGAATGACTGCACTGCATTCTTCAGTGAGAAACACCTTTTCAGTTTCTCTCCAATCCTTCTTATGACTTAAGATCTCTTTCATGAACTTACCATAAGAGGGTATTTGCTCAAGTGCCTCTGCAAACGGGATCTTTATCTCAAGAGTCCTGAGATAGTCTGCAAAGCGGGCAAATTATTTATCCTGTTCCGCTTGACAGAGTTTCTGAGGATAAGGTATCTTGGCTTTATATTCTTCAACCTTAGCTGTTGCAGGTTTATTCCCTACAGAGGTGGTTGGAGAAGCCTTCTTAGAGGGGTTACTATCAGCACTTGCAGGTGTCTGATCCCTCATTAGCATTTGAACGCCAGGATTGGGTGCTGGATGGGCGTTTAACGCCAGCTTCCCACCCTTTTCTGGCGTTTGAACGCCAGAACTGGGCAAGGAATAGGCGTTCAACGCCAACTTTTCTCCCTGTTCTGGCGTTTGAATGCCAGAAGTGGGCATCCACTGGGTGTTTGACGCCAATTTTTCACCCTTTTCTGGCGTTTGAACGCCAGAATTATTCCTCTCTGGGCTCTTGCTATCCTCAGAGGGATTTTGGCAAGTGGTTTAGTCATCCTCTGTCAGTTGTTCCTTTCTTGGCTTTCTGCTACTTTGAGCTGATTTATTCAATGTCTTCCCGCTCCTTAATTGGACAGCTTGGCATTCTTCTGTTATCTGTTTGGAATGTTGCTGTCTTGTCTGATTCAATTGTGCTTCCATATTCTTGTTAGCATTTTTAGTGTCTTGGAGCATCTCTTTAAATTCTGCTAATTGTTTTGTCATAAGGAGTAATTGTTGATTAAGCTCAATAATCTGTTCTTGAGGATTAGGGTCAGTTGTTACTACCCTAGCTTCTTCCTTTATGGAGGACTCACTACTAGAGTACAAATGTTGATTTCTAGTAACCGTATCTATAAGTTTTTGAGCCTCTTCAATCGTCTTCCTCATGGGTATAGATCCACCAGCTGAGTGGTCTAGAGACATCTGAGCTTTTTCTGTAAGCCCATACTTGAAGATGTCTAACTGTACCCACTCTGAAATTTGTCTGATAACTATCTCCATGTTTTTATGCTTGCTGTGGGTTGGTTATTTAACCACCTCTTAGCTTGATCTTTTACAGCAAATGGAAATAGTAATAATCTGTAGACATCCTGATCCACTTTTTTATCATGTACTGTGTCAGCAATTTGTAAGAACTGTGCCAGAAACTAAGTAGGTTCTTCCTGTGGAAGACCAGAATACTCGCAATTTTGCTACACCATGATAATGAGCTGAGGATTTAGCACAAAACTGCTTGCTTTGATGGGAGGTATACAGATGCTACTCCCACATGCAGCTGTAATGGGGTTAGCATATGACCCCAGAGTCCTTCTGGACTGTTCACTTCCACTTATGTCTATGATGGAGAAAAGAGAATTGATATGAATTGCAATTAAATTATATTTTTAAATTTTTTTTATTTAATTATTACTAACCGAATAGAATAAAATGAAATAAATGAAAAATAAAATAAAAGTTTCAAAAATTAAGAGAAAAAGTAAAAAGATAAATAAATAATTCGAATGCTAAAATGGCTAATTAATTAAAAAGATTTGAAAAATTCTGGATATGATTTTCGAAAATTAGAAGAAAATGGAATAAAAGCAAATTGAAAACTAGATTAATAAATTAATTAAAAAGATTTTGAAATTAGGAATCAAAAAGATATGATTGAAAATTATTTTGAAAAAGATATGATTGAGAAGATATGAGTGCAATTTAATAAAAAAGAGATATGATTGAAAAGATACGATTGAAGAAATTAAAAAGATTTGATTTTTGAAAAAGATTTGAAAAGATCAATTTTTGAAATTAGAATTTTGACCTGACTAAAAAAAAGATATGATTTTGAAAATCTTTGACTAATTTAATGCAAAATTTCGAAATTTATGAGTAAAATAAGGAAAAGATAATTTTTTTATTTTTGAATTTTAATGAGGAAAGAGAAAAACAATAAAATGACACTAAACTTAGAAATTTTAGATCAAAACAAAGAGAACAAACAAGAAAACTTTGGATGTTAAGATGAACACCAAGAACACTTTGAAGATCAAGAAGAATACCAAGAACAAATTTTTGAAAAATTTTTAAGTAAATAAAAGCACAAGGGACACCAAACTTAAAATTTTTAGAAAATCAAACACAAATTTTAAAAAATTTAAAGGAAAACACAAAGAAGATACCAAACATAGAATTTTTAAAGATCAAGAAAGAACTAGGAACAGGCAAATTCGAAAAATAAAATAAAAATAAAAGCATGCAATTGACACCAAACTTAAAATATGAAACTAAACTCAAATAAAAGACTGAAATTTAGTTACTCTAAACCAACAAAAATAAATTATCCCTAATCTAAGCAACAAGATAAACCGTCAGTTATCCAAACTCGAACAATCCCCGGCAACGGCGCCAAAAACTTGGTGCACGAAATCACAATCACACTTTTGCAATTCCGCACAACTAACCAGCAAGTGCGCTGGGTCGTCCAAGTAATACCTTACGTGAGTAAGGGTCGATCCCACGGAGATTGTCGGCTTGAAGCAAGCTATGGTTATCTTGTAACTCTTAGTCAGGATATCAATAATTCTCAGATTTAATTGTAAAAAGTAGAAGAACATGAACTAATTACTTGTTATGCAGTAATGGAGAATAGGTTGAGGTTTTGGAGATGCTCTGTCCCCTGAATCTCTGCTTTCCTACTATCTTCTTCTTCAAACACGCAAGGCTCCTTCCATGGCAAGCTTTATGTTGGGCATCACCGTTGTCAATGGCTACTTCCCGTCCTCTCAGTGAAAATGTTCCAAATGTGATGTCACCACACGGCTAATCATCTGTCGGTTCTCGGTCATGTTGGAATAGGATCCATTGATCCTTTTGCGTCTGTCACACACCCAACACTCGCGAGTTTGAAGCTCGTCACAGTCATCCCTTCCCAGATCCTACTCGGAATACCACAAACAAGGTTTAGACTTTCCGAATCTCAGGAATGGCCGCCAATAATTCTAGCCTATACCAAAAAGTTTCCAATCTTAGATTAGAAACCCAAGAGATACACATTCAAGCTTGATTGCATGTAGAAAGGAGGTAGTTGTCAGGCACCCGTTCATAGGTGAGAATGATGATGAGTGTCACGGATCATCACATTCATCAGGTTGAAGTGCGAATGAATATCTTAGAATAGAAGCAAGCATGATTGAATGGAAAACATTAGTAATTGCATTAATTCATCAAAACACAGCAGAGATCCTCACCTCCAACCTTGGGGTTTAGAGACTCATGCCGTCAGAAATACAATAAGAAACGTGTAAAGTGTCATGAGGTACAAGATGAATCACTAAAAGTAGTTTTTATAGTAAACTAGTGACCTAGGGTTACAGAAAATGAGTAAGCTAGAATAGTTAGTGTAGAAATCCACTTCCGGGGCCCACTTGGTGTGTGCTTGGGCTGAGCATTGAACCTTTCACATGTAGAGACCTTTCTTGGAGTTAAACACCAGCTTTTGTTCCAGTTTGGGCGTTTAACTCCAGCTTTCATGCCAGTTCTGGCATTTTGACGCCAGAATTTCTATGCTGACTTGGAACGCCGGTTTGGGCCATCTTATCTCAGACAAAGTATGAACTATTATATATTGCTGGAAAGCACAGAATGTCTACTTTCCAACGCAATTGAAATCGCGCCAATTGGGCTTCTGTAGCTCCAGAAAATCCATTTTGAGTACAGGGAGGTCAGATTCCAACAGCATCTGCAGTCCTTTTTCAGCCTTTGAATCAGATTTTTGCTCAGGTCCCTCAATTTCAGCCAGAAAATACCTGAAATCATAGAAAAACACACAAACTCATAGTAAAGTCCAGAAATGTGATTTTTATTTAAAAACTAATAAAAACATAATAAAAACTAACTAAAATATACTAAAAACATACTAAAAACAATGCCAAAAAGCGTATAAATAATCTGCTCATCAAGCATAAAAGTAAATGGCAGAAAATAAAGAGAATGGGTAAGATCAAAAATGGGGGATTCATTGGATTCAAATTCCTTAGCAACTGATGACTTGCATCATCTACCCTTCTTTCTTGCATAAAGAAGACCATAAAAGAGCATAAATCTCATTTGATCAGTACAATTCATGCATTATTTGATGAATATTATGGTACACTACTTTGAGATGAGTTGTGCTGAATTTCAGGTGAGAAAAGCATCAAAAATTGGGTAGAAGACAAACAAGAAGCTGGGCGTGTGAAACTGGTGTGCCACTTGAAGCAAACGCCATAAAAATGCGCTGGCGTGGCACCCTAGGAGCTGGGCGTGACACGCCAGTACTAAAGTCCAGAGAAGAAGTCCAAGCATGCATGTGGGGCGTGGCACGCCAGAGACTGGGCGTGGCACGCTAATACAAAATTCCAGAGAGCCAAATGGAGGACACAAAAGGGGCGTGGCACGCCAAGCTGAGCGTGGCACGCCTGGCTCATCAACTATTATGGGCGTGCCACTGGAGCAAAGGGGCATGCCACGCCAACTCACCATTCAAAGAAGAACCTTCACTATGGCGTGCTACTTGGTGTCGAAGGCATGGCACGCCAGCCTCAAGAAGTCACTTGGGCGTGCCACTTGAGAACCCAGGTGTGGCACGCCAAGCTTGGAGAGTTCACAAATCCATGAACGTGCCACTTGAGTGGCATAGCGTGGCACGCTGGTACAACAATCCAGAGAAGGGGCTGAAGGCAATTGAAGACTGGGCGTGCCACTTGGTATCGAAGGCGTGGCACACCATTCACCATTCTTCATTTAGGCATGCCACTTGAGCAACCAGGCGTGGCACGCCAGTGTCATTCAAAGAGAAGCATTGGGGCGTGCCACTTGAGTTCGTGGCGTGGCACGCCAAACAGAGGAACCACTCACTCACAAAAGGGGCGTGGCACGCCAGACCCTGGGCGTGCCACGCTAGTTCAACTTTCCAGAGAAGCCTAGCCAAGCATAAAGCAAGGGTGTGGCACGCCAGACCTTGGGCGTGGCACGCTAGTACAGGTTTCCAGAGGCAAAGAGAAGTGAGAAAGGCAAAGGGCGTGCCACTTGAGTTCGAAGGCGTGGTACGCCAACATAAGAAATCCACTATGGCGTGCCACTTGAGTTCGAAGGCGTGGCATGCCAAGGTTGTTAGAGGGACGAGCATGCCACTTGAAGGATTGGGCGTGGCACGCCAAGCTGGAAATGAAGGGCACGCGACACGCCAGAAAAGCGCCAGCCACACGCCAGCTGAGAAGTCATGCTTATTGAGTGTTTTCTTTTTCCTCCAAAATGTAATTTTCCTTTTTCACTTTTGTAATTCTTTTATTTTACTAGGAGTAGTATAAATACCCCCAAGGAGTAATAAAGAAAGGGGGGTTAAGCAGTTAGTTTTAGATCCACTTTTACACTTCACTTTTGAGTACTTTTTGTGCTATGAGTAGCTAACTTCCCTCTCATTGAGAGAGGGAGCTCTGTTGTACTTGATGGATTGATAATAGTGAAATCATTCTTCTCTTCATCTTCTCTTTGATATACTAGAAGGAATTTTGTTCTTAATGCTTAGTGTTCAATTATCTTGGGAAAAAGATTGAATGCAATTGGGTTTCATGGGAACCTTGGGAAAGGAAACATGAAACCATGCTTGAAATCCCTTCTCACACTAGAGTAGAATATGGGTTTTGGTGTTTGGATACGTGACATATAATCCTCCCTCTACCTAGACCTATAATGGTATGTGGTATAATCAGGGACCAAGCCTATCTCCCTTCTTGAGCAATTAGACCAAGGAATTGGCTATTGATCAAGATCTGAGAGATTGAGTCACCAAGGGATTGGGGCTCAATCAATCATGATTGCCAAGAGGTCAATAAGTTGCATGATTGAAGAGGATATAAGCTAGATTTGATCCAAAGAGACAACATCTCCCAATCTTAATGAATTTCCCCATTCTTATCTATCCATTTCTTTACAGCTTATTTTTACATTCAGCAATTCCCCATTCCCATTTACATTCAAGTCATTTATGATTCTGCCCTTTACTTTCTGCCATTTATATTTCTGCACTTTATTGCTTTTCCTTCTATTCTAGTCATTTACAATTCTGTAATCTACAATCCTATTGATTCGCTTGACTAATTCATCAATTGATTAAAACTGCTCGAATTTGCCAATCTCTGTGGATACGATCCCACTCCACTGTGGGTTATTACTTGACGATAATTTTGGTGCGCTTGCCAAAAGGACTAATTCACCAATTTTGAATTGGGTGTGAATTCCAGTCATCAAGTTTTATGTCACCGTTGCCGAGGATTGGCTTAAATTTGACAGTGATTAAATCAATTGGAGAGCTAGATTAAGCAATTTAAATTCCTTGTTATTTTTATCATCCATATTTCCACTCTTCTAACTGTTTGATTAATTGCACCACTCACACTAACATCCACTCTAACAAGAGTAATTTCTTCATTCATTTTTTTCTTGCTTTTGCCTTGTTGGTTGTTTGATAGGTAGAAGAAGCGGTGCTTCAACTTCCTTTGATTCTGAACCTGAGAAGATCTTCCTTAGATTAAGGAGGGAAGCAAGAGGGAAAAGAGTCGTCGGTTCTGAGGAAGAGGAAGAGTATTTTGAAACATTCATGGAGGAGAACATGGAGAACCACCATGAAGAAGAAGCTCACAATGCTAGAGAAGGCCCAGTAAATCATGATGGGCAAGAAAGGAGAATCTTAGGCTCCTACATCAACCCAAACCCAAGAAATTGTGGCAGTAGCATCCTAAAACCAACCATTCATGCCAATAATTTTGAGCTAAAACCTCAGCTCATCATACTTGTTCATAACAATTGCTCATATGGAGGAAGTGCCCAAGAAGACCCTAATCAACATCTCAGCATATTCTTGAGGATATGTGATACTGTAAAGTCCAACGGGGTACACCCTGACATCTACAATCTACTCTTGTTCCCTTTCTCACTCAGAGATAAGGTAGCAAAGTGGTTGGAATCATTTCCCAAGGATAGCCTAACTACATGGGAGGAGGTCGTGAACAGATTCCTCGCAAGATTTTACCCCCCACAAAGAATCATTAGGCTGAGAGATGAGGTGCAAACTTTCAGACAACAAGATGGAGAAATATTTATGAGGCTTGGGAGAGATTCAAAGATCTGACAAGAAGATGCCCACCAGAAATGTTCAATGAATGGGTACAACTACACATCTTTTATGAAGGACTATCCTATAAAGCAAAGAAGGCTGTGGACCATTCTTCAGGAGGCTCACTCAACAAGAAGAAAACCATTAAAGAGGCCATAGATAACATTGAGACTGTAGCTGAAAATGAGTATTTCTATGCTTCAGAAAGGACTCAGAAGAAGGGAGTGCTAGAGCTCAACTCTGTAGATGCTTTGTTAGCTCAAAACAAAGCAATTGCAGCTCAAATAGCAGCTCTAACTAAAAGGATGGAGGCCAACCAAGCCTCAGTCATTCAAGACCAAACTCCTTAACAAGAAGGGAATGCACCCGAATCTGAAGGTGACTGGGAACAAGCCAATTATGTGAACAATTCATTCAGACCACCATATGACCCACACTCTAAGACATACAACCCAGGTTGGAAGAACCACCCAAACTTTGGGTGGAAAAATCAACAAAACCACAACCAGGACCATAACAAGCCTTATTCATCAAATTAGCATTTCAACCACAACCCCAACCATCAGACAGGGAACCATAGACCCTACCACAACTCACAAAACACATCATACCATGGTAACCAACCCACACACAACAACCTCAATCAAGGTGCACCATCTTCAACTATACAACCATGTGAAATCAAGAGCAACTTTGAGAGGATGGAAGCTGCAATAGCACAACTGTCCTCACAAATTACAGGAGCAGTCTCCACCCTCATGGACGGACAAGCATAAACTGACAGAAGGATAGATGCTAATCAAGAGGAATACAGGTCAAATCTGAAAAATTAAGCCGTAGCAATCTCAAAGTTGGAAGCACAAGTGGGGATTTTGTCCAAGCAAATCTCACTTCCCACACACACATTTCCTAGTGATACCACGGCTAACCTAAGAGGGGAATGCAAAGCCATTACTCTAAGAAGTGGGAAGGCTGTAGAAGAAGGAACCCCAAGCAAAGACAAGCATGAAGAAGTTGCAGCAAAGCATGAGAACAAGGACGAAGAAAAAATCCCTGCTCCACCTCCACCAAAACCAGTCTTGAAGCCTTATGTGCCAAAGGCACGATACCCAAAAAGACTGGGAAAATATAGGAAGGATGGCCAGTTTTCTAAGTTCCTAGAGATCTTCAAGAGGCTCCAAATCAACATACCATTTTCTGAGGCATTAGAACAAATGCCATTCTATGCTAAATTTTTGAAGGAGCTTATAACCAAAAAGAGGAAATGGGAAGCAAAAGAAACCATAATCTTGATTGAAGAATGCAGCGCCATCATACAGAAGAAGCTGCCTCAAAAGCTGAAAGACCCAGAGAGTTTCCAAATTCCCTGCATCATAGGAGACATCACCATTGAGAAAGCTTTGTGTGATTTGGGAGCTAGCATAAATCTTATGTCCCTAACCATATTGAGAAGGATGAAGATTGAGGAAGCCAAGCCAACAAGAATGGCACTCCAATTGGCTGACAGAACATTTAAGTTTCTACATGGGGTGGTGGAAGACTTGCTAGTGAAAGTAGGAGAGTTCATCTTTCCTGCTGATTTCGTTATGCTGGACATGGAAGAAGAGGCCAACACATCAATTATCTTAGGAAGACCATTCCTAGCTACTACTGGAGCCATCATCGATGTGCAAAAAGGGGAACTAGTTTGAGGTTGCATGAAGAGAAAATGGTCTTCAATGTCTTCAAAGCAATGAGTTACCCCAAGGAATCCATAGGAGAATGCATGCTGGTAGACACCATGGAATAAATAGTTCAAGAAGTCTTGGAAGAAGAACAATGTGGAGGAACTATTGAGCTGGAACAGCACTAGATGGAGAATCACCACAAGCAACCATAGGAAACTCAACCATGCCAACCATTACAAGCAACAAAGATGCAGAGTCACCAAAACTAGAGCTGAAAGCATTACCACCCAGCTTGAAATATGCATATCTAGGTGCCAACAATACCCAACCAGTAATCATAAATTCAAGTTTGAGTAAGGAACAAGAAGAGGAGCTCATCCAAGTGTTGAGACAACACAAGGATGCCTTAGGATGGACACTTACAGATTTAAAAGGGATCAGTCCTTCAATGTGTATGCATAAGATCTTACTTGAAGAAGATGCCAAACCTTCAAGACAACAACAAAGGAGGCTGAACCCAACTATGAATGAAGTGGTTCAGAAAGAAGTGTTGAAATTGTGGCAAGCAGGGGTGATCTACCCCATCTCAGACAGCCCTTGGGTAAGCCCGGTGCAAGTAGTCCCTAAGAAAGGAGGGATCACTATTGTGGAAAATGAGAAGAATGAACTAATACCCACAAGGACAGTGACCGGATGGTGTATGTGCATTGACTACCGGAAACTCAATGAAGACACCCGGAAGGACCACTTTCCCTTACCTTTCATGGACCAGATGCTTGAAAGATTGGCAGGACAGGAGTATTATTACTTCCTAGATGGGTATTCGGGCTACAATCAAATTGTTGTAGACCCCAAGGATCAGGAAAAAACTTCATTTACTTGTCCATATGGTGTCTTTGCTTATAGGAGAATGCCCTTTGGATTGTGCAATGCACCTGCAACATTCCAAAGGTGCATGCTCTCCATTTTTTCAGACATGATTGAGAAGTTCATAGAAGTATTCATGGATTACTTCTTTGTATTTGGGAACTCATATTCTGATTGCCTATACCATCTTGCTCTTGTGTTAAAAAGGTGTCAAGAAACCAACCTAGTTTTAAACTGGGAGAAGTGCCATTTTATGGTAACTGAAGGGGTGGTTCTTGGTCACAAGATTTCAAAAGATGGCATAGAAGTGGACAAGGCAAAAGTGGAAGTAATTGAAAAATTACCTCCACCTTGCAATATCAAAGCAATCAGAAGTTTTTTGGGACACGCTGGGTTCTATAGGAGGTTTATCAAAGATTTTTCAAAGATTGCGAAACCCCTTAGCAACCTACTTGTCTCAAATACTCCCTTTGTTTTTGATAGAGAGTGCATGGTAGCCTTTGATGAACTTAAGAAGAAACTTTCCTCTGCACCTATTATAGCACCACCAAGCTGGGATCTTCCCTTTGAATTAATGTGTGATTTATCTGATTTTGCTGTTGGTGCTGTTCTAGGACAGAGGAAAGACAAGCTAGTACATGTTATTTACTATGCTAGCAAGGTTCTCAATGAGAATCAAAGGAACTATACCACCACGGAGAAAGAACTTTTAGCCATAGCTTTTGCTTTTGACAAGTTTAGATCATATCTTATTGGCTCAAAAGTAATTGTGTTCACTGATCATGCAGCACTCAAATACTTGCTTACCAAATAAGAATCTAAGCCCAGACTAATAAGGTGGATCTTGTTGCTCCAAGAATTTGATATTGAGATTAAAGATAGGAGCGGAGCAGAGAACAAGGTAGCTGACCACCTCTCAAGGATCCCACAAGAAGAAGAGATGCAGCAAGTAGCGGTCAATAAAAGCTTTCCTGATGAACAATTGATGATGATTCGAGTAGCCCTTTGGTTTGCAGACATAGCCAACTTCAAGGCTATTGGGAAACTACCAACCAACATCAATAGGCACATGAGGAGGAAGCTAATTAAAGATGCCAAACACTACATCTGGGATGACCCTTATTTGTTCAAGAAGTGTACTGATGGAATCCTAAGAAGGTGTATACCCCTTGAGGAGGGGCAGAAAGTATTATGGCAGTGCCGTAGATCTGCATATGGAGGTCACTTCAGTGGAGAAAGGACATCAGCAAAAGTACTTCAATCCGGATTTTACTAGCCAACAATGTTTAAGGATGCCAAGAAAATGGTGTCAAGATGTGATGAATGTCAAAGAGCTGGTAATCAAACCAAGAAAAATGAGATGCCACAACAATTCATACTAGAGTTGGAGCTATTTGATGTATGGGGGATTGATTTCATGGGACCCTTACCAACCTCCTACTCAAATAGCTACATATTGGTGGCTGTTGATTATGTTTCAAGGTGTGTAGAAGCCATAGCCACTGCAACAAATGACAACAAGGTTGTGATAAGCTTCTTAAGAAGGAACATTTTTAGTAGAATTGGAGTTCCCAGAGCTCTCATTAGTGATGGAGGGACACACTTCTGCAACAAACAACTCGAGACACTCCTTCTCAGATATGGAGTAAAGCACAAAGTGGCAACTCCATACCACCCACAGATCAACGGGCAAGCTGAAATCTCCAACAGAGAGCTGAAACGAATCCTTGAAAAAAACTGTTGGAAGCTCAAGAAAGGATTGCTCTAAGAAGCTGGATGATGCATTATGGGCCTACAGGACAGCCTATAAGACTCCCATTGGGATGTCTCTATACCAACTGGTATATAGCAAGGCTTGTCACTTGCCAGTTGAACTTGAGCATAGAGCATTTTGGGCTCTAAAAATGTTAAACTATGATGAGCAAGCTACTGGAAAAAAAGATTAATACAACTCAATGAGCTGGAGGAGTTTAGGAATCAAGCATATGAGAATGCAAAAATCTACAAAGAGAACACAAAAAGGTGGCAGGACCAAAAGATAGCAAGAAGGGAGTTCAATAAAGGATAGAAGGTGTTACTCTATAACTCAAGACTCAAGTTCTTCCCTGGAAAACTGAAGTCTAGATGGTCAGGACCTTTCACCATACTCAAGGTGTTTCCCTATATGGTCATGTGGAGCTCATGGAGGACAAGACTGATAGAACTTTTTCTGTCAATGGCCATAGACTCAAACACTACTTGGGAGGCTCCTTAGAGGGGCAGAGAGTGAGCTACAAGCTCAGCTGAAGATGAAGGAATGTCAAGCTAATGACAATAAAGAAGCGCTAGTTGGGAGGCACTGATGAGCGGATAATTTATACGCTTTTTGGCATTGTTTTTAGTATATTTTTAGTAGGATCTAGTTACTTTTAGGGATGTTTTTATTAGTTTTTATGTTAAATTCACATTTATGGACTTTACTATAAGTTTGTGTGTTTTTCTGTGATTTCAGGTATTTTCTGGCTGAAATTGAGGGACTTGAGCAAAAATCAGATTCAGAGGTAGAAGAAGGACGGATGATGTTGTTGGATTCTGACCTCCCTACACTCAAAGTGGATTTTTTGGAGCTACAAAACTCAAAATGGTGCGCTTCCAATGGCGTTGGGAGGTAGACATCCAGGGCTTTCCAGCAATATATAATAGTCCATACTTTGGCCGAGTTTAGATGATGCAAAAGGGTGTTGAACGCCAGTTCTATGCTGCAGTCTGGAGTTAAACGCCAGAAACACGTCACAAACCAGAGTTGAACGCCAGAAACACGTTACAAACTGGCGTTCAACTCCAAGAATGACCTCTCCACGTGTAAACTTCAAGCTCAGCCTAAACACACACCAAGTGGGCCCCGGAAGTGGATTTATACATCAATTACTTACTTCTGTAAACCCTAGTAACTAGTTTAGTATAAATAGGACTTTTTACTATTGTATTTACATCTTGGGACGTCTAGTTCTTAGATCATGGGGGCTGGCCATTCGGCCATGCCTGAACCTTTCACTTATGTATTTTTCAATGGTAGAGTTTCTACACTCCATAGATTAAGGTGTGGAGCTCTGCTGTTCCTCATGATTTAATGCAAAGTACTAATGTTTTTCTATTCAATTCAACTTATTCCGCTTCTAAGATATCCATTCATTCCCAAAAACAGGATGAATGTGATGATTATGTGATGCTCATCATCATTCTCACTTATGAACGCGTGCGTGACAAACACTTCCGTTCTACATGCAAACAAGCTAGAATGAATATCTCCTAGATATCTAATACAAGGGACCGCGTCCGAGTTATTAGTATCTTCGTGGTATAAGTTAGAACCCATGGATGGCCATTCCTGAGATCCGGAAAGTCTAAACCTTGTCTGTGGTATTCCGAGTAGGATCTGGGAAGGGATGGCTATGACGAACTTCAAACTCGCGAGTGCTGGGCGTAGTGACAGACGCAAAAGGATAGTAAATCCTATTCCAGTATGATCGAGAACCTCCAGATGATTTGCCATGCCGTGACAGAGCATTTGGACCATTTTCACAGAGAGGATGGGATGTAGCCATTGACAACGGTGATGCCCTTACAGAAATCTTGCCATGGAAAGGAGTAAGACTGAATGGATGAAGACAGCGGGAAAGCAGAGATTCAGAGGAACGAAAGCATCTCTATACGCTTATCTGAAATTCTCACCAATGATATGCATAAGTATTTTTATCTTTACTTTCTGTTTATTTATTATTATTATTCGAAAATACTATAACCATTTGATATCCGCCTGACTGAGATTTACAAGGTGACCATAGCTTGCTTCATACCAACAATCTCCGTGGGATCGACCCTTACTCACGTAAGGTTTTATTACTTGGACGACCCAGTGCACTTGCTGGTTAGTTGTGCGATGTTGTGAAGTTATGTTTGGACCATGGTATTGTGCACTAGTTTGTTGGCGCCATTACCAGGGAGAGAACGAACAACAAATTTTACAACCTCAGGGATCACAATTTCTGCATACCAAGTTTTTGGCGCCGTTGCCGGGGATTGTTCTAGTTTGGACAACCGACGGTTCATCCTGTTGCTCAGATTAGGTAATTTTCTTCTTGTTTTGATTTCAAAAAAAATTTTCAAAAATATTTTTTTCTTTTTCGTTTTTCCTAATTAATATTCGAAAAAAAATAATAATATAATTTTTTTCTAAGTAATGTTCTTCAGAATTTTTAAGAATGAATTCTAGTGTTTCATGAAGCATGTTGAAGCCTGACTGGCTGTAAAGCCATGTCTAAAATCCATTTGGACTGGGGCTTCCAACCCAACATTATCAAGAGCAAGCTAGTTGTTGCTAATCCACCTGCTGCTGTTCCTGATCCACCTGATTTACATGCTAAAGCTTGACTGGCTATTAAGCCATGTCTAACCCTCAGATTGGAGCTTTAGACTAAGAGTGCAAGATTCCTGGAATTCATATTAAAAAATTTTGAAATCCTTATTTTTCTTTTTCAAATAATTTTTGAAAAATCCAAAAAAATCAGAAAATCATAAAAAACCAAAAATATTTTGTGCTTCTTGTTTGAGTCTTGAGCCAAATTTTAAGTTTGGTATCAATTGCATACTCATCTTGCATTTTTTCAAAAATTGCATTCATGCATTGCATTCATCATGATCTTCAAGTTGTTCTTGATAAACCTTCTTGATTGATCTTCATATTTTCTTGTTTTGTGTCTGTTCTTGTTTTTTATATGCATTCTTGCATTCATAGTGTCCATACATGAAAAATTTTTAAGTTTGGTGTCTTGCATGTTTTCTTTTCTTGAAAATTTTTCAAAATTGTGTTCTTGATGTTCATCATGATCTTCAAAGTATTCTTGGTGTTCATCTTGACATTCATAGCATTCTTGCATGCATTCATTGTTTTGATCCAAAATTTTCATGCATTGCATCATTTTCATGTTTTTCTCTTTCATCATTAAAAATTCAAAAATAAAAAAAAAATATCTTTCCTTTTTTCACTCATAAATTTCGAAAATTTGAGTTGACTTTTTCAAAACTTTTTAAAATTTAGTTGTTTTTTATGAGTCAAATCAAATTTTCAATTTGAAAATCCTATCTTTTTCAAAAACCTTTTTCAAAAATCAAATCTTTTTCATTTTTCTTATTTTCGAAAATTATAAAAATATTTTTCAAAAATATTTTTCTTAATTTTATATCATATTTTCGAAAATCACATCATCAATTAATGTTTTGATTCAAAAATTTCGAGTTTGTTACTTACTTGTTAAGAAAGATTCAAACTTTAAATTCTAGAATCATATCTTGTGATTTCTTGTGAGTCAAGTCATTAATTATGATTTTAAAATTCAAATCTTTTTCAAAACTAATTCTAATCATATCTTCCTATCATATCTTTTTAAAAAAATCTTATCTTTTTCAAAAATTTGATTTTCAAATATCTTTTCTAACTTTTCAAAATTAATTTTCAAATCTTTTTCAACTAACTAATTGACTTTTTGTTTGTTTCTTATCTTTTTCAAAACTACCTAACTAACTCTCTCTCTCTAATTTTCGAAAATCTTTTCCCTTTTTTTAAAAATTCTTTTTAATTAATTAATTGTTTCAATTTTTAATTTTAATTTTAATTTCATTCTTAATTTTCGAAAATTACTAACCTTTTTCAAAAATTATTTTCGAAAACTTCTCTCTCTCATCTTCTTCTATTTATTTATTTATTTACTAACACTTCTCTTCATCTCAAATTACCGCTCCTATCCTCACCCTTGTGTTTGGATTATCCATTCTTCTTCACTCTTATCCCCTTTCTTCTTCTACTAACAACAAGGGAACCTCTATACTGTGGTAAAAAGGATCCCTATTATTATTATTTTTCTGTTCCCTCTTTTTCATATGAGCAGGAGCAAGGACAAGAACATTCTTGTTGAAGCGGACCCTGAACCTGAAAGGACTCTAAAGAGGAAACTAAGAGAAGCTAAAATACAACAATCCAGAGATAACCTTACAGAAATTTTCGAACGGGAAGAAGAGATGGCAGCCGAAAATAATAATAATACAAGGAGGATGCTTGGTGACTTTACTGCACCTAATTCTAATTTACATGGAAGAAGCATCTCAATTCCTACCATTGGAGCAAACAACTTTGAGCTTAAACCTCAATTAGTTTCTCTGATGCAACAAAACTGCAAGTTTCATGGACTTCCATCTGAAGATCCTTTTCAGTTCTTAACTGAATTCTTGCAGATCTGTGATACTGTTAAGACTAATGGAGTAGATCCTGAAGTCTACAGGCTCATGCCTTTCCCTTTTGCTGTAAGAGACAGAGCTAGAATATGGTTGGACTCTCAACCTAAGGATAGCCTGAACTCTTGGGATAAGCTGGTCAAGGCTTTCTTAGCCAAGTTCTTTCCTCCTCAAAAGCTGAGCAAGCTTAGAGTGGATGTTCAAACCTTCAGACAGAAAGAAGGTGAATCCCTCTATGAAGCTTGGGAGAGATACAAGGAACTGACCAAAAAGTGTCCTTCTGACATGCTTTCAGAATGGACCATCCTGGATATATTCTATGATGGTCTGTCTGAATTAGCTAAGATGTCATTGGATACTTCTGCAGGTGGATCCATTCACCTAAAGAAAATACCTGCAGAAGCTCAAGAACTCATTGACATGGTTGCTAATAACCAGTTCATGTACACTTCTGAGAGGAATCCTCTGAGTAATGGGACGCCTCAGAAGAAGGAATTTCTTGAAATTGATACTCTGAATGCCATATTGGCCCAGAATAAAATATTGACTCAGCAAGTCAATATGATTTCTCAAAGTCTCAATGGAATACAAGCTGCATCCAACAGTACTCAAGAGGCATCTTCTGAAGAAGAAGCTTATGATCCTGAGAACCCTGCAATAGCAGAGGTGAATTACATGGGTGAACCATATGGAAACACCTATAACCCCTCATGGAAAAATCACCCAAATCACTCATGGAAGGATCAACAAAAGCCTCAACAAGGCTTTAATAACGGTGGAAGAAACAGGTTTAGCAATAGCAAGCCTTTTCCATCATCCACTCAGCAACAGACAGAGAATTCTGAACAAAATACCTCTAATTTAGCAAACTTAGTCTCTGATCTGTCCAAGGCCACTGTAAGTTTCATGAATAAAACAAGGTCCTCAATTAGAAATTTAGAGGCACAAGTGGGCCAGCTGAGTAAGAAGATCACTAAAACTCCTCCTAGTTCTCTCCCAAGTAATACAGAAGAAAATCCAAAAGGAGAGTGCAAGGCCATTGAATTGAATATCATGGCCGAACCCACAAGAGAGGAGCAGGACATGAATCCCAAGGAGGAAGACCTCCTGGGACGTCTAGTGATCAATAAGGAGTTTCCCTTTGAGGAACCAAAGAAATCTGAGACTCATCTAGAGACCATAGAGATTTCATTGAACTTCTTTATGCCCTTCATGAGCTCTGATGAGTATTCTTCTTCTGAAGGGAATGAGGATGTTACTGAAGAGCAAGTTGCCAAGTTCCTTGGTGCAATCATGAAGTTGAATGCCAATTTATTTGGTAAAGAGACTTGGGGAGATGAACCTCCCCTGTTCACCAATGAACTAAATGCATTGGATCAACTGAGATTGCCTCAGAAGAAACAGGATCCTGGAAAGTTCCTAATACCTTGTACCATATGCACCATGACCTTTGAGAAGGCTCTATGTGACCTGGGGTCAGGAATAAACCTCATCCCACTCTCTGTAATGGAGAAACTGGGAATCTTTAAAGTACAAGCTGCCAGAATATCATTAGAGATGGCAGACAATTCCAGAAAATAGGCTTATGGACAAGTAGAAGACATGTTAGTAAAGGTTGAAGGCCTTTAAATCCCTGCTGATTTCATAATCCTAGATACTGGGAAGGATGAGGAAGAATCCATCATCCTTGGAAGACCCTTCCTAGCCACAGCAAGAGCTGTGATTGATGTTAACAGAGGTGAACTAGTCCTTCAATTGAATGAGGACTCCGTTGAGTTTAAAACTCAAGGACATCCTTCTGTAAACATGGAAAAGAGGCACAGTAAGCTTCTCTCAAAACAGAGTCAACCAGGGCCCCCACAGTCAAACTCTAAGTTTGGTGTTGGGAGGCCACAACCAAACTCTAAGTTTGGTGTTGAACTCCCATATCCAAACTCTAAGTTTGGTGTTGGGGAGTCTCAACAATGCTCTGAACATCTGTGAGGCTCCATGAGAGCCCACTGTCAAGCTATTGACATTAAAGAAGCGCTTGTTGGGAGGCAACCCAATTTTTATTTAATTATATTTTTATTGGTTATATGTCTTCATAGGTTCATGATCATATGGAGTCACAAAAACAACTGAAAAAATTGAAGAAAAATAAAAAAATAGCATTAAAAACAGCACACCCTGGAGGAGGAGTTCACTGGCGTTCAAACGCCAGTAAGGAGCATCTGGCTGGCATTCAACGCCAGAACAGAGCATGGAGCTGGCGCTGAACGCCAGAAACAAGCATGAAGCTGGCGTTCAACGCCAGAAATATGCTGCATCTGGGCGTTGAACGCCCAGAACAAGCATCAGTTCGGCGTTTAAACGCCAGAATTGCATGCAAAGGCATTTTACATGCCTAATTGGTGCAGGGATGTAAATCCTTGACACCTCAAGATCTGTGAACCTCACAGGATCATCTCAGGATCTGTGGATCCCACAGGATCCCCACCTTCCCTCCTCATAATCCTAGTTTCTTCCACATCTTCTTCTTCATATATTCTTTCTTCTCCTGCTCGGGGGCGAGCAACATTCTAAGTTTGGTGTGGTAAAAGCATTGCTTTTTTTGCTTTTCCATAACCATTGATGGCACCTAATGCCAGAGAAACCTCAAAAAAAAAAAAAGAGAGAGAGAAGAGAAAAGGGAAGACAAAAGCTTCCACCTCCAAGTCATGGGAGATGGAGAGATTCATGTAAAAGATCTATAGCTCGGTGGTAGAACATTTGACTGCAAATCAAGAGTTCCCTGAGATACCTCAGGGGATACATTTTCCCCCACATAATTATTGGGAGCAGCTAAGGATAGGAGCACCAAAATCACTAGGGATCAAGCAACAAAGACAAGGAAGAGACATAGAAGAGCTCAAGAACATCATTGGTTCCTCAAGAAGGAAACGCCACCATCACTAAGGTGGACTCATTCCTTGTTCTTAAACTTTCTGTTTTTTGTTTTCTTATGTTAAATGTCTATGCCTTAAAGTAGTGAATATGAATCCATCACCTCTCTTAAATGAAAAATGTTTTAATTACAAAAGAACAAGAAGTACATGAGTTTTGAATTTATCCTTGAACTTAGTTTAATTATTTTGATGTGGAGACAATGCTTCTTGTTTTCTGAATGAATGCCTGAACAGTGCATATGCCTTTTGAAGTTGTTGTTCACGAATGTTAAATATGTTGGCTCTTGAAAGAATGATGAAAAGGAGACATGTTATTTGATAATCTGAAAAATCATAAAAATGATTCTTGAAGCAAGAAAAAGCAGTGAATACAAAATCTTGCAGAAAAAAGAAATAGAAAAAAATAATAGCGAAAAAAAAAAGGAGAAAAAGCAAGCAGAAAAAAGCCAAAAGCTCTTAAAACCAAAAGGCAAGAGCAAAAAGACAATAGCCCTTAAAACCAAAAGGCAAGGGTAAATAAAAGGATCCCAAGGCTTTGAGCATCAGTGGATAGGAGGGCCTAAAGGAATAAAATCCTGGCCTAAGCGGCTAAACCCAGCTGTCCCTAACCATGTGCTTGTGGCGTGAAGGTGTCAAGTGAAAACTTGAGACTGAGCGGTTAAAGGCAAGGTCCAAAGCAAAAAAAGAGTGTGCTTAAGAACCCTGGATACCTCTAATTGCGGACTTTAGCAAAGCTGAGTCACAATCTGAAAAGGTTCACCCAATTATGTGTCTGTGGCATTTATGTATCCGGTGGTAATACTGGAAAACAAAGTGCTTAGGGCCATGGCCAAGACTCATAAAGTAGCTGTGTTCAAGAATCAACATACTGAACTAGGAGAATCAATAACACTATCTGAACTCTGAGTTCCTATAGATGCCAATCATTCTGAACTTCAATGGATAAAGTGAGATGCCAAAACTATTCAAGAGGCAAAAAGCTACAAGTTCCGCTCATCTGATTGGAGCTATGTTTCATTGATAGTTTGGAATTTATAGTATATTCTCTTCTTTTTATCCTATTTGATTTTTAGTTGCTTGGGGACAAGCAACAATTTAAGTTTGGTGTTGTGATGAGCGGAAAATTTATACGCTTTTTGGCATTGTTTTTAATTTATTTTTAGTAGGATCTAGTTACTTTTAGGGATGTTTTTATTAGTTTTTATGTTAAATTCACATTTCTGAACTTTACTATAAGTTTGTGTGTTTTTTCTATGATTTCAGGTATTTTCTGGCTGAAATTGAGGGACTTGAGCAAAAATCAGATTCAGAGGTAGAAGAAGGACTGCTGATGCTGTTGGATTCTGACCTCCCTGCACTCAAAGTGGATTTTCTGGAGTTATAGAACTCAAAATGGTGCGCTTCTAATTGTGTTAGAAAGTAGACATCTAGGGCTTTCCAGAAATATATAATAGTCCATACTTTGGCCGAGTTTAGACGACACAAAAGGGCGTTGAACACCAGTTCTACGCTGCAATCTGGAGTTAAACGCCAGAAACACGTCACAAACCAGAGTTGAACGCCAGAAACACGTTACAAATTGGCGTTCAACTCCAAGAATGACCACTCCACGTGTAAACTTCAAGCTCAGCCCAAACACACACCAAGTGGGCCCCGAAAGTAGATTTATACATCAATTACTTACTTCTGTAAACCCTAGTAACTAGTTTAGTATAAATAGGACTTTTTACTATTGTATTTACATCTTGGGACGTCTAGTTCTTAGATCATGGGGGCTGGCCATTCGGCAAATGTCTGAACCTTTCACTTATGTATTTTTCAACGGTAGAGTTTCTACACTCCATAGATTAAGGTGTGGAGCTCTGCTGTTCCTCATGATTTAATGCAAAGTACTACTGTTTTTCTATTCAATTCAACTTATTCCGCTTCTAAGATATCCATCCGTTCCAAAAAACATGATGAATTTCATGATTATGTGACGCTCATCATCATTCTCACTTATGAACACGTGCCTGACAAACACTTCCGTTCTACATGCAAACAAGCTAGAATGAATATCTCCTAGATATCTAATACAGGGGACCGAGTCCGAGTTATTAGTATCTTCGTGGTATAAGTTAGAACCCATGGATGGCCATTCCTGAGATCTGAAAAGTTTAAACCTTGTCTGTGGTATTCCGAGTAGGATCTGGGAAGGGATGGCTGTGACGAACTTCAAACTCGCGAGTGTTGGGCGTAGTGACAGACGCAAAAGGATAGTAAATCCTATTCCAGTATGATCGAGAACCTCCAGATGATTAGCCATACCATGTGATGACATGTCACCATGTCATATTTTTCTATGCTTTTTCATACAAGAAATTGATGATTTGTGCTTAAATATTGCATTCTTTGGTGCTTAAATGGTATATTTATTTGATCTTTTGATTTGATAAACTTTGTAGGAAATAAGAAGAAAAAGAAGCAAAAAGAGCGCAAAATAAGCTAAAAAGAAGAAAAGAGGAATTTTGGGCACACTTTAAAGTTGGAGCACACTTTGGAGGCTTAGGCCACGCTTTTAAAAGCATGGCCCATGACCAAATCAAGGAAGAGAAGTGTGGCCCAAAGGAAGAAAAGCGTAGCTCAAAACAAGGAGCAAGAGCACAAAGCTCTTGCCGAGAGCTTTAGAGCTCTTGTGGAGAGCTTTACTTCAAATAATCAAAAGCCAAGCTCTTGCCAAGAGCTTAAAAGCTCTTGCGCAAGAGCTTTTTTGGGCTTCTTCAAGGAAAAATCAAGGAAAATGAGCTTGGAAACAAAAATTTTGGCTAAGTTAAACTTGGGCGCTCACAGCATGACCATGCCTCCTTCAAAGGGATATAACTTAAGCTACAAAAGTCCGATTGATGTGTTTCCAGTTGCGTTGGAAAGCTGACATTTAGAGCTTTCCAACGATATATGGCAATCCATATTTGGCATGAAATTGAGGCACGAGTGAAAGTCATCTTTAAGGACCAAAAACAAGCAAAAATGAATCAAAGTGGCTTCACCAGGATTCGAAGAGGGAGACCAAGGGAAGCAAGGAAGTAGTGCTCTCCTCATGAAAATATAAGAAAAAGGCTCACAAAATGCTTCCATCATGGTTCGAACTTGGAGTTTCTTTCCAAAACAAAGGGGTGCTTCTAATAGAGCTCTTACGGAGAGCTTTAAAGCTCTTGGGGAGAGCTTTGCCCTGGGAGTGTGACCCATGATCCAAAAATCAAATTAATTCAATTCTTCACCAAATTAAAGAGCCAACATCCGGATCCACTACTCTTCAAATAAAAAGCAAGCAAGGCCCATTAACTCAAAGGCACAAGAACAAGTTAGTTTAGGAATTTATTTTTAATTGTAATTTGTTTAGAATTTCATTTTTCATTTTTATTTTCATTTTGTGAAAAGCCTATAAAAAGGCATCTGCTTCAATTCACTAGGGGAGCTCAATTGTATGGAGGCTAGCTCCAATAGGGAGTTTTGCACTATTTAGTTTTCATTTTGCTCTCTCTCTTTAGTTTTCCATTCTGTTTTAAATTTTGGATCAAGAATTGAAGGAATTCTGTTTCACTTGATCTAAAATCTCTTGTTCCTCTTTTGCATAAAATCTGATTTTCCTTGATTGCTTTCATCTTTCTTTTCTTCTGCAATTTACTTTTATATTTTCATTTTGCAATTGCTCTTGTTGGATCAAGGAAGGATTTGAGATCTAGACTTGTTATCTAGTCTCTTCCACTCCTGAGATCTTGAACCACTTTTAAATTGCTGCAAATTAAGCATTGCTTTTCTGTCTTTAAAATTTTTCAAGCAATTTTCCTTTTCTGTTTAGATCTGTTGCATGATTTTGCATCTTTTACTTCTCTGTTTGATTGCTATTTACACTTTCCTGTTGAATTTTAATTTCCAGCACCCACTCCCCTTTATATTTCATGCAATTTACATTTCTTGTCGTTTAAGATTCTTGCAATTAACATTTCTTGTAATTTAAGATTCTTGCAATTTACATTTCTTGCTCTTTAAGTTTCTGTCCAAATTACTTTCTGCACTTTAATTCCTCTTGTCATTTACATTCTGTTGTTCCAATTGTCACTCAAATCACTCAATGCTAGCTTGACTAAACTAATCACCCACTAAAGTTGCTTGATCCATCAATCCCTGTGGGATCGACCTCACTCTAAGTGAGTTTTACTACTTGATGCGACCCGATACACTTGCCGGTTAGTTTTTGGTGTTTTGGAAATTTGTTTTTCCACAAAAAAATATCCATCAAGTTTTTGGCGCCGTTACCGGGGATTGATTTAGATCAACAATGATTAAGTGGGTGAGAAGTCTAGATCAAGCAGTTTCTTTATTTTTGTTTTCTGTTTTAAATTGAAACCAAGGTGTTTGAGTTTTTGCCTCACTAAGAAATTCTCATATCTGATATGAGTAATTTCAATTTTCCTTGGTGTTGTGTTTTCCAAAATTTAAATGGAGTTCAACTCATCTTATGATCAAAGAAATTTTATGGGATATTACCCACCATCACCAATCTCTAATGGTGGCTGGGAATATCACCAAGAAAATACAAAGTCTGAGCACTCCAATCCATGGAGATTTGTTTCAGAAACACAAGATGAGCAAGAGAATCATATGGGATATCTTCCTCCACCACAAAATAATGCAAGCTGTTATTCTAATGGTGGCTGGGAGGAGCAAAACCAGAAAACATTTGAGAGCCCATATTCCACTTATCAAGAGCCATCCTCACTTGAACGTGCCTTCAATTCACTTATGCAAAACTGTCCAACCTCACCTTCCAGTTTTTCATCTAAAAATTCTTCATCACTTGACTATGCCTCAACACAAAAACCATCCCAAGACTCACAACCAACACAAAATTCCACAGGCCAAAGATTTTCAATGTTTGAGTCCAGATTCAACAGACTTGTGGAGAAACAACAACAATTCTGGAGAGAACTAGAAATCATTTTTCAGGAGACGAATGAGCAATTGGAGGACACAGAGAAACACTTAGCACTACGAAGCAAGGAAAATGAAGACCAATTGATGGATGTGAAGGATAAAGTAGAAGAGCAAGATGAGGAGGCTACTGCATCAAGTGAACTTTCAATGAAGAATGAGGTGGTTGAAAATGAAACTGCACTTGAGGTGATAGAGGAACATGAAACCTCCCTCCCAAAGGAATTAATGGAAAATCATAAAGAAGAAATGGAGGAAGATACTCAAGAGAATTCACACTAAAGTGAAGTAGAGAAGTGCACAGAGGAAGAGCTTAGGGAACCACCAATACAAGAGACTCATGATGAAAAGAAAACTCTAATAATCACACAGCAACCAAGTCTTGAATCCAAAGAAGTGAAGGCAACTAACAAGAATACCAATTTTGTCCCTAATCCAGCAAGCAAGATCAATCAAGCCATTTTCAAAAGGAAGCTTGCTGAGGAAAGGCCAAGACAAGGGACACTAGCTGAATCTTTCCCTCCTTTGAGGTCATTCCTCTTAACAAACTGGAAGAAGAGGAAGAAAGTGAAGAACAACATGTCAAGCTAATGACACTAAAAGAGCACTTGTTGGGAGGTAACCCAACCGTAGGTAACATTTCTTCTCTGCTTTGTTTTCTTTCTTTGCTTTGTTTAAATTCAATAAATTGGCATATGGTTACATTCTAAGTTTGGTGTTGCCTTGCAACAAATTGTTTTCAATCTTTTTGGATGATTGCATCGAATCAAAAATGAAAGTGACACACCAAGATTCTAAGTTTGGTGTGCCACTTATTTTCTATGCAATTCATTCAAGAAACACTACTTGTCTGCATAATCATAATGCCTCTGCAGTTTTATTTTTCTCTTTTAATTTGACACTTTTTCATTCTACTTTCTTTAGTCATTTTTTTTTTGTTTTTAAATACTTTCATTTTAGTTTGCTTATTCACTGTGTTTGTTAATACATCACCAAGAGAGCTTTATTCATGATAAATTCTTGACTTGGTGATTGTACTTAACAAATAACAGTTTTATTTGCTTAGTTTTAATTCAAATAAATTGACATATGATTGCATTCTAAGTTTGGTGTTGCTATGCAACAAAATTTGATTCCAATTCTTACAAGATACTTGCATTAATTTCAAGTGAAAGTGTCACACTAAGTTTGGTGTGCCACTTATATCTTTATGCAATGTATCATGCACACCTTCTTATGTTTGTAATAAAAATGTCTCTGTCTCTTGTGCCTTTATTATTATCTTTAATTTTGCTTGCTTGAAACACATGTACTACTAACATTTCATTGTGTAAGACATTGATGATCCATCTTAGCCCCATAGCCATTGTTCTAATTGTTGCTTGAGAATGAACAAGCATTATAAGTTTGGCAAGGAAAAGAGGAAAAATAGAGGAAAAAGGACAACAAGAATGAAGATGGACTATAAGGTTGTAGAGTTCCTTTTCTTCTCATTTGTTTCCAGCACTTTATTTTGCATGATTGTCTTTATATTCTCTGTATGCATGTGTGGTATGAATAAGCATAGCTTGAATATTGATTTGTAACATGTTGCCATGCCATTATGACTACCAACTTGAGTTTTGTAAAGCTTAAAGCAGTAAAGCATCATGATCATAAACAAACAAGGCATTAAAGAAGAACTTAGCATGTACATACAAGTATTGGAAAGCTAGTATGATCAATTGTTGCTCAATTGCATTGAATTTTATTTAATTGAAGTTTTTATCTAGTACATTTTATGAAATCTTTTGAAAATCATGAAAACCTTGAAGAAGCAAATACAAATTAAGGCAAAAAAAAAAGAAAAAGGGAAAGAATGAGAAAGCTGAAGGCTCTGAGTACCAATGACAATATGTTAAGTACTTGCGGTGTTTATGTATCAAGCCAAATGCTTGAAAACAAAACACTTAGAAGTCAAGGCTAGGCTCAAGTGCAAAAGCACTCCCTCAAAGCTCAAGGTTCTGAGCATCAATGATTAGAGAGTCAAGAAAAGAAAAGAAAAATGAGCTTAATGAAGTCCTCTAATTCAAATGCTTGTGGTGCTTATGTATCAAGTGGTAATACTTGAAAACAAAGCATTTAGAATCGTAGCTTTGTTATTAACTCATGGGGCAAAGCACCCAAAAGGAGATGCTAATAAGAAAATCAAAAGCTTGTTTCAAGGGAAAATTATAAGGAAAAAGATTTCATAAATTGAGCTAGATAGAAGCATCAATCATTTATATTTCTTTTGTGATTATAGCATGCATAAGAAACTAGCCTACCATTAACATTAACTTGCTATTCTTCCTACCTTGGATTGTCAATCTTAAATTGCATGATTCTTTTCTTTCTTGGGGACAAACAAGGTTTAAGTTTGGTGTTGTGATGACATGTCACCATGTCATGTTTTTCTATGCTTTTTCATACAAGAAATTGATGATTTGTGCTTAAATATTGCATTCTTTGGTGCTTAAATGGTATATTTCTTTGATCTTTTGATTTGATAAACTTTGTAGGAAATAAGAAGAAAAAGAAGCAAAAAGAGCACAAAATAAGCTAAAAAGAAAAAAAGAGGAATTTTGGGCACACTTTGAAGTTGGAGTACACTTTGGAGGCTTAGGCCACGCTTTTAAAAGCATGGCCCATGACCAAATCAAGGAAGAGAAGTGTGGCCCAAAGGAAGAAAAGCGTAGCTCAAAACAAGGAGCAAGAGCACAAAGCTCTTGCCGAGAGCTTTAGAGCTCTTGTGGAGAGCTTTACTTCAAATAATCAAAAGCCAAGCTCTCGGCAAAAAGTCCGATTGACCATGCCTCCTTCAAAGGGCTATAACTTGAGCTACAAAAGTCCGATTGATGTGCTTCCAGTTGCGTTGGAAAGCTAACATTTAGAGCTTTCCAACGATATATGGCAATTTATATTTGGCATGAAATTGTGGCACGAGTGAAAGGCATCTTTAAGGACAAAAAACAAGCAAAAATGAATCAAAGTGGCTTCACCAGGATTCGAAGAGGGAGACCAAGGGAAGCAAGGAAGTAGCGCTCTCATGAAAATATAAGAAAAAGGCTCACAAAATGCTTCCATCATGGTTCGAACTTGGAGTTTCTCTCCAAAACAAAGGCGTGCTTCTAATAGAGCTCTTACCGAGAGCATTAAAGCTCTTGGGGAGAGCTTTGCCCTGGGAGTGTGACCCGTGGTCCAAAAATCAAATTAATTCAATTCTTCATCAAATTAAAGAGCCAACATCCGGATCCACTACTCTTCAAATAAAAAGCAAGCAAGGCCCATTAACTCAAAGGCACAAGAACAAGTTAGCTTAGGAATTTATTTTTAATTGTAATTTGTTTAGAATTTCATTTTTCATTTTTATTATCATTTTGTGAAAAGCCTATAAAAAGGCATCTGCTTCAATTCACTAGGGGAGCTCAATTGTATGGAGGCTAGCTCCAATAGGGAGTTTTGCACTCTTTAGTTTTCATTTTGCTCTCTCTCTTTAGTTTTCCATTCTGTTTTAAATTTTGGATCAAGAATTGAAGGAATTCTGTTTCACTTGATCTAAAATCTCTTGTTCCTCTTCTGCGTAAAATCTGATTTTCCTTGATTGCTTTCATCTTTCTTTTCTTCTGCAATTTACTTTTATATTTTCATTTTGCAATTGCTCTTGTTGGATCAAGGAAGGATTTGAGATCTAGACTTGTTATCTAGTCTCTTCCACTCCTGAGATCTTGAACCACTTTTAAATTGCTGCAAATTAAGCATTACTTTTCTGTCTTTAAAATTTTTCAAGCAATTTCCCTTTTCTGTTTAGATCTGTTGCTTGATTTTGCATCTTTTACTTCTCTGTTTGATTGCTATTTACACTTTCCTGTTGAATTTTAATTTCCAGCACCCACCCCCCTTTATATTTCATGCAATTTACATTTCTTGTCATTTAAGATTCTTGCAATTTACATTTCTTACGATTTAAGATTCTTGCAATTTACATTTCTTGCTCTATAAGTTTCTGTCCAAATTACTTTCTGCACTTTAATTCCTCTTGTCATTTACTTTCTGTTGTTCCAATTGTCACTCAAATCACTCAATGCTAGCTTGACTAAACTAATCACCCACTAAAGTTGCTTGATCCATCAATCCCTGTGGGATCGACCTCACTCTATGTGAGTTTCACTACTTGATGCGACCCGGTACACTTACCGGTTAGTTTTTGGTGTTTTGGAAATTCGTTTTTCCACAAAAAAATATCCATCACCGTGACAGAGCATTTGGATCATTTTCACAGAGAGGATGGGACGTAGCCATTGACAATGGTGATGCCCTTATAGAAAGCTTGTCATGGAAAGGAGTATGACTGATTGGATGAAGACAGCGGGAAAGCAGAGATTCAGAAGAATGAAAGCATCTCTATACACTTATCTGAAATTCTCACCAATGATATGCATAAGTATTTTTATCTTTACTTTCTGTTTATTTATTATTATTATTCGAAAATACTATAACCATTTGATATCCGCCTGACTGAGATTTACAAGGTGACCATAGCTAGCTTCATACCAACAATCTCCATGGGATCGACCCTTACTCACGTAAGGTTTTATTACTTGGACGACCCAGTGCACTTGCTGGTTAGTTGTGCGAAGTTGTGAAGTTATGTTTGGACCATGGTATTGTGCACTAGTTTGTTGGCGCCATTACCAGGGAGATAACGAACAACAAATTTTACAACCTCAGGGATCACAATTTCTGCATACCAGGCACCCCAACACTTTATCCTTTTTGATTTAGTTACTTTTCTTAGAAGTAGTTTAAAAATTTTGTTGCATTAGGTAGTTTAATTTTCAGTCTCCCATTTATCTTGCATTACCATATCAGGATTAGTTTAAAATTGATTAGAAAGTTGATTTTAGCTTTGGTAGCTAGATTTCTTTACATTTTTTCCCGGAATTGCAACTTGATGAAGGCATATATCATGATGAGTGAATGGGCTGAGGACTAGCTAAATTGCTAAGTTTGGTGTGGCCTCTCACCAACTTAATCTAGGCATACAAACAATTTATATCTTGATTTAAAGAATAAGCCCAAGGATTAAGTTTGGTGTAGCCACCACCAAGAATCATCTAGTAGCCCAAGTCACCCAATTTCAAAGCACTTAATGCTTTGGGTAAGAACATGAATGTGGTTTAATGAGTTCAGAGGAATTGGAATCAAAAGAAAATGATAAGATTGATGTTATTCCACTCTTATGAACACATTAAATACACAATGATGAAACCAATTTATTAAGATGCCAAAGAATTAAGTTTGGTGTCCCAAGGGACACCCATCAGTTGCAAATCCAATTCACTCTTGATGAGAAGAAATGTGAAGGGGTTCTTTTGTCATTACTAATGGGTTCAGTTTCATTTTAGGAGAGAAGATGGGGCCCACATGGTAATCTACTCACAAAGCAATGAAGTCAAAGTGTACTTACACTTTGGAACTCAACACACACAGAAGACACATTGAGAAAAGAGTTGGCGCCTTTTCCCACGCTAGGCGCCACTCCTCAAGTGGGAAAACATTTAACTCTTTTTAATTCCCACCCTTCCCACCACAACATTCACCCATTATAAAAGCCTCACTTCACCATCTCCTATTCCACTTTAACAAACCCAATCACACACGACGAGCATACACCCCTCACCTTCCTTTCTCTGTTCATCTTTTACCTTCTCTTTCTTTACTTTCTTTTTTTCTTTTTTTTTCTTGATTGGGACAATCAAGTCCTAATTTTGGTGTTGGAGCAAAACCTTGTTTTGCTTGCTCTTTCTTGCAACCTCCATTTCACTCTCAAACACACTCTCTCAACCTCATGGCACCACCAAAAAGCTCAGCCTCAAAGAAAAGAAAAATCAAGGAACCAACATCTGGATCCTCAAGTTTCTTTAATGACTTCAAGTTCCTCTCCGCATTCAACCAAAATCAATTCTATGGTTGGGTGAGTGAGAGGGAGATCATTCCAGAAGTTGGGTTCCGATTAGGGAGGAACGAGCACATTGAAATCAACATTGAGATCAACAATAGAGATTGGTCACTTCTATGCAACCCACCAAGGAAAGTGGTGGAGAGCTTCGTGAGGGAATTTTATGCCAACGCAGTGCCTCAACCAGGGCAAGACTATGGCCACATTAGCTATGTAAGGGGAAGTCCGTTGACTATAGTCCCTCTAGCATAGAAAGAATGCTAATGGTGAAGAGGACAAGCTCCACTCGGAGCTATGAAGAAAGAATGAAGCAGCAAGACCCTGGGTTTGCTGAGATCCTGAATGAGATTTGTATGATGCATGTTCGTTGGATCAATGATAAGGATGAGATACCAAATCAATCGAGGAGAAGAGATTTGAGCCCCCAAGCTAGAGGGTGGCTAGAATTTATGAGGAGGTCCCTAATCCCCACATCCAACACTTCAGAGGTGACCAAGGAGAGAGCTGTACTCATCTACAGCATCATGAAAGGAGAGAACATCAACGTGGGGGAGATGATTGCCAACAACATCAACAAAGTGCTGAAAAGCACCAATGACAACACAAGGTTGGCATTCCCCAACATTATACAAAGGCTATGTGATGAGGCTGGAGTTGAAAAGATCATTGATGAAGTGCTTGTGAAGCAAGACAAGTTCATAACTGCCAAAAAGATGACCAAGGTGGTAGCTGTGCACCCACTCAACAGGGCCAGAGAACGAAGAGCTCATGCCCATGAACCACCACAACAACAAGAAGAAGAGGAGGCAGAAAGAGCAACCTCAATTCCTGGCACTTCAACCACTACAATACCAATATCAGTAATTTCCAGAGGGATTCAACTGGGAGCAATTGCAAGGAGATGTACATCAAATGAAGGGAGATCTACACCACTTGAGGAAAGATGTCAATCAACTCAAGGAAAATCAACAACAACAATGGAGCTAAGTCAACCAAAACATTCAACAACTCCAAGGGAATTGGGAGCATATGAGGTAGGAGCAACAAGAACAATTTGACTGGGGAGAAGTGCGAAGTGCACTGGACAAAATAGCAGAGCAAGGCAAATGGCAACGTAACAGAGGAACTTGGCCAAATTCAGACATCTCTATGATGCCAGGACCATATCCAGGAGGCAGTATAACATCAATACACTAGCGAAGCTGAATCACTTGTGTAACAACGTGGCCGCTCTAAACCCAGGATACCCAACCTTCATGCAAGGAATGGAAGAGCTAAGTGCAAGACAAGAGGAAATCCTAGCCAAACATAAAGAAGATGAAAGGAATTATATGAGAAGGGTAGGATTTTGGAAGCCCAAGGACACCAAAGCACAAGAAGGTTCCTCCAAGCCAGATGAAGGTGGCTCCTCCCCCTCCAAGAAGAAGGACAAAGGGAAGGGGCCAATGAACTAAAGATGAAGCTGCTCAAGGTTGTTGAGTCCCATGGTTGACACTTTCTAATTCTGAAATCTTGTTTAAGTTTTTGCTTTATTTACTTTTTAAATAAATAGTCATGCTAGGAAAGTTTATGCTTTATGCTTAGTTTTAATTCTTGTTTGAAATCTTTATGAGTTTTTTTTTTTTCAAGAAAGAAAATGCCATGTATTTTAAGTCTTCATTTCAACATAAATAAAAGTAGAGTTTGTCCCCTAAGAGTCACTATGAGTTGTGCAAAAATAATGAGAGAGACCAAGGACAAGAGAGATTATCAAACAAACTAAGAAATAAGTAACCAAGTGTAAGACCTTGGATGAACTAAAAAGAAAATGAGTCATGGAAGAGCAACTAGTCCTAGAAGGTACAACAAGGGGAAGGTTAAGGGGTGTTCCTTGAATATCCATAGAACCAAGAGGTAGTAAGCAATAAAGACCCAAGGCTCTGAGCATCAACTACTAGGATAGAAAAAGAAACATTAAAAAGCTCAAAAAGGAATTAAAGATCTTAGTAGATACTTGTGGTGAAGATGTGTCAAGAAGAGACTTGGGCAAGTAAATTCTTAGGGGTGTCTCAACACCTAGTAGCCTAAAACCAACTAGTTTGGGAGTGCTAATTGAAAGCCTAATTAAAGGGTTGTCTTGAGACAAAACACTTAGAGTCGTGGTCAAGAAAGCAAAACAACCCTTACTACTTCAAGGTGACAATCAATAGAAAGGACCCCTAAAGCCTATACCTAAAAGAACCCTCAAGGAACCAAGAGCTTTTCATGACATTAAAACATTCATACATGTGTTGAATACTTAGTCTTACTCTTAGTTGTATTACAATCACTCAAAGCCAAGGCCTCAAGTTATAAAGGTTTACTCACATTGATTTGCTTGGGACAAGCAAAACTTAAGTTTGGTGTTGTGATGACTTGCATCATCTACCCTTCTTTCTTGCATAAAGAAGACCATAAAAGAGCATAAATCTCGTTTGATCAGTACAATTCATGCATTATTTGATGAATATTATGGTACACTACTTTGAGATGAGTTGTGCTGAATTTCAGGTGAGAAAAGCATCAAAAATTGGGTAGAAGACAAACAAGAAGCTGGGCGTGTGAAACTGGTATGCCACCTGAAGCAAACGCCACAAAAATGCACTGGCGTGGCACGCCAGTACTAAAGTCCAGAGAAGAAGTCCAAGCATGCATGTGGGCATGTCACGCCAGAGACTGGGCGTGGCATGCTAATACAAAATTCCAGAGAGCCAAATGGAGGAGACAAAAGGGGCGTGGCATGCTTGGCTCATCAACTACTATGGGCGTGCCACTTGAGCAAAGGGGCATGGCACGCCAACTCACCATTCCAAGAAGAACCTTCACTATGGCGTGCCACTTGGTGTCGAAGACGTGGCATGCCAGCCTCAGGAAGTCACTTGGGCGTGCCACTTGAGAACCCAGGCGTGGCACGCCAAGCTTGGAGAGTTCACAAATCCATGAGCGTGCCACTTTAGTAGCATGGCGTGGCACGCTGGTACAACAATCCAGAGAAGGGGCAGGAGGCAATTGAAGACAGGGCGTGCCACTTGGTATCGAAGGCGTGGCACGCCATTCACCATTCTTCATTTAGGTGTGCCACTTGAGCAACCAGGCGTGGCATGCCAGTGTCATTCAAAGAGAATATTGGGGTGTGCCACTTGAGTTTGTGGCATGGCACGCCAAACAGAGGAACTATTCACTCACAAAAGGGGTGTGGCACTTTAGACCCTGGGCGTGCCACGCTAGTTCAACTTTTCAGAGAAGCCTAGCCAAGCATAAAGCAAGGGCGTGGCACGCCAGATGGTGCACGAAATTGTGATTCCTGGTAATGGCTCCAAAAACTTGGTGCTCTAATCTTAGTTCATAATTTGTCACAACTTCGATACAACTAACCAGCAAGTGCACTGGGTCGTCCAAGTAATAAAACCTTACGTGAGTAAGGGTCGATCCCACGGAGATTGTTGGTATGAAGCAAGCTATGGTCATCTTGTAAATCTCAGTCAAGCGGATATCAAATGGTTATGGAGTTTTCGAATAATAATAATAAATAAACAGAAAATAAAGATAGGAATACTTATGCAAATCATTGGTGAGAATTTCAGATAAGCGTATAGAGATGCTTTCGTTCCTCTGAACCTCTGCTTTCCTGCTGTCTTCATCCAATCATTCCTACTCCTTTCCATGGCAAGCTTTATATAGGCCATCACCGTTGTCAATGGCTACATCCCTTCCTCTCTGTGAAAAAGGTCCAAATGCTCTGTCACGGCACAGCTAATCATCTGGAGGTTCTCGATCATACTGGAATAGGGTTCACCCTCCTTTTGCGTCTGTCACTACGCCCAGCACTCGCGAGTTTGAAGTTCGTCACAGCCATCCCTTCCCATATCCTACTCGGAATACCACAGACAAGGTTTAGACTTTTCAGATCTCAGGAATGGCCATCCATGGGTTCTAACTTATACCACGAAGATTCTAATATCTCGGACTCGGTCCTCTGTATTAGATATCTAAGAGATACTCATTCTAGCTTGTTTGCAGGTAGAACGGAAGTATTTGTCAGGCACGCGTTCATCAGTGAGAATGATGATGAGTGTCACATAATCATCACATTCATTATGTTCTTGGGTGCAAATGGATATCTTAGAAGCAGCATAAGTTGAATTGAATAGAAAAACAGTAGTACTTTGCATTAAATCATGAGGAACAGCAGAGCTCCACCCCTTAATCTATGGAGTGTAGAAACTCTACCGTGTAAAATACATAAGTAATGAAGGTCTAGGCATGGCCGAATGGCCAGCCCCCAAACGTGATCAATAGATCAAAAGATAATCAACAGATATCTCTAAATACAATAGTAAAAAGTCCTATTTATACTAAACTAGCTACTAGGGTTTACAGAAGTAGGTAATTGATGCATAAATCCACTTTCGGGGCCCACTTGGCATGTGCTTGGGCTGAGCTTGAAGTTTACACGTGCAGAGGCTTCTTTTGGAGTTGAACGCCAGGTTGTAACATGTTTTTGGCGTTCAACTCTAGTTTGTGACGTGTTTCTGGCGTTTAACTCCAGACTGCAGTGTAGAACTGGCGTTCAATGCCCTTTTGCGTCGTCTACACTTGGGCAAAGTATGAACTATTATATATTGCTGGAAAGCCCTGGATGTCTACTTTCCAACGCCGTTAAGAGCGTGCCATTTGGAGTTCTATAACTCTAGAAAATCTACTTTGAGTGCAGGGAGGTCAGAATCCAACAGCATCAGCAGTCCTTCTTCAACCTCTGAATCTGATTTTTGCTCAAGTCCCTTAATTTCAGCCAGAAAATACCTGAAATCACAGAAAAACACACAAACTCATAGTAAAGTCTAGAAATGTGAATTTAACATAAAAAATAATAAAAACATCCCTAAAAGTAACTAGATCCTACTAAAAACATACTAAAAATAATGCCAAAAAGCGTATAAATTATCCGCTCATCACCAGACCTTGGGCGTGGCATGCTAGTACAAGTTTCCAGAGGCAAATAGAAGTGAGAAAGGCAAAGGGCGTGCCCCATGAGTTCGAATCCGTGGCTCGCCAACATAAGAAATCCACTATGGCGTGCCATTTGACTTCGAAGGCGTGGCACGCCAAGGTTGTTAGAGGGACAAGCGTGCCAATTGAAGGATCGGGCATGGCACGCCAAGCTGGAAATGAAGGACACGTGACATGCTAGAAAAGCGCCAGCCACACGCCAGCTGAGAAGTCATGCTTATTGAGTGTTTTCTTTTCCCTCCAAAATGTAATTTTTATTTTTCACTTTTGTAATTCTTTTATTTTACTAGGAGTAGTATAAATACCCCCAAGGAGTACTGAAGAAAAGGGGGGTTAAGCAGTTAGTTTTAGATCCACTTTTACACTTCACTTTTGAGTACTTTTTGAGCTATGAGTAGCTAACTTCCCTTTCATTGAGAGAGGGAGCTTTATTGTACTTGATGGATTGATAATAGTGAAATCCTTCTTCTCTTCATCTTCTCTTTGATTTACTAGAAGGAATTTCGTTCTTAATGCTTAGTGTTCAATTATCTTGGGAAAGAGATTGAATGCAATTGGGTTTCATGGGAACCTTGGGAAAGGAAACATGAAACCATGCTTGAAATCCCTTCTCACACTAGAGTAGAATCTGGGTTTGGGTGTTTGGATACGTGTAATATAATCCTCCCTCTACCTGGACCTATAATGGTGTGTGGTATAATCAGGGACCAAGCCTATCTCTCTTCATTAGAAATTAGACCAGGGAATTGGCTATTGATCAAGATCTGAGAGAATGAGTCACCAAGGGGTTGGGGCTCAATCAATCACGATTGCCAAGAGGTCAATGAGTTGCATGATTGAAGAGGATATAAGCTAGATTTGATCCAAAGAGATAACATCTCCCAATCTCAAGAAATTTCCCCATTCTTATCTATCTATTTCTTTACAGCTTATTTTTACATTCAGCGATTCCCCATTCCCATTTACATTCAAGTCATTTATGATTCTGCCCTTTACTTTCTGCCATTTATATTTCTGCACTTTATTGCTTTTCTTTATATTCTAGTCATTTACATTTATGTCATTTACAATTCTGTAATCTACAATCCTATTGATCCGCTTGACTAATTCATCAATTGATTAAAACTACTCGAATTTGCTAATCTCTGTGGATACAATCCCACTCCACTGTGGGTTATTACTTGACGATAATTTTGGTGCACTTGCCAAAAAGACTAATTCACCAATTTTGAATGGGCTGTGAATTCCAGTCATCAGCAACCCAATCTCTCTAAGCTCGAACAATTGCCTAATTCCTTGATTTAATTGCTCATGGGAAGAGATGAAGTTTGATCACTGATTATACCACATGCATTCCCAAACCAAAGTATTGGTAGGATTATATGTCACTCTATCCAAACCCCAATTTGGTCCAGCATGAGAATGCAATTCTAGCATGATCTCCTCATTCCTCTTCCAAGGTTCCGAGGAGATCCAATTATGGAGAGCTTCTCTTCCAAGATAGCTAACCAATTGGATGAAGAACTAAAGCTTTCTAGTAAAATCAAGAGAAAAGAAAGAGGAAGAATAATGAAAACTATAATTGATCCATCAAATTACAACAGAGCTCCCTAACCCAATGAAAAGGGGTTTAGTTGTTCATAGCTCTAGAAATGGAAAATGGTAAAGAAAAGTACATTCTCAAATTAAACTAGAAGTTACAGAGAAAGTAAAATATACAGAGTATAGTTCTCAAGTTCTAGCTCTCCTTTTCAATTCAAAACTCTCCCTATATATACTACTCTTCAGATCTTCTAGTTAGCTCTTCAAGTCTTGGATATGGGCCTTTGATCTTTAGTTGAAGCAGTTGCAGTCTCTAGTGGGCTCAGCTTTGCTTGCAAAGAAAGTGTGAGTTAGGCATGATGGAAAGTTAGTTAGGACGTTAGTGGCGTTAACGTTAAGTGTAAATTTTGGTTCGAGAGCGTTAGTGATGATAACTTTGTCACTAACATTCCAAACTAAGTGATCCACGTTAACTTCAACGTTAGTGGTACTAACGTTACCACTAACGTTGCCTGTTAGCCCTTTGCAAATATTGTTGGCACTCACTTTTACCAATAACGTTGTTTCTAATCCCTTTCCTCCACGTTAATGGTCCACATTAGTGTAACTAACATGGCCCTTAACGTGGGCATGCCCAAGCTTCGAAAGCGTTAGTGACACTCACCTTTGTCACTAACGTTTCAAAGTTCCCCTCTTTCCCACGTTAGTTCTCCATGTTAGTGTAACTAACGTGCCCACTAACGTGGATATGATAGCCATCTCCAACATTAGTGACAAAAGTGAGTGTCACTAACGTTAGCCTATAATTTATTGCTCCACGTTACCCTTCCCGTTAGTGGTCTTAACGTGACCACTAATGTAGGCAATACAAGCTTGGCCTAGCGTTAGTGACAAAGGTGAGTGTCACTAATGCTTGCGACCTCTTCTTTACCTCACGTTAGAGTCCACGTTAATTGGATTAACATGGCTCTTAACGTGACTTAGTATGGCGTTAGTGGTGTTAACTTTCACCACTAATGTTGGAGCTCCCCCTTTCTTCCACATTAGTTCCCACGTTAGTGTAACTAATGTGGCAACTAACGTGGGCTATGATGGCAATTGAGGGCGTTATTGGTGGTAACCTTTTCCACTAACATTGCAAGCTTGCTCCCTTTCCACGTTAGTGGTCTCGTTAGTGAGACTAACGTGGCTCCTAATTGGGAGCACTCGCACGTTCTGTTCGGAGCATTCGCACGCCTTGTGCGAGCGCACACCTCCCCTTTTTCACGTAGTGTGCGTACGCACAAGTGCTGTTTTGGGCAATGATAAACCATTATTTTATGGTTTATCTTGTGTTTAATTGAATGGTTTTTATCAAACCTTTACCCACTTATTCATATGATTTGAATGATTTTATAATCCCTTCCTAATATTGTTTTATGATTGAAAACTTGCTTCCTAGAGATCTTTAATTAGTATATTTTAATTCTCCTTTACACCATTCGATGCCGTGATCCGTGTGTTAAGTGTTTTCGGCTTTATAGGGCAGGAAAGGCTTAGAGAATGGAGAGGAAGCTTGCAAAAATGGAAGGAACACAAGAAACTAAGGAGATGACTAGCAAGCACCGACGCGCACGCATGGCTTACGCGAGCGTGCGGAATGGAGAAATTTACAGTGACGCGTGCGCGTCCTGATGCGTACATGTGGATTGCAGTCTGCACAAAAGACGCGCACGCATGAACGACGTGTACGCGTGACAAGGAAATTTGCCAAATGACGCGCACGCATGACTGATGCATACGCGTGACCTACGCGATCTGCAAAATTAACAGAAAATGCTGGGGGCAATTTCGTGCCGCGTTTTGACCCAATTTTTGGCCCAGAATCACAGAATAAAGCTAGGGAACATGCAGAGACTCAGAGACATGGAGAGACACATTCACATATTCTCATCAGGATAGTTTTTAGGTTTTTAGATCTGAATCTAGAGAGAGAATTACTCTTCCTCTAGTTTTCCTTTACATTCATATTTTATTAGTTTTATGCTTTTTACTTTTGGATATTGAAGAGTCATCACCTCCGTTGAAGATACTATTCTAGTTTGTTTCCTCACTTACTCTTTTATTTATTCCATATTCTTAATTCTTGTTTAGAGTGGTAATTGGATTATTTGCATGGATTGTTAATGCAAAGGATTACTTTTACTTTTAATTAATTTTAAATCTCTATTTTATTTAAATTATTATGTCTCTTTTCTATTCCAAACTCCCAATAACGAAGATGGCATCCATGTCAATAGAGTATATTCCTTACTTGACATAGGGGTTGATTAAGAGGAGACACTTGAGTTGGAATACTCAAGTAATTAGTTAAATTGGATGTTGTTGGCTAATTTTGTATTTACTAACGCTAGATTCCCAAAGGAGAGGACTAGGATTTGCGAATAAGAGTTAGCTCAATCGCTTGACTTTCCTTTATTTAGTAAAGGTTAACTAAGTGAAAATAACAACCTCTTTATACCACACTTGAGAAAATTCCAACAAGGATAGAACTTCCAATTAATCATTCCCCCAGTCAAGGCTTTTTATTTCGAATATTATAAATCCCTTTTAATTTTCATTGCACTTAATTACAATTGTTTATTTTCTGTCATTCAATTCTCAAAACTCTCGAAAAATTTCGGATTAATAAATTGGCACCCCTTCTAGCAACTCGTTGGGAGACGACCTGGGACTCATACTCCCAGTATTTTTATTCTAAACTTTTTGTGACAACCTTTCTAAATTGATGAGGTGGATTTTCGCTGGTTAAGAGCTATACTCGTAACGCTGTTCTATTATATTATAATCTCTTAATTGGTCTAACTTCTGCCATGCATCAGGCAACATTCCTATTCCACTTTAAATAAGCCCTAACGTACTTCCCGCCCGCTCCATCCCTCTCTTCTCTTTCTTTTACCTTATTTTCTACTTGTTTTACTTCGTTTTCATTGGGTCTCATTTTCGTTTTCGTAATTATATTTGTTTTGCTTTAAGTTGTTTGCTAGGTAAATAAATTGCAAGTGTTTGCTTGTTGTTTGATTGGGTTGCTTGTTGATTGAATTTCATCAATGCACTTATACCTTACCTTAAATTACTATCACCTAATTGGATTTGCACATTTACATTTTGTTGCATATTAGGTGAAACTTTTATGAGTGCAGATGGAATTTAGTGAATTGAATTGAATTTCTTGTTCAACATGGATTTTAAGTCAATATAATCACATCACAAGGTATTTGCTCCTTGTTAATGCTTTGCATTTGTTTGAGTTGACTTGACTTGATTCCTATCAAGACTTGTCACTTTTTGTAACAAACACCTTAACTATGTGATTATTTGATTATTCCTAAGGATAAATAAGTAATTTTCTTTTCATCATTTCATTGGTTATTATTTGTTGTGCTATTTTATATCACTTTTGCTCTTTCACTTGCACACCTTCAATATCCAATATTTCCTAAATTCAATTCACTCTTGTTGTAATTGCCTAAGCTTGCTTGTGTTTAATTGATACTTATTCATTTCTTGCATCTTACGCCATTTAATTGAGGAATCCATTCTTACTTTTTGATTGTGTGGATGCCATTTTAATCGGCCGTTGTGTGTATTCTAACCACTTGCACACTTGGAATACACAAATGGCTCATCTTTTCATCATACCACACAACTATGCAAAATTCCTCAATTAGATGCTTATTTACTCTCTCCTGTACCTTTTTGTGCTACTTGCCCTATGATTCTTGATTATATTTTATTCATTCTTTTTGAGGATGAGACATGAAGGCAATGAGCCGGGAGGGGAGAAGGACACTGAAGAGGGAGATGCCGAGCATGCAGTGGACTTGGCAATTTCTACACAACCCAAACCCCCGCATCCGCCAACCAGGTGGAGGAACTTAGAGACACCCTCCCCGGATCGTGTTCGTGCATGGAGGACCGTGCAACGCTTAAGTGTGGGAGAGGATTCGTCATTTTGGGGAGTAAACCTACTTTTCCGAATACTTTGCATTTTATTTTTGTTTCTTTTATCAGGTTTCCTGTATATATTTGGAGTGTTTTTATTGTTGCATTGCACTTTCTTCTAGTATATATATATACATCTTAGTTCATACATAGTTATTGCATTTTGCATCTTTTTCTTAGTATATATTTTATAGATAGAAGTTGCGATTGGATGATGTGAATAATATAGCACCTAGTTCAATTTGGTCCTAATTGTTCATGTTAGTTTTTGCGATGTTGAAAATTAGGAATAGAACTAGGAAATTTTTCAAAAATTGCATCCATCACAACATACATACGCATATAGGAATAATTTTGGTGAAAAACAACAAGGATTTCCAAAAATTTTGTTTCAAGGGCATTCTATTGAATTGCTTTGGAAAATTATTTTTACACTTGCTTGAATGATTTTTTATGGAACATAGAAGGGTGATAGAACAAAACAACCTTGTGAGTTGTTGAGCCTTAATGAGTGGTTACACATTTTAACCACTAACTTTGCTCATTGTGTGTTATATATCTTCTATGATTGCAATCTCAATTATGCTTGATTCTTTATGTCCAATGATTGATGTTTTGAATTGCATTGAGTATGATTGAGGCCATCTTTGATAAAAGCTTACTTCAACCATATTGCCTACCCTTTTGCATATACCTTTGTTAAACCCTTTTGAGCCTTATTTTACCCCATTGTTCTTGATATTAGCACATCACAATCTTAAGCGGAAAACCATGAACTTACTTTGGATTACATCCTTGATTAGCTTAGGTTGAGGAGTGTGTTTCATTTAAGTGTAGGGAAATTTTGGGAAACATTGGTAGTGAATGAAAATGTTTAATTTGGGTATTTCATTGAAAAATTTTGAAAATGGGAACAATCATGTATGAACTACTAAAACCATATGGACTTTTCCTTTAAAAAAATTAAAATAAAAAAACATCATCATCATGAAAAGGGGATGAAAGTTATCCCAAAGAAAGAAAAATGAATAATAAAAGCATATGTGATGTGAATGATAAATCACACATGAGTGTTTGTGAAAAAGAAATGATAGAAAGTTAGGATTGCATTTTATTTTGATTCGGTTGATATAGGTTGAGTTGGATACTTAAACTAATCAAGGATGCAATCATTTTTGTTGAAAATATTGGGAATTGGGTACATACTCATGTGTTAATTAAATGTAAAACCATATGCATTGATACTTTTGTATATCCTTTATTGCAAAAAGAAAAAAATGAAATGAGAAAATAAAAAGAAAAAAATACATATGAAAAGAAAAAACAATAGAAAAAGAAAGAAAAAGAAAAAGAAAAGAAATAAAAAGGGGACAAAATGCCCCAAAGTGAAGACCAATAATAATCAATGCATATGAGTTGTGATAAAAAGAGAACGCATGAGTATGTGAAAAAGTGAAGAATGGGTAGTTAGGTTAGCTTTGAAATTGCATAGGTTGTCATAGGTTAGCTGGGAAGTATAAGTTAATCAAAGATTCGAATTTCAAGTCCACTTGACCATATACATCCTACCTTGACCCTAACCCTATTACAACCTTATGGAAAGACCTCATAATATTTGTATGCATGCATGAATAATTGTTGATTGTTAGATGAAAAATAAATCTTAGAAAGCATGATTAGAGGAGAATTGAGTGGATCGACCTATACACTTGAGCGATTAGAGCGGATACACATCCGGTGAGGGTTCGATTGCTCAATTATATGTTTTCACCTATGATCATTGATGACTTGCATCATCTACTTTTTTTCTTGTCTAAAAAGGACCACAAAAGAGCATAATCTCATTTAATCATTGCAATTTAGGAGTTAATTGATGAATATTATAGTACATTGCTTTCAAATGGGGTTGTGCTGAATTTCAGGTGAAAAAGAGCAACAAAAAAGGGAAGAAAAACAACAAAACAAGCTGGGCGTGTGAAACTGGCGTACCACTTGGAACAAACGCCAAAAAATTGTATGGGCGTGGTGGTGCACGAAATCGTGATTGTTCATTCCCCATCAATGGCGCTAAAAACTTGGCATGCACGTTTGCAATCTTAAATTCTTTTTCACAATTTCGATACAACTAACCAGCAAGTGCACTGGGTCGTCCAAGTAATAAACCTTACGTGAGTAAGGGTCGATCCCACGGAGATTGTCGGCTTGAAGCAAGCTATGGTCACCTTGTAAATCTCAGTCAGGCGGATTCAAATGGTTATAGAGTTTTAATAATTAAAAAGATAAATAAACATAAAATAAAGATAGAGATACTTGTGTAATTCATTGGTGAGAATTTCAGATAAGCGTATGGAGATGCGTTGTTCATTCTGAATCTCTGCTTTTCTATTGCCTTCATCCAATCCTTCATACTCCTTTCCATGGCAAGCTGTATGTTGGGCATCACCGTTGTCAATGGCTACTTCCCATCCTCTCAGTGAAAATGGTCCAAATGCGCTGTCACTGCACGACTAATCATCTGTCGGTTCTCGATCATGTTGGAATAGGATCCATTGATCTTTTTGCATCTGTCACTACGCCCAACACTTGCGAGTTTGAAGCTTGTCACAGTCATCCCTTCCCAGATCCTACTTGGAATACCACAGACAAGGTATAGACTTTCCGGATCTCAGGAATGGCCGCCAATAATTCTAGCCTATACCACGAAGGTTTTAATCTTAGATTAGAAACCCAAGAGATACACATTCAAGCTTGTTTGCATGTAGAACGGAAGTGGTTGTCAGGCACGCGTTCATAAGTGAGAATGGTGATGAGCGTCATATAATCATCGCATTCATCATGTTCTTGGGTGCGAATGAATATCTTAGAGAAGAAATAGGCTTGAGTTGAATATAAAAACAATAGTACTTTGCATTAATTCATGAAGAACAGCAGAGCTCCAAACCTTAATCTATGGTGTGTAGAAACTCCACCGTTGAGAATACATAAGAACAAGGTCTAGGCATGGCCGAATGGCCAGCCTCCCCAAATGGCATATGAATTCGAAAGATAGGAAAAAAGACCTAAATTGATCCAAAGATGTAAATACCATAGTAAAAAGTCCTATTTATACTAAACTAGTTACTAGGGTTTACAGAGATAAGCAAATGATGCAGAAATCTACTTCCGGGCCCACTTGGTGTGTGCTTGGGTTGAGCATTGAAGCTTTCACATGTAGAGGTCTTCCTTGGAGTTAAACGCCAATTTGTAACTTGTTTCTGGCATTTAACTCCGCTTTGCAACTTGTTTCTGGCGTTTAACGCCATAATAGGGCAAAAAGCTGGCGTTAAACGCCAGTTTGCGTCGTCTAAACTTGAGCAATGTATATACTGTTATATATTGCTGGAAAGCCCTGGATGTCAACTTTCCAACGCAATTGAGAGCGCGCCATTGGGTCTCTGTAGCTCCAGAAAATCCACTTCGAGTGCAGGGAGGTCAGAATCCAACAGCATCTGCAGTCCTTCTTCAGCCTCTGAATCAGATTTTTCCTCAAGTCCCTCAATTTCAGCCAGAAATTACCTAAAATCATAGAAAAACACACAAACTCATAGTAAAGTCCAGAAATGTGATTTTATTTAAAAACTAATAAAAATATACTAAAAACTAACAAAATCATACTAAAAACTATGTAAAAACAATGCCAAAAAGTGTATAAATTATCCGCTCATCACAACACCAAACTTAAATTGTTCCTTGTCCCCAAGAAACTAAAAATCAAATAGGATAAAAAGAAGAGAATATACTATAAATCCTAAAATATCAATGAAACTTAGCTCCAATTAGATGAGCGGGACTAGTAGCTTTTTGCCTCTGAACAGTTTTGGCATCTCACTTTATCGCTTGAAGTTCAGAATGATTGGCATCTATAGGAACTCAGAATTCAGATAGTGTTATTGATTCTCCTAGTTCAATATGTTGATTCTTGAACACAGCTACTTTATGAGTCTTGGCTATGGCCCTAAGCACTTTGTTTTCCAGTATTACCACCGGATACATAAATGCCACAGACACATAACTGGGTGAACTTTTTCAGATTGTGACTCAGCTTTGCTAGAGTCCCCAATTAGAGGTGTCCAGGGTTCTTAAGCACACTTTTTTTTTTCTTTGGACCTCGACTTTAACCTCTCAGTCTCAAGCTTTTAACTTGACACCTTCACGCCACAAGCACATGGTTAGGGACAGCTTGGTTTAGCCGCTTAGGCCAGGATTTTATTCCTTTTGGGCCCTCCTATCCACTGATGCTCAAAGCCTTGGATCCTTTTTTTATTTTACCCTTGCCTTTTGGTTTTAAGGGCTATTGGCTTTCTCTGCTTGCCTTTCTTTTTTTTCTTTCTCTCTTTCTCTTTTTTTTTCTTTTATTTTTGCAAGCCTGGTTATTCACTGCTTTTTCTTGCTTCAAGAATCAATTATATGATTTTTCAGATTATCAAATAACATTTCTCCTTTTTCACTATTCTTCAAGAGCCAACAATTTTAACTTTCATAAACAACAAATTCAAAAGACATATGTACTGCTCAAGCATTCATTCAGAAAACAAAAAGTATTGTCACCACATCAAAATAATTAAACTAATTTCAAGGATGAATTTGAAATTCAAGTACTTCTTGTTCTTTTGTAATTAAGCACATTTTTCATTTAAGAGAGGTGAAGGATTCATAGAATTATTCATAGCTTTAAGACATAGACACTAGACACTATGTAATGAAGACACAAACAAAGACAAACATGAAGCTCAAAAACCGAAAACAGAAAAATAAATAGACAAGGAGATTAAGGAATGAGTCCACCTTAGTGAGGGTGGCGTCTTCCTCTTGAAGAACCAATGGTGCTTTTGAGCTCCTCTATGTCTCTTCCTTGCCCTTGTTGCTTCATCCCTAGTGATTTTGGTGCTCCTATCCTTAGTTGCTCCCAATAGTTGTGTGGAGGAAAATGTATCCCTTGAGGCATCTCAGGGATTTCTTGGTGAGGGAATTCCTCATGCTCTTGTTGAGGTCCATGAGTGGGCTCTCTTGTTGTGCAGTCAAATGCTCTACTACTGAGCTATGGACCCTTGAGATGAATCTCTCCATCTCCCATGACTCGGAGGTGGAAGCTTTTGTCTTCCCTTTCCTCTTTCTAGAGGTTTCTCCGGCCTCAGATGCCATAAATGGTTATGGAAAAACAAAAAGCAATGCTTTTACCACACCAAACTTAAAAGGTTTGCTCGTCCTCGAGCAAAAGAAGAAAGAAAGTAGTAGAAGAAGAAGAAAATGGAGGAGATGGAGGGAGAAGGTGTATTCGGCCAAGGGAGAGAAGTGGTGGATGTAGTGTGTGAAAATAGAGTAGTGTTGAGGGGTTTATATAGGGTGGGGGAAGGGTAGATTTCGGCCATTAGGGTTGGGTTTGGGAGGGAAAAGAATTTGAATTTTGGAGGTAGGTGGGGTTTATAGGGAAGAGGTATGGAGGTTATTGGTGAAGGGTATTTGGGAAAGAGTGTTATGAAAAGGTGTGAAGAGAAGAGAAAAAGAGGTGGGGTAGATGGGGATCCAGTGGGGTCCACAGATCCAGAGGGGTCAAGGAATTAGCATCCCTGCTCCATTTAGGCGTGCAAAACACCCTTAGAATTAATGTCTGGCATTAAACGCCAGCTTGCTGCTTGTTTCTGGTGTTTAACGCCAGCTTTTCTCCCATTCTTGGTGTTAAACGCAAATTCCATGCTCTGTTCTAGCATTAAATGCTAGTCTGGTGCTTGTTTCTGGCGTTTAACGCCAGCTTGATGCTTCTTTCTGGCGTTAAACGCCAGTTTGATGCTTCTTACTGGCGTTTAAACGCCAGTAAGCTCTTCCTCCAGCGTGAACTATTTTGAATGATGTTTTTCATTCTGTTTTTGATTTTTTAGTAGTTTTTGTGACTTCACATGATTATCAACCTAAAGAAAACATAAAATAGCAATGGAAAATAAATAGATATAATTAAATAACATTGGGTTGCCTCCCAACAAGTGCTTCTTTAATGTCAATAGCTTGACAGTTAGCTCTCACGGAGCTTCACAGATAATCAGAGCAATGTTGGGGCCTCTTAACACCAACCATAGAATTTGGTTGTGGCCTCCCAACACCAAACTTAGAGATTGAATGTGGGGGTTTTGTTTGACTCTGTATTGAGAGAAGCTTGTCATGCTTCCTCTCCATGGTTACAGAAGGAGAACCTTTAGTCTTAAATACAAGGTAGTCCTTATTCAACTGAAGGACCAACTCTCCTCTGTCAACATCAATCACAGCTTTTGCTGTGGCTATGAAGGGTCTGCCAAGGATGATGGATTCATCTTCATCCTTCCCAGTGTCTAGGATTATGAAATCAGCAGGGATGTAAAAGCCTTCAACCTTCACTAGCACGTTCTCTACTAGTCCATAAGATCACATAGAGCCTTCTCAAAGGTCATGGTGCCTATGGTACAAGGTATAAAGAACTTTTTGGGATCCGGTTTCTTCTGATGTAAAGTTTTCCTCATTAATGTACTCAGTTCATTGGTGAACAAGGTGGGTTCATCCTCCCAAGTCTCATTACCAAATAAACTGGCATTCAACTTCATGATTACTCCTAGATACTTAGCAACTTGCTCTTCAGTGACATCTTCATCCTCTTCAGAGGAGGAATATTCATCAGAGCTCATGAATGACAGAAGGAAGTTCAATGGAATCTCTATGGTCTCTGTATGAGCCTCAGATTCCTTTGGTTCCTCAAAGGGAAACTTCTTTCTGTCCAAAGGACGTCCCATGAGGTCTTCCTCACTGGGATTCACGTCCTCCTCCTCCTCTGGCAATTCGGCCACACCAAGGAAGGTTATGGCCTTGCACTCTCTCTTGGAATTTTCTTCTGTATTGCTTGGGAGAGTACTGGGAGGAGTTTCAGTAATCTTCTTACTCAGTTGACCCACCTGTGCCTCCAAATTTCTAATGGAGGACCTTGTTTCATTCATGAAACTTAGTGTGGTTTTGGATAGATCAGAGACTATGGTTGCCAGGCCAAAATAGCTCTGTTCAGAATTCTCTGTCTGTTGCTGAGAAGATGATGGAAAAGGCTTGCTATTGCTAAACCTATTTCTTCCACCATTATTATTGAAGCCTTGTTGAGGCTTCTGTTGTTCCTTTCATGATAAATTTGGATGATTTCTCCATGAAGGATCATAGGTGTTTCCATAGGGTTCTCCCATGTAATTCACCTCTGCCATCGCAGGGTTCTCAGGATCATAAGCTTCTTCTTCAGAAGATGCTTCTTTAGTACTATTGGATGCAGCTTGCAATCCATTCAGACTCTAAGAAATCATATTGACTTGTTGAGTCAATATTTTGTTCTGAGCCAATATGGTATTCAGAGTATCAATTTCAAGAACTCCCTTCTTCTGAGACGTCCCATTGTTCACAGGATTCCTCTCAGAGGTGTACATGAACTGGTTATTTGCAACCATTTCAATGAGTTCCTGAGCTTCTACAGGGGTTTTCACGTGAAGAGATCCTCCTGCAGAATGGTCCAATGACATTTTTGACAACTCAGACAAACCATCATAGAATATACTTATGATGCTCCATTCTGAAAGCATGTCAGTAGGACACCTTTTGATCAGTTGCTTATATCTTTCCCAAGCTTCATATAGGGATTCTCCTTCCTTCTGTCTGAAGGTTCGGATTTCCACTCTAAGCTTGCTCATCTTTTGAAGAGGAAAGAATTTGGCCAAGAAAGCACTGACCAGCTTATCCCAAGAGTTCAGGCTATCCTTAGGTTGTCAATCCAACCATGTTCTAGCTTTGTATCTTACAGAAAAAGGGAAAAGTATAAGCCTGTAGACCTCGGGATCAACTCCATTGGTCTTGACAGTGTCACAGATTTGCAAGAATTCAGCTAAAAACTGGTGAGGATCTTCCATTGGAAGTCCATGAAACTTGCAATTCTGCTGCATTTGAGAAACTAATTGAGGTTTAAGCTCAAAATTGTTTGCTCCAATCACAGGAAGTGAGATGCTTCTTCCATAGAAGTTAGAAGATGGTGCAATAAAGTCACCAAGCATCTTCCTTGCATCTCCACCATTGTTATTTTTTTCGGCGATGTCTCCTTCTTTTTCGAAAATTTCTGTCAGATTTTCTCCAGAGAGTTGTGCTTTAGCTTCCCTTAGCTTCCTCTTCAGAGTCTTTTCAGGTTCAGGGTCAGCTTCAACAAGAATGTTCTTATCCTTGTTCCTGCTCATATGAAAAAGAAGGGAACAGAAAAGAAAATATGGAATCCTCTATGTCACAGTATAGAGATTCCTAATGTGAGTATAAGAGGAGAAGAATAGAAGGCGGAGAAGAGAAAAACTCAAACACAGAGAAGAAGAGAGGGTTCGAATTTTGAGTGGAAGAGGAGTGTTAGTAAATAAATAAATAAATAGAAAGAGATGAGAGGGGGAAGAATTCAAAAATAAAATAAAATAAAATAAAAATATTTTTGTTTTTATTTTGTCTATTAATTATAATTCAAAATTTAAGAAGGAAAATAAAATTGAATTAAAATTAAAACAATTAGTTAATGAAAAGAAATTTTTTTGAAAAATAGGTTAGTGATTTTCGAAAATAAGAGAGAGAAAAGTAGTTAGGTGGTTTTGAAAAAGATATGATTGAAATAGTAAACTTTTAAAATCAAACAAAAAGTTAAGTGGTTAATTGAAAAAGATTTGAAAATCAAATTTGAAAGGGTGAGAAGTTAGAAAAGATTTTGAAATTGATTTTGAAAAAGATATGATTGAAATTGAAAAAGATATGATTAAAATTTAATTTGAAAAAGATTTAAAAAGGAAACTAAAAAGATTTGATTTTTAAAAATTAAAGTTGATTACTTGACTAACAAGAAACTAAAAGATAGGATTTTAAAATTTAAAGATTGAACTTTTCTTAATAGGCAAGTAACAACTTGAGATTTTTGAATCCAAATATTAAAAGTTAGCAATGAATTCGAAAATATGAAACAAAAATAAGAAAAAGATTTTTGAAAATCATTTTGAAATTTTTGAAAATATTAAGAAGAAAATTGAAAAAGATTTGATTTTTGAAAAAGTTTTGAAAAGATAGGATTTTTAAATTGAAAATTTTGACTTGGCTAAAAAGAAACAACTAATTTTTTAAAAAGTTTTGAAAAACTCAACTTAAATTTTCAAAAATTTATGAGAGAATAAGGGAAATATATATTTTTTTTATTTTTGAATTTTTAATGAGGAGAGAGAAAAATAACAAAAAGACTCAAAACATGAAAATTATCAATCAAAACACACAATGCATGCAAGAGCACTTTGAATGTCAAGATGAACACCAAGAACACTTTGAATGTCAAGATGAACACCAAGAACTTATTTTTGAAAATTTTTTAGAAAAGAAAAACATGCAAGACACCAAATTAAAAATTTTTACTCTATAGACACTAATAGTTCTAAAATGCATATGAAAAACAAGAAAAGACACCAAACAAGAAAAATTTAGAGATCAAACAAAGAAATTCATCAAGAACAACTTGAAGATCATGAAGAACAAATGCAAGAGTTTTCTAAAATTTTAATGAAAAATTAAAAAGATGCAATAGACACCAAACTTAAAAATTGACACTAGACTCAAGCAAGAAACATCAAATTTTGGGAAAAGGTGTGTGTTGTATTTTTGTTGAAAATATTGAGAATTGGGTACATACTCGTGTGTTAATTAAATGTAAAACCATATGCATTGATACTTTTGTATATCCTTTATTGCAAAAAGAAAAAAATGAAATGAGAAAATAAAAAGAAAAAAATACATATCAAAAGAAAAAAAATAGAAAAAAGAAAGAAAAAGAAAAAGAAAAGAAATAAAAAGGGGACAAAATGCTCCAAAGTGAAGACCAATAATAATCAATGCATATGAGTTGTGATAAAAAGAGAATGCATGAGTATGTGAAAAAGTGAAGAATGGGTATTTAGGTTAGCTTTGAAATTGCATAGGTTGTCATAAGTTAGCTGGGAAGTATAAGTTAATCAAAGATTCGAATTTCAAGTCCACTTGACCATATACATCCTACCTTGATCCTAACCCCATTACAACCTTATGGAAAGACCTCATGATATTTGTATGCATGCATGAAATAATTGTTGATTGTTAGATGAAAAACAAATCTTACAAAGTATGATTAGAGGAGAATTGAGTAGATCGACCCTATACACTTGAGCGATTAAAGCGGATACACATCCGGTGAGGGTTCGATTGCTCAATTACATGTTTTCACCTATGATCATTGATGACTTGCATCATCTACTTTTTTTTCTTGTCTAAAAAGGACCACAGAAAAGCATAATCTCATTTAATCATTGCAATTTAGGAGTTAATTGATGAATATTATAGTACATTGCTTTGAAATGGGGTTGTGCTGAATTTCAGGTGAAAAAGATCAACAAAAAGGGAAGAAAAACAACAAAACAAGTTGGGCCTGTGAAACTGGCGTACCACTTGGAACAAACACTAAAAAATTGTATGGGCGTGGTGGTGCACGAAATCGTGATTGTTCATTCCCCATCAACGGCGCCAAAAACTTGGCACGCACGTTTGCAATCTTAAATTCTTTTTCACAATTTCGATACAACTAACCAGCAAGTGCACAGGGTCGTCCAAGTAATAAACCTTACGTGAGTAAGGGTCGATCCCACGGAGATTGTCGGCTTGAAGCAAGCTATGGTCACCTTGTAAATCTCAGTCAAGCGGATTCAAATGGTTATAGAGTTTTAATAATTAGAAAGATAAATAAACATAAAATAAAGATAGAGATACTTGTGTAATTCATTGGTGAGAATTTCAGATAAGCGTATGGAGATGCGTTGTTCATTCTGAATCTCTGCTTTCCTATTGCCTTCATCCAATCCTTCATACTCCTTTCCATGGCAAACTGTATGTTAGGCATCACCGTTGTCAATGGCTACTTCCCGTCCTCTCAGTGAAAATGGTCCAAATACGCTATCACTGCACGGCTAATCATTTGTCGGTTCTCGATCATGTTGAAATAGGATCCATTGATCTTTTTGCGTCTATCACTACGCCCAACACTTGCGAGTTTGAAGCTCGTCACATTCATCCCTTCCCAGATCCTACTCGAAATACCACAGACAAGGTTTAGACTTTCCGGATCTGAGGAATGGCCGCCAATAATTCTAGCCTATACCACGAAGGTTTTAATCTTAGATTAGAAGCCCAAGAGATACACATTCAAGCTTGTTTGCATGTAGAACGGAAGTGGTTGTCAGGCATGCGTTCATAAGTGAGAATGGTAATGAGCGTCTCATAATCAAGGTCTAGGCATGGCCGAATGGCCAGCCTCCCCAAATGGCATATGAATTCGAAAGATAGTGAAAAAGACCTAAATTGATCCAAAGATGTAAATACCATAGTAAAAAGTCCTATTTATACTAAACTAGTTACTAGGGTTTACAGAGATAAGTAAATGATGCAGAAATCCAGTTCCGGGCCCACTTGGTGTGTGCTTGGGCTGAGCATTGAAGCTTTCACGTGTACAGGTCTTCCGTGGAGTTAAATGCCAGTTTGTAACTTATTTCGGGCGTTTAACTCTGCTTTGCAACTTGTTTCTGGTGTTTAACGCCAGAATAGTGCAGAAAGCTGGCGTTAAACGCCAGTTTGCATCATCTAAACTCGGGCAAAGTATGGACTATTATATATTGTTGGAAAGCCCTGGATGATTACTTTCCAAAGCAATTGAGAGCGCCCCAATTGGGTTTTTGTAGCTCCAGAAAATCCACTTCGAGTGCAGGGAGGTCAGAATCCAACAGCATCTGTAGTCCTTCTTCAGCCTCTGAATCAGATTTTTGCTCAAGTCCCTCAATTTCAGCCAGAAATTACCTAAAATTACAGAAAAACATAGAAACTCATAGTAAAGTCCAGAAATGTGATTTTTATTTAAAAACTGATAAAAATATACTAAAAACTAACTAAATCATACTAAAAACTATGTAAAAATAATGCCAAAAAGCATATAAATTATCCGCTCATCACGTGGCTGATGAATCGAAATATTCGTATGCCAGTTAGAAATTAGCAATAAATCCAATCATGAGTATAGTCTAACCAACACGCAAATATCGCATCAAACAATTCTAAATTCCATGACCGAGAGTATTGATCCCGGGTCGTTCTCCCTAGGAATTGCCTTAGAATGCACATCATTGATTAGGAAGTCTTTTGTGGTTTTTGAGAGTTGGTGCAAGAATTCAAGCTAACAAAATTAAACAACAATTAATTGAGAGAAAAACCTTGGCTAAGGGTAATTATTGGAAGTTCCATCATTATAGTTTCCTTCAATTGTGGTAAGAGTTGATTATTGCTTCACTTAGTTAACCCCCCTAATAATGGAGGAAAGTCAAATTAGAGTAACTAACTTGAGTCACAAGTCCTAGTCTCACCCAAGAGAAGTCTAGCTTTAGTGCACTCCAAGTCAATTAGCAATTCTCCATTCCTAGTCAACAATTGATATTCACTACTCAAGTGTCTCCAATAACTCAACCCCTAAGCCAAGTGAGAGAAATCTACTCCATAGCTAGGGTTGTCATTATCACAAATAATTGGTAGGCAATCATAGAAGACATGATGTAATTGAGAGAGAGAAATTGAATTAAAGCTATCTAATCCAAACAATCATCAACAATCAAGCAAATGAATGAAATTCCTCAATTCATTAATCACAATTCAAGGTAGCAAAGTCACAAATCTATATCTAAGAGATTGAATCAAAAGAACATTGGTTGAGAGTAGAAGAAGAGTAGATCTACAACTTGTATCAAAGTAAAAGTGAATTAGAAATAAATCTCACCAAGAAATCAAAGGAGAATTGCAATGGAGAGAGTGAGATCCTAGAGAGAAGTTGGAGTTTCTCTCTCTAAAAACAAAATGTAACTAACTACCTAAAATTATCTAGAATTATGACTAATTGTCCTAACCCCCCTAATCCTTGGTCTTCTTAAGCTTTTCCCTCCAAAATTCTGCTCCAAAACTGGGCCTGGGACCCCCTGAAATCGCTGGTCACGTTTTTCTTTTAAAAAATCACGTGCGCACATCGGCGCGTATGCGTACAGTACGCATACGCGCACCTGGAGTTTTTCGCAACCTACGCACAGGCGTGCAGTGCACGCGCACGTCATATGGAATATAGCCCAGCCATATAAGCGCACCGGCTTCTCGTTCGGCTCACTGCGCCGGCTCTGGGGGTACGCATCCGCGCGTACGCGCAAGGTGCGTGTGCGCGCCCATATGTAAACTTCAAAACTCTAATTTATTCAATGCTCTTTCCACTCATGCATGCTTCCTTCACTCCTCTTAACAAACGGATCAAGACATCGAATGGTAGTAGAGTAGGATTACAATATATCAATTTTGATGCACAAGAAGCATGTTTTCATCTACGAAGCAAAGTTGGGAAAGGAACACAAAATCATGTAGTTTTATATGAATAAGTGTGGAAGATCTTTGATAAAACCCTTAAATTCTATACATGATAAACCCTATAAATGGGGTTTATCAACCTCCCCACACTTAAAGTATAGCATGTCCTCATGCTAAAAGGAAAGCAAAAGGCCAAAGACTCATGGGATGCAATCTACCTACATGAATGCAACTAGGGTGTAAGCTACTATCTACTTGGTCAAGAGCAATTCAATCTCCTAGAATACATACATACATATAATATATATATATATATATATATATATATATATATATATATATATATATATATATATATGCACATAGGGCAAGATGATGGGCAATGTATGAACTCTACCAATTTTAGTCACCAAAGTGAAATATGCATAGCTTGCATGAAGAACGCTCGCGAGAGCCGGGAACAGGGAATTGAGCTTCGAACCCCTCACCGGAAGTATTTGCACTCTATTCGCTCGGTGTATCAGGTTGATCACTCAATCCTCTCCTACTTCATGCTCTTCCAAAATTTGTTCTTCCTCTAACAATCAACAATTGTTCTATGCATACATACATATATCATGAGGTTTTTCCTTAGGTTGTAATGGGGTTAGGGTTAAAGTAGGGTTATATATTTGGCTAAGTTGGCTAAAAATTGAATCCTTTGATTAACTTAAGCTCCCCACCCAACTTATATAACATCCTATACAATTATGTGCTAACCTAACTACCCACTCCTCACTCCTTCACATACTCATGCATTCACTTTTGATCATTCTCTCTCTTTTTTTTCTCTCTTTTTTTTCAAACTACATACAAGAATATCAATGCATAAGGTCTATATATTTAATCAATCACATGAGTATGTATCCGTTTCCCAATATTTTTAACAATAACATGCTTTTACCTCAACCAATGCTCCCCCCGTTATCCCACGCTTGAACGGCACACCCGCACTAGCCTAAGCTATTCAAAGATTCAAATAGGGACATTCATGGTTTTTCGCTTTTGGCTTGTGATGTGCTAAAATTAAGAATAAGTGGATCAAGCGTAGGATCAAAATTGGTTGCAAAGGTTGTTATAGGGGAAGGTCATTTGGGTAAGTGGCTAAGTGAATTCATGGCCTCAATCATGTACATGCATTCATACATATAACAATGGACATATAGAGTCCAAAAAATTAAGGATCACAATCATAGAGAGAGAACAATGTACACAATAAGGGAAGTAAGTGGCTAGAAGATGTAGCCACGCAATTAGGATCAAGACTCACTTGCTTGTGTTCTTGGCTCAAAATCCATCTTCTAAATTACATTCTTCAAACAAGCTTAGCATAAAAAATTTTCAAAAAAATTCAAAATTGGTTGGGTTGCCCTAAAGTTCTAGCTTCCTAAGACGGAAGTCATTACTCTAACCAAGTGGACTTATTAAAAGATAACTAGCATGCAAAGCATGTTAAAAATGAAGAAAACTAATATGCAATCTATCCTAATTAATAAAAGAGACTTAAGATTTATTCGGGTGTTACCTATGAAGACTGGTCGGCCGACCGACCTCCCCACACTTAGAAGTTGGCACGGTCTTCTGTGCCTTGAGTGAGACGCAGTGGTTGATCAGCTCCCGAGTGTCCATCATCTTCTCCATTATCGCTATCTTCATTGTCGGTGCCGGTGGATGTGGAGATTTCCGGTTCATCCATAGGTGGTGCTAAGCAACTTAGAAGCTTCTTGACAAAAGTGTATCGGCGTTGATTGCGCCGCTCATAACGATCAAGCTTCTTGTGGAGGTCTTCTATGCGTTGCATGAATGATTTTGGTGGTGCGGTGATGGGAATGCTCATGGGGATGGCTAAGTTCGGGTCCTCGGTGTCCGCCGGAGGGTAGAGATATCTCCCATTTGGAACAACATCACCGTCTATCGGGATCATGGCCCTCCGTTCCTTGGTCTCTCGGGGGACACCAGCTGCGGCAACTAAGTCGGTCACTAGAGCGGGAAAGGGTAGGTTCCCCTTAGCGTGGATGCGGCCCATAGCTTGGCAAATGAGACGGGAAATATGAACCGGTCTCTCTATAAGGACACACCAAACCAACAAGTCTAACTCAGCAGTGATAGATGAGCCATGGGTGCTAGGGAGAACATAATAGGCTAGAATTTGTGCCCATACCTGAGCCTCTCTGGTGAGAAAAGGTGCGTCAATACCCTTGAGCCTCGGCCTCGTCCTCCCTCGAATCCAGAATGATTCGGGTATAGCAATGACCTTGAGGATGACATCCCAATCAAACTCATATTCGCATCGTGCCGACAAAATCTCTTGATATGTATCAATCCCCTGCGCTAACGGTCCGGTCTTAAGCACACTTTGAATGGCTTCCTCTGTGATGGAAACTTGTCATCGACTCACAAATACCGATGCGAGGGATGAGGAGTGGTAATTCATGTAAAATTCTATCACCTAAGATAAGTTTTCTTCACGTGGCTTCCTCAATATGAACTCCCATTGCCACCGCTTGATGCGGGGCATGACAAGCAAAATGACATGAGCCAGAGGGGCTAGAAGAGGCTCTGCATGATAGTTCCTTACTTTGAACAAGGGGTAGGCAAGTTCACAATAACGGTTGGGGAACTTGTTTGGATCCCTAGCCGAATTGTCCTTTTCCAAAACATCAATGTTAGCAATGCGCCTTGTCTTATTGAGGAGGTGCTTGCCTCGAGGTGCTTGTTGTGATTTGCTAGTGGACCGAGGAGGTGCCTTCTTGGATGCCTTTCCTTTGTCTTTCTTGATAACCATCCTTTAAAAGAGGGAAAGGTGGCAAATTTGAGCTCAAAGAAGGACCAAGAAATAATAATCATGTAAGTGATAAAGCATAAAAGAAGACATGGCTTAGATACATGACAGCTGCAACATGTAGCTAAGGCAACAATGAAATCGTGGCTAATCACTAACATATGATGTATGAGTGGTATATGCATGCAACCAAGAAGCATGAGAAGCATGCACTCTTAACATCAATAACAATAGGTGAGTGTCATGGGATGAGCATGTACTAATGAAACAAGAAGTGAGCTCAATGCACATATGAATAAGCAAGTGAGTGAGAAAGAACACTTAAAAAAGAAGATACTAAGTCAAGGTAACTCCTAAAAATCATGTGGGTCTTCCATCAAACACTTGGTGTGCATCCCTTTTTATGACAAAAATGAGGGAAGGGTGACAATGTAACATCCCATAAAGCATCATCAATCACCATAGCATACCACACATTGCAAGAGAAAGCAAGTAAGACAATCCAACTCATCAATGCAAGAGTAATCCTCACTTTTAACACCCATAAGAAAATTAAAAAGGAAAACTAACAAACCATGTGAACATGAATGAAACCTAACTAAGAGGAAGAGTAAGGGAATATAGCAAATGAAAAGAAGAAGGAAGAGAAAGCTAAACAAGAAAAGAAATGAGAAATACCTTGAGAGGAAGAAGAGAAAAGGGGTATGTGAGTGAGAGAAAAGGTAGTGATGAGTATGAGAGGAGAGGAGAAAGAGAGGTGTCGGACCGCCGGAGGTGGTGGTTGCCGCCGGTAGTGGCGGGAGAGAGGTGGTGGAAATGAAGAAGGGGGTAGAAGTGAAGAAGAAGGGTGATGGTAAGAAGGTAAAAGGAGATGGAAAGAAAAGGGCGCACTCTAATGTAATTGGTTAGTAAAACCGGCGCGCGCGCATGGGCAAAAAATCAGCAGGTGCGCGGATGCGTACAGTGCGCGTATGTGTGAAGTAGTGAATGTGCAAATGAGCGCGCGAGAGCCAGGTGCACGTGCGTGTGTATCAAAGTTGTGCTCTCAGCACAAATTGGGCATAACTTTGGCTCGACTCTCGGGAAAAAGTACCAGAAGATGAATTTTTACAGTCGACGCAGACGCGCACGGTGCGCTGGTGCATCGATATGCATTTTGCTGAGGTGCGTGTGCGCGCCTGTTGTGCGTACGTGTGAGTCGAGTTAGGCCACTGGCATGATATTAGCCCAACTTGGGCGCAGCTCTCGGGAAAATGGCTCAGGATTGCATATGGCAACATCGGCGTGGACGCGACTAGTGCGCGTATACGCACTTTTGCGTAAATGAGCCATGGGCGCGTACGCGCCAGGTGCGTGCACGCGCGAGTATGGTTATGCCTGGGGCTCAGAATTGACCCAGAATTTGCACAACTATCTAGAAAATGACCCAGGAGCTGCGAATGTGTATGGTGCGTACGCGCATAGTGCGCGCATGCGCGTCCCCTCCCCCCCCCTTTTTTTGAGACATGAAGAATGCCTAATTGTCATGAATTTAGTCGTTAAACAAGCCAAAGGGGTCAAAAACACCCAAAACTCAATGTAAAACCCAAAGATGGGGTGTTCTTCTACCACACAATCGATTCATCCTTTGAAAAAGCAATGCAAAATCTTCATGAACAAGTTATCTAGGGTATTCATAATCAAATCTAGCCAAACAAAACTATAGCTAAGTAATCACAAAACAATGAAGAATTCAAGAATTATATACAAAAGGGGTAAAAAGGATAGATCTCACCATGGTGGGTGTCTCCCACCTAACACTTTTGTTTAATGTCCTTAAGTTGGACTTTCACTAGCTCATTGCTCCTTGCCAAGAGGTGCATCTTCCAAAAGGAATATCTCAATCTCCTTGTTGCTCTTCATTTGCTCACCATGATACAACTTGAGATGGTGCCCATTGACCTTGAAGATATCCGAGCTTGAGGGATGGCGTAAATGGTAAACCCCATAGGGTTCCGCCTTCTCTGCTTGATATGGGCCCTCCCATTTTGACCTTAGTTTTCCGGGCAACAATCTCAATCTAGAATTGTAAAGGAGGACTAGATCGCCGGCTCGAAATTCTTTACCTCTTATGTTCTTATAATGCACGACTTTCATCTTCTCCTTGTAAAGTCTAGAATTCTCATAAGCTTCAAGCCTCAAGCATTCCAACTCCGCTAATTGTAGCTTCCTCTCAACCCCGGCTCCACCCAAACTTGGATTGCACTCCTTGATGGCCCAATATGCCTTATGCTCTATCTCCATTGGTAAGTCGCAAGCTTTGCCATACACCAACCGAAAAGGGCTCATGCCAATTGGCGTTTTGTATACCGTTCGGTAGGCCCATAATGCATCGGTGAGCTTAGCACTCCAATCTTTCCTATTGGGCTTCACAATTCTTTCCAATATGTGTTTAATCTCCCGATTGGAAACCTCGGCTTGGCCATTTGTTTGTGGGTGGTAGGCCGTGGCTACTTTATTCATGATGCCATATTTTTTCATTAGCCCGTCCATTCTCTTATTGCAAAAATGTGATTTTTGGTCGCTCACGATTGCTCGTGGTGACCCAAATCTACAAATGATATTATTTCTCACAAAAGAAAGGACCACATTAGCATCATCCGTCCAGGTGGATATCGCTTCCACCCATTTGGACACATAATCAATGGAAAGTAGAATGTAGAGAAAACCATTAGAATTTGGGAATGGCCCCATGAAGTCGATTCCCCATACATCAAAAAATCTCACAAAATTGCATGGTTTGTTGGGGGATTTCATCCTTTTTGGAGATATTACCAAATCTAATGCATTGAGAACAAGATTTACAAAAATGAGAAGAGTCCTTGAAAAGAGTTGGTAAACCTGAAACCACTTAACAAACATATCAAGGCATCAAATGGAATTAAAGTGAGTTAAATTTAGCTATTTTAAGGCCTAAAAAGCATGTTTTCACACTTAAGTACAAATTTAGGGAGAATTACAAAATCATGCTATTTCATTGAATAAATGTAGGAAAAGGTGATAAAATTCCCCAAATTAAGCACAAGATAAACCACAAAATTGGGGTTTATCAGTTGGCCACCAAAATCCACAATCTAGGATTTTTCTTGCCGTTCTTTGGGGTCCAAAATGGCCTCCTCCTTCGGAGGAGTGGCAAGCTTCCAAGATTGAGTGGAATTCGGTTTGTGGAATGCACTTCCGAATTACTTGATCTGCCCCACATCTCCAAATGTATGGATCATCCCAAACATAGTATTTGGATTCGCTTTTTAGCTTATCCCTTTGATGTTTGGAGAGATTAGGAGGGAAGGAGTGAGATACCAAGTAATTGGCGATTGGCGCATACCAAAGAATGGTTTCTGAGATTTCATGCAAACCCTCAAAGGGAAAAGAATCATTAATAGAAGTGGTATCGCCTTTGGTGTGTTCAAGGCGACCTAAGTGATCTGCCACTAGGTTTTGCGTACCACTGCTATCCTTAATTTCCAAGTCAAACTCTTGCAACAACAAAACCCATCTAATCAATCTCGGTTTGGATTCCTTCTTAGACAACAAATACTTTAACGCTGCATGATCCGAGTACACTACCACCTTTGAACCAAGTAGATATGCTCGAAACTTGTCCAAGGCAAAAACTATGGCCAAAAGTTTTTTTCGGTGGTAGTGTAGTTGGATTGGGCTCCATCTAGTGTTTTTGATGCATAGGCTATGACATATGGAATCTTACCCTCGCGTTGTGCTAATGTGGCTCCCATGGCAAAATTTGAAGCATCGCCGACTCCAATCCGGCCCTCGCACGATGGGAGCTTGGGTCAATGCTACCTTGAGCTTATCAAAAGCCTCCATGCATTCCTTGCTTAGATCAAACTCAATATCCTTTTGCAACAACCTTGAGAGAGGCAATGCTACCTTACTAAAGTCCCTTATAAACCTTCGATAAAATCCTGCATGTCCAAGGAAAGAACGGACTTCCCTCTCGGAGGAGGAGTAAGCCAAGCTAGATATAACATTAATCTTTGCTGGATCAATGGAAATACCATCCTTAGGAATAATATGTCCCAAAACAATCCCTTGCCTAACCTTGAAATGGCACTTCTCAAAATTCAAGACAAGGTTAGTTTTAGTACATCTTTCTAAGACTTTTTCAAGGTTATCCAAGCAATGATCAAAAGAATCACCATATACCGTGAAGTCATCCATGAATACCTCCAAGCATTGCTCTAGAAAATCCACAAATATGCTCATCATGCACCTTTGAAAAGTTGTCGGCGCATTGCATAAGCCGAATAGCATACGCTTGTAGGCATAAGTTCCAAAAGGGCAAGTAAATGTTGTTTTTCCTTGGTCCTCTGGAGCAATGTGTATTTAGAGGTACCCCGAATAGCCATCTAGAAAGCAATAATGGGATTTACCGGATAATCGATCGAGCATTTGATCGATAAACGGAAGTGGAAAATGATCTTTTCTAGTGGCCGAGTTCAACCTTTGGTAGTCTATGCATACTCGCCAAGATTTTTGCACCCGTGTTGCAGTGAGCTCCCCGCTTTCATTCTTGATTGTGGTTACCCCGGACTTCTTTGGCACAACTTGAACGGGAATCAGCCATTCACTATCGAAAATGGGGTAGATGATGTCCGCCTCGAGTAACTGGGTTACCTTCTTCTTAACAACCTCCAAAATGGTAGGATTTATTTGTCTTTAAGGTTGTCTTACGAGCTTTTCTTCTTCTTCCAAAAAGATCCGGTGCTCACACACTTGGGGACTTATCCCCACTAGATCCGCTAAGCTCCACCCTATTGCCCTTTTGTTCTTCCTCAAAACACATAACAACTTCTCTTCTTGTTGAGGATTTAGTTCCCTTGCTATAATCACCGGAAACTTATGGGCTTCATCAAGGTATGAGTACTTTAGGTGGGGTGGTAATGGCTTCAATTCAAGCTTTTGCTCTTGGCTTGTCACTTGAACTTCTTCACTTGGGTCTTCACTATCTTCTTCAATCATATGTTTCTCATCTAGTTTTGCATAATGCACTTCGGCCACAATGTTGTAAATTAAGTCGCACTGGAATATGGAATGGTTCTCCGGTGGGTGCCTCATTGCTTCTTCTAGGCTAAAACTTACAAATCTCCCATCTATCTCAAATGATTTGGTTCCCGAATGGGCATCCAACTTGAATCTAGAGGTCCTCAAAAACGGCCTCCCAAGCAGGATATATGATGTCCTTTCGGATTCACTTGGTGGCATCTCAATGATATGGAAGTCAATTGGAAATATCAAACCCTTTATGTTGACCAACACATCTTCCGCAATACCTGTCACGGTTATTATGCTCTTGTCCGCCAAGACAAACCTAGCCGCCGACCGCTTCAACGGTGAGAGCTTCGATATATGATAAATGGAAAGAGGCATAATGCTAACACATGCACCAATGTCATACATACAATCAATGAATTGGATTCCATCAATGACACAAGAGACTAAACAAGGGCCCGTGTCACACTTTTTCGGAATGGCTCCCATCAAAGCCGAAATAGAACTCCCCAAGGGAATGGTCTCTAACTCATGGATTCTATCTTTGTTCACACACAAGTCCTTAAGAAATTTCGCATATTTGGGTACTTGATGTATAACATCAAAGAGAGGGATAGTTACCTCCACTTTCTTGAACATCTCTACCATTTTTGGGTCAAGCTCTATACGCTTCTTAGCCTTTCTTGCCATTGTAGGGAATGGAATTGGTTGAGCCACTTCCTCTAAGACTTGCTCCTTTCTACGGAATTCACTCTTTGGTTGAGGGTCTTCATCTTCAACTACCACTTGTGCTTCCTCCTCCTTTTCAATTTCTTCTATCTCAACTCTATTCTCCTCTTGAGTGACTATCATTGGACTAGGTGCCTTTGAGTCCCTTTCTTTCAATTGAGTTCCGAACCTCAAGGTTATGGAATTGATGCCACCCTTGGGGTTGGGTAGAAGTTGAGAAGGTATGGCACTAGGGGTTGAGGCTTGAGGAGTGGAAGTGGAGGGTGGTTTCATGCGAGCAATGAGAGCTTGGAGGGTGGAAGTAAGACCATTAAGAATTGAGTTGAGTGTATTTTGGAGTTCCTTTTGCCCTTGGAGTATGGATTGGAGTGTGTCATCTTGATTTGGAGAAGTGGAAGGATAGGTGATTTGTGCTGCTTGTGATTGATTGGGTGGAAGTGGTTGTCTATGAGGTGGTATGTAGGTTTGATAGTTCCTTCCTTGTTTTGGTTGTTGGTTTAGAGGGTTTTGTGAGTATCGAATTTGTGGAGTGTTGTTGTTCCATCTTTGGTTGCCTCCATTGTCCCTACCTCCTTGTTGATAATTGTCCCACCAACCTTGGTTGGAGCTATCCCTCCAATCTTGATTAGAGATGTTACTCCCTTGGTTATAATTGCCTCCTTGTTGGGGGTACCCTTGGTTATAATTACTCCCTTGTGAATGGTATCCTTGATTAGCACGTTCATAGTAGGAGCGATCATAAAAGTTGTGGGTAGCCGCTAGAGTGTTATCTTCTTAGAGACTTGGACACTCATCCGTGTAGCGGGAGTAGCATGAGCAAATGCCACATACTTTTTCGGGGACCAATTGTTGACATTGTTGGTTTTGAGGAGGTGGTGGTTGTTGTTGATTCACTTGGAGTTGCTTTAGAAGACTTGTCATCTCACACAAGGTCTTAGTAAGGGTGGCGGTCTCACCACTAGAAGAAACCTCATTCACGGCCTTTGGGCGGTTGACTCTCTGTCTAGCATGTTGAGTGGACTCGGCCAAGTCGGTAATGAGTTGCCATGCCTCCTCCGCCGTCTATACTTTGACAAAGAATCGTTGCTTGAAGCATCCAATAAATTCTTATCTTGCTCCCTCATGCCTTGGCACACATAGCTAAGTAATACTTGGGTGTCAATCATGTGGTTGGGACATGAGTCAAGAAGTTTACGGAACCGCTTCCAATATTCATATAGAGTTTCCATCTCACCTTGTATAATACAAGAGATTTCCTTCCTTAGCTGTCCGTCATTTCCATGGGCATGAATTTATCAAGGAATTCTCTCCTAAGCAAGTCCCAATTAGAGACAACATCACTAGGTAAGGTATAAAACCACTCCTTGGCACTTCCCTCAAGAGAGAAAGGGAAGGCAAACAACCATATGGCTACTTCATCGGATCCTTCCCGCCTAGTGGTTGAGCACACACCATGAAAGTTCTTGAGGTGCCTAATTAGATCTTGTGCGGGAAGTCCATGCAACGTTGGTAGAAGATTGATGAGGGCGGTCTTAAGTTCAAAGTTTGCATTCAAGTTGGGATGAAGTACATGGAGAGGTTGGAGAACAAAATCTGGTGCACCCGCTTCCTTGAGAATAACTCTCCTTGGAACGGCCATATCGTCAAAACCTACATCAAAAGAAGAACTATTAGTAGTATCAACGGAAGAGTAATTAGTGCATTCGTTGGATGACGGTGATATGGTTGGTGAATTGGTAAGACTCTTTTCACCTTCCTCAAAAGCTAACCGCCTCCGAGCTTGCCTAATATGAAGCAAAGTTCTTTCAGTTTCCGAACCAAATGGTGCTAAGCTCGGATTTGGTAGTGAACGCGTCATACAATGAAGGAGATAAGAAGCTCATGACATCAATTGGTATCTAAGCAAAGACTAATCCTAACTAACAATCAAATAAACAAACAATCAAGAGAGAAATGCAAGTATCCACATATTAACACATTCACACTAACCAATAGAAAGGCACACATAAGCAATTCCCCAGCAACGGCGCCATTTGATGAACCAAAATATTCGTATGCCGATTAGAAATTAGCAATAAATCCAATCGTGAGTATAGTCTAACCAACACGCAAATATTACATCAAATAAATCTAAAATCTATGACCGAGAGTATTGATCCCGAGTCGTTCTCCCTAGGAATTGCCTTAGAATGCACATCATTGATTAGGAAGTCTTTTGTGGTTTTTGAGAGTTGGTGCAGGAATTCAAACTAACAAAAGTAAACAACAATTAATTGAGATAAAAGCCTTGGCTAAGGGTAGTTATTGGAAGTTACATCATTATAGTTTTCTTCAATTGTGGTAAGAGTTGATTATTGCTTCACTTAGTTAACCCCCCTAATAATGGAGGAAAGTCAAGTGAGAGTAACTAACTTGAGTCACAAGTCCTAGTCTCACCCAAGGGAAGTCTAGCTTTAGTGCACTCCAAGTCAATTAGCAATTCTCAATTCCTAGTCAACAATTGATATTCACTACTCAAGTGTCTCCAATAACTCAACCCCTAAGCCAAGTGAGAGAAATCTACTCCATAGCTAGGGTTGTCATTATCACAAACAATTGGTAGGCAATCATAGAAGACATGATGTAATTGAGAGATGGAAATTAAATTAAAGCTATCTAATCCAAACAATCATCAACAATCAAGCAAATGAATGAAATTCCTCAATTCATTAATCACAATTCAAGGTAGCAAAGTCATAAATCTAGATCTAAGAGATTGAATCAAAAGAACATTAATTGAGAGTAGAGGAAGAGTAGATCTCACCAAGAAATCAAAGGAGAATTGCAATGGAGAGAGTGAGATCCTAGAGAGAAGTTGGAGTTTCTCTCTCTAAAAACAAAATGTAACTAACTACCCAAAATTATCTAGAATTATGACTAATTGTCCTAACCCCCCTAATCCTTGGTCTTCTTAAACTTTTTCCTCCAAAATTATGCTCCAAAACTGGGACTGGGACTCCCTGATATTGCTGGTCACGTTTTCCTTTTAAAAAATCACGTGCGCACATCGGCACATACGCGCACCTGGAGTTTTTCGCAACCTACGCGCAGGCGTGCAGTGCGCTCGCACGTCATAGGGAATATAGCCCAGCCATATAAGCACGCCGGCTTCTCGTTCGGCTCCACTGCGCCCATGTGTAAACTTCAAAACTCTAATTTATTCCATGCTTTTTCCACTCATGCATGCTTCCTTCACTCGTCTTAGCCATTTTTGCCCTATAACTTCTGAAACCACTTAACAAATGGATCAAGGCATCGAATGGTAATAGAGTAGGATTACAATATATCAATTTTGATGCACAATAAGCATGTTTTCATCTACGAAGCAAAGTTGGGAAAGGAAGACAAAATCATGCAGTTTTATATGAATAAGTGTGGAAGATCGTTGATAAAACTCTTAAATTCTATACAGGATAAACCCTAAAAATGGGGTTTATCAGTGGCACGCCAGGAGCTAGGCGTGGCACGCCAGTGTAGTTTTCTAGAGAGCAATAATGAGGCCACTAAAGGGGCATGGCACGCCAGGAGCTGGGCGTGGCACGCCTAACCCCTCACATACTATGGGCGTGCCACTTGAGCCATGGGCGTGGCATGCCAGTTCATCACTCCAGAAGGGATCATCACCAGGGCATGCCACTTGGTATCGAAGGCGTGGCACGCCAGCTTCAAAATTCACATGGGCGTGCCACTTGAAGAGCCAGGCGTGGCACGCCAAGCTTAAAAGAGCCACACTAAAGGGGCGTGCCACTTGAGCATCAAGGCGTGGCACGCTAGTACAAATTTCCAGAGACGAAGACAAAAGCCTAAGCACTGGGCGTGCTACTTGGTATCAAAGGCGTGGCACGCCAGCTCTCATCCTCACTTGAGCGTGGCACTTGAGCATCCAGGCGTGGCATGCCAACACTCAAGGAAGCAAAAGCAAAGTTGGGCGTGCCACATGGTATCGAAGGCGTAGCACACCAGTTCTAGAATTTCACTTGGGCGTGCCACTTGAAGGACCAGGTGTGGCATGCCAATTACTGGACCAAGGCAAAATGCTGGGCGTGGCACGCCAGAAGCTGGGCTTGGCATGCCAGTTATATTTTCCAGAGAGGGAAATAGGAGGCCAACTATATGGGCGTGCCACTTGGTATCTAAGGCGTGTCTCGCCAGCTCTAGAATTTCACTTGGGCGTGCCACTTGAGTCTCGGGTGTGGCACGCCAACATCACCAATCAACTAAGAGAAGACCTGGGTGTGCTACTTGAGTTTTGGGCGTGGCACGCCAACGAAGGAGCCAAGGACACAAATGGGCGTGGCACGCCAGACCCTGGGCATGCCACGCTACTTCAGTTTTCCAGAGAGAAAGACCAAGCACTCATAATGGGCGTGGCACGCCAGACCCTGGGCGTGGCACGCCAGACCCTGGGCGTACCACGCTAGTTCAACTTTCCAGAAACAAGAAGAAGAGGGAGAAAGCTTGGGCGTGCCACTTGAGTTCGAAGGCGTGGCACGCCAGGCTATCTGAGGTTTTAAAAAGGCCCGGGGGTGCCACTTGAGGTTGAAGGCGTGGCACGCCAGGCTACATAAGTGCTTAAAGGACCCTGGGCGTGCCACTTAGGCTCGAAGGCATGGCACGCCAGGGAGGCCAATGAAAGAGGGCGTGCCACTTGAAGAGTTCGGCGTGGCATGCCACTGAAGCGCCAGTCACACGCCAGCTGGGAGATCACGTTTATTGAGTTTCTTTTCCCTCCAAATTGTATTTTTCTTTTCACTTTTGTATTTTCTTTATTTTCTAGTGCTAGGAGTAGTATAAATAACCCCTGAAAGTACTGAGAAAGGGGGTTAAGTAGTTAGGAAGCTAAGTTGTGGAGTAGAGTTTTTAGTTTGATTTACTTTTTCACTCTATCATCTCTTTCACCTCTTGTACTCTTCTCTGAGCTATGAGTAGCTAAATTCCCTCTCATTGAGAGAGGGAGCTCTGTTGTACTTGATGGATTAATTATAGTGAATTTATTATTTTTTTCATCTTTTCTTTGATTTGCTAGAAGGAATTTCGTTTTAATGTTAGTGTTCAATCATCTTGGAAAAGGAAACATGAAACCAAGCTAGAAATCCCTTCTCACATTTGAGTAGGATCTGAGTTTTGGTGTTTGGATATGGTGACATATAATCCTCCCTCTACTTGGACCTATGATGATGTGTGGTATAATCAGGGACTAAGCATATCTTTCTTCATGAGCAATTAGACCAAGGAATTGGCTATTGATCAAGATCTGAGAGATTTATTCACCAAGGTATTGGAGCTCAATCAATCATGATTGCCAAAAGGTCAATGAGTTGTATGATTGAAGAGGATATGAGCTGGATTTAATCCAAAGAGACAACATCTCCTGATCTCAATGAATTCCCCTATTCTCATCTTCCACTTTCTTTATAGCTTTCTTTACATTCTGCAAATCCCCATTTCCATTTACAATTAAGTCATTTATGTTTCTATACTTTACATTATTGCAATTTCCTTTTCTGCACTTTATTGCTTTTATTTACCTTTGAGCCATTTATGTTTCTGCCCATTTAAAATTTTGTAATCACAATCTCTTTTGTTTAGCTTGACTAATTCACCAATTGATTAAAATTGCTCAAATCTACCAATCTCTGTGGATACGATCCTACTCCACTTGACGATAATTTTCGTGCACTTGCCAAAAGAACGGATTCATCAATTTTTGTATGGGGAGTGAATTCGACTCATTAAGTTTTATGGCGCCATTGCTGGGGATTGGTTTGAATTTGAATCATTGATTGGAGAGCTAGATTAAGCAATTTAATTACCTTGTTATTTTCTTTTTACTTTGATCATCTTAGTTATTCATTGTTCATATTTCTATTCTTCTAACTGTTTGATTAATTGCACCAACCAAGCCAACCACTAATCTTGATAAGAGTGATTCCTTCACTTTCCCTCTACTTGCTATTTGTTGAATGTATGATAGGTAGAAGGGGAGAACTTCATCCTCCTTCGATAGTGAACCTGACAGGACCTTCTTAGATTAAGGATGGAAGCAAGAGGCAAAGGCATAGTTGGAGAGGAAGTAGTAGAGGAAGATCTAGAAGCTACTATGGAGGAAGAAGTACATAACAATGTTGGAGAGGATGCTGGCAATCATGTTGGGCAATAGAGGACAGTCTTAGGCTCCTACATCAACCCAAATCCAGGAAACTGTGGCAGCAGCATTCTCAAACCAACAATCCATGCTAACAACTTTGAGTTGAAACCTCAACTCATCACACTTGTCCAGAATAAATATTCATATGGAAGAGGTACCCAAGAGGACCCAAACCAACATCTCACTACGTTCTTGAGGATTTATGATACTGTAAAGTCCAATGGTGTACACCCTAACACCTACAAGCTACTTTTGTTCCCTTTCTCACTCAGAGATAAGGCAGCAAAGTGGTTGGAAGCATTTCCCAAGGAGAGCTTAACCACATGGGATGATGTTGTGAACATGTTCCTAGCAAGATTCTACCCTCTACAGAGAGTTAATAGACTAAGAGTTGAGGTGCAGACTTTCAGACAGCAAGAGGGTGAAACACTTTATGAAGCTTGGGAGAAGTTCAAAGATTTGAAAGGAAATGCCCACCAGATTTGTTCAATGAGTGGGTGCAACTGCACATCTTCTATGAAGGGCTATCCTATGAGTCAAAGTAAGCAGTAGATCATTCTTCAGGAGGCTCACTCAACAAGAAAAAAACCATTAAAGACGCCATAGATGTCATAGTGACTGTTGCTGAGAATGAGTATTTTTATGCTTCAGATAGAACTTAAAAGAGATGATTAATGGAACTCAATTCCATGGATGCCTTGTTGGCCTAAAACAAAGTGATCACTGCGCAACTAGTAGCCTTAACCAAGAAAATGGAGAAGAATCAAGTCTCAGCCATTCAAGCCCAAGCCCCTCAACAAGAAGGAGATGCACCAGAAGTTGAATCTGAATGGGAGCAAGCTAACTATGTGAACAATCCTTCTAGACCACCATATGATCCCAACTCCAAGACATATAACCCAGGATGGAGGAACCACCAAAAATTTGGGTGGGAGAACCAAAAAAGCCACAACCAAGATCACAACAAACCTTACCCATCTAACCAATACAATAATCACAACCCCAACCATCAATCAGGCAATAACAGACCCTACCATAATTCACAAAACACATCATACCACTCCACCCAACAAACACACAATAACCACCATCAAGACACATCAGCCCCAACCATGCAACCATGTGAAATCAAGAGCAATTTTGAGAAAGTGGAGGCTACAATAGCACAACTGTCATCACAGCTAACAGGAGCTATTTCCACTCTTTCGGAGAGACAAACATAGGCTGAAAGAAAGATAGATGCTAACCAAGAAGAATACAGATCAAATCTAAAGAATCAGGGCGCAGCAATCTCAAAATTGGAAGTGCAAGTAGGGATTTTCTTTAAGCAAATTCCAATGCCCACACATACATTTCCCAGTGATACCATGGCCAACCCAAGAGGGGAATGCAAAGCCATCACACTTAGAAGTGGAAAAATTATAGAGGAAACACCCCCAAGTCAGAGCAACCAAGAAAAAGAAGCTGCAGAGAAGCCTGAAGACAAGAAGGAAGAAGAGACCCTTGCACCATCTTCATCAAAGCCAGTTCTAAAACCATATGTGCTAAAGGCACCATATCCACAAAGGCTGAGGAAGGATAGGAAAGATAGCCAGTTCTCTAGGTTCTTAGAGATCTTCAAGAAGCTCCAAATCAACATACCATTTGCTGAGGCATTAGAGTAAATGCCACTCTATGCCAAATTCTTAAAAGAGCTCATGACAAGAAAGAGGAACTGAGGAGAAAAAGAGACCATAGTGTTAACTGAGGAGTGTTGTGCCATCATACAAAAGAAGCTTCCTCGGAAGATGAAAAACCCTGGGAGTTTCCAAATTTCCTGCATCATAGGGGATATCAACATTGAAAAAGCATTGTGTGACCTGGGAGGTAGCATCAATCTCATGTCCTTGACTATGATGAGAAGGATGAAAATTGAGGAAGCCAAACCAACAAGAATGACACTCCAATTGGCCGACAGAACATTCAAGTTTCCACATGGGGTGGTGGAAGATTTGTTAGTAAAGGTGGGAGAGTTCATTTTCCCAGCTGATTTTGTTGTGCTGGATATGGAAGAAGAAGCTAACACATTGGTGCACGAAATTGTGATCACACTTTTCACAACTCCACATAACTAACCAACAAGTGCACTGGGTCGTCCAAGTAATACCTTACGTGAGTAAGGGTCGATCCCACGGAGATTGTCGGCTTGAAGCAAGCTATGGTCATCCTGTAAATCTTAGTCAGGCGGATTCAAATGGTTAAGAGGTTTTGATAATTAAAAGATAAATAAAATAAAATAAAGATACTTATGTAATTCATTGGTGGAAATTTCAGATAAGCGTTTGGAGATGCTTTGTTGCTTCTGAACCTTTGCTTTCCTATTGTCTTCTTCCAATCATGCGTGCTCCCTTCCATGGCAAGCTGTATGAACCTCTCGGATGAAAAATACCAAGTACGGTTTCTGCACGGCTAATCAACTGTCGGATTTCTCGTCTCGGATGAAAAATACCAGGTACAGCTACCACACAGCTAATCATCTGTCGGTTCTCACTAGCATTGGAATAGGATCTCTCTATCCTTTTGCACACTGTTACTGCGCCCAACATTCGCAAGTTTGAAGCTCGTCACAGTCATCACTTCCCAGATCCTACTCGGAATACCACAAACAAGGTTTAGACTTTTTGGATCTCAGGAATGCTGCCAATTATTTCTAGCCTATACCACGAAGGTTCTAATCTCACAGATTCGGATGCTCTGTTGTCAGGAGAGGCGATGCAAATCGTGGATTAGAGACCCAAGAGGTTATACTCCAGCTGTCGTCCAATGACTACGTTATACATCATGTAGACCGCTTGTGGTTGTCAGGCACGCGGATCTTGGCTAAGCGAGTAATGAAGATAGTGGGTGATTGTCACAGGTCACCCCTTCATTCTGACTTAACTGAATTAAGTATGAGAGTATATCTTGGAGAAGAAGTAAGCGTGAAACAATAGTATTTGCATTAATTCATGAAGAACAACAGAGCTCTGATGCATTCGCATATTCGCTATATTAGCTAGTCAGTTTAGTTAGTTTTAGCTTAGTTTCATTCATTATCTTGGAAATAAACAAGCATTCTTATGAGTTTCACTTCCATGCAATAAAATACTAAGGACTAGGTTAATTGTGGCCAATTTCATACAAATGAGTCAAGGAGTTAATAAACAAGCTTATGTGAATGATTTCCTTGAAATTTATTGCATAAGATGGCAAGACTTTGAGGAAGTATATTTGGTTTATGTTAGGTGATGAAGCAGGAAGGCACCGGAGCAAGAAATAGAGCAAGGAAGCTTGAAGATACACCAATGTTTGGCAAGAAAGCAGAGGAGTGCATGCTGCCAACGCTGGTTATTGCTAGCATGTTTGGCAACAACGCCTAGCAGCCTTGGGGAATGATCCTGGGAAGGAGTGGCACGTTGCCAACTTGGGTTACCACTGGAGTGTCTTGTGACAACGCCAAGAAGCCCTGGAGAGTGATCCTAGAGGGCTCGAGCACGTTGCCAACTCCATAATGCATGGACATGCTTGATGGGAATGCCAGCAACACAAACAATCCAAGGCAAGCAAGAGAAGAAGCTCATGCACGTTGCCAACGCCAGTTCCTATAGGCGTGTTTAGGGGCAACGCAGCAAGCAACTCTGGGGAGCAAGTCCAAAGCTCGAGCACGTTGCCAACGCTGAGTGTATGGGCGTTCTTCAAAGCAACGCGGCAAGAAAGCAAGGCCTTGGAGAGGAGCTAAGGAAGCTTGGGCACGCTACCAACGCCAGCTTTCATTGGCGTGTTTCAAAGCAACGCTAGGCACTCACTCAAGGCACTCCTGGCCTCCACTCTAGCACGTTGCCAATGCCACCAACAAGGGTGTGTTTGGTGACAACGCCAGCAGCAAGAAAGCTTGGTGCCATAAGGAAGGCTCGAGCACGTTGTTGGGCTGGGAGAGCATGGGCGTGTTCCAAGGCAACGCCAAGAAAGGAAGCAGCCCTGGAGAGGTCATCGAGCGCGTTGCTAACTTAAAGAAATGGTGCGTGTTCCTTGGCAACATAGGCAAGCAAGGATGCTGGGCCAGGAAAGAGCTCGAGGGCGTTGCCACCTTGAGGATGAACTGGCGTGTTCATCAACAACGCCAGCTCCATGTCTCAGCCCTGGAAGGGTTTTGGCACGTTGCCAACTCTAGGATACAATGGTGTGCCCAATGATAACGCCAGGCAACCATGGAGAGTAGTTCTAAGCACTCGAGCACGTTTCCAACGCCAAGTTCTATAGGCGTGTTCCAAGGCAACGTAGCATGCAAAGTTGAAGATTAGAAGGCAGCCCTGGAGGGAAGCATCGAGCACGTTGCCAACGTGCCAACAAGGGGCGTGTTCATCAACAATGCCAGCTCCATGTCTCAGCCCTGGGAGGTTTGGCACGTTGCCAACTTGGAGGAAAGGGTGCGTGTCCAGCAACAACTTCAACAAACTTGGCAGCCTGACCTTACCTTCTTTGAGGAAGCATAACTTGAGATAGGAAAATCCAATTTAGATGATTCCAAGTGCATTAGAAAGAAGACATTCTGAGCTTTCCAATGATGTATGATAGTTCATATTGAAGCAGAGGATTGAAACTCAAATTCTGGGCAATATTAGGCATGAAAAGTAGAGTCAAGAAGAAGAAAAGCTAAGATGTTAGCAACAACTTAGGCTAACAACGTCCAGCACAAAGCCCCAGCCCAGGAAACTCATGAGCACGTTGCCAACATGCCTTTACACTGGCGTGTTTGCCAGCAACGTCCCCATTGGGCCAGGAGCATTATGAATAAGCTCCTCCTTCCCTGTTTAGCAACACTTATTCCATTGAGCCAAGAATTCAACAAAGATAAAGCCCATAATGCTAGCCCAATTGAAGATCTCTGAAGAAGTTTTAGGAGTAATATAAATAGAGGAGAGTTTTGTATTAGTGGGGGGGTTTTTTACACACTTGGACTTTTGGACATTAAGTCAATTTTTCTATTACACTAGCACTTTTACTTTTTACCTTTTCTTACCGCTCTTCTGATTGGTTTTTCTGGGAACTTTGAATTTCAGTTTTAAGGATTTCTTCTTCATTTTTTTCTTGAATCTTCATCCTTCTCCACTCAATTTTAATGTCTATTTTTGCACTTGTTATGGAATTTAGAGCTATGATTCACTAAACCCCATTTTCATTAGAGGGAGGAGCTCTGTTTATTTGAATGGGTTGATAACTCTTCTTTTCCTTCTCAATTCAAGTGGTTCATCCAAGAGGAAACTCTTGTTCTTCAAAGATTCAATCACCATCGAGAGAGGGGTTGAATCTATATGAATTGTGTGGTGAACTTGAGAAAGGAGCCATATACTTCAGTTTAGAGTTCATCCTTTCATAATTTCCTTGATTAATACACTTTGGGTTGGTATGTGAGATGTAACCACCCTTGGTTGAGATCCTGGGAATTGTGTGGCTTGAAGGATTAGTTAATGAGCTTCATCTCTTCTCATGAACAATTAGATCATGAGAGTGGCAATTGGTTGTGTTGAGAGAAATTGAGTTACCAAGAGATTGGAACTCAATTACCTACAATCTGCCATGGATCTATACCCATGATTGAGAAGGAATTGATCAACATCAATTCATGAGAATTTGCATCTCTGATCCCTAATGATCTCTCCCATCATTAATTCTCATTCCTCTTGTTCTTTGGTTATCTTGAATACCCACTACCCAATTCCCTTCTACATTCTTGCAATTTAACATTCTTGCTATTTACATTATGCTCTAAATTTACCTGCAATTTAATGTCTGCATTTTATATCCATGCACTCTACTTTCTTGCAATTTACTGTTTATGTCATTTAAGTTTCTTGCAATCTAAGTTTCCGTTATTTACTTTCGGTCATTTTAATTGCTTTCCTTACTTTAGTTCTTAAATTTTCTTGTCATTTAATTATTTGCAATTTCTTTTAAGCATTCAAATCTCATGAAATCAAAACCATGTTTGCTCAACTAAACTACCAATTAACTAAAGTTGCTTAATCTACCAATCTCCGTGGGATCGACCTCACTCCGGTGAGTTTTACTACTTGATACGATCCGGTATACTTGCCGGTTCTATGTGAATTATTAATTTTCGCGTATTAAGCTCCGCACGTTAATCTATGAGGTGTAGAAACTCCACCGTAGAAAATACATAAAAGAAAGTAGTCTAGGCATGGCCGAATGGCCAGCCTCCAATGTCTAAGGACTAAACATCCAAAGATAGATAAAAGCTACAAATACAATAGCAAAAAGTGCTATTTATACTAAACTAGTTACTAGGGTTTATAGAAAATAACTAAGTGCAGATAGTGTAGAAAACTACTTCCGGGGCCCACTTGGTGTGTGCTTGGACTGAGCATTAAGCTTTACACATGGATAGGCCATTTCTAGAGTTAAACGCCAGCTTGGATGCTAGTTTGGGCGTTTAACTCCAGTTTTGGTGCCAGTTCTGGCGTTTTACGCCAGAAAAGGTTCTCTGGCTGGCGTTTTATGCCAGTTTGGGCCATCAAATCTCAGACAAAGTATGGACTATTATATATTGCTGGAAAGCCTAAGATGTATACTTTCCAACGCAATTGATAGCGTTCCAATTGAGCATCTGTAGCTCTAGAAATTCCACTTTGAGTGTAGGACGGTCAGAATCCAACAGCATCTGCAGTCCTTTCTCAACCTCTGAATCAGACTTTTGCTCAGGTCCCTCAATTTCAGCCAGAAAATACCTGAAATTATAGAAAAATACACAAACTCATAGTAAAGTCTAGAAATGTGATTTTTTCATAAAAAGTAACTAAAACATACTAAAAACTATGTAAAAACAATGCTAAAAAGGGTATAAATTATCCGCTCATCACAACACCAAACATAAATTGTTGCTTGTCCCCAAGCAACTAAAAACAAAATAGGATAAAAATAAGAGAAAGTACAATAAATTTCAAAAATATCAATAAAGATTAGTTTCAATTAAATGAGCGGGACTAGTAGCTTTTTGCTTCTGAATAGTTTTGGCATCTCACTTTATCCTTTGAAGTTCAGAATGATTGGCATCCATAGGAACTCAGAATTTAGATAGTGGTATTGATTCTCCTAGTTTAGTATGTTGATTCTTGAATACAGCTACTTTATGAGTCTTGGTCGTGACCCTAAATATTTTATTTTCCAGTATTACCACCAGATACATAAATGCCACAGACACATAACTGGGTGAACCTTTTCAGATTGTGACTCAGCTTTGCTAGAGTCCCCAGTTAGAGGTGTCCAGAGTTCTTAAGCACACTTTTTTTGCTTTGGACCATGACTTTAACCGCTCAGTCTCAAGCTTTTCACTTGACACCTTCACGCCATAAGCACATGGTTAGGGACAGCTTGATTTAGCAGCTTAGGCCAGGATTTTATTCCTTTGGGCCCTCCTATACATTAATGCTCAAAGTCTTGGATTCTTTTTACCCTTGCCTTTTAGGTTAAAGGGTTATTGGCTTTTTCTACTTGCTTTTTCTTTTTCCTTCTTTTTTTCTTTATTTTTTGCCATATTTTTTTCGCAAGCTTTGTGTTTTTCACTACTTTTTCTTGCTTCAAGAATCAATTTTATAATTTTTTAGATTATCAATAACAGTTCTCTTTTTTCATTATTCTTTCAAGAGCCAACAATTTTAACATTCATAAACTTCACTATAAAAAATATGCACTGTTCAAGCATTCATTCAGACAACAAAAAGTATTGCCACCACATCAAGATAATTAAACTAATTTCAAGATAGAATTCAAAGTACATGTACTTCTTTTTCTTTTTCAGAAAACATTTTTCATTTAAGAAAGGTGAAAGATTCATGGAATCATTCATAGCTTTAAGACATAGTCACTAAACACTAATGATCATGTAATAAAGACACAAACATAGACAAAACATAAAGCATAAAAACCGAAAAATAGAAAAATAAGAACAAGGAAATTAAAGAATGGGTCCACCTTAGTGACGGCGGCTAGTTCTTCCTCTTGAAGATCCTATGGAGTGCTTGAGCTCCTCTATGTCTCTTCCTTGCCTTTGTTGCTCCTCTCTCATGGCCTTTTGGTCTTCTCTGATTTTATGGAGGATGATGGAGTGCTTTTGGTGCTCCACTCTCAGTTGCTCCATGTTAGAACTCAAATCTCCTAAAGAGGTGTTGAGTGGCTCCCAATAGTTGTGTGGAGAAAAATGCATCCCTTGAGGCATCTCAGGGATTTCTTGGTGAGGAATTTCCTCATGCTCTTGTTGAGGTCCATGAGTGGGCTCTCTTGTTTGCTCCATCCTCTTCTTAGTGATGGGCTTGTCCCCTTCAATGAGGATGTCTTCCTCTATCACAACTCCTGCTGAATTACATAGGTGACAGATGAGATGAGGAAAGGCTAACCTTGCCAAAGTGAAAGACTTGTCCGCTACCTTGTAGAGTTCTAGGGATATGATCTCATGAACTTCTACTTTCTCTCTATTCATGATGCTATGGATCATGATAGCCCGGTCTATAGTAACTTCAGACCGGTTGCTAGTAGGAATTATAGAGCATTGGATGAACTCCAACCATCCCCTAGCCACGAGTTTAAGGTCAAGTCTTCTTAGTTGAACTGGCTTGCCTCTTGAATCTCTCTTCCATTGAGCGCCTTCCACACAAATGTCCCTAAAGACTTGGTCCAACCTTTGATCAAAGTTGATCCTTCTAGTGAAAGGGTGATGATCTCCTTGCATCATTGGCAAGTTGAATGCTAACCTCACATTTTCTGGACTAAAATCCAAGTATTTCCCTCGAACCATTGTGAGCCAATTCTTTGGGTTTGGGTTCACACTTTGATCATGGTTCTTAGTGATCCATGCATTGGCATAGAACTCTTGAACCATTAAGATTCTGACTTGTTGAATGGGGTTGGTTAGAATTTCCCAACCTTTTCTTCGAAATTCATGTCAGATCTCCGGATATTCACTCTTTTTGAGCTTGAACGGGACCTCAGGGATCACCTTTTTCTTGGCTACAACTTCATAGAAGTGGTCTTGATGTACTTTTGAGATGAATCTCTCCATCTCCCATGACTCGGAGGTGGAAGTAATTGCCTTTCCTTTCCTCTTTCTAGAGGTTTCTCTGGCCTTAGGTGTCATTGATGGTTATGGAAAAACAAAAAGCTTTAGCTTTTCCCACACCAAACTTAGATGATTTGCCCGTCCTCGAGCAAAAGAAGAAAGAAAGGGGTAGAAGAAGAAGTAATTGAGGAGATGGACTTGAGTAGAGGGTTCGGCCACGGGGGTAGTAGTGTGTATATTGTGTGAAAATGAAGGTGGTAAGGAGGGGTATTTATAGGGTAAGGGAGATAGGGTATTCGGCCATGTGTGGTGGGTTTGGGTGGAAAATGGTTTGAATTTTAATGGTGAGGTAGGTAGGGTTTAATGGTGGATGGATGTGAGTGGTGAAGAGGATATGGGGAAGAGGGTAGGATTTGATAGGTGAAGGGTATTTGGGGAATAGGTTTTGATGGGATTGGTCAATGGTAGTTGGGGAAGAGTGTTATGGAAAGGTGTGAAGAGGAGAGAAGAAGAGGTGGGGTAGGTGGGGATCCTGTGGGATCCACAGATCCTGAGGTGTCAAGGAATTTGAGTCCCTGCACCAATCTGGCGTTCGAACGCCCATTCTGTGCCAAATTTGGCATTTAACGCCAGCTCTGCTACCTTTCCTGGCGTTAAACGCTAGTCTGCTGCCCATTTCTGGCGTTAAACACCAGCCAGATGCCCATTTTTGGCATTTAACGCCAGCCAGATGCCAGACAGCCCTTTTTGGCGTTAAATGTCCAGAGTGCTGCCCATTCTGGCGTTAAAAGCCCAGAATGCTGCCAGGCTGGGCGTTAAACGCCCATTCTGCTATCCTTACTGGCGTTTAAACGCCAGTAAGCTTGTCCTCTAGGGTGTGCTATTTTTAATGCTATTTTTCATTCTATTTTTGATTTTTCAGTTATTTTTGTGACTTCACATGATCATCAACTTAAAGAATACATAAAATAACAATGGAAAATAAATAAATATAATTAAATAGCATTGGGTTGCCTCCAACAAGCGTTTCTTTAATGTCAATAGCTTGACAGTGAAGCTCTTAGAGAGCTTCAAAGAGACTCGGAGCTTAATGGTGGCCTCCCAACACCAAACTTAGAAGTTGAGTGTGGGGCCTCTGTTTGACTCTGTATTGAGAAAAGCTTTTCATGATTCCTCTCCATGGTTACAGAAGAAGATCCTTGAGCCTTAAACACAAGGTAGCCCTCATTCAATTGAAGGACTAACTCTCCTCTGTCCACATCAATCACAGCTCTTGCTGTGGCTAGGAAGGGTCTTCCAAGGATGATGGATTCATCTTCATCCTTCCCAGTGTCTAAGATTATGAAATCAGCAGGGATGTAAAAGGCTTCAACCTTCACTAAGACATCCTCTACAAGTCCATAAGCTTGTTTTCTTGAATTGTCTGCCATTTCTAGTGAGATTCTTGCAGCTTGTACCTCAAAGATCCCTAGTTTCTCCATTATAGAGAGGGGCATTAGGTTTATACTTGACCCAAGGTCACACAAAGCCTTTTCAAAGGTCATGGTGCCTATGGTACAAGGTATTAAGAAATTTCCAGGATCTTGTTTCTTTTGAGGTAATTTCAGTTGAACCAGATCATTCAGTTCATTGATGAGCAACGGAAGTTCATCCTCCCAAGTCTCATTACCAAATAGCCTGGCATTCAGCTTCATGATTGCTCCTAGATATTGAGCAACTTGCTATTCAATAATATCTTCATCCTCTTCAGAGGAAAAATACTCATCAGAGCTCATGAATGGCAATAGTAATTTCATTGGAATCTCTATGGTCTCTATATGAGCCTCAGATTCCTTTGGTTCCTCATTAGGGAACTCCTTGAAGGCCAGTGGATGTCCATTGAGGTGATCCTCACTGGAAATCACTACCTTTTGTTCCTCTCTAGGTTCAGCCATGTGGGTTATATTTATGGTCTTGCACTCTCTTTTTGTATTCTCTTCTGTATTGCTTGGGAGAGTACTTGGAGGGAGTTCAGTAACTTTCTTACTCAGCTGACACACTTGTGCCTCGATGTTTCTAATGGAGGACCTTTCTTAAGTCATGAAACTGAGAGTGGTCTTAGATAGATCAGAGACTACAGTATCTAAGTCAGAGTGGCTCTGCTTAGAATTCTATGTCTGTTGCTGAGATGATGATGGGAAAGGTTTGTTATTGCCAAACCATGTTCTCCCACCATTATTATTATTGAAGCCTTGATTAGGAAAAGATATTTTTTGGATTTTTTAATTTTTAATGAGGAGAGAGAAAAACAACTATATGATGCAAAACATAAAAATTTAGGATTAAAACTAATAATGCATGCAAAAACACCTTGAATGTCAAGATGAACACCAAGAACACTTTGAAGATCATGATGAACATCAAGAACATATTTTTGAAAATTTTTAAGAAAAGAAAAACATGCAAGACACCAAACTTAAAAATTTTTAAACCTTAGACACTAATAATTCAAGAATGCATATGAAAAACAAGAAAAGAAACCAAACAAGAAAATTTAAAGATCAAATAAGAAAAATAATCAAGAACAACTTGAAGATCAATGAAGAGCATAAGCATAAATTTTCAAAATTTCAAAGAAAAAATAAAGTATGGAATTGACACCAAACTTAAAATTTGACACAAAACTCAAACAAGGAACACAAAATTCTTTTTGGTTTTATGAAAAATTTTTTGTAATTTTTGAAAATTATTTTGGAAAAAGAAAAATAAGAAATTCAAAATTTTTAATAAGAATTCCAGGAATCATGCAATGTTAGTCTAAAGCTTCGGTCCAAAAATTTAGACATGGCTTAATAGCCAGCCAAGCTTTATGTGAAATCTTTGGTCCAAAAATTTAGACATGGCCGATGGCCAGCCAAGCTTCAGCAGAAGATTACATACAACAGCTAAATTGATGAGAAAGACAAAGAAGCTCTTCTAAGGATAAGTGAAACATCGGTCCAAAAGATTAGACATGGCTTAACAGCCAGCCAGGATTCACCATATCTCATGAAACTCTAGAATTCATTCTTAAAAATTCTGAAGAACGAAAAAAAAATTTTCTTTTTTGAAATATTATTTCTTTGGATTATTTTTCGAAAATAAAAATAAAAAAAGTAAAAAGCTTAAAAATAAAATAAAATTACCTAATCTGAGCAACAAGATGAACCGTTAGTTATCCAAACTCGAACAATCCCCGGCAACGGTGCCAGAAACTTGGTGCACAAAATTGTGATCTCTACAACGGTGCCAAACACTTGGTACACACGAATGTAATCTCAACTCTTTTTCACAACTCCGCACGACTAACCAGCAAGTGCACTGGGTCGTCCAAGTAATACCTTACATGAGTAAGGGTCGATCCCACGGAGATTGTCGGCTTGAAGGAAGCTATGGTCACCTGTAAATCTCAATCAGGCAGATTCAAATATTTATAAGGTTTTGATAATTAAAATATAAATAAAATAGAAAATAAAATAGAGATACTTATATAATTCATTGGTGGGAATTTCAGATAAGCGTCTAGAGATGCTTTGTTGCTTCTGAACTTCTGCTTTCCTACTACCTTCTTCCAACCATGTGTTACCTCCTTCCATGGCAAGCTGTATGATCCTCTTGGATGAAAACAAATCCATATACGCTGTCACCGCACGGCTAATCATCTGTCGGTTCCCGCTAGTGTCGGAATCGGACCATTGTCCTTTTGCACACTGTCACTTGTGCCCCACATTCGCAGGTTTGAAGCTCTTCATAGCCACCCCTTCCCAGATCCTACTCGGAATACCACAGACAAGGTATAGACTTTCCGGATCCTGAATCCTACTCGGAATACCACAGACAAGGTTTAGAATTTTCGGATCCCAGGAATGGGTGCCAATAATTCTAGTCTATACCATGAAGGTTTTAATCTTAGATTAGAAACCCAATAGAATATACTCTAGCTGTCGTCCAATGACTAAGTTGAACATCTTGTAGATCGCTTTGTGGTTCTCAGGCACGCGACCTTGGCTAAGCGAGTAACGAAGATTAGGTGATTGTCACAGGTCACCCCTTCATTCTGACTTAACTGAATTAAGTACGAGAGTATATCTTGGAGAAGAAGTAGGCGTGAATTGAATAGAAAAACAGTAGTAATTGCATTGATTCGTGAAGAACAGCAGAGCTCCACACCTTAATCTATGGGGTGTAGAAACTCCACTGTAGAAGATACATAAGTGAAAAAGGTCTAGACATGGCCGTGAGGCCAGCCTCCAAACGTGTACAATGATCAAAACAAGATCATAAGATGGTCAAAAGACGTAAAATAAATCTCTAAAAGTAGTTTTTATACTAAACTAGTAACCTAGGGTTATAGAAAATGAGTAACTAAGTGCAGATAGTGCAAAAATCCACTTCCGGGGCTCACTTGGTGTGTGCTTGGGCTGAGCATTAAAGCTTTTTCGTGCATAGGCTGTTTCTGGAGTTAAACGCCAGCTTTGGTGCCAGTTTGCGCGTTTAACTCCAATTCTGGTGCCAGTTTGGGCGTTTTACGCCAAGATGTTTTACGTTGGCTTTGGACGCCAATTTGGGCCATCAAATCTTGAGAAAAGTATGGACTATTATATATTGCTAGAAAGCCCAGGATGTATACTTTCCAACACAATTGAGAGCGCGCCAATTGGGCTTCTGTAGCTCCTGAAAATCCATTTCGAATGTAGCAGGGTCAGAATCTAACAGCATATGCAGTCCTTTTTCAGCCTCTAAATCAAATTTTTGCTCAGGTCTCTCAATTTCAGCCAGAAAATTTCTGAAATCACAAAAAACACACAAACTCATAGTAAAGTCCAGAAATGTAATTTTTGAATAAAAACTAATAAAAATATAATAAAAAGTAATTAAAACATACTAAAAACTATGTAAAAACAATGCCAAAAAGGGTATAAATTATCCGCTCATCATGCATGCACAAGATCCTACTCGAAGAAGGTGCTAAGCCCTCAAGACAACAACAAAGAAGGCTGAACCCAACAATGAATGAAGTAGTCCTAAAAGAGGTGTTGAAGTTTTGGCAAGCAGGGGTGATTTACGCCATCTCAGACAGCCCTTGGGTAGTCCCTGTGCAAGTAGTTTCTAAGAAAGGAGGGGTCACTTTGTGCCAAATGAGAAGAATGAGCTGATACCAACAAGAACAGTGACTGGATGGTGCATGTGCATTGACTATAGGAAGCTTAATGAAGCTATCAGGAAGGATCACTTTCCCTTACCTTTCATGGATCAGATGCTTGAAAGATTGGCCGGACATGAATATTATTGCTTTTTGGACGGTTATTCTGGTTATAACCAAATTGTTGTAGACCCCAAGGACCATGAGAAAACCTCATTTACTTGTCCATATTGTGTCTTCACTTATAGGAGAATGCCCTTTGGATTGTGCAATGCACCTGTAACATTCCAAAGGTGCATGCTCTCTATATTTTCAGACATGATTGAAAGATTCACTGAGGTGTTTATAGATGACTTATCTGTATTTGGTGATTTGTATTCTAAATGCTTGCATCACTTGGCCTTGGTGCTAAAGAGATTCCAAGAAACTAACCTTGTTTTGATTTCGGAGAAATGCCATTTTATGGTTACAAAGGGGGTGGTTCTTGGTCATAAGATCTCAAAAAGAGGCATAGAGGTGGACAAGGCTAAGGTGGAGGTGATTGAAAAGCTACCCTCACCTTGCAATATCAAAGCAATTAGAAGTTTTTTAGGACATGCTGGCTTTTATAGAAGTTTCATTAGAGATTTTTCAAAAATTGCCAAACCTTTGAGTAACTTACTTGTCTCTAATGTACCTTTTATCTTTGATAAAGAATGCATGCTAGCCTTTGAGGAGCTCAAAAACAGACCTTCCTCTGCATTTATTATAGCACCACCATGCTGGGATTTACCTTTTGAGTTGATGTGTGATGCATCAGATTTTGCTGTGGGTGCTGTTTTAGGACAGAGGAAAGACAAATTGGTGCATGTTATTTACTATGGTAGGAAAGTCCTTAATGAGAATCAAATGAACTATACCACTATGGAGAAGGAATTACTTGCCATTGTCTTTGCTTTTGACAAATTTAGATCATATCTTATTGGCTCTAAAGTAATTGTATTCACTGACCATGCAACACTCAAATACTTGATTACCAAACAAGAATCCAAGCCCAGACTAATAAGGTGGATCCTGCTACTCCAAGAGTTTGACATCGAAATTAAAGATAGGAGTGAAGCAGAGAACAAAGTGGCTGACCACCTATCAAAGATCCCACAAGAAGAAGATGAGGCACACCAATTTGCAGTGAATGAAAGCTTCCCTGATGAGTAGTTGATGATGATCCAAGATGCCCCTTGGTTTGCAGACATAGCCAATTTCAAGGCTATTGGGGAACTACCAACTAACATCAACAAACACATGAGGAGAAAGGTAATCAAGGATGCTAAACACTACATCTGGGATGAGACTTATTTGTTCAAAAAATGCGCTGATGGGATCTTGAGAAGGTGTATTTCCCATGGGGAAGGACAAGAAGTGCTTTGGCAATGTCGTGGATCTGCATATAGAGGCCATTTTAGTAGGGAAAGAACTGCAGCCAAGGTGCTACAATGTGGGTTCTATTGGCCAACCATGTTCAAGGATGCAAAGGAATTGGTGTCAAGCTGCGATGAATGCCAAAGGGCTGGAAATCTACCCAAGAAAAATGAGATGCCATAGAGGTTTATAATGGAATTAGAATTATTTGATGTGTGAGGAATTGATTTTATGGGACCTTTCCCATCCTCCTACTCAAATAATTATATATTGGTGGCTCTAGATTATGTGTCAAAGTGGGTAGAAGCCATAGCCACAGCAACAAATTACAACAAGGTTGTGGTAAGCTTCTTGAGAAGGAACATTTTCAGCAGAATTGGAGTTCCTAGAGCCCTTATTAGTGATGGAGGGACACACTTCTGCAACAAGCAACTTGAGACACTCCTTCTCAGATATGGAGTCAAACACAAAGTGGCAACTCCATACCATCCACAGACCAACAGACAAGCTGAGATTTTAAACAGGGAGCTCAAAAGAATTCTGGAAAAAACTGTTGGAAGCTCAAGAAAGAGTTGGTCTAAGAAGCTGAATGATGCATTATGGGCCTACAAGACAGCCTTTAAAACACCTATTGGGATGTCTCCATACCAATTGGTGTTTGGCAAGGCTTGTCACCTACCAGTTGAGCTTGAACATAGAGCATTCTGAGCTCTAAAAATGTTTAACTTTGATGATCAAGCTGTTGGAGAAAGGAAGCTAATGCAGCTCAATGAGCTGGAGGAATTTAGGAATCAAGCATATGAGAATGCAAAGATCTACAAGGAGAACACAAAAAGGTGGCATGATCAAAAGATAGCAAGAAGGGAGTTCACTGTAGGACAGAAAGTGCTTCTGTACAATTCAGGACTCAAGTTCTTCCCAGGGAAGCACAAGACTAGATGGTCTGGGCCCTTCACTATCCTCAAGGTGTCTCCCTATGCTCATGTAGAGCTTATAGAGGACAAAACACAAAGAACATTCACTGTGAATGGCCATAGACTCAAGCATTACCTAGGAGACTCACTGGATGAAAAGAGAGTGAGCTACAACCTCAGCTAAGAATGGAAGAACGTTAAGCTAGTGACGATAAAGAAGTTCTAGTTGGGAGACACCCAACACTTATATCCTTTTGATTTACTGCTTTCGTAGAAGTAGTTAAAATTTGCCAATTTAGGTAGTTTAAATTTCAGTTTAATATTTGTGTTTCATTGCCTTCTAGAGGTAGATTGTAGGTGGTAGATTAGGAAGTTTTAATATCAGTTTTTGGTAGTTAAGTAATCCTTACATTCTATTTTCTTTTATTCTGGAAATGCAATTTGATGAATATATGTACTAATGATGAGTAATTGGGCTAGGAACTAGCTAAAAAGCTAAGTTTGGTGTGGCCACTTACCCACTTAATCTAGGCTTACAATCATTTGAATGAATTAATTTTGAGGAGTAAGCCCAGAGATTAAGTTTGTTGTGACCACCACCATACGAAGATCATCTAGTAAGCCCAATACCATTCAAGTTTGAAAGCAATTAATAAATTGGTGAACACATGAAAGTTGGTTTTAAATGTGTTCTGAAGGGGTTAGAGGTGAAAGAATGCGAAAGGATGAAAATTAATTTACCCTCATGAACACATTAAAACCCAATGATGAACCAATTTATTAAGATGCAATGGATTTAAGTTTGGTGTCCCAAGGGACACTCATCAGTTGCAATCTCATTAGTTCACACTATGAGGAATGTAAAGGGTTCTTTTGTCATTACTGATGGGGTTTTCAGTTTTATTTTCAGGAAAGAGAATGGGGCCCACATGATTGATATCTCACAAAGGAAGAAGTCAAAGTGTACTTGCACTTTGGAACTCAACACTTGCAGGAAGCCAAAAGGGATAAGAGTAGGCGCCTCTTCCCACACTAGGCGCCACTTCCCAAGTGGAAAAATATTGAAGTGCTTTCACTTCCTACCATCCAGAGCAGACTTCACACCCCTATAAAAAAAGCCCCTCACTTTCCCACCTCCCCTCACACTTTGAACCCCAACCCCGTACACGAAAGCACCCCCACACTCTCCTCCTCTCTTTCGCTTACCTTTCTTTTTCCTTTTTTTTTTTCATTTTCTTGATTGGGACAATCATGTCCTAAGTTTGGTATTGGAGCAAAACTGTGTTTTGCTTATTCTCTTGCAATATTTTTCAACCTTCTTTAAACCTTCAAGCACCCTTTTCTCATCCCAATGGCACCACCAAGAGCTTCGTCATCAAAGAAAAGAAAGACCAAGGAACCAATTTCTGGATCCTCAAGTTCAAGCTTAAATGAGTACAAGTTCCTCTCATCATTCAACCAAAACCAATTTTATGGTTGGGTGAGTGAGAGGCAAATCATCTCAGTGGTTGGTTTCCAACTGGGAAGGAACGAGCACCCTGAAATCAACAAGGAGAGAAATAATAGAGGCTGGGCACTCTTGTGCAACCCACCAAGGAAGGTGGTGGAAAGCTTGGTGAGAGAATTATATGCCAATGCTGTATGATAAACTCCAATTTTGTGGTTTATCTTGTGCTTAATTTGGGGGATTTTATCACTTTTTCCCACATTTATTCAATGAAATAGCATGGTTTTGCAATTCTCCCTTGATTTGTGCTTAAATATGAAAACATATTTTTTAGGCCTTAAAATAGCTAAATTCAATTCACTTTAATTCCATTCGATACCTTGATATGTTTATTGAGTGATTTTAGGTTCATAAGGCAAGTATTGGATGGAAGAAGTGAGGAGAAAAGCATGCAAAGTGGGAGAACTCATGAAGAAATAAAGGAACCACAAGCTGTCAAGCCTAACATCTGGGGCTTCAAATTGATATAAAATTTACCATAGTTGTTAGGCATCTAGGGATGCGCATGCGCACTGTACGCGTGCGCGCTGATGGAGCAGCGTGGGTCCACTTTAAGAAACTCATTGGGGGTGATTTCTAGCTCATTTTGGGCCTAATCCAACTCATTTCTGATGCTATTTCATGCAAAATTTAAGCTTGGGCATGGGGGGAGCAATTGTTTGTAGCGTAGCATCATGTAGGTTAGTTTCTAGAGAGAGAAGCTCCCTCTTCTCTCTAGAATTAGGCTAGGTTAGGTTAATCTCTTCTAGATCTAGGTTCAATCTCATGTTTTCATCTTATTTCCTTTATGAATTCTTGCTTGTACTCTTTTATTCTCATGGTTTGTAGTGTTAATTTCCCTTTTTGCTCTCTTTTGTGATGATAAACTCATGTTGAATTTGGATTTTCTTTTAATGAGATTTGATAGTTGATGTTTCTTTATTGATGATTTGAGTTGTTGATTTACTTTTCTTGCCATTGGTAGTTGGTAGATTTATAATTTATGCACTTTTACTATGCTTTCCTTATACACCCACCAAGTGTTTGACAAAATGCTTGGTTGGGCTTTAGAGTAGATTTTGAGCATTCTTAGCTTGGAAAGAGTAATTGGGCAATCTTGAGTCATTAATACCCAATTTAGATTGGTGATCTAGAGTTGTTAGTTAATATCATTTTCAATGACTCTAATCTCTTGCTAATTCAATTAGTGAATTGATTAGGATTTTTTATTTGAGATTAACTAGTCTTGTTTGACTTTCTCTAATGGAAGATAACTTACACTTTCTTCCAACATTGGGGATGAAAAAATAAGATAAATTCTTGTTAAGTATTGTTATGATTAATGACTAGGATAGAAAGCCTATGATCTCAAACCTTGCCATGAATGTCTCTCTTTATTAATTGCTTTCTTTAATTGCTCTCTTTACTTTTCTTGTCATTTATTTTATTGCCCCTTCTATCAACCAAACCCCCCTAGTTCTTCATAGCCAATAATTGACCACTTCATTGTAATTCCTTGTAAGACGATCCGGAGTCTAAATACTTCGGTTAATTCTTATTTGGGGTTTGTTCTTTGTGACAACCAAAATTTTTTATGCGAGAATTGTTTGTTGGTTTGGAGCTATGCTTACAACGAAGTAATTCTTTTCTAGAAAAAGAAAATCTAGACCATACGGCAAATTCAAAGCATCAAAAATGGCGTCGTTGCCGGGGAATTTCAATGGTGTTATGTTATTGGCTATTGTATACATGTTAATATGCTTCTTTGCCAGTTTTTGCCTGCTTTTGGAGTTAGTTTTTATTAGTTCTTACTAGTTTTGTTTTTATTTTCTCTTGCTATTATGAATTCTCACCACTTTAGCTATGAGTTTGGTTCAAATTATGTTGTAGGAAATGGGAGCTACAATGAGGATGTGCATCAAGGATGGAACAATCAAAGATGGGAGGAGCCTCAAAAGAATGATCACCCTTCTTGGCAACAACCTCTTCCGGTCTCTTATAGGTATAATTCCAATCCTAATGCATATCAATCTAATGAATGTGGTGACCCTTATTGTGATTGTCAACAACCACCACCATATGCCTATGAACCACCCCCTCAACATTACTTTGAATTACCTTACCCATAAGCCCCCTACCATCAAACACCTCATTATGACCCTAATCCTTATCCACCATACCAACCACCTTATGAACCATATGAACCACACATGGAACCACCACTATTCCAACACAATTACGCTCAAGAACCACCTCAATATACACCACCTCCGTGCCCTTACTAAGATAAACCAACTTCCAATTATGAAACTTTCCTCCCAAACAATGAACCTTCTTTTTCCAGACCACCTCCAATGGATGATTCTCTCTAAGAATGTGTTAGTTCTTATATTCAAAGGCAAGAAGAGAACCAAAAGGAGTTCAAGGAGTTAGAAGCCAAGATAGCTACCATAGCGGAAGCCGTTTGCAATATGGTTGATGAGCGGATAATTTATACGCTTTTTGGCATTGTTTTTAGTATGCTTTTAGTATATTTTAGTTAGTTTTTATTATATTTTTATTAGTTTTTAACTAAAAATCAAATTTCTGCACTTTACTATGAGTTTGTGTGTTTTTCTATGATTTCAGGTATTTTCTGGCTGAAATTGAGGGACCAGAGCAAAAATCTAATTCAGAGGCTGAAAAAGGATTGCACATACTGTTGGATTCTAACCTCTCTGCACTCGAAGTGGATTTTCTCGAGCTACAGAAGCCCAATTGGCACGCTCTTAATTTCGGTAGAAAGTAGACATCCTGGGCTTTCCAGCAATATATAATAGTCCATACTTTTCCCGAGATTTGATGGCCCAAACCGGCGTTCCAAGTCAGCATAAAATTTCTGGTGTCAAAACGTTAGAACTGGCATAAAAGTTGGAGTTAAACGTCCAAACCGGCACAAAAGCTGGCGTTTAACTCCAAGAAAAGTCTCTACATGTGAAGGCTTCAATGGTCAGCCCAAGCACACACCAAGTAGGCCCGGAAGAAGGTTTTTGCTTTAATTACTTATTTCTGCATTCAAACTCTAAGTTTGGTGTAGGGAAGCCATCATCATGCTCTGAGTATCTGTGAGGCTCCATGAGAGCCCACTGTCAAGCTATTGACATTAAAGAAGCGCTTGTTGGGAGGCAACCCAATTTTATTTAATCATATCTATTTATTTTTTATTATTATTTTATGTTTTCTGTAGGTTGATGATCACGTGAAGTTACAAAAACAACTGAAAAATCAAAAAATAGAATGAAAAATAGTATTAAAAATAGCACACCCTGGAGGAGAAGCTTACTGGCGTTTAAACGCCAGTAAGGATAGCAGAATGGGCGTTAAACGCCCAGTCTGGCCCCAATTCTGGGCGTTTAACGCCAGAAACGGGCACAGAACTGGCGTTAAACGCCAGAAATGGGCAGCAACCTGGCGTTTAATGCCAGAATTGGCAATCAAGGGGGCGTTTACACGCCAACATGGTACAGGGATGAGAAATCCTTGACACCTCAGGATCTATGGACCCCACAGGATCCCCACCTACCTCATCTCTCTCTCTCTTCTTCACACCTTCCCATCACACCTTCCCATAATACCCTTCACCAATCACCTCAATACCTCTTTCCCAAAAACCCCTCACCTATCAAATCCTACCCTCTTCTCCATAATCTCTTCACCAATCCACATCCATCCATCATAAAACCCCACCTACCTTACCATTCAAATTCAAACTACTTTCCCTCCCAAACCCACCCATACATGGCCGAACCCTACCCCTCTCTCCACTCCTATATAAACACATCTTCACTCTTTCATTTTCACACAACATAAAAACTTCTTCTCCCCCTTGGCCGAACCACTAAACCTCCCTCCATCTCCTCTATTTCTTCTTCTTCTACTCTTTTCTTTCTTCTTTTGCTCGAGGACGAGCAAACCTTCTAAATTTGGTGTGGTAAAAGCGTTGCTTTTTATTTTTCTATAACCATTTATGGCACCAAAGGCCGGAGAAACCTCTAGAAAGAGGAAAAGGAAGGCAAAAGCTTCCACCTCCGAGTCATGGGAGATAGAGAGATTCATCAAAAGGGTGCATCAAGACCACTTCTATGATGTTGTGACCAAGAAGAAGGTGATCCCGAGGTCAATTTCAAGCTTAAAAAGGGTGAATATCCGAAGATCCGACATGAGATTCGAAGAAGAGGTTGGGAAATTCTCACCAACCCCATTCAACAAGTCGGGATTTTAATGGTTCAAGAGTTCTATTCCAATGCATGGATCACCAAGAACCATGATCAAAGTGTAAACCTGGACCCAAAGAATTGGCTTACAATGGTCCGGGGGAAATGCTTAGATTTCAGTCTGGAAAATATAAGGTTGGCATTCAACTTGCCCATGATACAAGGAGATGCACGCCCCTACACTAGAAGGGTCAACTTTGATCAAAGGTTGGACCAAGTCCTCATAGACATTTGTGAACAGGGCGGTGAGTGGAAGAGAGATTCAAGAGGGAAGCCGGTTCAACTAAGAAGGCATGACCTCAAGCCCGTGGCTAGGGAGTGGTTGGAGTTCATCCAACGCTCAATCATTCCCACTAGCAACCAGTCTGAAGTTACTATAGACCGGGCTATCATGATCCATAGCATCATGATGGGAGAGGAAGTAGAAGTTCATGAGGTTATATCCTAAGAACTCTACAAGGTGGCGGAAAAGTCCTCTACTTTGGCAAGGTTAGCCTTCCCTCATCTCATTTGTCACCTCTGCAATTCAGCTGGGAATTGACTTAGAGAAAGACATCCTCATTGATGAGGACAAGCTCATCACTAAGAAAAGGATGGAGCAAACAGGAGATCCCACTCATGGACAAGAGCATGAGGAAATTCCTCATCATGAAATCCCTGAGATGCCTCAAGGGATGCATTTTCCTCCACAAAACTATTGGGAGTAAATCAACACCTCCCTGGGAGAATTAAGTTCCAATATGGGACAACTAAGGGTGGAGCACCAAGAGCATTCCATCCTCCTTCATGAAATTAGAAAAGACCAAAGAGTCATGAGGGAGGAGCAACAAAGGCAAGGAAGAGACATTGAGGAGCTCAAGCACTCCATAAGATCTTCAAAGAGGAAGAATAAGCCGCCATCACTAAGGTGGACCCGTTCTTTAATTTTCTTGTCCTTATTTTTCTGTTTTTCGAAAATTATGTTTTATGTTTATTTAAGTTTGTGTCTTATTACATGATCGTTAGTGTCTTAGTGTCTATGCCTTAAAGGTATGAATGTCCTATGAATCTATCACCTTTCCTAAATGAAAAATATTTTTAATTGCAAAATAAAAAGAAGTACATGAATTTTAAATTTTAATAGTTTAATTATTTTGATGTGGTGGCAAAACTTTTTGTTTTCTGAATGAATGATTGAACAGTGCATATTTTTGAATTTGTTGTTCATGAATGTTAAAATTGTTGGCTCTTGAAAGAATGATGAAAAAGGAGAAATGTTATTTGATAATCTGAAAAAATCATAAAATTGATTCTTGAGGCAAGAAAAAACAGTGACAAGCTTGCGGAAAAAAAATATGGCGAAAAAAAAAAGAAAAAGAAAAAGAAAGCAGAAAAAGCCAATAGCCCTTTAAACCAAAAGGCAAGGGTAAAATAAAAAGGATCCAAGGCTTTGAGCATCAGTGGATAGGAGGGCCCACAGGAATAAAATTCTGGCCAAAGTGGCTAAACCAAGCTGTCCCTAACCATGTGCTTGTGGCGTGAAGGTGTCAAGTGAAAGGCTTGAGACTGAGCCGTTAAAGTCATGGTCCAAAGCAAAAAGAGTGTGCTTAAGAGCTCTGGACACCTCTAATTGGGGACTCTAGCAAAGCTGAGTCACAATCTAAAAAGGTTCACCCAGTTATATGTCTGTGTCATTTATGTATCCAGTGGTAATACTGGAAAACAAAATGGTTAGGGTCACGGCCAAGACTCATAAAGTAACTGTGTTTAAGAATCAACATACTGAACTAGGAGAATCAATAACACTATCTGAATTCTGAGTTCCTATAGATGCCAATCATTCTGAACTTCAAAGGATAAAGTGAGATGCCAAAACTGTTCAGAAGCAAAAAGCTAATAGCCCCGCTCATCTAATTAAGACTGATCTTCATACATGTTTTTGAAATTCAATGTATATTCTCTTTTTTTTATCCTACTTTGTTTTTAGTTGATTGGGGATAAGAAAAAATTTAAGTTTGGTGTTGTGATGAGCGGATAATTTATACGCTTTTTGGCATTGTTTTTAGTATGTTTTTAGTATATTTTAGTTAGTTTTTATTATATTTTTATTAGTTTTTAAATAAAAATCACATTTATGGACTTTACTATGAGTTTGTGTATTTTTCTGTGATTTCAGGTATTTTCTGGTTGAAATTAAGGGACCTGAGAAAAAATCTGATTCAGAGGCTGAAAAAGGACTGCAGATGGTGTTGGATTTTGACCTCCCTACACTCGAAGTGGATTTTCTGGAGCTACAGAAGCCCAATTGGCGCGCTCTCAATTGCGTTGGAAAGTAGACATCCTGGGCTTTCCAGCAATATTTAATAGTCCATATTTTGCCCTGGATTTGATGGCCCAAACCGGCGTTCCAAGTCAGCATAAAATTTCTGGCTTCAAAACGCCAGAACTGGCATAAAAGCTGGAGTTAAACATCCAAACTGGCACAAAAGCTGGTGTTTAACTCCAAGAAAAGTCTCTACATGTGAAAGCTTCAATGCTCAGCCCAAGCACACACCAAGTAGGCCCAGAAGAAGGTTTCTGCATTAATTACTTATTTCTGTAACCCTATGCTACTAGTTTTGATGATTGAACCCTCTTTGGGAGGCTGGCCATTCGGCCATGCCTAGACCTTTTGTTCTTATGTATTTTCAACGGTGGAGTTTCTACACCCCATAGATTAAGGTGTGGAGCTCTGCTGTTCTTCATGAATTAATGCAATTACTATTGTTTTTCTCTTCAATTCACGCCTACTTCTTCTCTAAGATATCCATTCGCACTTCAACATGATGAATGTGATGAACTAGTGACACTCATCACCATTCTCACCTATGAACGCGTGCCTGACAACCACCTCCGTTCTACATGCAACAAGCTTGAATGTGTATCTCTTGGGTTTCTAATATCAGATTAGAACCTTCGTGGTATAGGCTATAACTATTGGCGGCCATTCTTGAGATCCGGAAAGTCTAAATCTTGTTTGTGGTATTCCGAGTAGGATCTGGGAAGGGATGACTATGACGAGCTTCAAACTCGCGAGTGTTGGGCGTAGTGACAAATGCAAAAGGATCAATGGATCCTATTCCAACATGATCGAGAACCGACAAATGAATAGCCATGCGGTGACAGTGCATTTGGACCATTTTCACTGAGAGAATGGGAGGTAGCCATTGACAACGGTGAAACCCAACATAAAGCTTGGCATGGAAAGGAGTATGAATGATTGGATGAAGACAATAGGAAAGCAGAAGTTCAGGAGGAACAAAGCATCTTCATACGCTTATATGAAATTCTCACCAATGAATTACATAAGTATCTCTATCTTATTTTATATTTTATTCATATTTTAATTATCAATTCTTCATAACGATTTGAATCCGCCTAACTGAGACTTACAAGATAACCATAGCTTGCTTCAAGCTGACAATCTCCGTGGGATCGACCCTTACTCACATAAGGTTTATTGCTTGGACGACCCAGTGCACTTGCTGATTAGTTGTGTGGAGTTGTGACAAAGAGTTGAGATTACAATTGTGCGTACCAAGTTGTTGGCGCCATTGATGATCACAATTTCGTGCACCAAGTTTATGATGCCGTTGCTGGGGATTGTTCGAGTTTGGACAACTGACGGTTTATCTTGTTGCTCGGGTTAGGTAATTTTATTTTATGTTTAAGCTTTTTGCTTCTTATTTTCGAAAAAAAAAATCTCAAAAGAAAAAATATATTTATTCTATGTTCTTCAGAATTTTTAAGAATGAATTCTAGAGTTTCATGATGATATGTTGAAGTCTGGCTGGCTGTGAAGCCAAGTGTAATCTTTTGAACCGAGGTTTCAACCTATCACCACAAGAGCTTGTTGATTTCTATCAATCTTGCTGTTGAATGATGATCTGCTAAAGCTTGGCTAGCCATTGGCCATGTCTAGTGTTTTGGACCGAAGCTTTCACTGAAAGCTTGGCTGGCTAGTAAGCCATGTCTAATTCATGGACCGGAGTTTTAGACTAACATTGCATGATTCCTGAAATTCTCATTAAAAATTTTGAATACCTTATTTTCTCTTTTTCCATTTAATTTTCGAAAAATTACAAAAAAAAATTTTAAAATCACAAAAACCAAAAATAATTTGTGTTTCTTGTTTGAGTCTAGTGTCAATTTTTAAGTTTGGTGTCAATTCCATGTCTTTATTCTTCTTGCATTTTTCGAATATATGAGTTTTGTTCTTCATTAATCTTCAAGTTGTTCTTGATGATTTCCTTGCTCTGATCTTTAAATTCTCTTGTTTTGTTTGTTTTGTTGTTTTTTATATGCATTCTCAATTTGTTGTTGTCCCTAGTATACAAACTTATAAGTTTGGTGCCTTGGATGCATTATTTGTTTTGATCTTGATTTTCCATGATTAGTTTCATTTTGTTGTTTCTCATCATTAAAAAAAATTCAAAAAATTTTCAAAATTATGTCTATTCAAGTCAATAATACAGAGAATTCAAGATTCAGAACATGCAGCAGAGGAATTACACAGAAAAAGCTGGGTGTTCAAAACGCCCAGTGAGGAAGGAAAACTGGTGTTTAAATGCCAGCCAGGGTACCTGGCTAGGCGTTAAACGCCCAAAACGGTAGAGTTTTGGGAGTTAAACGCCGGAATGGATACCATTCTGGGCGTTTAATGCCAGGATGGCACTAGAGGGAAGATTTTGTTTTTAATTCAAATCTTTTTTAAATTTTCATAATTTTTCAAAATCGAATCTTTTTCAAATCATATCTTTTCAATCATATCTTTTCAAAATCAATTTCTTTCCATTTTTTATTTTTTTACTATTTTTGAAAATCCTTGCTAACAATTAGTGATTTGATTCAAAAATTTCTTCTTTGTTAAGAAAGGTTCAATAATTGAATTTTAGAATCATATCTTTTAAATTTCTTAGCCTAGTCATTAATTTTAAAAATCAAATTTTTTTAATTATTAATCATATCTTTTTAAAACCATATTTTCTCAATCATATCTTCTCAATCACATCTTTTTCAAAATTGATTTTCAATCATATCTTTTTTATTTCTAATTTCAAAATCTTTTTCAAAATCACATAACTACATTCTCAATTTTAATTTTCGAAAATCATCAACCAATTTTTCAAAATTTTTTTTAATTATTTCAAAATCTTTTGAAATTTAATTTCGAAAATTCTTCCCCTCTTCTCACATCCTTCTATTTAAGGACTAACACTCCTCCACTATCAGCAATTCAGACTCTCTCTCTCTAAGTTCGAATTCTCTCTTCTCTACCTCCTCCTTCCATTCTTCTCTTCCTCTGACACCTCAAGGAATCTCTATACTGTGACATAGAGGATTCCATACTTTCTTGTTATCTTCTCTTTCATATGAGCAAGAGCAAGGACAAAGGCATTCTTATTGAAGCTGATCCTGAACCTGAAAGGACCTTGAAGAGAAAGCTAAGAGAAGCTAAAGCACAACTCTCTGGAGAGGACCTAACAGAAATTTTTAAACAAGAAGAAGCCATGGTAGCCGAAAATAACAACAATCCCAACAATGCAAGGAAGGTGCTTGGTGACTTTATTGCACCTACTCCCGACTTCTATGGGAGAAGCATCTCTATCCCTGCCATTGGAGCAAACAACTTTGAGCTTAAGCCTCAATTAGTTTCTCTGATGTAACAGAATTGCAAGTTTCATGGGCTTCCATTGGAAGACCCTCATCAGTTCTTGGCTGAATTCTTGCAAATCTGTGACATTGTCAAGACCAATGGGGTTGATCCTGAGGTCTACAGACTTATGCTTTTTCCCTTTGCTGTAAGAGACAGAGCTAGGACATGGTTGGATTCACAACCTAAAGAAAACCTGAACTCTTTGGAAAAGCTGGTCAATGCCTTCTTGGCAAAGTTCTTTCCACATCAAAAGTTGAGCAAGCTTAGAGTGGAAGTCCAAACCTTCAGACAGAAGGAAGGTGAATCCCTCTATGAAGCTTGGGAAAGATACAAGCAATTGATCAGAAGGTGTCATTCTGACATGCTTTCAGAATGGAGCATCATAGGTATCTTCTATGATGGTCTGTTTGAACTGTTAAAGATGTCATTGGACAGCTCTGCTGGAGGATCTCTTCATCCAAAGAAGACGCCTACAGAAGCTCAGGAACTCATTGAAATGGTTGCAAATAACCAATTCATGTAGACTTCTGAAAGGAATCCAGTGAATAATGGGACAAATCAGAAGAAAAGAGTTCTTGAGATTGATACTATGAATGCCATATTGGCTCAGAACAAAATATTGACTCAGCAAGTCAATATGATCTCTCAGAGTCTGTCTGACATGCGAGCAGCAATAGGCAGTACCAAAGAAGCTTCATCTGAAGAAGAAGCTTATGATCCTGAGAACCCTGCAATGGAAAAGGTGAATTACATGGGAGAACCTTATGAAAACACCTATAATCCTTCATGGAGAAATCATCCAAATCTCTCATGGAAGGACCAACAGAGGCCTCAAGAAGGCTTCAACAACAGTAATGGTGGAAGAAATAGGTTTAGCAATAGCAAGCCTTTTCCATCATCTTCTCAGCAACAGACAGAGAATTCTAAGCAAAGCCAATCTGACTTAGCAACCATAATCTCTGATCTAACTAAAACTACTCAAAGTTTCATGACTGAAACAAGGTCCTCCATTAGAAATTTAGAGGCACAAGTGGGTCAGCTGAGTAAGAGGATTACTGAACTCCCTCTTAGTACTCTCCCAAACAATACCAAAGAGAACCCAAAGAGAGAATGCAAGGCCATAAACACGTCCCACATGGCCGAATGCATAGAGGAGGGAAAGGCAGTGGTTTCCACTGAGGAAGACCTCAATGGACGTCCACTGGCCTCCAAGGAGTTCCCTAATGAGGAACCATGGGAATCTGAGGCTCACACTGAGACCATAGAGATTCCATTGAATTTAATTTTGCCATTTATGAGCTCTGATGAGTATTCTTTCTCTGAAGAGGATGAAGCTGTTTCTGAAGAGTAAGTTGCTAAGTACCTTGGAGCAATCATGAAGCTAAATGCCAAGTTATTTGGTAAAGAGACTTTGGAGGATGAACCCCCCTTGCTCACCAAAGAACTGGATGACTTGACTAGGCAGAGATTACCTCAGAAGAGACAGGATCCTGGAAAGTTCTCAAAACCTTGTACCATAGGCACCATGACCTTTGAGAAGGCTCTGTGTGACCTAGGGTCGAGTATAAATCTCATGCCACTCTCTGTAATGGAGAAGCAAGGGATCCTTGAGGTACAAGCTGCAAGAATTTCACTAGAGATGGAAGACAATTCAAGGAAACAGGCTTATGAACTTATAGAGGATGACTTGGTAAAGGTTGAATGCCACTTCATCCCTGCTGATTTCATAATCCTAGACACTGGGAAGTGTATGGATGAATCCAACATCCTTGGTAGACCCTTCCTAGCCACAGCAAAAGCTGTGATTGATGTTGACAGAGGAGAATTGGTCCTTCAAGTGAATGAGGACTCCCTTGTGTTTAAAGCTAAAGGATCTCCCCCTATAACCATGGAGAGGAAGCATGAAAAGCTTCTCTCAATGCAGAGTCAAATAGAGTCCCCACATTCAAACTCTAAGTTTAGTGTAGGGAGGCCATCATCATGCTCTGAGTATCTGTGAGGCTCCATGAGAGCCCACTGTCAAGCTATTGACATTAAAGAAGCACTTGTTGGGAGGCAACCCAATTTTATTTAATCATATCTATTTATTTTCTATTATTATTTTATGTTTTCTGTAGGTTGATGATCATGTAAAGTCACAAAAACAACTGAAAAAACAAAAACAGAATGAAAAATAGTATTAAAAACAGCACACCTTGGAGGAGAAGCTTACTGGCGGGGGCACAGAACTGGCGTTAAACACCAGAAATGGGCAACAACCTGGCATTTAACGCCAGGATTGGCAATCAAGGGGGCGTTTACACGCCAACATGGTGCAGGAATGAGAAATTCTTGACACCTCAGGATCTGTGGACCCCATAGGATCCCCACCTACCTAATCTCTCTCTCTGTTCTTCACACCTTCCCATCACACCTTCCCATAATACCCTTCACCAATCACCTCAATACCTTTTCCCCAAAAACCCCTCACCTATCAAATCCTACCCTCTTCTCCATAATCTCTTCACCGATCCACATCCATCCATTATAAAACGTCACCTACCTCACCATTCAAATTCAAACCACTTTCCCTTCCAAACCCACCTATACATGGCCAAACCCTACCCCTCTCTCCACTCCTATATAAACCTATCTTCACTCTTTCATTTTCACACAACATAAAAACTCCTTCTCCCCCTTGGCCGAACCACTAAACCCCCTCCATCTCCTCCATTTCTTTTTCTTCTACTCTTTTCTTTCTTCTTTTGCTCGAGGACGAGCAAACCTTCTAAGTTTGGTTTGGTAAAAGTATTGCTTTTTGTTTTTCCATAACCATTTATGGCACCAAAGGCCGGAAAAATCTCTAGAAAGAGGAAAGGGAAGGCAAAAGCTTCCACCTGTGAGTCATGGAAGATGGAGAGATTCATCTCAACGGTGCATCAAGACCACTTCTATGAAGTTGTGGCCAAGAAGAAGGTGATCCCAAGGTCCCTTTCAAGCTCAAAAAGGGTGAATATCCGGAGATCTGACATGAGATTCGAAGAAGAGGTTAGGAAATTCTCACCAACCCCATTCAACAAGTCAGAATCTTAATGGTTCAAGAGTTCTATGCCAATGCATGGATCACCAAGAACCATGATCAAAGCGTAAACCTGGACCCAAAGAATTGGCTTACAATGGTTTGGGAGAAATGCTTAGATTTCAGTCCGAAAAATGTAAGGTTGGCATTCAAGTTGCCCATGATGCAAGGAGATGCACGCCCCTACACTAGAAGGGTCAACATTGATCAAAGGTTGGACCAAGTCCTCATAAACATTTGTGAAGAGGGCGCTCAATGGAAGAGAGATTCAAGAGGGAAGCCGGTTCAACTAAGAAGGCATGACCTCAAGCCCGTGGCTAGGGGGTGGTTGGAGTTCATCCAACGCTCAATCATTCCCACTAGCAACCGGTCTGAAGTTACTATAGACCGGGCTATCATGATCCATAGCATCATGATGGGAGAGGAAGTAGAAGTTCATGAGGTTATATCCCAAGAACTCTATAAGGTGGCGGAAAAGTCCTCTACTTTCGCAAGGTTAGCCTTCCCTCATCTCATTTGTCACCTCTGCAATTCAGCTTGGAATTGACATAGAGGAAGACATCCTCATTGATGAGGACAAGCCCATCACTAAGAAAATGATGGAGCAAACAAGAGATCCCACTTATGGACAAGAGCATGAGGAAATTGCTCATCATGAAATCTCTGAGATGCCTCAAGGGATGCATTTTGCTCCACAAAACTATTTGGAGCAAATCGACACCTCCCTATGAGAATTAAGTTCCAATATAGGACAATTAAGGGTGGAGCACCAAGAGCATTCCATCATCCTTCATGAAATTAGAAAAGAACAAAGAGTCATGAGGGAAGAGCAACAAAGGCAAGGGATAAACATTGAGGAGCTCAAGCACTCCATAAGATCTTCAAAGAGGAAGAACAAGCCGCTATCACTAAGGTGGACCCTTCTTTAATTTCCTTGTCCTTATTTTTTTATTTTTCGAAAATTATGCTTTATGTTTTTTTAAATTTGTGTCTTATTACATGATCATTAGTGTCTTAGTGTCTATGCCTTAAAGTTATGAATATCCTGTGAATCCATCACCTTTCTTAAATGAAAAATGTTTTTAATTGCAAAAGAAAAGGAAGTACATGAATTTCAAATTTTAATAGTTTAATTATTTTGATGTGGTGGCAATACTTTTTGTTTTCTGAATGAATGATTGAACAGTGCATATTTTTAAATTTGTTGTTCATGAATGTTAAAATTGTTGGCTCTTGAAAGAATGATGAAAAAGGAAAAATATTATTTGATAATCTGAAAAATCATTAAATTGATTCTTGAAGCAAGAAAAAGCAGTGACAAGCTTGTGGAAAAAAGAAATACGGAGAAAAAAAAAAGAAAAAGAAAAAGCAAGCAGAAAAAGCCAATAGCCCTTTAAACCAAAAGGCAAAGGTAAAATAAAAAGGATCCAAGGCTTTGAGCATCAGTGGATAGGAGCGCCCACAGGAATAAAATCCTGGCCTAAGTGGCTAAACCAAGCTGTCCCTAACCATGTGCTTGTGGCGTGAAGGTGTCAAGTAAAAGGCTTGAGACTGAGCAGTTAAATTCGTGGTCCAAAGAAAAAAGAGTGTGCTAAAGAGCTCTAGACACCTCTAATTGGGGACTCTAGCAAAGCTGAGTCACAATCTGAAAAGGTTCACCCAGTTATGTGTCTGTGGCATTTATGTATCCGGTGGTAATACTGGAAAACAAAATGCTTAGGGTCACGGCCAAAACTCATAAAGTAACTGTGTTCAAGAATCAACATACTAAACTAGGAGAATCAATAACACTATCTGAATTCTGAGTTCCTATAGATGCCAATCATTCTGAACTTCAAAGGATAAAGTGAGATGCCAAAACTGTTCAGAAGCAAAAAGCTAATAGCCCCGCTCATCTAATTAAGACTGATCTTCATACATGTTTTTGGAATTCATTGTATATTCTCTTCTTTTTATCCAAATTTTTTTTAGTTGATTGGGGACAAGCAAAAATTTAGGTTTGGTGTTGTGATGAGCGGATAATTTATACGCTTTTTGGCATTGTTTTTAGTATGTTTTTAGTATATTTTAGTTAGTTTCTATTATATTTTTATTAGTTTTTAAATAAAAATCACATTTCTAGAATTTACTATGAGTTTGTGTATTTTTCTGTGATTTCAGGTATTTTCTTGCTTTAATTGAGGGACCTGAGCAAAAATCTTATTCAGAGGCTGAAAAAAGACTGTAGATGGTGTTGGATTCTGACCTCCCTACACTAGAAGTAGATTTTCTGGAGCTACAGAAGCCCAATTGGCGCGCTCTCAATTGCGTTGGAAAGTAGACATACTGGGCTTTATATAATAGTCCATACTTTGCCCGAGATTAAGGTGGAGTTTCTACACCCCATAGATTAAGGTGTGGAGCTCTGCTGTTCTTCATGAATTAATGCAATTACTATTGTTTTTCTATTCAATTCACGCCTACTTCTTCTCTAAGATATCCATTCGCACTTCAACATGATGAATGTGATGAACTAGTGACACTCATAACCATTCTCACCTATGAATGCGTGCCTGAGAACCACCTATATTCCGAGTAGGATCTGGGAAGGGATGACTGTGACGAGCTTCAAACTCGCGAGTGTTGGGCGTAGTGACAGACGCAAAAGGAACAATGGATCCTATTCCAACATGATCGAGAACCGACAGATGATTAGCCGTGCGGTGACTGCGCATTTGGACCATTTTCACTGAGAGGATAGGAGGTAGCCATTGACAACGGTGAAACCCAACATATAGCTTGCCATGGAAAGGAGTATGAATGATTGGATGAAGACAATAGGAAAGTAGAAGTTCAGGAGCAACAAAGCATCTTCATATGCTTATCTGAAATTCTCACCAATGAATTACATAAGTATCTCTATCTTATTTTATATTTTATTCATATTTTAATTATCAATTCTCCATAACCATTTGAATCCGCATGACCGAGACTTACAAGATAACCATAGCTTGCTTTAAGCCGACAATCTTTGTGGAATCGACCCTTACTCACGTAAGGTTTATTACTTGGATGACCCAGTGCACTTGCTGGTTAGTTGTGCGGAGTTGTGACAAAGAGTTGAGATTACAATTGTGCGTACCAAGTTGTTGGCGCCATTGATGATCACAATTTCGTGCACCAATGGTCTCCTCCCGCCTAAGCCTATGCGATCAAGGAACTCCCATTGTTAAATGTGGAGACGCAATCAAGGAGCATAGTGAGGGAGTGAGTTTGTAGCTTCAAGGTGAAGAAGAGGAGTTGAAGCAAGAATTGTCACAAGGGGAGGAAGTTAAGATAATTTAGCCGGAAGGAGTGGTTGAAGACCTAGGAGATGTTGGAAGTCCATGGGAATGTAGAATTAGAGAGCCCTCTTCCAAGATGCTTGATGCTGATGTTGAGGAGGGTGTACAACCTCCAAAGCATATTATGATTGAAAACTTTGAAGAGGTTGATCAAGAGATGGATTCAATCATTGAGGAGTTCCTATCTACAATTGAATCCCTCCCATTGGGCTTGAAATTGAGGTCAAAGAACAAGATGCACAACCTCTCATGCCCTTAGTGAGCAATGAAGAAGAGATTAAATTGGAAGAGAGCCACCAAGAGGAAGAAGTTGAAGTTGAGGAAAGTTGTAGAGAGGTAGAGGTAGTCAAGAAGGAGCACAAGGGCGTAGACCTCGCATTGGCTAAGTGTGGGGAGGTCCCTCTTCCTAAGTCACCATCATCCAACATAATATTCATGTGGATAAAATTTCTATCCCTAAGCTTCACTTTCTCACTTGAATATGGTTTGATTGAAAATGATGGTCAACTTAGAGCCCTTTGTGGAGTTAAGAGTAGGAGAGGGTTGTGTAGTGGCTGGAAACATCACTCTAAGCTCATAATGGTTGCATGCTCGAAGTTGAATAGCAATGGTTGGTGTAGAACCAAATTGCATGGGTTTAGGAGAATGTTTGGATGCTTAATTGAGAATTCTAAGGTCATGCCACCCAATTGGAATCATGATGATCAATTTTAAGAAGGGTGTCAAAACAAAGTGTGGGATCCCAGATCGCACAAGGAGAATCAAATTTGGGAGCCCATGGCTTGTGTGGAACTCCATCAAGGCTTGGAGTTATCATCTTTGAAGACTAAAGCTTATTGGAGATTCAAGCATTGGTGGATGTTCAAGGATAGCTTCAAGCACAAGCCACCTTAAGAGGAGCTCCCCATAAGTCCAACTTAAGAACAATAAACAAAAGTGCTAGGTGGGAGATACCCCACCATGGTAAACTCTTTTCATTTTTCTCTCTTTTGTACATATTAATAGAATTAGTTTAATTCCATGTTTTATTTTGTTTGTTGAGTTTAGTTGGTAGTATAATATGTTAAATAAGGTTTTAGGGTGTTTCGGTAGCTGTTTGGAGGTTTGGAATGCTTGGTTTGATGCAAGAACTTGGAAAAATTTTGAAAAATAGAGCACTAACCCGCGCGTGCGCGCACTTAGCACGTACGTGCAACCCAGCGTTTTCGACCATCCACGCGCACGCACACTGTACGCGTACCTGTGGATGCAAAAATTCCACCTCCAGCCAAAAACCCGAGAGTTAGGCCTGCACTGTGCAAACATTGGGCCTAAGGCACAAACCAACCCGCGCGTACACGCACCTGGTGCGTACGCGTCCATCATGCTAATTGCGCAATGCGCGCGTACGCACGCTGTACGCGTGTGCGTCGATAGCGCCACCTGCCTTCCTGGTACATGTTCTAGAGAGTTGGACCGACCTTGAGCTGACACTGTGCCTTGCGCCCAACCTCACCCACGCGTGCACGCACCTGGTGCGTCCGCGCCCTTCTGCCAAACTGTACATCGGCGCGTAAGCGTGCATGACGCGTCCGCGCCGATTAAAACAAAAATAAAGAGTTTTTTTTTCTCATCTTCCATTTTCTTTTGTCCATTGCATTTGCATACTTTTATTCTTCGCATTTTCATTTTTTTTATAGCCTGTTTTTACTTTATTTTTTTTCGAGTTTCTTATTTTAATAATGGTGTTGAATGCTCTTACTCAATTGTTGAGAATTTTTTGGTTAATCTTGGTGCTTCTAGACTTGTTTGATATTGATGGGTAATGAAATTTCTAATTCAATGCTTAACCTTTGATGATCCTTGTACCCTTTGTGCATTGATATGAGCTTACATGTCTTTCATGACCCACTCTTTCTTGTTTGAACTTGATGCTCGACATGCTCTTCATGTTATTCACTTATGCTTTGACTTTCCTCTTGCATCAAGTATTAGTTGATATGCCCTTTGCCTATATTGCTCTCTTACTTACATGCGTAGCTAACATGTAGTGAGAACCATGCTCTTATTTGGCATTAGTCCTCGCCTATGTTCTACTTGCTTTGATATCTTTGTTGTAGGCTTAATTTTCTTTCTTTTTCTTTCCTTTTAGGATTGGCCACCAAATAAAGGAAAGGAAAAGTTTTTAAATAGGGCAACAAACAAGTTCACCCGCACAACCCTTTGAAGAAACTCATCAATTGTAGCAACCCGTCCACTTTACTCTTCTTTGCATGCACCGAGGACGGTGCAAATTTTTAAGTGTGGGGAGGTCGTTCGACCGATATCCATGGGTAACAATTTCCTTTTCCAACACCAATTTTTAAGTTTCTTTGTTAGCTAGTTGTTGCATTGCATGATAGATTGCATGTTAGTTAGAATTTGTACATATTTTTACCACTTTCTTTTTATGTTAGGACTACTTGGTTAGGGTGATGATTTCTTTTCCAAGAAAAATTGTTCTAGGGCACCCTACCAATTTGAAAAAAAAAATTCTTTGCAATAAACTTGCTTCGAGAATGAATTTTGGAACATAGTGATTGAGCTAAGAACACAAGCATGTGAGTTTTGAGCCTAATTGTGTGGTTACATCATATAACCACTTATTTTCCATTCTTGTGTGCATTATTTTTTTTCTATGATTGTAATCTTTGATTTGTTTGATTCTATATATCCATTATTGCATGTATACATGCATTTATATGATTGAGGCCATCATATCGTTTAGCTCACTTACCCAAATAGCCTACCTTTCATCAACCATTGTTAGCCAATTTTGAGCCTATTTAATCCCTTTTGTTCTTAATGTTAGCACATTACTACCCCTAAGTGAAAAACAATAAATGTCCTTGATTTGGATCTTTGATTAGCTTAGGCTAGTGAGGGTGTGTATCATTTGGGTATGGGAAACTTGGGACATTGGTTGAGGTAAAAGTGTAATTTTTATTTTTGTTAAAAATATTGGGAATTGGGTACATATTCATGCACTATATATAAAACCATATGCATTGATATGTTTGTATATACTTTAGAAAAAAATGATAAAGAAAAAGAAAAAGAACATATATATATATATATATAAAAGAAAAAAAAAGAGATATAAAAAAAAGAGAAAAAGAAATAAAAAAGGGACAAAAATGCCCCAAGGTAAAGTTTAATAAAAATCAATGCATATGGAATGTGAATTAAAAAGAATGCATGAGTATGTGAAAAAGTGGGAATCATGGGTAGCTAGGCATTGTCTTAAAATTGTATAGGTTGTTATATGTGTTTGGTGAGAGCTTAGGTTAATCAAAAATTTAAATTTCAAGCTCACTTGACCATATACATTCCTACCTTTACCCTAACCCCATTACAACCTATGAATATGTCCTCATGATAAATGTATGCATGCATTGAATAATTGTTGATTGTTAGATGAAAAACAAATCATGGAAAGCATTATTAGAAGAGAATAGAGTGATCGACCCTATACACTTGAGCGACTAGAGCGGATACACTTTCGCTGAGGGTTCGATGCTCAATTCCTTGTTCCTGGATTTCATGAGCGTTCTTCTTGCAAGTCTATTTGAACTTCATTTTGATATTTGAATTGGTAGGATTCATGAGTCATCATACTACTTAGCCCTACATATGCATATGTGTTCTTGGAGATTGATTTTCTTTTGACCAAGTAGGTAGAATCATTTTGCATTTAGTTGCATTCATAGATATAGGTACATATAGTTTATTTGCATTGAATAAATGTTCATACCCCTTTTCTTGTCCTTCTTTATTCTTAGCATGAGGACATTCTTGGTTTAAGTGTGGGGAGATTTGATAAACTCCGATTTTGTGGTTTATCTTGTGCTTAATTTGGGGGATTTTATCACCTTTTCCCACATTTATTCAATGAAATAGCATGGTTTTACAATTCTCCCTTGATTTGAGCGTAAATGTGAAAACATGCTTTTTAGGCCTTAAAATAGCTAAATTCAATTCACTTTAATTCCATTCAATGCCTTGATATGTTTGTTGAGTGATTTCAGGTTTATAAGGCAAGTATTGGATGGAAGAAGTGAGGAGAAAAGCATGCAAAGTGGGAGAACTCATGAAGAAATGAAGGAACTGCAAGCAGTCAAGCCTGACCTCTTCGCACTCAATCGACCATAACTTGAGCTACAGAGGTCCAAATGAGGCATTGGAAAGCTAACATCCGGGGCTTCAAAATGATATAAAATTTACCATATTTGCTAGACGTCTAGGGACGCGCACAGACACTGTACGCGTGTGCGCCGATGGGGCAGCGTGGGTCCACTTTAAGCAACTCGTTGGGAGCGATTGCTAGCTCATTTTGGGCCCAATCCAACTCATTTCTAATGCTATTTCATGTAAAATTCAAGCTTGGGCAAGGGGGAGCAATTGTTTGTAGTGTAGCATCATGTAGGTTAGTTTCTAGAGAGAGAAGCTCCCTCTTCTCTCTAGAATTAGGCTAGGTTAGGTTAATCTCTTCTAGATATAGGTTCAATCTCATGTTTTCATCTTATTTCCTTTATGAATTATTGCTTGTACTCTTTTATTCTCATGGTTTGTAGTGTTAATTTCCCTTTTTGCTCTCTTTTATGATGATGAACTCATGTTGGATTTGGATTTTCTTTTAATGAGATTTGATAGTTGACGTTTCTTTATTGATGATTTGAGTTGTTGATTTACTTTTCTTGCCATTAGTATTTTGTAGATTTATAATTCTTGCACTTTTAGTATGCTTTCCTTATACACCAACCAAGTGTTTGACAAAATGCTTGGTTGGGTTTTAGAGTAGATTTTGAGCTTTCTTGGCTTGGGAAGAGTAATTGGGCAATCTTGAGTCATTAATACCCAATTTAGATTGGTGATCTAGAGTTGTTAGTTAATATCATTTTCAATGACTCTAATCTCTTGCTAATTCAATTAGTGAATTGATTAGGATTTTTGATTTGAGATTAACTAATCTTGTTTGACTTTCTCTAATGGAAGATAACTTACACCTTCTTCCAACATTGGGGATGACGAAATAAGATAAATTCTTGTTAAGTATTGTTATGATTAATGAGTAGGATAGAAAGCCTATGATCTCAAACCTTTCCATGAATGTCTCTCTTTATTAATTGCTCTCTTTAATTTTCTTGTTGGTGGACGAAATTGTGATCACATTAATGTAGTACTCTTTGTTATTGTATGGAATCATTATTATGGCTCTTTACTACGTGTGGACACAACTCCGTTCAACTAACCAGCAAGTGTATTGGGTCGTCCAAGTAATAAACCTTACGTGAGTAAGGGTCGATCCCACAGAGATTGTTGGCTTGAAGCAAGCTATGGTCACCTTGTAAATCTCAGTCAGGCGGATTTAAACATGATATTTTATTAGATTCAAATAAACAATAAAAGGGATAGAGATACTTATGTAGATTCATTGGCAGGGATTTCAGATAAGCGAATGGAGGTGCTTTTCGTTCCTCTGAACCTCTGCTTTCCTGCTGTCTTCATCCAATCAGTCTTACTCCTTTCCATGGCTGGCTGTATGCAAGGGCATCACCATTGTCAGTGGCTACATCCCCTCCTCTCAGTGAATCATATGCTCACGCACCCTGTCACGGCACGGCTATTCATCTGTCGGTTCTCGATCATGCTGGAATAGGATTCACCTTCCTTTTGCGTCTGTCACTAACGCCCAACAATCGCGAGTTTGAAGCTCGTCACAGTCATTCAATCATTGAATCCTACTCAGAATACCACAGATAAGGTTTAGACCTTCCGGATTCTCTTGAATGCCGCCATCATTCTAGCGTACGCCACAAAGATTCTGGTTAGGAGATCTAAGAGATATTCATTCTAGCTTAATTCATGTAGAACAAAAGTGTTTGTCTGGCACGCGTTCATAAGGGAGAAGAATGATGAGCGTCACACATAATCATCACCTTCATCACGTTCTTGGGTGCGAATGGATATCTTAGAAGCGAAATAAGATGAATTGAATAGAAAACAAAAGTACTTTGCATTAATCTTTGATGAACAGCAGAGCTCCACACCTTAATCTATGGAGTGTAGAAACTCTACCGTATGAAAATACATAAGTGAAGGTCCAGGCATGGCCGAGAGGCCAGCCCCTCTGATCTAAGAACCAGGCGTCCAAAGATGATCAAAAAGACTAGTAAAAGGTCCTATTTATAATAAACTAGCTACTAGGGTTTACATGAGTAAGTAATTGATGCATAAATCCACTTCCGGGGCCCACTTGGTGTGTGCTTGGACTTGGGCTTGAGTGTTACACGTGCAGAGGCCATTTGTGGAGTTGAACGCCAGTTTCTGTGCCAGTTTGGGCGTTCAACTCTGGTTTTGGATCCTTTTCTGGCGCTGGACGCCAGATTTGGGTAGAAAGCTGGCGTTGAACGCCAGTTTATGTCGTCAATTCTTGGCCAAAGTATGGACTATTATATATTGCTGGAAAGCCCTGGATGTCTACTTTCCAACGCAATTGGAAGCGCGCCATTTCGAGTTCTGTAGCTCCAGAAAATCCACTTTGAGTGCAGGGAGGTCAGAATCCAACAGCATCAGCAGTCCTTTTTCAACCTCTGAATCTGATTTCTGCTAAAGTCCCTCAATTTCAGCCAGAAAATACCTGAAATTAAAGAAAAACACACAAACTCATAGTAAAGTCCAGAAATGTGAATTTAACATAAAATCTATTAAAAACATCCCTAAAAGTAACTAGATCCTACTAAAAACATACTAAAAACAATGTCAAAAAGCGTATAAATTATCCGCTCATCACAACACCAAACTTAAATTGTTGCTTGTCCCCAAGTAACTGAAAATCAAAATAGGATAAAAAGAATAGAATATACTATAAATTCCAAACTATCAATGAAACAGAGCTTCAATCATATGAGCGGGACTTATAGCTTTTTGCCTCTTGAATAGTTTTGGCATCTCACTTTATCCATTGAGGTTCAGAATGATTGGCATCTATAGGAGCTTCAGATTTCGAATAGTGTTATTGACTCTCCTAGTTCAGTATGATGATTCTTGAACACAGCTTCTTTATGAGTCTTGGCCGTGGCCCTAAGCACTTTGTTTTCCAGTATTACCACCGGATACATAAATGCCACAGACACATAATTGGGTGAACCTTTTCAGATTGTGACTCAGCTTTGCTAAAGTCCCCAATTAGAGGTGTCCAGGGTTCTTAAGCACACTCTTTTTTTGCTTTGGACCTTGACTTTAACCGCTCAGTCTCAAGTTTTCACTTGATACCTACACGCCACAAGCACATGGTTAGGGACAGCTTGGTTTAGCCGCTTAGACCAGGATTTTATTCCTTTAGGCCCTCCTATCCACTGATGCTCAAAGCCTTGGGATCCTTTTTATTTGCCCTTGCCTTTTGGTTTTAAGGGTTATTGGCTTTTTCTGCTTGCTTTTTCTTTTTCTTTCTATTTTTTTTTGCCTATTTTTTTTTTGTTTGCAAGCTTTGTTCTTTGCTACTTTTTCTTGCTTCAAGAATCATTTTTATGATTTTTCAGATTATCAAATAACATGTCTCCTAGTCATCATTCTTTCAAGAGCCAACATATTTAACATTCTTAAACAACAACTTCAAAAGACATATGCACTGTTCAAGCATACATTCAGAAAACAAGAAGCATTGTCACCACATCAATATAATTAAACTAAGTTCAAGGATAAATTCGAAACTCATGTACTTCTTGTTCTTTTGAATTAAAACATTTTTCATTTAAGAGAGGTGATGGATTCATAGGGCATTTATAACTTTAAGACAAAGTTACTACTACTAATGATCATGTAATGGAGACACAAACATAGATAAGCACATAACATAAAAAACGAAAAACAGAGAAAGTAAGAACAAGGAATGAATCCACCTTAGTGATGTCCTTGAGCTCTTCTATGTCTCTTCCTTGTCTTTGCTGCTCCTCCTTCAAAGCATCACTGTACCTCAACCTGGGCAAGCCTATGGCTACCTCAGCTATGTGAGGGGGAATGCCATTGATTATAGCCCCTCCAACATAGAGAGGATGCTGATGGTGAAGCAAACAAACTCCATGATGCCAGGGCATTTTGGCCAGTTTCACTGACCTTTTTCTTTACTCCTTTAGGATAATTTCATGCATTTTCTTAGTAAATAAGCAAGTTTTGGGTAAATATACACTTACATCTTGACTCAAGCAGACATTGTGAACTTTACATGATTTCATGAGAATTATGCATGAATTGAATGATAATAAGGATGATGCATGATCTCATGACTTGAAACAAAGCTTTGATGCACCTTGTTTGTTTGATTTCAGGACAAAGGAAGCAAAGAAGAGCCACGTTACTCTCACTAACGTGACCACTAACGTGGAAAGGGAGCAAGCTTGCAACGTTAGTGGAAAAAGTTACCACCAATAACGCCCTCGAATGCTATCAAAGCCCATGTTAGTTGCCACGTTAATTATGAAAGCATGATTATGAATGGATGCATTTCCCCACTTTATAGCCTCTAATCTGTGTGTTATGGGCTAAAAACTGGGTCAAAAACAGCCCAGAAATCATGCCCAACGGTTTCTGTTACGTTCAGGTCGCGGGAAAGTGTTGCGGAGGCGTAGTCCACGCGTTCGTGTCGCCTATCGTCGGAGCAGCTATAGCAAATTATATATCAAATCGAAGCCCCAGACGTTAGCTTTCCAACGCAACTGGAACCGCATCATTTGAACCTCTGTAGCTCAAGTTATGACAGTTTGAGTGCAGAGAGGTCAGACTGGACAGCTTTAGCAGTTCCTTCAGTTTCTTGAATTCCTTCCACTTTTGCATGCTTCCTTTCCATCCTCTAAGCCATTCCTGCCCTGTAATCTCTGAAAATACTTAACACACATATCAAGGCATCTAATGGTGATAAGAGAGGATTAATATTAGCAATATAAAGGCCAAAGAAGCATGTTTTCAATCATAGCACAAAATCAGGAAGGAAAACATAAAGCATGCGATTAGTATGAATAAATGGGTAAAGAGTTGATAAAAACCACTCAATTAAGCATAAGATAAACCATAAAATAGTGGTTTATCACCCTCCCCGCATTTAAACATTAGCATGTCCTCATGCTAAGCTCAAGAGAAGCTATAAAAGAAGTGAAGAGGAATGGTAGAATGTATGAAATGCAACCTATCTTATATGAATACAACTACATGCAAAATATTTCTACCTACTTGGTTAAAAGTAAATAAATCTTCCAAGAGTAAATATGAATTGGATTTCACTAATTCAAGTCATGAAAATGAAGTACAAATAGACTTGCAAGAAGAAAATAGCTCATGAAAGCAGGGAACAAGGGACTCAGCATCGAACCCTCACTGGTAGTGTATACACTCTAATCACTCAAGTGTTTAAGGTTCGATTCTCTCAATTCTCTACTAACCTTGCTTTCTAAGGCTTGCTCTTCATCTAAAAATCAACATAAATTTAATGCACAGATACACATATCAAGAGGTCTTTTAAGAGTTGTAATGGGGTTAGGGTCAAGGTAGGATTGTATTTGGCCAAGTGGACTAAAATCTGAATCCTTAATTAACTTAAACTTTCCACCTAACTTAGACAATCCATGTAATCATAATACACCATCTAACTATCCATTAACCATGTTTTCCACATATTCATGCATTCTAATTTCAAGTACAGTTCATATGCATTGCTTTCACTACTTACTTTGGGGCATTTTGTCCCCTTTTTGCTTAATTGCTCTTTATTTTTCTTTTTCTCACTTCTTTATATATATATATATATATATATTGGATTCACTGGAAGATGCAGTACAAGAGACTTTTGAAGAAGAAGAACAAGAACTTGAGGGGTTAACAGAAGAAGAGGAATCAGCATCAAGCGAAGAGGCTGCAACAGCTGAAGTTCATGTTCAGGGCACACTAGAGGAGGAGAATGAAAGAAAAGAAGCACCCAAACTTGAAGTAAAGGCACTACCACCCACTCTCAAATATGCATATTTAGGAGAGAATGAAAGTTACCTAGTGATCATAAACTTAGCCCTCAACCAAGAACAAGAGGAGGAACTACTCCAAGTATTACAAAAGCATAAGGATGCCATTGGATGGACCCTCGCTGACCTGAAGGGAATTAGTTTGGCCATATGCATGCATAAGATACTGTTGGAAGATGATGCCAAACCCTCCATCCAACCCCAAAGGTGGCTGAATCCAGTCATGAAAGAAGTGGTACAGAAGGAAGTCATGAAGCTGTGGTAGGGAGGGGTAATCTACCCAATTTTGGATAGCCCATGGGTCAGCCCCGTCCAAGTGGTCCACAAGAAAGGAGGAATCACTGTAGTACCCAATGAAAGGAACGAACTCATCCCTACAAGAATGGTCACAGGATGGAGGATGTGCATTGACTATAGAAAACTCAATGAAGCTACAAGAAAAGATCACTTCCCACTCCCCTTCATGGATCAGATGCTGGAAAGACATGCAGGACACGCATATTACTATTTTCTAGATGGTTACTCAGGATATAATCAAATAGTGGTTGATCAGAGAGACTAGGAGAAAACGTCATTTACTTGCCCATATGGAGTGTTTGCATACAGGCGCATGCCATTTGGGCTATATAATGCTCCTGCAACGTTTCAACGCTGCATGTTCTCTATCTTCTCAGATATGATAGAGAAATTCATTGAAGTTTTTATGGATGACTTTTTAGTATTCGAGGATTCCTTTCCTAATTGCCTAAATCACCTTGCCTTGGTACTAAAAAGATGTCAAGAGACCAATCTGGTCTTGAATTGGGAAAAATGCCACTTTAGGGTGACAGAAGGAATAGTCCTTGGCCATAAAGTTTCTAACCAAGGTATTGAGGTAGATAGAGCTAAGGTGGAACTCAATGAAAAATTACCCCCACAAAGTGATGTCAAGGCAATTAGGAGCTTTTTAGGGCATGCTGGCTTTTACAGAAGATTTATTAAAGATTTTTCAAAGATAGCCAAGCCCTTAAGAAATCTCCTTGTATCTGATACACCATTTATCTTTGATGAGAAGTGCATGCTAGCATTTGAAAACTTGAAAAAGAGGCTGTCCTCAGCCCCTATCATTACCCCACCTGATTGGAACTTACCATTCGAACTGACGTGTGATGCATCTGATTTCGCAGTTGGGGCAGTGTTGGGACAGAGGAAAGATAATTTGGTTCATGTCATATACTATGCCAGCAAGGTCCTCAATGACACTCAAAGAAATTATACCACTACTGAAAAGGAACTGCTAGCAATAGTTTTTACATTTGACAAGTTTAGATCATACCTCATTGGTTCCAAAGTGATTATTTTCACAGATCACACAGCACTTAAATATTTGTTTGCCAAGTAAGAATAAAAACCAAGACTGATAAGATTGATCTTTTTGTTGCAGGAATTCAATATTGAGATTAGAGACAAGAAGGGAGTGGAGAACAAGGTAGCAGATCACCTATCCAAAATCCCTCATGATAAAGGTGGAACACATAATGCAAGTGTAAATGAGTTCTTCCCAGATGAGCAGTTAATGATGGTTCACAAAGTACCTTGGTTTGCAGACATTGCCAATTTCAAGGCAACTGGGGCTTTGCCTCCAGAGATCAACAAACATCAAAAAAAGAAAACTCATTAATGATGCTAAATATTTCATCTGGAATGAGCCATATCTCTTCAAGAAGTTTTCAGATGGAATCCTTAGAAGATGTGTTTCAGAAGAAGAGGGACGAGAGGTCCTATGGAACTACCATGGCTCATGCTATAGAGGCCACTTTGGAGGGGAAAGAACTGCAGCCAAGGTGCTACAAAGTGGATTCTTTTGGCCCACCCTTTTTAAGGATGCCAAAGAACTAGTAAAGAACTGCAATGAATGCCAAAGAGCTGGAAACTTACCCAAAAGAAATGAGATGCCACAGAATTTCATCTTAGAGCTAGAATTGTTTGATGTGTGGGGAATCGATTTCATGGGTCCATTCTTAACCTCATATTCAAACAAGTATATCTTGGTAGCAATGGACTACGTGTCCAAGTGGGTAGAGGCTATTGCAACCCCAACAAATGATAACAAGGTGGTCATGAACTTCCTCAGAAAGAATATCTTTAGCCGGTTCGGAGTCCCACGAGCGCTCATCAGTGATGGAGGGAGCCATATTTATAACAGAACACTAGAAGCTCTTCTCCTACGATACGGGGTAAAACACAAGGTTGCCACGCCTTACCACCCCCAAACAAGTGGACAAACCGAAATATCTAACAGAGAGCTAAAAAGGATTCTGGAAAAGACTGTAGGAGCATCAAGAAAGGACAGGTCAAAGAAGTTAGATGATGCTCTTTGGGCATATAGAACGGCATTCAAAATACCAATAGGGATGTCTCCGTATCAACTGGTGTATGGAAAGGCATGTCATTTACCATTGGAGCTGGAACACAAAGCCCTCTGGGCTCTCAAGCTACTAAATTTTGATAACATTGCTGCTGGTGAAAAAAGTGTCTTGCAGCTGCAAGAAAAGGAGGAGTTTAGATCTCAAGCCTATGAAAATGCCAAGATCTATAAGGAAAACGCGAAGAGAAGGCACGACCTCAATCTGACACCCAGGAGCTTCGAAAAAGGATAGCAAGTACTCCTCTACAAATTCAAATTGAGACTTTTCCCTGGAAAACTCAAATCAAGGTGGTCAGGACCCTTTCTTGTCACAAAGGTCTCATCTTATGGACACATAGAAATAATGGAGGAAAGCTCAAAGAGGACTTTCACTGTGAACAGACAAAGGCTCAAAAATGAAGTATCATCTCAACTAATGGAGAAATCGTCGAGCTAGTGACGCTAAAAGAGCGCTTCGTTGGGAGGCAACCCAACCTAAGGTAGTTTCCTTTTCATGATTATTTCAATAAAGGTTACAAGTAGTTTTCCCTGTATTGTGAGGAGCTAAGTTTGGTGTTGCACACCAAAACAATCCAAGGGTGAATGTGTAATTGTAAGTTTGGTGTTCCACCAAAGATTCCAGTTAGAATCACACTACACCTCTTCAATGACAAGTTGCTAGCCCCAACCAACCAAGGAAACTACTTAACAATAGTTTAGTTTCTGGGTCATAGTCGTTTTCTTAATAAAAGCACATGAGGTTCTCTGCATGTATTCGATGTGTTGCATTAGGCAATGAACTAAGTTTGGTGTTCACACACCAAATTAAGTTTAGAAATTCACAAGCATACATGCATGCTAACTATTTTTCAAGTGCTTTGGGAACAAGCAACTTCCAATAACTCTGCAGGAATTCAATCAATCTTCTGGAAAAATGGTGCACCATCATCTAAGGAGACGAAGAAGGATGCAAAAGCTAGGATGATGACAACAAAGGGAGAGCTAGAAGTCACCACCAAAAGGTTATGTTGTTACTTGATTCCATCTGCTTTGGAATGTTCAAATTGGAAGTCTGAATGTGCCCCTGTCAATAGTTATTCTTTAGTTTAAGTCACTAGAATTTAGTGTTTATTTTCTTTGCTTAAGTCCATGTGTTCTAGTCTAAGTTTTCTGTTTTCATTTTCATCCTGCTTAATTGTATGCTTGTCCTTTAAGCTAAATAAAAGAAAATGTTATGAAAAAAACCAGAGTGGGGGTTCATCTTGTGGATTAAGTTCTTAATGTTTGTGGTGTAGGAATTGGTTAGCTATGTTGGTTCACCAACAAGGTACACAGGCAACTAGATGTTCTGAATCCTATGCTTGAAGCACATTCTATGAGACTATTTAAACAACAAGGTCTTAATAAGAAAAGGAAAAAGAACAGTGAGAGTTGGAAAAAGAAAGAAAAAGAATAAGAAACAAGGGTAGGCACCAAGGGTTTAATTCTTGAGGGATGTGTCTGTGGTGTTCCTGTGCAAAGGATCTGCTTGGATGAATAAGTTCTTAGGAGTGCTTCATCACTTGGTAAATTGGGTTAACTAACCCGGGATTATCAACTGAAAATCCACTATTAAGAGCAACCTTGCTACAGAACACTTAGTAACCCAAAGAGGTGTTGGACACCAAGGCCTCAAGGAAAGAAAGTAACAAACCATATGCCTATGGTGTGCATGTATGGGGGGAGAGAGACTTGAGGGAGTAAGTCCTTAGGAGTGTTTCAACACCTAGCACCTTGAACCAACTGGTTCAGGAGTGTTGGCTGAAAGCTTATTTTAAAAAGTCGCCCCCTCACAGAGCACTTAGCCTAAGAAATGCAATAAACCATGAAAAGAAAGGGAAGATCAAGGAATAAGGATCTCATAGGATGCAATCAAGCAAGTATTCAAGAGCATGATAGGGAGCTGAAAACCAGTAAAGGAATGAACCTAAATTGCTATGCATGAAACCCCATGAACCAAAGAACTTTACTTCTGTAATAAGAACTTGTTGCTCTTGTTCTTTCATTCATCATTCTTATGTTTCAGTACTTGGTTAGGGACAAGCAAGCTTTAAGTTTGGTGTTGTGATTCCAGGGCATTTTGGCTAGTTTCACTGACCTTTTTCTTTACTCCTTTAGGATAGTTTCATGCATTTTCTTAGTAAATAAGCATGTTTTGGGTAAATATACACTTACATCTTGACTCAAGCAAACATTGTGAACTTTACATGATTTCATGAGAATTATGCATGAAATGAATGATAATAAGGATGATGCATGATCTCATGACTTGAAACAAAGCTTTGATGCACCTTGTTTGTTTGATTTTAGGACAAAGGAAGCAAAGAAGAGCCACATTAGGAGCCCCGGTCTCACTAACGTGGAAAGAGAGCAAGCTTGCAACGTTAGTGGAAAAAGTTACCACCAATAACACCCTCAAATTCCATCATAGCCCACGTTAGTTGCCACGTTAGTTACACTAACGTGGGAACTAACGCAGAAGAAAGGGGTAGCTCCAACGTTAGTGGTGAAAGTGAACACCACTAACGCCACACTAAGCCACGTTAAGAGCCACGTTAATCCAATTAACGTGGACTCTAACATAAGGTAAAGAAGAGGTCACAAGCGTTAGTGACACTCACCTTTGTCACTTAGTCTAGGCCAAGCTTGTATTGCCTACGTTAGTGGTCACATTAAGACCACTAACGTGAAGGGTAACGTGGAGCAATAAATTATAGGCCAATGTTAGTGACACTCACCTTTGTCACTAACTTTGGAGATGGCTAGCATACTCACGTTAATGGCCACGTTAGTTACACTAACGTGGAGAACTAACGTAGGAAAGAGGGGCACTTTGAAACCTTAGTGACAAAGATGAGTGTCACTAACGCTCTTGAAGCTTGGGCATGCCCACGTTAAGGGCCACGTTAGTTACACTAACGTGGACCATTAACGTGGAAGAAAGGGATAAGAAGCAACGTTGTTGGCAAAAGTATGTGCCAATAGCGTTTGCGAAGGGCTAAGAGGCAACATTAGTGGTCACGTTAGTACCACTAACATTGAAGTTAACGTAGATCACTTAGTTTGGAACGTTAGTGACAAAGTTATCGTCACTAACGCTCTCGAACCAAAATTTACACTTAACGTTAACGCCACTAACGTCCTAACTAACTGCCCATCATGCCTAACTCACACTTTCTTTGCAAGCAAAGCTGAGCCCACTAGAGACTGTAACTGCTTCAACTGAAGATAAAGGGCCGATATCCAAGACTTGAAGAGCTAACTAGAAGATCTGAAGAGTAGTATATATAGAGAGAGTTTTGAGTTGAAAACGGATCTGGAACATGAGAACTATACTCTGTATATTGTACTTTCTCTACAACTTCTAGTTTATTTTCAGAATGTACTTTTCATTTTTGCTTTCCATTTCCAAAGCTATGAATAACTAAATCCCTTTTCATTGGGTTAGGGAGCTCTGTTGTAATTTGATTTATCAATAATAGTTTTCATTATTCTTCTTCTTTCTTTTCTCTTGATTTTACTAGAAAGCTTTCGTTCTTCCTCCAATTGGTTAGCTATCTTGGAAGAGAAGCTTTCCATAATTGGAGCTCCTCGGAACCATAGAAGAGGAATGAGGAGATCATGCTAGAAATGCTTTCTCATGCTCGACCAAATTGGGGTTTGGATGGATATAGTGACATATAATCTTACCAACACTTTGTTTTGGGAATGCATGTGGTATAATCAGTGACCAAACTTCATCTATTCCCATGAGCAATTAAATCAAGGAATTGGACAATTGTTCAAGCTTAGAGAGATTGGGTTGCCAAGGAATTGGAATCCAATCACTTAAGATTGTTAAGGAGATCAATGAATGCATTGATTGAGGAAGAGATGAAAATGAACTTGATCAGGAGAATGCAACATCTCCTAAGCCCAATGAACCCCCCATTTCTGATCTTACCCATTCTCTTTATTTTCTGCCATTTACTTTTATTCTCATCTTCCTAAATCCCCATTTAAGATTCTGCAATTTACTTTCCGCTATTTACATTTTGCCTTTTATTTCCAGCATTTACATTTTCTGTTATTTACTTTTCCGCCATTTAATTTCCTGTAATTCCTCAACTCAATTTTTGCTTAGCTCAACTAGAACATTCCTCTAATTAAAGTTGCTTGCCCAATCAATCCCTGTCAGATTCGACCTCACTCTATTGTGAGTTTTTACTTGACGACAATTCGGTATACTTGCCGAGAGAAATTTGTTGAGAGACAAGTTTCCGTGCATCACTCCACCCGGAGCTATGAGGAAAGAATGAACCAACAAGACCTAGGATTTGATGAAATCCTCAATGAGATCTGTGTGCTGAATGTGCAATGGATAAATGACAAGGATGGGAGGCTCAACCAGCTGAGAAGAAGGGATTTGAGCCCCTGAGCTAGAGGGTGGCGGGATTTTGTGAGAAGGTCTCTAATTCCCACATCCAACACTTCAGAGATAACTAAAGAGAGAGCTGTGCTCATATACAGCATAATGAAGGGAGAAAATGTCAATGTTGGGGAGTTGATTGCCAACAACATCAACAAAGTGCTAAAAAGCACCAAAGATAGCTCAAGGTTAGCATTTCCTAGCATCATCCAAAGGCTGTGTGATGAAGCAGGGGTGGAGAAAATTATTGATGAAGTATTAGTGGAATAAGAAAAGCCTATAACTGCCAAGAAGATGGCAAAAGTGGTGGCTGTCAACCCACTTGAGACGAGAAGGGAGCACAGAGCTCATGCTCATATGCCACAAGGGCAACCACAACATGAAGAAGGGGTTGAGTAGCAACCATACCACCTAGCACTTCAACTACCACCATACCAACAATACCAACAATTTCCTGAAGGATTCAACTAGGAACAACTGCAAGGAGACGTACACCAAATTAAAGGAGACCTACATCATCTGATAGAGGATGTCAACCAACTCAAGGATAATCAACAAAAGCAATGGGACCAAGTGAATGAGAACATACAACACCTCCAGGGGAGCTTGGAACAATTGAAGGAGCAATAAGATCAAATCAATTGGGGACAATGCAAGGCATCTTAGGAATAATTTTGAAGCAACAATAACGCCAAATGGAGAACCTTGTTGAGTTTAGGCATCTTTATGAAGCCAAAACCGTAGCAAGAGGGGAATATAATTGCTATGGACAAACAAAATTGAGCTACTTGTGCAATGCAGTGGCCGACATGAGTCCCAATTATCCTACCTATATGCAGAAGATGGAGGAGCTCACTGTAAGGCAGGAAGAAATCGCATACCAGCACAAAGAAAATGTGAAATCCTAGATGAGAAGGTTGGGATTTTGGAAGCCCAAGGACAAAAAGGCACAAGAAGGATCCTCCAAGAAAGATGACTCTTTCCCCTCCAAAAAGAAAGAAAAAAGGGAAAGGGCCAATGAACTGAAGGTGCTCAAGGTTGTTGACTCCCATGGTTGACACTCTCTAAATTCTGAATTTCGTTTAAGTTTTTCCTTATGTTTTAATTTCTGTTTAAGAATAAGACTAGGATAGTTTATGTTTAATGCTTAGTTTTTTTTATGCCCTGAAGTCTTTTGTGAGTCCTTTGAATTACAAGAAAGAAAATGCAATGCTATTCTAAGTCTTTTTAACATCAATAAAAGAATAGTTTGTGTCCATAAGAGTTGTTGTGAGTTGTGCAAGAACAAGAGTAAAAGAGACTAAGAGCAAGAGAGGCCATTCAAAAACTAAGAGACAAGGAAGTAAGTGTAGAACTTGAATGAACTGAAAAGAAAATAAGTCATGAAAGGCAACTAGTCTTAGAAGGCATGACAAGTAATGGCTAAGGGGTGTCCCTTGAATATCTATAGAACCAAGAAGAAGTAAGCAACAAAGACCCAAGGCTCTGAACATCAACTACTAGGATGGAAAGAAACATTAAATAGCTTAACAGAGTGGAAGCCCTAGTAGATGCTTGTGGTGAAGATTTGTCAAGAAAAGAGACCTGGGCAAGTAAATTCTTAGGGGTGTTTAAATACCTAGTACCCTAAAGCCAACTGGTTTGGAAGTGGTAATTGAAAGCCTAACTAAAGGGTTGTCTTAAGACAAAACACTTATACTTGAAAGAAAAAAAAATTAACAAGGAAAGAACAACCAGAAGAGAATGAAATAACTCTTACCACTTCAAGGTAATAATCAATAAAAAGGGCCCCTGGAGCTTATACTTGAAAGAACCCTCAAGGATCTAGGAGTTCTTTGTGGCATTGAAGCAAAAATATGCATACATGTGTTAAACACTTAGTCCTATCCTTAGTCATGTTTGCATCCATTCAAGGTCAAGTCTCAATTCATATAAGCAAAGCTTAAGTTTGGTGTTGTGATGACTTACATCATCTACTTTTTTTTCTTGTCCAAAAAGAACCACAAAAGAGCATAATCTAATTTAATCATTGCAATTTAGGAGTTAATTGATGAATATTATAGTACATTCCTTTGAAATGGGGCTATGCTAAATTTCAGGTGAAAAAGAGCTACAAAAAAGGAAGAAAAACAACAAAACAAGCTGGGCGTGTGAAACTGGCGTGCCACATAGAACAAATGCCACAAAATTGTATAGGCGTGGCACGCCAGGAGCTGGGCGTGACACGCTAGTGTAGTTTTCTAGAGAGAAATAATGAAGTCAACTAAAGGGGCGGGGCACGCCAGGAGCTGGGCATGGCACGCCTAACCCCTCACATACTATGGGCGTGCCACTTGAGCCATGGGCGTGGAACGCCAGTTCATCACTCCAGAAGGGACCATCACCTGGGCGTGCTACTTGGTATCGAAGGCATGGCATGCCAGCTTCAAAAGTCACTTTGGTGTGCCACTTGAAGAGCCAAGCATGGCATGCCAAGCTTAAAAGAGCCACACTAAAGGGGCATGCCACTTGAGCATCAAGAAGTGGCACGCTAGTACAAATTTCCAGAGACAAAGACAAAGGACCAAGCATTAGGCATGCCACTTGGTATTGAAGGTGTGGCACGCCAGCTCTCATCCTCACTTGGGCGTGCCACTTGAGCATCCAGGCGTGGCATGCCAACACTCAAGGAAGCCAAAGGAAAGCTGGGCGTGCCACTTGATATCGAAGGCATGGCACGCCAGCTCTAGAATTTCACTTGGTCGTGCCACTTGAAGGACCAGCCGTGGCATGCCAATTACTGGACTAAGGCAAAATTTTGGGCGAGGTACGCCAGAAGCTAGGCATGGCACGCCAGTTATATTTTCCAGAGAGGGAGATAGGAGGCAAACCATATGGGCGTGCCACTTGGTATCGAAGGCGTGGCACGCCAGCTCTAGAATTTCACTTGGGCATGCCACTTGAGTCTCAGGCGTGGAACGCCAGCATCACCAATCAACCAAGAGAAGACCTGGGTGTGCCACTTGAGTTCTGGGCATGGCACGCCAGCGAAGGAGCCAGGCACACAAATGGGCATGGCACGCCAGACCCTGGGCGTTCCACGCTAGTTCAGTTTTCCAGAGAGAAAGACCAAGCACACATAATGGGTGTGCCACGCTAGTTCACCTTTCCAGAAACAAGAAGAAGAGGGAGAAAGCCTGGGTGTGCCACTTGAGGTCGAAGGCGTGGCACGCCAGGGTATCTGAGGTTTTAAAAAGGCCTGGGCATGCCACTTGAGGTCGAAGGCGTGGCACGCAGGGCTACACAAGTGCTTAAAGGACCCTGGGTGTGCCACTTGGGCTTGAAGGCATGGCACGCCAGGGAGGCCAATAAAGGAAGGCGTGCCACTTGAAGAGTTGGGTGTGCCACGCCAAGCCAGATTTAGAGCTGGGCGTGGCACGCCACTGAAACGCCAGTCACACGCCAGCTGGGAGATCACTTTTATTGAGTTTCTTTTCCCTCCAAATTGTATTTTTCTTTTCACTTTTGTGTTTTCTTTATTTTCTAGTGCTATGAGTAGTATAAATAACCCCTGAAAGTACTGAGAAAATGGGTTAAGCAGTTAGGAAGCTAAGTTGTAGAGTAGAGTTTTTAGTTTCATTTACTTTTTCACTCTATCATCTCTTGTATTCTTCTCTGAGCTATGAGTAGCTAAATTCCCTCTCATTGAGAGAGGGAGCTCTGTTGTACTTGATGGATTAATAATAGTAAATTTCTTCTTCTTTTCATCTTCTCTTTGATTTGCTAGAAGGAATTTCGTTTTAATGTTAGTGTTCAATCATCTTGGAAAAGAGATTGAATGAAAAATGGGTTTCATGGGAACCTTGGAAAAGGAATCATGAAACCAAGCTAGAAATCCCTTCTCACACTTGAGTAGGATTTGGGTTTTGGTGTTTGGATATGGTGACATATAATCCTCCCTCTACTTGGACCTATGATGATGTGTGGTATAATCAGGGACCAAGCATATCTCTCTTCATGAGCAATTAGACCAAGGAATTGGCTATTGATCAAGATTTGAGAGATTGAGTCACCAAGGAATTAGGGCTCAATCAATCATGATTGCCAAGAGGTCAATGAGTTGCATGATTGAAGAGGATATGAGCTGGATTTAATCCAAAGAGACAACATCTTCTGATATCAATGAATTCCCCTATTCTCATCTTCCACATTCTTTATAGCTTTCTTTACATTCTGCAAATCCCCATTCCCATTTACAATTAAATCATTTATGTTTCTGCACTTTACTGCTTTTATTTACCTTTGAGACATTTATGTTTCTGCCCATTTATAATTCTGCAATCACAATCTATTCTGTTTAGCTTGACTAATTCACCAATTGATTAAAATTGCTCAAATCTACCAATCTTTGTGGATACGATCCCACTCCACTGTGGGTTATTACTTGACGATAATTTTGGTGTGCTTGCCAAAAGAACGGATTCGTCAATTTTTGTATGGGGAGCGAATTCGACTCATCAATCATCACTTTTCTTGCAAGTTTGTAAAATCATTAATAACTCAATTCAATTGTGGGTTTGGCTTGGTTGTAATACCTTTAGCCCTTATGCTATATTGGTTTTCTTGGGAATTGATTTATTTTGACTAAGTAGTGGCATTTATTTAGATAGTTGAATTTAGATAGGTTGCATATAGTTTATTTACATTGAATAAATGATAGTACCCTTGCCTCTTTCTTGGTTAATCATGAGGACATGCTTGGTTTAAGTGTGGGGAGATTTGATGCACCACTATTTCGTGGTAGATTTTGTGCTTAATTTAGGTGGATTTCATCCATTATTCCCACATTTATTCAATGAAATGGCATGGTTTCATGATTGCTTCCTAAATCGTGTTTAAGTGTAAAAACATGCTTTTTAGGCCCTTAATTTGCTAATTTTAATTCACCTTTGATTCCACTAGATGCCTGGATGTGTTTTGTTAGTGAATTAAGGTTGAAAAGGCTAGGAAAGGATCAAAGGAATGAAAAGAAAGGCATGCAAGTGGAGGAATCATGGAAAATCAAGGATTTGGAGTGCTTACACCGACGCGCACGCGTAGTAGACGCACACGCGTGGACAGCAAAAAGCAAAGCGACGCTGATAAACCCATATTTTATGATATATTTTGTGCTTAATTTGAGTGATTTATTCAATCCTTCACCCACTTATTCATATTAATTGCATGGTTTTACTTTCCCTTCCTTATTATGTGATGCATGTGAAAAACATGTTTCCTAAGCTTTAAAATTAATTTTTTTAATTACCTTTATTTCCATTCAATGCCGTGATTAGTGTGTTGAATAGTTTTAGATTTTCTAAGGCAGAATGACTTAAGGGATGGAAAAGGAAACATACAAAAATGGAAGGAAAGCACAAAACGGAGCTTCTGAAGTAACTGGCATCCACGCGATTGCATGGACGAAGCGATCGCGCACCAAGCGCGAATCAGCAGCGACGCAGCCGCATAACTGACGCAACCACGCACCTTAAGCAGAACGCACATGACGCGGTCGCATGACTGACGTGACCGCGTGGCAAACAAATGCTCCGAATGACGCGACCGCGTGATCCACGCGGACGCGTGACAGAGGCCACACACCAGAAATTGCAGAAAACGCTCATAGCGAATTCTGAAGCCCTTTTTGGCCCAAATCCAAGTCCAGAAGGCATAGACCAGAGGTTACAAAGTGGGGGAACGCATCCATTCAAAGGGAGCTCGCCAATTTTTACTTTCCATGATTTAGATTTAGTTTGAGAGAGGTTCTCTCCTCTCTATTTTAGGATTAGGATTAGGATTTAGGACTTCTCTTAGTTTGTAAGAGTGACTCTCGATCCAGGTTTAATATTTACTTCAATGCTTTTATTCGTACCTATAAATGTTGCCAACTTGACTTTGAATCCTTTCCATGTTATGATTTGAATTAATGATTATTTGAGGTATTTCAGTTATTGATTGCTTTCTCCTTAATTTATGTTACCATTGCTTTCTATCTAAGGACATTTTTATTCCAACACTTTTACTGTTTCCCTTTTGGTCTTGGTTAAGAAATCAGTAACTCAACATTATTAAACTCAGCATAATTGATAATCGTTATCTTGCTAATTGAACTGAACTTCAACAATCCCAACTTTTTCTTAGGAAATAAATAGGATTCGAAGGTCAAATTAATTAGTCCCTTGACTTTCCTTTACTTTAGTAAAGGTTAACTAAGTGGAATATAGATTCAACTTTCATTATTGTTGAGAGAGATAACTAAGTTGGATTTCCAATTTCTCTTACCTTGCCAAAAGATTGCTTTACAGTATTTATTTACTTTAATTGCCATCTACTTCACCTGTCATTTAAATCACTTGCTTCTCACCTTCTAAACCCCGATTACAACCTTTATAGCCAATAATAAGAACATACTTCCTTGCAGTTCCTTGAGAAGACGACCCGAGGTTTGAATACTCGGTTAACAATTTTTAAAGGGGTTTGTTACTTGTGACACCCAAAAACGTTTGTAAGAACAGTTGATTGCTTGGTTTAGTAACTATACTTACAACCAGAGTTTATTATAACTTCTAAACCATCAATCTTCAGTTCTTTCAAAATGGCGCCGTTGCTGGGGAACTGCTAACGTGTGCCTTATTATTGGTTATTGTAAATATTTTTCTTTTGCTTGTTTATTTATTTTTCCTTTTTCATCTTTATTTGCTACCATGAATTCTCACCCCTCTCGCTTTGAGTTTGGTTCTAACTTTGTTGAAGGAAATAGAAGTTACAGCAGGAATATACATCAAGATCAGACCAATCAAGGATGGATGGAGCCAAGAGGATTTAATCAACCCTTTAGGCAGCAACACCCTCCAAGATATCCTGGACAAAGACCATTCTACCGTGCATACCCAGCTGAAAGATATGGTGGACAACCTTGTAACTACCAACAAGCCCCACCCCGTGCATATAAACCATCCTTTCAACATAACCTCGAACCACCACACTCACAAGCTTTTCTTCACCATTCGCCACCATATGATCCTTCCTTACCCCAGTACCAATCCAATCACTCCCAATCACCACCACTTTCCTATGTATCATGCCCAAGTCCGGCAACCCGAGAAGCAGAGGTTTGCCTAAAGAAAACAATAAATAAATTTCAAACAACCATTCGACAACTGGAGCAAGTAGTAATTCAATGGGTTTCTAGACGCTCAAATACACAAGGATCAGCATGTGAACAGTCTAACAAAGAGCGTAGCATGAAGCAAATAGCAGAAACTCCAGTGGATAAGACAGAGAACGAATTCGTACTAGAACAAGTAGAAGAAGCTGTCATTGTTCAAGAAGAAGAGTTGGTTGAATATCTAGGAAATGCTGAACATCCATGGGAATCCAGAACTGAGGAGAACTACGTCAAGGAAGCTACAGTTGATGCTAAGGAGGATATTGTACAATCTCCAAGGCAAGTTGTTTATGAAGAATCAGACGGAATAACCCAGGACACAAATTCCCTTGATGATGATAGTCACAAGTCAAATTCTCTTAGTAATGAACTTGCATCCGCAAGTGAATTCTCTGAGATCGAAGAATCTTTCCCAAGTGAATATGAAGATGATGCGGAGGTAGATTTCTCTCAACCTCCAATCTATGACTCAAGTGATATGGAAGACATAGAAGACTTCGACCAGGGTGATACTACATTTGAAGACTCTTACAAGGAAGTGGAGAAATTCACAGAAGAACCCAAGGGAGTAGAACTTTCAGAACCACCAGAAACACCTATCCCAAGGCCGTTACCACCTAATACAAGCTTCAAGTGGGTACAATCCTTAACCTATAACTTTACTTATTCTCTTGAATATGGTTTGCTTGAAACAGATGGCCAGCTTAGAGCTCTTTGCGGCTTCAAGAGTAAGAGGGAAATGGCTCGTACTCAGAGTTGGTGCACAAGGTTCAAGAAGGTTCCACACTTCACCTCGAAGTACACGGATTGGTATCATGCTCCATTGCATGGATCACGGAGAACGTTTGGTCACCATGGTGAGATTCTACTTTCTAAACCGCCCGGATGGAAACATATAGATCAAGACGGAGGCGGATTTAATAGCAAAACTTGGGATCCTGGAATCTATTCTGACATTCGTCACCCCGGGAGACTGAAAATTTGTCTGAAGCTGCTCAGAAGCTTTACATGCCTAGTATGGGACCCCGGAGGCTATTGGCATTCCAAGCACTGGTGGAGATTTCTGGATGAATTTAAACATAAGCCACCATAACAGGAAGCCCTTCCAATGTCCAACTTAAGGACTTTAACTAAAAGTGCTAGGTGGGAGACAACCCACCATGGTATGATCGTTCCTTTTGCAATTTTAATTTTATTTTGTTTTGTTTGTTTTTGAATTTTATTTTTATTTTATTAAACCTGGAATCATGCACAGCATTCACGTTAAGCATTGCATCCTGCATTCAAAAAAAAAAAGGGATGCACGACACGACCGCATGCCCCATGCGATCGCGTCATACTGCGAATACACTATCCACGCGACCGCGTCATCCACGTGGCCGCGTGCCTTAGAGATCGGCGTCAAAAATCCAACATCCAGAGAGTTAGGCTGGAATCGTGCGGCCCTTGTGCGTTTTGCACGAATTGGCCCACGCGATCGCATGCCCCATGCGATCGCGTCACTTGCACAAAACCAATCCCACGCGACCGCGTGAGCGACGCGATCGAGTCGCATGGATTGCACAACACCCTAGGACGAGATAGAGAGTTGCGCTGAAACGGTGCTGGAGTCGTACGTTTAGCACAATGTCCAGCGATGCGATCGCGCGACCCACGCGATCGCGTCATCCCCTTTCTTACCTCTCTCACGCGATCGCGCGACCTACGCGATCACGTCACCCCCATTTTCACCCCCACCACGCGACCGCGTCCCCCACGCGATCGCGTGGATTTGAAAATATAACCCCCAGCCACGTGAACCCTATCAGTCGCGCAGCCCCCCCAACCCTCTTCTCCCTCTCTTCCTCCTCTTCTCTCAACCACCACCCAGCCACCATTGCCGCCGTCCCGACCACCACCCAGACGCCGCCGCCGTCCAGACACCGCCGCCGTACCACCCCCTCCCCTTCTTTCTTCTTCTTTCTTCCTCTCTTCTCTATTCTCTGTGACTGCCCTCCGCGACCACCACCCACCACCGCCGGCCATCCAGCCGCGCCCTCCGCCATCCACACGCAACCCCCCTCCCTTCCTCTATCAATTACCCTAAACCCTATCCCCATTACCCCCTTCTCCACTGCCCCCCTCCGCCGCCACCGCGCCGCCATCCCCTCCACCGCGCCGGACGCCGTCGCAGCCACCACCCAGCCGCTTTCTTACCCCATTCTACTCCTCACGCCTACCAGGTTCCGACGAACACCGCCTTCCTATCCTTTGCATTTATTTTACAATTTTTTCTGTTTCTGTTCATAATTAGGATAGATAGATATGCATGTTGTAGTGGATTTTTAGGTTGTTAGGTAGCTTAGACTGTGGTTAGTGGATCTAGGTCTGTTTACTTGCACTGTTCATGCTTCTGTTTTATCAAAACTGCAATTCTGCTGTTCCTGTGACCTTGTTCATATGCTGTGATTTCCTACATTCGCTGCTAGTTAATCTGACTTTTCATATTTCTATTAATTATGGATAATTGCAGCAAGTTTTTAATTCATATGAACTGCCTTGTTTGCTGTTTATTTTTCGGGACAATCCAATTTTAGCCGGAATGCTACCCAAATTTTTTGTGAATTGTTTTCGTTCATGTTTTGGTTTGGCAATCTAAACTCTGTTGTCATCTGCCCTACCCAAACCACTTCATGAATGCTACGGCAGACTTTCTTATCCTCTTTGATTTCCTAGTTTATAAACTGCATCTGTGATATTCTGATTCCAATTCTTGCTTTCTTTATATCTCTTTGAATCAACATCACCCTGTTTTCCTTGTTCGGTTGTGAGTTAATTCTAGTCATAATTGTGAATTCTTGTTATATGGGATATTTTCTTTATGCCACTTACCTTAACCCACATTTTCCTAACTCACTAATTTTAATTTAATAACTTCTTTTTCAAATTCTAACATTACTAACCTTTTCAAAATCTCTTTTCTGATTTTTTTTACTTTCCTCTAACTTTCTAACCATGGCATAATGACAATTTTTCTATTTAACTTGAATTCTGATAAATTTTGGATTGTCAATTCTTCCTTTCCAAATTTTAAACTACTAAACAATCCTTAATGCATTTACTTGACTCATTTACCTCATTCTAATTCTCCTTTACCGCTTTGAGTTTTCTTTGTTTGAATTGCCTATTTGCTTCCCTATTTTTATCCATCTCCTGGTTTCCCATTTTTCAGGATGTCTGCCTCCCAGAGGAAAGGAAAAGGCAAGGCTACTGGCAAGCGCAAGAGAGGAGATTCCTCCCAGTCCATCATTGCCCTCATGCATGATTCCTCATGGCGGGAGAAGAACTTTACACAGCAGGAAAAAGTTGACCAGCTGCTCCTTGCAGCTGATCCAATAAAATTTGCAAACCGGTACTGTGAGCTGAAGTACCCGGCTTTTGCAAACTCCAGGAATCTATACCTGGAGAGAACTCTGAAGATTCCAGAAGCACTCTAGCAGTACACCACTGAGCAAATCAAGCAAAGGGGCTGGTTCTTTCTGGAGAGAACACTGACAGAGGTTAACACATCTTGGGTCCGGGAATTCTACTGCAACTACTACCTCACCACCCTAGATGTCGTACACCTGAGAGGAAAACAAATTCTGGTCACTAAGGAGGCCATCGAGGACATTCTCCAGCTCCCAGCCAAGTCCGATCAGCCTGATGGTTATTCAAAGGCTGAGGAGGACATGCGCCTGATGCAGTTTGATTGGGATGCTGTAAAGGCACGGATAGCTCTCGACCCGACTGTTCCTTGGGAGATGGGTCAGGACACCACCATGCCTAGAGGGATCAAGAGGGCATACTTAAATGATGAGGCTCGGTTATGGCACCAGATCTTGAGCAATTATGTGATGCCGAGTACTCATGAGACGGAGATCCCGGCTGCTATGATCACCCTCCTATGGTGTGTGCTTGAGGGTAAGGACCTTTATCTACCACGCTTTATCCGGCATTATATGGCCAGGGTCCACGTCCGAGGCACCCTCCCTTTTCCGCACCTGGTTACACAGCTAGGCCGTCGAGCTGACGTGCCATGGGAGGATGCCGATGAGAGACCACCAGCGGCGGACTGCAGGAAGATCATTCCTCATAGCAGGAACTTCCTAGCCTTGGGCTACAGACCACCACCCTTCACTGTTACTGATGAGACAGCCCCACCGTCTGCTGGACCCTCTTCATCCACAGCTGGCACTGTTGCCCCTGGTGCTACCACTGCACCCCCACCTGCCTCTTAGCCCGTATACCGCCTCGTGTACCGCCTATTCCGACAGCTTGATCAGATGGAGCACCGTAACCGGCGCCGGTATGAGAGATTGGAGCACCGCAGCCAGCGACGCTATTCGCATCTGAAGCTGATGATCCGACAGGGTGGTGAGATCCCCTCTGAGCCCGACACACCATCTGAGCTATCAGAGGAGGAGGAGGATGAGCACGAGGAGGAGACTCATTTCCAGGAGGAGACCCATCAGCAGGCAGCCATAGAGCAGGCCGCCCCGCATCAGGAGGTTACACATCAGATTGAGGCTGCAGATCCGGAGATCCCAATCCAGTCAACACCGCCTCTACAGCAGCCAGACCCTTAGCCCACCACCACCACCGAGCCTCCAGCTACCATCCCTACCAGTGATGACACCCCTTCACACCCGGCTTGACTGAGCATCAGGGACAATGCTTCATTTTAAGTGTGGGGAGGTCGCCATCTCTGGCGTTTTATTTTGGTGAACCACTACATCTCTTTTTCTTTTATTTTGGATAATTTTCTGTAGTTTTCTTTTTTTTCTGAGTACTTATACATTGCTGCTTTTATGTATTTTTACTCTATTTTTGCATTTTGCATTTTTAGTTCATATTTTTAGTTATTTAGTTTAGTTTGCAATTCTGACTTATTAGTGGATTAATTAGTATAGTTTACCCTTTTTGGCATAAGATAGCATAGTTAAATTGAAAAATATAAAAAGGAAGTAAGCTAGGAAATTGAACATAACAGATTTAAATCCATAAACCTTGTATATATAGCATTACATCATATAGTTAATGTGACAACATTTCATCAAGGAGGAACATTAAAACTTTAAAGGCTACCCTAAATAATTTTTTTATGAGAATAATGGAAATTTTTAACTAAACCTGCATAACATATATAAATGATATATGATGCTTGAGTTAGAGAACACACAGCCTGTGAGTATTGAGCTTAATTGTATGGTTACATTCAAACCATAATTTCATTCCTGTGTGTTTCGCTTATTTTTATTCTGATGTTCTTTACTTTGCTTTAATCTATATGTCCAATTATAGAATATAGATACATGCCAAAAGAATGATTGAGGCCATCATTTGATTTTAGCTCACTTACCCCAAAATAACCTACCTTTCACATCACCCTTGTTAGCCCCCTTGAATCCTTAGTTAGCTTAAGATAGAAAATTATGAATAGATTAAAATGTGAGAAACCTATTGGGAACATGGATGATAGAAACAAAAGGTAGAAAAGTTGAAAGAAATAAAATAATTCAGAAAATTTGGGAAGCATGCTCATGAGTAATCAAAGTGATCAATTACCATGTGCATTAAAAAAAAAAAAAGAGTTATTTTTCAGCATTTAATAAAAGGGGATACAAAAGAATTCCCCAATGCAAAATAAAAGCAATGCACATGGGATAAAAATAAAATTGAAACATGAGCATGTAACAACAAGTGGGATAATATGGGAAAATTGGTAAAGAAGCTTGTTCTACTAAATATGTATGTTAGGTGAGATCTTAGTCTAATTAAGGATTCACTTATTAGCTCACTTAGCCTTATACATATATCCCTACCTTTACCTTGGCCCCATTACAACCTTAACTAAAGACCTCATGACTTTTGGTATGACTTTACTCTATAATTGTTGATCGGTTAGATGAAGAACAAAGTTATAGAAAGTAAGAATAAAAAGAAAAGTACAATATGTTTTCATTTCTAGTGGTAATTGTCCGTAAAAACTGAACTCAAAATTTTTTTTCTAATATAAAAAATTAATTATAAAATAATTATCATAGAAGGAAGTCGATTTTTCTTTTTTCAACGTTCTTTAATTATAAATAGTTGAAATAAATATTAGTAATACCCAATTCCAATTTCAGTTCCATTTTAATGATTCTTGCCACCGGCTAGACCTCAAAATAGTAACAATAAATGATAACCTTTCAGAAACTCCTTTTCAGCCTCAAATTGAAGCTACTATAATTTTTTACCATTTCTTTTCTTTTATTTTTCTCCTACAATGTAAGTGTTGTAGCTTTTAATTTTTTGTTAATTTTTATTTTAGCCAATATACGCTTCAAATGCTATGTATATATAGCACAGGGTCATTCCAGTTGTCCAATCTATCAATCACTAATATTAATCCCAAACAACAATTATAGAGTGACTAGAGGGTAAACACAAAATCCAGTGAGGGTTCAATAACTCATCAACATATATCTGTGCTTAATTTACTAATTGTTTTGCAAGTTTTTACAATATTTTTATTTTCCATCTCATTTGCTAAAATGCTTTATTATTTAAGGGTTAGCTATATATATATATATATATATATATATATATATATATATATATATATATATATATATATGACTCCTTGAGAATGTGAATTAATTTGACTACATGTAAGCTTTATATATGAGTGGATAAATCGGAATTGCATGACTCATTTAGGTAGATGCATTTAGAATAGATTGCATTGCATAACATTCCACCACTTTAACCTTACTCTTTACCTTGGATTTAGCATGAGGACATGCTATTGTTTAAGTGTGGGGAGGTTGATAAACCCATATTTTATGATATATTTTGTGCTTAATTTGAGTGATTTATTCAATCCATCACCCACTTATTCATATTAATTGCATGGTTTTACTTTCCCTTCCTTATTATGTGATGCATGTGAAAAACATGTTTCCTAACCTTTAAAATTAATTATTTTAATTACCTTTATTTCCATTCGATGCCGTGATTAGTATGTTGAGTAGTTTCAGATTTTCTAAGGCAGAATGACTTAAGGGATGGAAAAGGAAACATACAAAAATGGAAGGAAAGCACAAAACGGAGCTTCTAAAGAAACTGGCATCCACGCGATCGCATGGACGAAGCGATCGCGCGCCAAGCGCGAATCAGCAGCGACGCGGCCGCATGACTGACGCAATCGCGCACCTTAAGCAGAACGCACATGACGCGGTCGCATGACTGACGCGACCGCGTGGCAAAGAAATGCTCCGAATGATGCTACCGCGTGACCCATGCGGACGCGTGACAGAGACCACGCACCAGAAATTGCAGAAAATACTCATAGCGAATTCTGAAGCCCTTTTTGGCCCAAATCCAAGTCCAGAAGGCATAGACCAGAGTTTACAAAGTGGGGGAACGCATCCATTCAAAGGGAGCTCGCCAATTTTCACTTTCCATGATTTAGATTTAGTTTGAGAGAGGTTCTCTCCTCTCTCTTTTAGGATTAGGATTAGGATTTAGGACTTCTCTTAGTTTGTAAGAGTGACTCTCGATCCAGGTTTAATATTTACTTCAATATTTTATTCGTACCTATAAATGTTGCCAACTTGACTTATGAATCCTTTCCATGTTATGATTTGAATTAATGATTATTTGAGGTATTTCAGTTATTGATTGCTTTCTCCTTAATTTGTGTTACCATTGCTTTCTATCTAAGGACATTTTTATTCCAACACTTTTACTTTTTCCCTTTTGGTCTTGGTTAAGAAATCAGTAACTCAACATTATTAAAATCAGCATAATTGATAATCGTTATCTTGCTAATTGAACTGAACTTCAATAATCCCAACTTTTTCTTAGGAAATAAATAGGATTTGAAGGTCAAACTAATTAGTCCCTTGACTTTCCTTTACTTTAGTAAAGGTTAACTAAGTGGAATATAGATTCAACTTTCATTATTGTTGAGAGAGATAACTAAGTTGGATTTCCAATTTCTTTTACCTTGCCAAAAGATTGCTTTACAGTATTTATTTACTTTAATTGCCATCTACTTCACCTGTCATTTAAATCACTTGCTTCTCACCTTCTAAACCCCGATTACCACCTTTATAGCCAATAATAAGAACATACTTCCTTGCAGTTCCTTGAGAAGACGACCCGAGGTTTGAATACTCGGTTAACAATTTTTAAAGGGGTTTGTTACTTGTGACACCCAAAAATGTTTTTAAGAACGGTTGATTACTTGGTTTAGTAACTATACTTACAACGAGAGTTTATTATAACTTCTAAACCATCAATCTTCAGTTCTTTCAAACGCGTATGCGTGACCCACACGTACACGGCGATGCTTGCACGTGGCTTCATTAAAGTGAAAACGCTGGGGGTGATTTCTGGGTTCCCAAGCCCAAATCCAACTCACTTCTGGGCCTATTACATGCAGAAATCAAGAGAAGTCAAAAGGGGAGAACACATATTTTTGTTTAGAGTTAGTTTCTAGAGAGAGAAGCTCTCTCTTCTCTCTAGAATTAGGTTAGAGGTAGATTAGGATTTCTTAGATCTAGGTTAAATTCTTGCTTTGATTTACTTTGCCTTTACAATTTCTTGTTCTTCTACCTTTACTCTCTCTAGTTTAGCATTTAATTCTTGTAATTCTTCACTTTGTTGTTGAACTCTTGTTTCTTCTATTTTTTCCTTAATGCAATTTATGTTTCATGTTCTTTTATTGTTGAATTGATTTGTTGTTGTTAATTCCCTTGCAATTGAGTAGTTGTAGATTTATTTCTCTTGCAATTTAACTTTGCTTTCCTTTTATGCTTTCCAAGTATTTGAAAAAATGCTTGGAAGGATACTAGAGTAGATTTTTCTTCTTTTGGCTTTGGTTGAGTAATTGGAGTCTCTTGAGTTATTCATGAACGGATTTTTGCTAGTAAAGAATTCACAATAAATCCTCGTTCTAAGTATAGTTTTTAAACTAACAATAATCCTTTCATACAAAAGTTTTGGTTGTCACTTAAGAAAACCCAATAAAAATAAACCAAAGTATTTAAACCTCGGGTCGTCTCTCAAGGAATTGTAGGGAGGGGTGTAGTTATTATTGGTTATGGAATTTTCTGAGTAATTTTTGAATGAGGAATGGAAAAATAAATGATTATAAATTAAAGCAATGAAAATTAACAAGAGGTTTTATGTAATTAAAATAAAAATCCTTGACTGGGAGAAGATTAATTGGAAGTTCTATCCTTGTTGGATTTTCCAAGATTAATAGTAATAGGTTGTTGTTTCTACTTGGTTGCCCTTACCAAATAAAGGAAAGTTAAGTAGGGAGCCAACTTCTATTCACAAGTCCTAATCCTCTCCCTTGGGAAGGATTAGCATTAGTGGCCAGAGAGCTAGCCAACAACTTCCAATTACAATTTAACTCTTGAGTATTCCAACTCAAGGTCTCCAAATATTAATCAACTCCAAATTCAAGTTGGAAGCCTACTCCATTGACATGGATGCCAATTTCGCATACATGTAAAGGGAGTAGAAAGAAGACATGATAATTAAAATTGAATTGAGATAAGCAAGCAAACAAGAAATTAAATGGAAAAATACTCTTTGCATTAATAAATTAATAATAGAAGAAGATAAACTAAAATAATAGAATAAATAAAAAGTAGAAGAAAACTAAATTAAAGGAACATTGAACCTGAACCAAAGGGGAAATTGAAAGAAGAAAATCCTAAATGCTAAAACCTAGAGAGAGGAGAGAGCCTTTCTCTCTAGAAACTACATCTAAAACCTAAAATTATATGTTATTGAATGAATGTTGTGATTCCCCCTCTCTGTAGCCTCTAATATGTGTTTTATGGGCCAAAAACTGGGTCAAAAGTAGCCCAGAAATTGCCCCCAGCATTTTCTGATACGTCCAGCACGTGGCTCTGTCACGCGTACGCGTCGTCCATGCGTACGCGTGGATTGAACTTTCGCCAGGTGACACATACGCGTGATCCATGCGTGTGCATCACCTAACAGCATGGAAACTATGGCAAATTATATATAATTTCGAAGCCTCGGATGTTAGCTTTCCAACGCAACTAAAATCACCTCATTTGGACCTCTGAAGCTCAAGTTATGGTCAGTTAAGTACGAAGAGGTCAGGCTGGACAGCTTAGCAATTCCTTCAATTTCTTGTATTCCTTCGACTTTTGCATGCTTCCTTTCCATCCTCTAAGCCATTCCTACCCTGTAAACCCTGAAATCACTTAACACACATATCACGGCATCGGATGGTAATAAGAGAGCATTTAACTTAGCAAATTTAAGGCCAAAGAAGCATGTTTTCAGTCATAGCACAAAATTAGGAAGGAAAATGTAAAACATGCGAATTATATGGATAAGTGTGAGTTTAGTGGATAAAATCCACTCAATTAAGCATAAAATGTACCACGAAATAGTGCCGCATCAGTTATCAAACTCTAGTCTTTCCTTAGGATTTGACTAGGACTTGTGGACTCAAGTTGATTTATCCACTTGACTTTCCTTCATAGTTAGAGGTTGACTAAGTGGGAGCAATGGACAATTATTGTCTCAATTGATGATGATAATGAGGATAGGACTTCTAATTCCCATACCTTGCGAAGAGCTTTCTTAGCTATTAGTTTAATTCTTGCCATTTACTATTCATGTCCCTTATCCAAAACCCCAAAATATACATCTCATAACCAATAACAAGAACACTTCCCTGCTATTCCTTTGAGAGACGACCCGAGGTTTGAATACTTCGGTTATTTTTATTGGGGTTTGTACTTGTGACAAATAATTTTTTGCATGAGAGGATTATTTGTTGGTTTAGAAACTATACTTGCAACGAGATTTCAATTGTGAAATTCTATACCATCAAAAATCCACTCATTAGTTGAGTATTGGAAACTCTTGAGTTGTCTAAATCTCTTGTTGATTGGTAATTGAAGGTTGCTAGTTAGCTTGAATTTCACTAAATTTTGTCTTTCACTATGAGTTGACTAGGACTTGTGAACTCAAGTTAATTATATTCACTTGACATTCCTTCATTTGTTAGAGGTTAACTAAATGAGAGCAATTTCCACTTGCCATCAAAATTAATGATGATAATGAGGATAGGAATTCCAATTCTCACTCCTTGCCAAGACATTTCTTTGTTGTTAGCTTATTTTCTTGTTATTTACGTTGCTTTCTCATCATCTCAAAACCCCAAAAGAAACTGATGAGCGGATATTTTATACGCTTTTTGGCATCATTTTCATATAGTTTTTGTTATGTTTTATTTAAGTTTTATTATATTTTCACAGGTTTTAGCACAAAATTCATATTTTTTAATTCTACTTTGAGTTGTTGTGTTTTATGATGATTTCAGGTATTTTCTGGCTGAAATTTAGGAGTTTTCGCAACGTCTGATTCAAAGACAGAGAAAGGACTGCAGATGCTGTTAGATTTTGACTTCCATACACTGGAAGGAGCATTTATAGAGCTATAGAAATTCAAATGGCATGCTCTCAACAGCTATAGAAAGCTACCATCCAGGGCTTTCCAGAAATATATAATAGTCCATGCTTTGCTTTGGAAATAAAGGCCCAAAACTGGCGTTCAACGCCGGCCAGCAACCCCATTCCTGGAGTCCAACACCCAAAAGGGAGTAGCTAGCGTGCAACACCCATTCAGGAGCCCAAAGCGGGCATCCAATGCCCCAGGGGGAGTACCAACTCGTGACTTCACTCAAGCTCAGCCCAAACACTCACCAAGTGCGCCCAAAAAGTGGATTTTTGCACTACAAAACTAGTTTATCTTATTTCGGTAATCCTTAGTTACTAGATTAGTATATATCGGAGAAGATCACCCATGTTTAGGATCTTCTACCTCACCCCTTAGCCACTCTACACGTTTTACATTACGTTTCTGTAAGCTATGAGCAACTAAACCTCCTAGGTTAAGGTTAGGAGCTCTGCTGATTCTTATGGATTAATAATATCACTATTCTATTTTAATCTATGCTTGATTCCATTCTAAGATGTATCTTCGTTCTTCATCCTAATGAATTGGGAGTGTAACTTGACCATCATCCGTATTTCACATGGGTTCGTGTAAGCCCATGACGGGATAGTACTAAACCACAAGCTTGGTTATTCATCTCTTAGACGGCTAATCCACGACTTCATTGGGTACTTGGAGACATCAGTGCAGCCGAGGTACGGGGTGATTAGGGCCTTTGTGGTATAGGCTAGAACCAAAGGAGCAGTGTTCTCTGATCCAGAAGATCCAACCTTTTCTGTGGCATTTTGAGTAAGATCACCAGGGGAATAGATTGCTAGAGCATCACCCCGATCAAATTGGATGACCCCTGACCCAGCGTTGGATTTGAAGCAGAGGAGATTAATGACCACTGACTCGGCGTTAATCGTTACAGCCTGCCATGGAATGAGTCAATCAGAAATTGGAGTAGATGGTGAGAAACTTTGATCCAGAAGGAAGAAGCATCTCCGAAGCCTCAACCGTTCTCTCATCACTGATTTCACACCTATCTAGTAACGTTTTATTTATTTATCTGTTTTATGCATTTTTCACAATAACTATCATAATTTCTATCTGACTGACTAAGATCTACAAGGTAGCCATTGCTTGCTAAAACCAACAATCTCCATGGGATCGACCCTTACTCACTTGAGGTATTACTTGGACGACCCGGTATACTTTCCGGTCTATCTATGCGAAACTTGCGGAGTCAATTTCGTGCACCAAGTTTTTGGCGCTGTTGCTGGTATCCTCTAGTTTATCTTTCTTTAAATTTCAAATCATTATCTTATCTTATCTTAATTTTAAAATTCAAATTCAAATCTTTCTCAAATCTTTACCATATCTTATCTTTTCAACTTATTTTCAAATCTTTATCTTATTTTATCTCAATTTCAAAATTCAAAATAAAATCTTTTTCAATTCTTTTCAATTCTTATCTTATCTTGTTGACTTTTCCTATCCAATTTTAAATTTCAAAATTTTTAAAATCAAATCTTTTTCAAATCTCCTATCTTATCTTAATTTCAAATCTTTCTTAATTAGTTACCTATTTTCTCTTCCCTCTTTTTCAAAAATTCCTAACTAATTCATCTCTCTTCTATTTTCGAAAAATTTTTACCTCTTTCTCTTTTTTCTTTTTCGAAAACCACCTTTCAATTTTTAAATCTTGTTAGTTAATTAGCTTTTAATTTCCTTCTGGCTTTTCTAATTTAACAAATAAATAAAATAAAAACAAAAATATTTTAATTCTAGTTTCTCTTTTTTACTTCTTAAATTTTTTAATTCTTTTACCCTTTTATTTGAATTCTTCTTCTCATTCCCCTACACTCATTCTTCTTTCTTCTTCAAATCTCACGGGGAGTTCTCTATCTTTTGACATAGAAACTCCCATTCTGTTTCTTTCTTGTTCTTCTTTTCCTTGTTTATGAGCAGAAATAGAGATAAAGAACCTCTCTTTGATCCTGATCCTGAACCTGAGAGGACCCTAAGGAAGTGTTTACAACAAGTTAAAGCACAACATTCTGGAAGAGACCTCACAGAACTTTTCAAACAAGAAGCTAAAAGTACAAACATGGCAGCCAATCCGAATGATGGAAGAGATGCAAGGAAGGTTCTTGGTGGCTTCACTGCATCCACTTCTATTGAAGAAGTATCTCCATAACTGCCATTAGAGCAAATAACTTTAAGCTTAAGCCTCAGTTAGTCTCTCTAATGCAACTGAATTGCAAATTCCATCGACTTCCACTGGAAGATCCACATCAATTCCTCTCTGAATTCTTGCAAATCTGTGATACTGTTAAGACCAATAGAGTAGATCATGAGGTCTATAAGCTTATGCTTTTCCCTTTTGCTGTTAGAGATAGAGCTAGGATGTGGTTGAATTCTCAACATAAGAAAAGTATAGACTCTTAGGAAAAGTTGGTCAATGCTTTCCTGGCCAAGTTCTTTCCACCTCAAAAGATGAGCAAGCTTAGGGTGCAAGTTCAAACCTTCAGACAAAAAGAAGGTGAATCCCTCTATGAAGCTTGGGAAAGATACAAGCAACTGATCATGATATGTCCTCCTGACATGCTCTCAGAATGGACAATCCTAGGAATTTTCTATGATGGTCTATCTGAGATGTCTAAGATGTCTTTGGACCATTCTGCTGGTGGATCACTCCACTTGAAGAAAACGCCTACAGAGGCACAGGAACTCATTGAAATGGTTGCGAACAACCAATCCATGTATACTTCTGAGAGAAACCCTGCGAACAATGGGGTAGCTTAGAAGAAAGGAGTCATGGAGGTTGACACTCTAAATGTCATACTGGCTCAGAACAAGATCTTAACCCAACAGGTCAATATGATCTCTCAGCATTTGACTGGAATGCAAGCTGCAGCTGACAACACTCAAGACACCTCCTATGATGGAGATGCTTATGATCCAGATCAACCTATTATGGAAGAGGTGAATTACATGGGAGAATCCTATGGAAACACCTACAACTCCTCATGGAGAAATCATCCTAACCATTCATGGAGAGATCAACAGAAGCCTCAGTAAGGCTTCAACAATAATCAAGGTAGAAGAAACCAGAATAGGTTTAATAATAAACTATTCCCTTCTTCTCAGCAAAACATGGAGACTTCTAAGTAGAGCTTTTCTGACTTAGCAACCATAGTCTCTGAACTCTCCAAGATCACTCACAGTTTCATAATAGAAACTAGGTCTTCCATCAAAAATCTGGAGGTACAAGTTGGTCAGCTGAGTAAGAGAATCCCTGAGACCCCTCCAAACACTCTTCCTAGTAACACTGAAGTTAACACAAGGGAAGAGCGCAAGGCTATCATTGTAGAAGTTGAGGCCAAATTTGAAAGGGATGATCTGGCATTGAACGCTAGTAAGGAAGTCTTTACTGGGCGTTCAACGCCCAAAGAGGAACCATTCCTAGCGTTGAACGGTAGTAAGGGAGTCCTTACTGGCGTTCAACGCCCAAAGTGGCACAAAAACTGGCATTGAACGCCAGTAATAGGGCAGCTGGGCGTTGAACGCCCACAAAAAACTCCCCCATTGAAGAACTGAAGGCAACTAAGGCTCATGAGGAGACTATAGAAGTTCCATTGAATGCCTTGTTGTATATCATGGACTATGAAGATCACTCCTCCTCTAATGAGGAAGAGGAAACTAGGGAAGAGTGATGAGTCCATAATTGATGATAAATTTTGTATTGATTTGAGTGGATTGCATCACATAAACTCACACTTAATCACTACAATAGCATACTCTTGTGTTTGATACCTAAATTGAACCTAAATGTGAAAATATGCATTTTTGTGATTAAATTGATCATTTTACTTCTACTTTTATTCCATTCGATGCCATGATATATTTTTTGAGTGATTTCAGGTCCTAGAGGCAAGAATAGTTTGGTAGAAGTGGAAGAAAGCATGCAAAAAGGGAGAACACATGAAGAAAACAAAGGAGAAAAGTATTTCTGAGTGTGCCGATGCACACTTTCTATGCGTACGTACAGGATGAAAATCAGCAAGTGTGTGTACGCACACACCTGTGCGTACGCACAAGTCCCTATGCGTGACTTCATTAAAATGTCACGTGGCTCGTGAATTTGGGGCTTTCTTGGCCCAATTTTTAGTGTGCTGAAGCTAAATTAAAGTACTATATGAAGGGAACTTCATGCCATATAAAGGCATTAGGTTTTATTAGGTTGCATTAGGTTAGATTTGATAGAAAGCATTATTAGGGGTACGAATAGGAGTAGTGTAGAATTTCTCTCTTAGGGTTTCTGAATTTCCATTGTATTATTTTATAGTTTCAAGTTTTCATCTTGGATTTTGCTATTTCATTATAAGTACTTTTTAATTTCTCTTTAATTCCATCACTTTTAATTTTATTGTCTTATGGCTCAAGTTTCTTTGTTAATATAGGCAATTTTGGTTTCTTGAAGTTTTGATTGATGAATTTAATGCTTTATGCTTTATATATGCTTGCTTGAGTTTCTATTGTTGATATTGTTAATAGTTTGGTTATAGTTTTCACTTTTCTTTGCAATTTTACATGTTTTGGTTTTATGCCCACCAAGTGTTTGTGAAAATGCCACTTGGTAATTTTGAGTAGCTTTTCACACCATGTCTTGGGAAACAAGATCCTAGGATACTAGAGTCATAATATTTAACATTTAGTGGTAATTATTGGGTAGTTAGTTGATTCTCGTTTTCATTGACACTAGCTTCTTACTAAGCAATTAGTAAGTTAGCTAGGACTTATGGATTAAGGTCAATTATGCTTGCTTGACTTACTCCTCAATGTTAGGGGTAGACAAAGCGAGATTGACTCATCATAATTGTCATAGTTGTGGTTATGACGCTGATAGGATTCCTTAAATCTCATTCCCAAGTCAAGGCTCTTTTATGCATTTATGGCATTTTCACTAGTTTTGACCTTATTTCCCTTTTAATTACATTAATTCCCAATTTTGATCATCTCTTAGTTCTTTTATTTCTTAGTTCTTATAATCTTTTGTTCTTTGATTTCAAAACTCGTATCCTCACAACCGAAAGTGTAACATTTCAATTGTATTCCTAAGAAGAACAACCTGAGGTTGAATTACTCTCGGTTTATATTTAAATTAGAAATTTAAACTTTGATTAAGAGGGTTATTTGTTGGTTGGGACTATGCTATCAATGAAGAAATTGTTTTGCTAAATTTCTAAACCATCGTGATCCTTATTTTCAAAGAGCAAGTTGCTCGGTACCTAGGAGTCCTCATGAAGCTAAATGCCAAGCTATTTGGAACAGAGCCATTGGAGGAAGAACTTCCAGTGCTCACTAAGGAACTCAATGCCTTGGTTCAACAGAAACTACCTCAGAAGCTTTCGGATCCCAGACGCTTCCTAATTCTTTGCACCATAGGCACCATTACCTTTGAGAAGGCTCTGTGTGACCTAGGCTCAAGTATAAACCTTATGCCACTCTCTATAATGGAGAGACTGGGAATCTTTGAGGTGCAAGCTGTAAGAATCTCACTAGAGATGGCAGACAAGTCAATAAAAAAGGCATATGGTCTAGTAAAGGATGTCCTAGTAAAGGTTGAGAACCTTTACATCCCTACGGACTTTATAATCCTGGATATTAGGGTGGAAGAGGATGAATCAATCATCCTTGAAAGACCCTTCCTAGCCACTGCGAATGCCATCATTGATGTAGCAAAGGGAGAGATAATTCTACAATTTTGGGAGGATCACATCTTATTCAAGATACCTACCCATCTCTCCCTCTGAAAAAAGTGTGACAGTTGTGAAACACCTAGTGTTCCAGCCCTGATGATCTAAATTTTGTTGGTATAGATTTTCCAATAGAATTGTGTCGTGAGTATAGCCTAGACCAACAAACTATAACGCATCAAACAAAGAAAGTGTGTCCACAATTCAAATCATTAACCGAGAGTATTTATTTTGAGTCGTTCTCCCTAGGAGTTACCCTATGGTGCACATCATTGGCTAGGAGTCTCTTGGTGTTTGAGGTTGAATGCGAGAAATGTAAACAAGCTTGCATAAAAGTAATAAAAAAATAATAATGGAACTAAGGGACACAAGAAATTGAAATCAAGCAAGAGTGAATAACAATTAATCAATATAAAGACCTTGGCTAGGGTTGAGAATTAGAAGTCCTATCGTTATTATCTCCATCAATTGTGACATCAATTGGTTATTGCTCCAATTGGTTAACCTCTAACTATAAAGGAAAGTCAAGTGAAGATAATCAATTTGAAACCACAAGTTCTAGTCTAATCCTAATGAGAGACTATAGTTAGTGTCATTCAAATCAATTAGCAATTTCCAATTGTCAATCAACAAAAGACCTTGATAATTGTCTCCAATTACCCAACCCCTAAGCCAAGAGTGAAGAACTACTCCATAGCTATAGTTGACATTTTATCATGCAATTGGTGAGCAATAATGGAAGACATCATGAAATTGAGAAGAGAATGTGAATTAAAGCTATCTATGGAAAACAATTAACATCAATCAAATAATTAGCAATAATGATTCATGAAATTCCTCAATTTATTAATGAAAATGAAAGTAACAAAGTCTAGATCCAAGATCTACAATGCTAGAACAACAAAAACACTAAATTGAGAGTAGAAGAGGAAGATCTACAACTAGAACAATGTAGAATTGAGTCAAATTCAAATCTCACCAAAGAATCCAAGTACAATTAGAGTTGAGATAGCCAAAAACCTAGAGAGAAGTTGGAGTTTCTCTCTCTCTAAAAACATGTAACTACCCAAAACTAACTAGAAAATGAGTAAAAGATGTGTTCTCCTTCAATCCTTGGTTCTTTTAAGCTTTTCCCACCAGAATTCCCCTCATAATTGGCCCTTGAAACCCTCTGAAATCGCTAGGCACGTTTTCACTAAAGAGGTCACGTGCGCGGGTCACGCGTATGCGTGGGTCACGTGTACGCATCATCTGGGTTTTGCAACCCATGCGTGCACGTCAGACGTGCGTACAAGTCGATGGAGATTTTTCCAAGCCACGCGTATGCGTCCATGCTTGCGCACCAATTCCAGAAATCAGCTTTCACGTGTGCGCGTCAGCTACGCGTGCGTGTCGATTCCAATACTCCAAAGTTTCATTTTTATGTTCCTTCCACTTATGCATGCTTCCTTTCCCTGTTCTAGACCATTCTTACCTCTATAAGCTCTGAAATCACTTAACAAACAGATTACGGCATCGAATGATAATAAAAGAAGATAAAAATATAGCTTATTTAGGGCTTAAAAAGCATGTTTTCAACCAATAAGCGGAATTGGGAAGGAAACACAAAACCATGCATTTTATATGGATAAGTGTGATGGAATACTGATAAAACGACTCAAATCATGCACAAAATGTATCACTAAATAGCGGTGCATCAAATCTCTCCACACTTAAACCAAGCATGTCCTCATGCTGAAGATTGAAAGACCAAAGAACATAGGAGAAGGGGTTTATTGATATACAATATACCTAAATACATGCACTAATGCAAATGTATCTACCTACTTGGCTAAGGGTGAACTAACTTCCAAGAATATGTATATAAGAGCACATAGGGCTAAAATGACAAACGATTCATAGTCCTACCAATTCAAGCATCAAACTGGGGTGTATGTACATGCATGAAGAAAGCTCGTGAAAGCTGGAAACAAGGAATTGAGCATCAAACCCTCACCGGAAGTATTTGCACTCTCAGTCGCTCAAGTGTTTAAGGTTGATTCACTCAATCCTCCTCTAATCATGCTTTCTAAGATTTGTTTTTCATCTAACAATCAACACTTATTCAATGCATGCATACACATATCATGAGGTCCTTACTTAGGTTGTAATGGGGCTAGGGTCAAGGTAAGGTTATATATATGGATAAGTGAGCTCAAGATTTGAATCTTTGATCAGCATAAGCTCCCCACCTAACCTATACAACAACCTATGACAATCTAAAATAGGCCTAACTACCTATTCTTCACTCCTTCACATACTCATGTATTCTTTCTTTTCATCACAACACATATGCATTGATTGTTAATGGACTTTACCTTGGGGCCTTTTGTCCCCTTTTTATTTCTTTTCTTTTTCTTTCTCTTTCTTTTTCCATATTTTTTCTTTTGATATAAAATTCTTTTTTTTCTCATTTCATTTTTTTCTTTTCTCTTTGCAATATAGCGTATACAAAAGCATCAATGCATATGATTTTACATTTAATTAACACATGAGCATGTAACCAATTCCCAATATTTTCAACAAAAAATACAACATACACCTTCTCCCAACCAGTGTCCCAAATTTCCCCACACTTGAATGACACACACACTCACTAGCCTAAGCTAATCAAAGATCCAGATTAAGGAAATTCATTGTTTTTTGCTTTACGGCTTGTAATATGCTAACATTGAGAACAAAGGGGATTAAAATAAGCTCAAGGTTAGCTAAAAATAGTTGACAAAAGATAGGCTTTTTGGGTAAGTGAGCTAAGCGAAATGATGGCCTCAATCATATATATGTGATGAGATATTTTGTAGGAAAAATAAATCTCTCCCAAAACACACAAATCTAACCGGCAAGTGTACCGGGTCGTATCAAGTAAAAAAAACTCACGGGAGTGAGGTCGATCCCACAGGGATTGAAGGATTGAGCAATTTTAGCTTAGTGGTTGATTTAGTCAAGCGAATCAAGATTTGGTTGATGGTTTTGTGACTTGCAAAATTTAATTGCATTGAAGTAAAGAGAACAAGAAATAAATTGCTGAAACGTAAAGGACAAGAAATTAACTGGCAGAAACTTAGAGTGCAAGAAATGTAAATTGCGGAATCTTAAAGTGCAAGAAATGTAAATGACTCGGAATGTAAAGGGGATTGGGAAGTGGATTTGCAGAAATTAAACAAAGAAAAGTAACTTGCATCAAACAAAAGAGTAAAAGGGAATTGGGATTGGATCGGATCTTATAGCAGAAAAGTAAATGAACATGGAAAGCAAGAAACAGAATGTAAATTGGAGATTTGGATCTCAGGACCCAGAGACTAGAAAACCAAGTCTAGATCTCAATGCCTTCCTAGATCCAACAAGAACAGTTGCAAGGAAACTGTAAATTGCAAAGAAATTAGATGAGAAGCAAGTGATGGAAACAGAAATTCAAATTCAGTAAATAAACAGAGAGATCCAAGGTTGAGATTGAAACAGAATTTCTTCAATTCTCCAACCCAAAATCCAAGACAATTGTAATTGAAATTGAAAGCAATAAAACTGAGAGAAAGAGAAGTGAATTCTCCTTCCTAAGACAAAGAAATTAAAGTTCACTCAATAACAAAAACTCTCTGAAAACTCTTATGAAAATTCCAAAAAGGGTTTGTTTATAAGCTTTATTTGAGTGTCATGTGTAACAAGTTCATTGATTTCTTTATACTTGACACATTATTCACTATAGACACTTGGCTCACATTCCTTCTTAAAACATTGATTCCCAACACCTCTTTGGGTTACTAAATGCCCTGTAGTTAGGTTGCTCTTGATAGTGGACTTTCAGCTGATGATCCCGGGTTAGTTAACCCATGTCACCAAGTGTTGATGCACTCCAAAGAGCTTAATAATCCAAGCAGATCCTAGTACAAAGACACCACAGGCATATATTCTAAGGTTCAAGCTATTGGTGTCTAGCTTTGTTTCTTTTTGTTTTTCTTTTTTCTGTTGCCATTTTTGGCTTTTTCTTTTCTCTCTTTTTTTTTGTTTTTCTTTTTAACCAAGGATTTTTATTTGATTGAGATTCATAGATAGTAGGCCACTTTCTACTTAAGAGGAGACATCCTAGTTCTCTTATTCATTAAAAGTGAGCTATTATGCAATCACACATTCATACCACCACTTACTTTTATTATACTTCTATCTAACAGAGAACTATCTCACTTCACATTCAAACATTTCTTTTATTGAATTAAAGATGCAGGGGACAAAGCATGCTTTTTGTTCAGTGAAAGTAAACACACAAGCACACACATAGGCTAGCTTTCTGATTTTAAGAGAAACAAACATAATGCAAAGACTATTAATTATAATAACTACTTAAAGATGCAAAGACAACTTAAAACAGATACAATGCATGCTTTTTCTTTGTAGTGATGAACAAGGAGCAAGTCCACCTTTCATTTGTCATGCTTTTTCTTTCTTCTTTCATACACTTGGTTGCTGGTGTTCCCTGTGTCCATGTCTGTTGTCTGTTGATCCCGCCAGAAACCAACTCTATTCATCGCTTCCTCTACTCTATCTTCAAGCTTCATAGCATTGCTTACTTCTATCTCACTTCTCCTTTTGAAGAATTCATCGAAAGTTGGAAATGCTGAATCCATGTTGTGCAGATGCTCTCCAATATAGTTCAGCTTGATTTGACTATTTATGTTGTAGTCGGCTTGGACTTCATATCTTGCATCTTGGAGGGTTGTGAACTCTTTGAGAGCCCTCAAATTTTCAGCTTGTATTTGTACCAACTTTCCAAATGATTCGTGAGATTGAAAGGCATGCTCCTCTTGCATCACGAAGAATTTTGACTCAAATTCACTTTGTTTGTTCATCATTCTTAGCTCCCGTTCTTCTTGCTCTTGTTGGTTTTTCATGTATAGTGAATGGTATTCCTCTTGCCTTTCTTGAATTCTCATGTACTGTTGTGATAATCTTCCAATTGCTTCCTGCATCTGAGTCATGTCCAGATTGTTATGTAGGGGAATGTGCTGCTGTTCCTCCTCCTCCTGTGGCTCTTCTTCCTCTTGTAATTCTTCTTCCTCCATTGGTTCTTCTCTTTGCCTTCCTCCGTGTGGTCTTCGGCCTTGATGTGCTTCAGGAACCATCATCATTCTTTCAATGGTTATAGGCATGCCCTGGCTCAACCACGTTGGGTTCTCCTCCTCCATTGGTACTTTAGCTTTTGCACACAACCTCCAAATGGTACTTGGGTAGTACAACCAAGACCCGGCCGAGTTCTTCTCTGCAAGTTTTTGAATGTCTTTTGCAAGGATTTCATGAACCTTTACCTCTCCTCCCATAATGATGCAATGCAACATAACGGCTCTCTTCCTGTTGACTTCTGAGGTGTTTACTGTGCCCAGGATTGATCTTTTCAAAATCTCATACCATCCCTTTGCTTCCGGGGTAAGGTTACCTCTCTTAAGATACTTGTATTTGTTCTTGTCATCTCCTTCCCATTCTGAGTTCTCCATACAAATATCTCTAGAAATTCTATCATAACCCGGATCTCCATTTATCCTTTGGTGGTATCCCAGTTCACTAAAGCAGACTGATTTTAGTCCCAAGACTTTCTTGATGGCCTCGGAGCTAAAGTCTACTTCCACTCCCCGCACATAGCTCTTGTATGTTGGAGCCTCACTCATGTCAAGCCTTGAGACATTGGCATAGAACTCTCTTATTATGTTAGCATTGATCCGGGTGATTGGTGATATGAGTTCTTCCCACCTCCTTTTTCTAATCTTGTCCTTCATTTCGTGGCATCCATCATCCGGTAGCAAGAGTGGAACTTCTGGATATATCTTCTTCTCATTCATCCATTCAATTTGTAATTGATGGTGCCAAGATTTGAATCTCCACCGGTCATATTCAGGGGTGCTCTCCTCCACCATGGGATCTTTCCCTTTTCTTCGTTTGGTTCTTGAGGAAGAGGCCATGATCACTTGGTTGTTTGATCTCTCTGGGGTTAAAGGGAGTGTGAAGAATGTTGGAGATTTTGATGTGTGTTTGGAGCAAGAAGAAGTTTGAGGCTGAGCTTATTATGATGAGAAGTGATGAAGGGAATGGAGTTTAAATGGTTGGAGTGCAAGGATTCGTTCATATGCATGGCTTGAAGGTGGTGTGTTATTTAAATGAACAATGAAGGGCTAGGATGCAATTAGATACTATGTGAATCAAAGGTTTGCATGTAAGGATGAATGAAGACAAAGCTTGCTTCTTCAATTGTCTTTGCCGTGATCATCTCAAGGAGTGGCAGATTCTCCTTTTGAGGCATGTGATGAGATTTTGTCCTCATGCTATGCTTTCTTTTGTCTTGTCTTTTTCATTGAGTGTTCTTTGACCACCTAGTCATCACAACAAGACAACAAACATTAGTTTTATCAAACTGTGGCAAGAGTGCTTCTTTTATTAACACTATATGAATAATCATTCCTTATATCCATTTGAATCGTGACTTTTCTTGGAGGACACCAAACTTAATGTTTGGTCATATAGTAAAAAAAATTGTTTCTTACTCCCACTAGTGTTCTTGAAATCCCAATGTCACTCTTGATTAAATGTTTATAAGAAATGTTTTCATCATAATTTTCCTTTTTCTCTTTTTTTTTTCATGAAGGATCAATTGTGTCCCTAAATCAGTGCATCAAGGTTTGATGAACACCAAACTTGTCTCTTGCTTAAGGGGTAAATGTGAGATGCTAGTAGTTAATCACAATTGATGCCTTCATCACAGAATATGATTTCTTTTTAATTGAAAAGTCTCAGTAAGAGATAATGTATGATCATTGATGCATGATTTTTAATTTTCATGAGAAGAGAAACACCAAACTTAGTGTTTGGTCATATGCTAGGCATATAGTATGAAAATATTTGTAACACTGGTTTGGTGTGCTTAAAGGCACACCAAACTTTAGAAGTCTTAGCATATGTAAAAAAAATTGCATGCATTCATTAAGTACGTCTATGAAAAGAAAAAATTCATGCTCAGGTGATCATAGCTTATTGAATTTAAAATGACATAAATCTTAAATCATGGGTTGCCTCCCATGGAGCGCTCTTTTATTGTCACTAGCTTGACATTGGAGCTTTCTTTTATGGTGGTTGAGGATTGTAGTGCCTCAACTTGTCTCCCCTGACTGTGATCCTCCTCTTTGTTCTCTGGTGTTCAATTTCAGCATGTTCCAACGAGAGTATGTTGCTGACAGTGTAATAGTCATCAGTCTGTTGGCTTGCTCCCAGTTGTTGATATATCAATTGCACTTTGTCACCTTTGGAAAGCCCCTCTGTTGGAATCTTCCTGTTCTTCCAACCCCTTTTTGTTTTGTTTCTGCATTTCATCCCCTTTTTTGTTGATCTTTCTTTTATGGCTGTAGGCTTACCTTGGGGATCTCTCTCTTCAGTGGCTAATACTCCAATATCCTCTTGGACTTTTTCATCCTTCTGCACAATCTTCTGCCTTGGGATGTTGTTGTGAATCACCTTGTCAATTTCCATATAGTCCCTCCTCTCATTACTAAACTGGGCTTCTGGTAATACCTTCAGAGTGACGATGTGCGGAAAACGATCCGACACAAAACTCACCGGCAAGTGCACCGGGTCGCATCAAGTAATAATAACTCACGGGAGTGAGGTCGATCCCACAGGGATTGAAGGATTGAACAATTTTAGTTTAGTGGTTGATTTAGTCAAGCGAATCAAGATTTGGTTGAGAGATTTGTGATTTGCAGAATTTAAATTGCACTGAAAGTAAAGGTAATGGAAAATTTGCATGAAATTAAAGAGAACAGGAATTAGAGTGCTGAATCTTAAAGAACAAGAAATTAAATGGTAGAAACTTAGAACGCAAGAAATGTAAACTGCAGAATCTTAAAGTGCAAGAAATGTAAATGGCTTGAATTGTAAAGGGGATTGGGAATTAGATTTGCAGAAATTAAACAAGGAAAAGTAAAATTCAACATATAGAAGAGTAGAAGATGCCTTGGATTAAATCCTGTTTAGACATTAAATACTTGAGAGCAGAATGGTCAGTGTATACTATAACTTTTGAACCGATCAAGTATTGTCTAAACTTATCAAATGCATATACAATTGCTAAAAGTTCTTTTTCAGTGGTGGTGTAATTTTTCTGTGTTTCATTCAACACTTTGCTAGCATAATATATGACATGATGTAATTTGTCCTTCTTTTGCCCTAGTACAGCACCGATAGCAAGGTTGCTTGCATCACACATAAGTTCAAAAGGTAAATTCCAATCAGGGGGTGTGATGATTGGTGCTGTAATGAGCTTTCTCTTGAGAGTTTCAAAGGCATGTCTACAGTTATCATCAAAAATGAAGGGAACATTATTCATTAGTAAATTGCTCAATGGTTTTGCTATTTTTGAAAAGTCCTTGATGAACCTTCTGTAGAAGCCAGCATGCCCAAGAAAACTTCTTACTGCTTTCACATTAACGGGTATAGGGAGTTTTTCAATAACTTCTATTTTAGCTTTATCAACTTCTATACCTCTACATGACACTTTATGCCCAAGAACTATTCCTTCCGGAACCATGAAATGGCATTTTTTCCAATTCAACACCAAATTAGTTTCTTGGCATCTTTTCAAAACAAGAGTTAAGTTATGCAAGAAAGTGTTAAATGAATTGCCAAAAATAGAAAAATCATCCATGAAGACTTCTAAAAATATTTCCACCATATCAGAAAAAATAGAAAGCATACACCTTTGAAAAGTGGCTGGGGCGTTGCACAGCCCAAAGGGCATCCTTCTATAGGCAAAAACTCCAAATGGGCATGTGAAGGAGGTCTTCTCTTGATCCTTAGGATCCACTACTATTTGATTGTAACCAGAATACCCATCTAGGAAGCAATAATAAGCATGGCCTGCTAGTCTTTCCAACATTTGATCGACGAATGGCAAAGAAAATGATTTTTTCTTGTTGCATCATTCAATCTCCTGTAGTCTATGCACATTCTCCACCCAGTCACTATCCTAGTGGGGATCAACTCATTCTTTTCATTGGTGATGACTGTCATTCCTCCATTTTTTGGCACAACTTGAACCGGACTCACCCAAGAGCTGTCTGAGATTGGAAAAATTATCCCTGCATTCCATAGCTTCATCACTTCTTTTTGAATCACCTCTTTCATGGTTGGGTTGAGTCTTCTTTGAGGTTGAACCACAGGTTTTGATTCTTCCTCCAATAAAATTTTGTGCATGCAAATAGCAGGGCTGATGCCTTTGATGTCCTCAATTGTCCACCCCAAGGCTGTTTTGTGAGTTTTTAATACTTCAATCAACCTTGCTTCCTCATCCATGTTCAAAGAGGAATTTATAATCACTGGTAATGCCTCTGCTTCCCCAAGAAACACGTATTTGAGGTGAGGAGGGAGAGGTTTCAACTCCTGTTTTGGTTTATCCTCTTTCTTGTCTTCAATGAGTATTTCTATCACTTCCTCTCCTTGTTATTTCTGATGCTCCAAATAGTCATTTTCAAACATTTCTTCTACCAGCCCTTCTATCATATCCACATTCATGTAGTTTTCTTGCTCTGAGGGGTGTTGCATTGATTTGAAGACATTGATTACCATTTGTTCATTATGCACCCTGAAGGTCATTTCTCCCTTCTCCACATCAATAGTGGTTCTTGCTGTGGCTAGAAATGGTCTCCCCAAGATGATTGAGCTGCTTCCTTCCCCTTCTGTGTCTAAGATTACAAAGTCTGCGGGAAAGATAAACTTTCCAACCTTCACTAGTAAATTCTCCACAATTCCATTGGGTGTCTTGATTGATCTATCGGCCATGACTAGTGACATCCTGGTGGGTTTAATTTCTTCTATGGCAAGCTTTCTCATCAATAATAGAGGCATCAAGTTGCTGCTGGCACCTAGATCACACAGGGCATTTTCCAATGTTATTTTGCCTATGGTGCATGAGACTACAAAACTCCCTGGATCTTTGAGCTTTGGTGGGATACCCATCTGGATCACAGCGCTACATTCTTCAGTGAGCATGATAGTTTCCTTTTCTTGCCAACTTCTCTTCTTGTTGATTAGCTCCTTCATGAACTTGGCATATAGGGACATCTGCTCCAGTGCCTCAGCCAAGGGAATATTTATCTCCAACTTCTTGAAAGTCTCAAGGAACTTGTGAAATTATTGGTCCTTTGCCTCCTTGTTGAATCTCTGGGGATATGGCAGTGGAGGTGTGATGCTCTTTCCTACTTGCTACTGTCCCTGAATCACTTCTTTTGAACTGTGTGATTGGTTATCCTTCTCTTTGAGTTTCTCAGTGCCCTTGTTTGGCATCACAACTTGATCCTTGGCTTCATCTTTCTTTGTTTGCTCCTCATCTTCTATTGGCCTTTTGCTGCTCTCTGCTTGCTTCTTTGTAGTGTCATTGTTGCTCATCAATGTTCTCCCACTCCTTAATTGTATTGGCTTGCATTCTTCCTTAGGATTTGGGATTGTGTCACTCGGCAGTGAGCTTGAAGGTCTCTCAACAGAAATCTGTTTGGAGATTTGCCCAATTTACCTCTCTAGGCTCTTCAAGGAGGCTTCATGGTTCTTGGTTGTCATTTCCTGGTGTTTCAACATTTTGTCTATCAAGGTCTCCAAGTTAGTGAGTCTTTGAGATTCAGGTGATGCTTGTGGTGGGTTGTGAGATGTGGGTGGTGGATGGTAGGCATTTTGGTTGGTGGGTTGGTTATTAGATTAGTACTGGATGGGGTTGGAGTAGTTGTTTTAAGGTTTTCTGTAGGGGTTCTGGTTAGTTTGCTGCTGGTTGTGGTTTTGGTTGTTTCTTGAAGTGTTTTGGTTTGAGTTCCTGTGCCATGGTTGTTGGTTTTGGGTGTGATTATCTCCCCATCTGAGATTTGGGTGGTTCTTCCAGGATGGATTGTATGTATCACCATACACTTCATTTGGTCCTTGGTTGTGCATATACTGTACTTGCTCTTGTTGTTGTTCTTCTTGAGTTTCTTCATTTTGCCCCCATGTGGATGATGGTTGGCTTGTGTTAACTGCTGCAACTTGGAGGCTATCAATCCTCTTGGTCATTTGCTCAAATTGTAGTTGAATTTGCTGCTGCATCATCTTGTTTTAAGCCAAGATTGAGTCCACCCCTTCTAGCTCCATTACTCCTCTCCTTTGTGATGGTTGGCGATTTCTTTGATGAGCAAAGAAATATTGATTGTTGGCCACCATGTCAATAAGATTTTGAGCTTCTTCTGCTGTTTTCATCAGTTGCAATGATCCTCCAGCTAAGTGGTCAAGTGATTCTTGAGCCTTTAGAGTGAGTCCTTCATAGAAGTTCTGTAACTTGTCCCACTCAGTGAACATTTCTGGTGGACATTTCCTCAGCAGAGCCTTATATCTCTCCCATGCTTCATACAGATTTTTAGCATCCAATTGCGTGAATGTTTGCACCTCAGTCTTCAGCCTTATGACTCTTTGAGGTGGATAGAATTTGGCTAGAAATTTAGTCACCAAATCATCCCAGATAGTGATGCTTCCTTGAGAAAAAGTTTCAAGCCATTGTGCGGCCTTGTCCCTTAATGAGAACGGGAACAGCAGAAGTTTGTAAGTTTCAGGATTCAAGCCATTGGACTTGACAGTGTCACAAATCCTTAAGAAGGTAGACAGATGTTGATTTGGATCCTCCAATGGTCCTCCCCCAAATGAGCAGTTGTTTTGGACCAATGTAATGAGTTGTGGCTTCAATTCAAAGTTATTTGCATTGACATTAGGGGTGAGAATGCTGCTTCCACAATGTCTAGCATTTGCAAAGGTATAGGAGGCCAATACTCTCCTCTGCTGTGGGTTATTGTTAACCCCTCCTCCTGGATTAGATGGATCTCCTTCCATCTCGTGATATTCTTCCTCAGATTCTTCCTCTCCAACAATATTTTTCCCTCTTTTAGCTCTTCTCAACCTTCTAAGAGTTCTCTGGTCAGTTTCAGATAAAACAGGAATGGATCTCCCTGTACCTGACATACAAACAAAACAAAAGAAACACCACCAGTAACTCTTCAGTCTATTGCTAGAACGAAGTTGAGTTTAAGCAAAATTTCAAACAGTTAGCATGTTAATCAAAGATTAGAGAAAAAAAATAAAAATGCTAGATCTAGATCACCACCTCACTTAATCATTGTCAATCTAATCAATCCCTGGCAACGGCGCCAAAAACTTGATGCGCGGAAAACGATCCGACACAAAACTCACCGGCAAGTGCACCGGGTCGCATCAAGTAATAATAACTCACGGGAGTGAGGTCGTTCCCACAGGGATTGAAGGATTGAACAATTTTAGTTTAGTGGTTGCTTTAGTCAAGCGAATCAAGATTTGGTTGAGAGATTTGTGATTTGCAGAATTTAAATTGCACTGAAAGTAAAGGTAATGGAAAATTTGCATGAAATTAAAGAGAACAGGAATTAGAGTGCTGAATCTTAAAGAACAAAAAATTAAATGGCAGAAACTTAGAACGCAAGAAATGTAAACTGCAGAATCTTAAAGTGCAAGAAATGTAAATGGCTTGAATTGTAAAGGGGATTGGGAATTAGATTTGCAGAAATTAAACAAGGAAAAGTAAAATTCAACAAACAGAAGAGTAGAAGATGCCTTGGATTGAATCGGATCTAAAACAGAAATATAAAAGAGCTTGAAAAGCAGTAAACAGAGAAATTGAAAATGGAAATCCAGATCTCAGGACTCAAGAGACTAGATAACCAAGTCTAGATCTCAATGCCTTCCTAGATCCAAAAAGAACAATTGCAAAAGAAATGAAAAAATGTAAATTTCAGAGAAAGTAGAAGAAGAAGCAATTAACAGAAACTAAAATTCAATGATACGGAAAATTTAAACAAGATCCCAAGGTGAGATTGAAACAGAATTTCTTCAATTCTGCACCCAAGATCCGAAGCAAGAAAAGTAAAGAGTATTCAAGCAAGAACAAGGAAGAAGAGAGATCAATTCTCCTCCCCAAATTCTCTTGAATTAAAATAACAATGCCAAAATGTAAAAGTGAGCTCTCTACAAACTACCAAATCAAAACCGAAAAAGAAAAAAAACTCCCTAGAAACTTAAATCCTAATATATTTATACACTTTCTTCAAATGGTCTTCAAGCCTTGAATTGGGCCTTTGCTCTTGATGGAATTGGGTTGATAGAGGCCTTAGTTGATTGCTCTTGGAGTTGGAAAGAGAACCGAAGTGAATCGGGTTGGGAATTATAAAAGCTTGAGTAAAAGTTTGAGTAAAAGTTTGAGGCAAACTTTTACTCAAACTTTTTACATCAGCAACCCCATTCTTGCTGCTACCAACGTTTGAGCTAAAGTTTGGGGTCAAACTTTTGCTCAAACGTTGGCCCCCTTATGCACACTCATGGCGCCAACGTTTGCCAAAAAGTTTGAGGCAAACGTTGGCGTAAACTTTTTGTCTCCAGGGTGTGTTGCTGATGGCGCCAACGTTTGCCAAACTTTTTGTTCTCTTTTGCTCCTAGCCATTCCTTCTTGCTTCAACCTTTCTCCAAGCTTTCTTCACCTATCATTAATCAACCAAACACATCAAAGCTATGCTCAAAATCATGAGTTTGTCATTCTTTCATAATATGTGGCAGTTATAGCATAAATCCTCATGAAATTGCATTAATTCATGTATGGTTGATTAAATCAAAGGAAACATGGAAATCTACCCAATTTGCTTGCTTATGGCTCAAGAAAGTGCATAAATCAATTGAAAACAAAAGAAAAAGGCTAGTGAAACTAGGCTAAGATGACTTGTCATCAATGAACACGTCTCTTAGGGGGGTGAGGTAGATGTTCAACTTGTCCGACCTCTTTGGTGTGAGGTGGACTTTCAACTCGTCCGACCTCTTTGGTGTGAGGTGGACCTTCAACTCGTCCGACCTCTTTGGTGTGAGGTGGACCTTCAACTCGTCCGACCTCTTTATTGTGAGGTGGACCTTCAATTCGTCCGACCTCTTTGTTGTGAGGTGGACCTTCAACACGTCAGACCTCTTTGTTGTGAAGTGGACCTTCAACTCGCCCGAGCTCTTTGGTGTGAGGTGGACCTTCAACTCGTCCGACCTCTTTGGTATGAGGTGGACCTTTAACTCGTCCGACCTCTTTGGTGTGAGGTGGACCTTCAACTCATCCGACCTCTTTGGTATGAGGTGGACCTTCAACTCATCCGACCTTTTTGGTGTGAGGTGGACCTTCAACTCGTCCGACCTCTTTGGTGTGAGGTGGACCTTCGACTCGTCCGACCTCTTTGTTGTGAGGTGGACGTTCAACTCGTCCGACCTCTTTGTTGTGAGGTGAACCTTCAACTCGTCCGACCTCTTTTTTGATTGGGCGAGGTGGTGGGATCTTCTCAGTATTGCGTATTTCTCGTTAAACATCCACAAGAGATAGGTTTCTCAGTGGGTTGGTCTTCTTTCTTCCTAGACTCTTTATCCTTGTCCCGTAGTAGGTTAGGAGAATCTGGTTTTTGAGCTGTCTCCCAATCGGGAGTTCTCCTCCATATTGATATATTTTTTCGCCCTTTCTCGGACCTCGTTTAGAGATGTTGGGTACTTCTTGGATATTAAATGGTTGAAAGGTCCTTTTCGCAGGCAATTGATGAGGCCCATGATGGCCGCTTCTGTTGGAAGATTTTGTATGTCCAGACATGCTTTGTTGAATCTTTGCATGTAGTTGCGGAGACTTTTCCGATCTCCTTGCTTGATTCCTAATAGACTTGGGGCATGCTTGGATTTGTCCTTTGGGATGGAGAATAACGGATTGTATCTAAGGCCTCCGTGAGATACATCTTGCTTCTGAAATTGCTAAGATGATGGCTTGGATCTGATGTGCCGTCGTACGGGGTCATGTTGGGAGCTTTGAAGTCCTTTGGGACTTTAGCTTTCATGATCTCTTTGGTGAATGGGTCTTGATCTTTGTGCGGGCTGTCTTCGTGACCGGATCGAGTTGTTTTGGCCTTGAGATCTGCTTCGAGTTTTAGGAGCTTGTCCTTTAACTCACGGCGTCGCCTTACCTCTCTTTGTAGATCCTTGCCAACTTCTCGTTGATGCTGGCTTTCTTTTTCAAGTTGCTTTAGGCGATCTTGAAGCGCTTCTATTACTCCCGGATGTGATGAGTTTTTGTCTCTGTTAGATTCCAGAGTATCTTTTGGTGTAGCGTCCGCATTTTTGTGCGGCGTTTTGTCCTCTAGATCTGAATCGTGGTCGTTGTCATGGTCGTCCGCCATGGTGATGGGATGACTTCCAGGTTCCCCGACAACGGCGCCAATGTTCCGAGGGTTACCTGAAACTGGAGGTCGATCTCGGACGAGATCTTCCGTACTGGTCGGAGATAACGTGTCCGACTGGCCGATGACTGCCGAAGCTGTTGTATCCGACTTGTTGGACTTGCTGCACTGCAAATCCTTGGCCACCGGAGGGTGGAGGGTACCTACAAGAGACTCCGATGCTTAAGTTAGCACGGGTATTAAGCAGGTTTTATGTTGAATCAGAGTATGAGTTATTCCTGGGTGCTCCAGTGTATTTATAATGGTGAGAAGTGACCTTCTTAGATAAGATAAGTTAGTTATCTTATCTTATCTTATCTTATCTTTGGGCGAGGTCAGCTTATCTTCAACAGAACCGCCCTTCTCTCTGTAGGCTTGAGCCGCCTTTGGATTGGGCTGTGTTCCTTCTATTTGGGCCCTTTTTGGGCCTCTGTAGCATTTTGGCCGAGCTCTTTGAGAAGAGGTCGGATAGTCTGACCTGAAGAGGTCGGTCGGCTTGTCGCTAAACATCCCGGGTCGGACATCTTGACCCAGGGTATGAACAATATACATACAACATCCCAGGTGCTGATCTGTTCAAGAGGTCCCTAAACTGGCACCTAGGCTAGCCTAGACTCTATACTCACCTAGTCCCTCTAAACTACTAAAGCGAGGGAAAGTACGTTCTAGGTCTTCAAAACTCAAGTCAACTGAAATGTCATCAAAAGATAGAACATCATCTACTACTCCTCTGCACGATGAGACTTTTCCACAGGACGTCTCTCTGGTACCTCATGAAGTAGCCATACAATAGGAATCTCGTACACAGGATTTAGGTGAAAGTGCGCATACGAATTGGGTGCAAACGTTGGCTGGTCTCACAGTATATATATATAATCAGAGAACGATATTCACCCTAGACTCAGAAGACTATTGATGAGCGGATATTTTATACACTTTTTGGGGATAATTTCATATAGTTTTGAGTATGTTTTAGTTAGTTTTTAGTCTATTTTCATTAGTTTTTAGGAAAAATTCATATTTCTGGACTTTACTATGAGTTGTGTGTTTTTCTGTAATTTCAGGTATTTTTTTGGCTGAAATTGAAGGAGCTGAGCAAAAATCTTATTCAGGCTGAAAAAGGACTGCTGATGCTGTTGGATTCTGACCTCCCTGCACTCAAAGTGGATTTTCTGGAGCTACAGAACTTGAAATGGCATGCTTCCAATTGCGTTGGAAAGTAGACATCCAGGGCTTTCCCGCAATATATAATAGTCCATACTTTGCACAAGGATAGACGACGTAAACTGGCGTTCAACGCCAGTTCTCTGCCCAATTCTGGCGTCCAGCGCTAGAAAAGGATAAAAAACTGGAGTTGAACGCCCAAACTGGCATAAAAACTGGCGTTCAACTCCACAAATGGCCTCTGCACGTGAATTGCTTAAGTCTCAGCCCAGCACACACCAAGTGGGCCCCAGAAATGGATCTCTGCATCATCCATCATAGTTTACTCATATTTTGTAACCCTAGGCTACTAGTTTAGTATTTAAACAACTTTTAGAGACTTATTTTGTACCTCATGACATTTTAGATCTAAACTTTGTAATCTCTGACGGCATGAGTCTCTAAACCCCATTGTTGGGGGTGAGGAGCTCTGCTGTGTCTCGATGAATTAATGCAAGTATTTCTGTTTTCCATTCAAACACGCTTGTTCCTATCTAAGATGTTCATTCGCGCTTAACTGTGATGGAGGTGATGATCTGTGACACTCATCACCTTCCTCAATTCATGAACGTGTGCCTGACAACCACCTCTGTTCTATATACGATTGAATGAGTATCTCTTAGATTCCTTAATCAGAACCTCCGTGGTATATGCTAGAACTGATGGCGGCATTCATGAGAATCCGGAAAGTCTAAACCTTGTCTGTGGTATTCCGAGTAGGATTCAAGGATTGAATGACTGTGACGAGCTTCAAACTCCTGAAGGCTGGGCGTTAGTGACAGACGCAAAAGGATAGTAAATCCTATTCCAACCGGATCGAGAACCAACCGGTGATTAGCCGTGTTGTGACAGAGCGCGTGAGCGTAGTTTTCACTGGAAGGATGGAAGGTAGCCATTGACAACGGTGATCCACCAACACATAGCTTGCCATAGGAGGATGTGCGTGCGTGAATCAGAAGACAGAGGAAAGCAGAGATTCAGAAGACAAAGCATCTCCAAAACTCCAACATATTCTCCATTACTACATAACAAGTAACCTTTACTTTATGCTCTCTTGTTTATTTGCAATTCAACTGATAAACATAATTGACTTCCTGACTAAGATTTACAAGATAACCATAGATTGCTTCAAACCAACAATCTCTGTGGGATTTGACCCTTACTCACGTAAGGTATTACTTGGACGACCCAGTGCACTTGCTGGTTAGTGGTACGAGTTGTGAAAAGCGTGATTCATAATTCGTGCACCAAGTTTTTGGCGCCGTTGCCGGGGATTGTTTGAGTTTGGACAACTAACGGTTTATTCTGTTGCTTAGATTAGGAAAAATTTCTCTTTTTTTTGTTTAGAGTCTCTTTTTATTGTTGTGTTAGAATCTTAGAATCCTTATTTTCTTTTTAAAATCTTTTTCAAAAAAATAATTTTTCTATTAAATCCTGTGCCAAACTTTAAGTTTGGTGTTTTTTGTTAATTTTCTGTGTTTTTCGAAAATTTATTTTGGTTTTCTAAAAATTTTAAGTTTGGTGTTCTTCCTTTGTGTTCTTAAGTTTTCCTTGTGTCTTGATCTTAAAATTTTTAAGTTTGGTGTTCCTTGGTGTTCCCCCCCCCCAAAAATTTTCGAAAATAAGGAACCTCAGATCTAAAAATTTTAAATCCTGTGTTATCTTATTGTTTTTCTCTCTCCTTTAAAAATTTAGATTTTTATTTCAAAATTTAAAACCTTTTTCAAAATCTCCTAACCACTTTCTCTCTCCTCACTTTTTCGAAAATCTTTTACTCATTTTTATTTATTTTATTTTGATTTATTTTATTTTCGAAATAAATTAATAAATAAATAAATAAAAATATTTTTTTATTTTACATCATCTCCCTTTCTCCACCATGGACCTAAGCGGAAATGAACAGTCCAGGAGGACTCTGGGGTCATATTCTAACCCCTCCAGTGCTTCATATGGGAGTAGTATCTGCATACCCTCCATTGGAGTCAGTAGCTTTGAGCTGAATCCTCAGCTCATTATCATGGTGCAGCAAAGTTGCCAGTATTCCGGTCTTCCACAGGAAGAACCTACAGAGTTTCTGGCACAATTTTTACAAATTGCTGACACAGTACATGAAAAGGAAATAGATCAGGATATCTACAGACTATTACTGTTTCCATCTGCTGTAAAAGATCAAGCTAAGAGGTGGTTAAATAACCAACCTAAGGCCAGCATAAAGACATGGAAACAGCTGATAGAAAAATTCCTGAATCAATATTTCCCTCCAGAAAGGATGACACAGCTAAGGATGGACATCCAAGGCTTTAAACAAGGAGATAATGAATCTCTTTATGATGCCTGGGAGAGATACAGAGAGATGCTACGAAAATTTCCCTCTGAAATGTTTTCAGAGTGGGTTCAGTTAGACATCTTCTACTATGGGCTTGCAGAAGGAGCTCAGATGTCTCTAGATTACTCAGCTGGTGGATTTATCCACATGAGAAAGACAATTGAAGAGGCTCAAGAGCTCATTGATACAGTTGCCAGGAATCAGCATCTGTACCTAAGCAGCAACCCTTCCATGAATGAAGAGGTTAAAACAGTAACTGCTGAACTCAGTCCTGTAAAACAAGTTGCTGAATTCAATCAGCAATTGGATTTTCTAACAAAGCAGCTAGCCGAATTTAAGGACAGGTTACAAGAGACAAGGATAGCTAATATACATATGGACGAACAGTTTAAGCAAACAAAGCAGCAGCTATCAAGGCAAATAGCAGAAGAATGCCAAGCAGTTCAATTAAGAAGTGGGAAAACATTAAATACCCCACCTCAAGGCATCAAAAAGTCAAGAAATGAGCAACCCACCAAAGATTCACCTGAGGACAATAAGAGCCCAGGGAAAAATAATTCTGGCGCTAAAACGCCAGAAAATTGGTGGAAGGCTGGCGTTGAACGCCCAGACCATGCCCAAAACTGGCGTTCAACGCCAGAAACAAGGCAGGATTGGCGTTCAACGCCAGAAATGGGCAAGGATCTGGCGTTGAACGCCCAAATAGGGCAGGATCCAGCGCTGAACGCCCAAAATGGGCACATTTCTGGCGTTCAGACGCCAGGAACAGACAATGAGCTGGCGTCTAACGTCACTCCAGCTTCTAACTCTGGAACTCAATTGCCAGTGAGGGATCAGACACACACAAATGCTGATAACAATCCCTCTAAAAAGGCTTCTTCAACCACTTCTGTAGGCAATAAACCTGCAGCAACTAAGGTTGAAGAATATAAAGCCAAGATACCTTATCCTCAAAAACTCCGGAAAGAGGAGCAGGATAAGCAATTTGCTCGCTTTGCAGATTACCTCAGGACTCTTGAAATAAAGATTCCATTTGCAGAAGCACTTGAGCAAATACCTTCTTATGCCAAGTTCATGAAAGAGATCTTGAGTCATAAGAAGGATTGGAGAGAAACAGAAAGAGTTCTCCTCACTGAAGAATGCAGTGCAGTCATTCTGAAGAGCTTTCCTGAAAAGCTTAAAGACCCTGGGAGCTCTCTGATACCATGCATATTAGAAGATAATTGCACCAAGACAGCTTTATGCGATCTTGGGGCAAGCATCAACCTAATACCTGCATCCACTATCAGGAAGCTTGGCTTAACTGAAGAAGTTAAACCAACCCGGATATGTCTCCAACTTGCTTATGGTTCCACTAAATACCCATCAGGCGTGATTGAAGACATGATTGTCAGAGTTGGGCCATTCGCCTTTCCCACTGACTTTGTTGTGCTGGAAATGGAGGAGCACAAGAGTGCTACTCTCATTCTAGGAAGACCCTTCCTAGCAACTGGACGATCCCTCATTGACGTCCAACAGGGGGAAATAACCCTGAGAGTCAATGATGATGAGTTTAAGTTGAACGCTGTCAAAGCCATGCAGCATCCAGACACATCAACAGACTCCATGAAAGTTGATCTTATTGACTCTTTGGTAGAAGAGATCAACATGGCTGAGAGTCTCGAATCAGAGTTGGAAGACATCTTTAAAGATGTTCAGCCTGATTTGGAGGATTCAGAGGACATGAAAGAGCCTCTGAACTTTCTTCTGAAAGAGGAAAAATCTCCTAAACCCGAGCTCAAGCCATTACCACCATCCTTGAAATATGCATTTCTGGGAGAAGGTGACACTTTTCCAGTGATCATAAGCTCTGCTTTAAATTCACAGGAAGAGGAAGCACTTATTTAAGTGCTAAGGACACACAAGACAGCTCTTGGGTGGTCCATAGGTGACCTTAAGGGCATAAGCCCAGCTAGATGCATGCACAAAATTTTATTGGAGGATAATGCCAAACCAGTGGTTCAACCACAGAGGCGACTAAATCCAGCCATGAAAGAAGTAGTGCAGAAAGAGGTCACCAAACTACTAGAGGCTGGGATTATTTATCCTATTTCTGATAGCCCCTGGGTGAGCCCTGTTCAAGTCGTCCCAAAAAAGGGAGGCATGACAGTGATTCATAATGAAAAAAATGAACTGGTTCCTACAAGAATAGTTACGGGGTGGCGCATGTGCATTGACTACAGAAGGCTCAATACATCCACCAGAAAGGATCATTTTCCTTTGCCATTCATAGACCAGATGCTAGAAAGACTAGCAGGTCATGATTATTACTGCTTTTTGGATGGATACTCAGGCCATAACCAGATTGCAGTAGATCCCCAGGATTAAGAGAAAACAGCATTCACATGTCCATCTGGAGTGTTTGCTTATAGAAGGATGCCATTTGGGCTATGTAATGCGCCTGCAACCTTCCAGAGATGCATGCTCTCTATTTTCTCTGATATGGTGGAAAAATTTCTGGAAGTCTTCATGGATGACTTCTCAGTATATGGAGACTCATTCAGCTCCTGTCTTCATCACCTGAAACTTGTTCTGAAAAGATGCCAAGAGACCAACCTAGTTTTAAATTGGGAAAAGTGTCACTTCATGGTGACTGAAGGAATTGTTCTTGGGCATAAAATCTCAAACAAGGTAATAGAGGTGGATCAAGCAAAAATAGAGGTAATTGAAAAATTACCACCACCTGCCAATGTTAAGGCAATCAGAAGCTTTCTGGGGCATGCAGGATTCTATAGGAGGTTTATAAAGGATTTTTCAAAAATCGCAAAACCTCTAAGCAATCTGCTAGCTGCTGACACGCCATTTGTGTTTGACACAGAGTGCCTGCAGGTGTTTGAAACGCTGAAAGCTAAGCTGGTCACAGCACCAGTCTTTTCTGCACCAGACTGGACATTACCATTTGAGCTAATGTGTGATGCCAGTGATCATGCCATTGGTGCAGTATTGGGACAGAGGCATGACAAGCTTCTGTATGTCATTTATTATGCCAGTCGCGTTCTAAATGATCCTCAGAAAAATTACACAACCACAGAAAAAGAACTACTTGCAGTGGTTTACGCCATTGACAAGTTCAGATCATACTTAGTAGGATCAAAAGTGATTGTGTATACTGACCATGCTGCTCTTAAATATCTACTCACAAAGCAGGATTCAAAACCCAGGCTCATCAGATGGGTATTGCTTCTGCAAGAGTTTGATATAGAAATAAGAGACAGAAAAGGGACAGAGAACCAAGTGGCTGATCATCTGTCCCGGATAGAGCCAGTGGAAGGGATGTCCCTCCCTTCTCTTGAGATCTCTGAGACGTTTCCTGATGAGCATTTATTTGCCATTCAGGAAGCACCATGGTTTGCCGATATTGCAAACTATAAAGCTGCAAGGTTCATACCCAAGGAGTACAACAGGATACAAAAGAAGAAATTAATTACTGATGCAAAGTACTACTTGTGGGATGAACCTTATCTCTTTAAGAGATGTGCAGACGGAATTATCCGTAGGTGTGTGCCTAGAGAAGAAGCACAGAGGATCCTGTGGCATTGCCACGGATCTCAATATGGAGGCCATTTCGGAGGTGAGCGAACAGCCACCAAGGTCCTCCAATGTGGCTTCTATTGGCCCACACTCTATAAAGATTCCCGAGAGTTTATACGTAATTGTGACAGTTGCCAAAGAGCTGGTAATCTGCCTCATGGTTACGCCATGCCTCAACAAGGAATCTTGGAAATTGAGTTGTTTGACGTATGGGGAATTGACTTCATGGGACCTTTCCCACCATCATACTGAAACACTTATATTCTGGTGGCAGTTGACTATGTATCAAAATGGGTTGAGGCTATTGCCACACCCACCAATGATACTAAAAGAGTGTTGAAGTTCCTCCAGAAACATATCTTTAGTAGGTTTGGTGTCCCTAGAGTACTAATCAGTGATGGGGGCACTCACTTCTGCAATAAACAGCTTTACTCTGCTATGGTTCGGTATGGAATTCGCCACAAGGTGGCCACTCCATATCATCCACAAACCAATGGGCAAGCTGAAGTCTCTAACAGAGAATTAAAGAGAATCCTGGAACGGACAGTAAATACCCATAGAAAGGATTGGGCACGGAGCCTGGATGATGCTCTGTGGGCTTACAGAACAGCATTCAAGACCCCCATAGGGACATCTCCATACCAACTCGTGTATGGTAAGGCATGTCACCTGCCCGTGGAACTGGAACATAAGGCCTACTGGGCAACCAGATTCCTAAACTTTGATGCCAAATTAACAGGAGAAAAGCGATTGCTCCAGCTAAATGAGCTAGAGGAATTCAGATTCACAGCTTTCGAAAATGCCAAGCTTTATAAAGAAAAATCAAAAAAATGGCATGACAGAAAGCTGTCATCTAGAATCTTTGAACCAGGACAGAAGGTCCTGTTGTTTAACTCTAGACTCAGGCTATTCCCTGGGAAACTGAAATCCCGGTGGAGGGACCAGACGTGATTACAAGTGTATCACCATATGGTTATGTGGAGCTTCAAGATATTGATTCTGATAAGAAGTTCATTGTCAATGGACAGAGAATCAAGCATTATCTTGAAGGCAACATTGAGCAAGAATGCTCAAGGCTGAAGCTAGACTAAAAGCTCAGCAAGGTCTAGCTAAAGACAATAAAGAAGCGCTTGCTGGGAGGCAACCCAGCCATGGGGCAACAATCCTCTAAGCATTTTGCCCTATTTCTATTTTTATTTTTATTTGTTTATATAGAGTTCATTGATAACAAGGTAAATAATCATTTACAGAAGACCTCGGCACACAAAACAGAGAAAAAGATTTCACTGGCAAGAAAATGCTAGTAAAAGTGCATTTTGGGCGTTCAACGCCCAAAATGGGCATCCACTGGGCGCTGAACGCCAGTGATGGTAGCAGCTGGGCATTCAACGCCAGAAAGGGGCACCCACTGGGCGTTGAACGCCAGTAATGGCAGCAGCTAGGCGTTGAACACCCAGGAGAGCAGCAATTGGGCGCTGAACGCCCAAAACAGGCAGTGTTTGGGCGTTCAAACGCCAGGAAGGCAGGGAAGGAGCCAAATTCATTTTTTCCACACATATTTCCATTTTAATTTCAAATTTTATGATTCAATGCATGATTTTTACATGAACATGTTAAGAACCCTGATTTCTAAAATCCTTAATTTCTAAAAATCCCTCTTTCCAAATTCAATCCAACTCCTTTCAAATCTTTTCTGAAAACAAATCTATCTTTTTCACTCAAAAATCTTTTCAACTAATCCATATCTTTTTCAAATCTTCATATTATCTTTTTCAAAATTCAGATTTATCTTTTTCAAAAATCTATCATATCTTTTCAAAATTAAACTATATCTTCTATCTTATCTTTTTCAACTCAATCTTTTTATCTTATCTTTTCCAATTTTTCAAAAACCCACCCCCCAATCCCTTTAAATTTGGGTTCGGCCTCCCTCCTCCTCCATCAACAATTGCAACTAGCTCTCCTTCTATCCCTCTCCTTTCTTTTCTTTTGCTTGAGGACAAGAAAACCTCTAAGTTTGGTGTGTTTATCCGAGATCACTAAGATCATGGCTCCTAAAGGAAAACAACCCACTCCAAGAGGCAAGAAAGAGAGCGTTCCAAAACCACTTTGGAATCAAGGGAAGTTCTTATCTAAAGAACATTCAGACCATTATCTTAAAGTAATGGGTCTGAGATCAGTGATCCCGGAAGTTAGATTCGATCTGAAAGAAGTTGAATATCCGGAGATCCAGGAGCAAATTCGAATCAAGAACTGGGAAGTCCTAGCTAATCCTGAAATGAAAGTAGGAAGGAACATGGTCCAGGAGTTCTATGCTAATATGTGGCAGACTGACAAGCAAAAACTATCTGGAACTGCCTTCTATGAATTTCGAACCATGGTCAGAGGAAAGATTGTTCATACCACCCCTGACAAGATCAGAGAGATCTTAAAGCTACCTCAGCTAAAGGATGATCCAGACTCCTTCAACAGGAGGATGATGAGAGCAGACATTGACCTAGATAAAATTCTAGAGGACATATGTATCCCTGGAGCCAGGTGGACCACCAACACAAAGGGTGTCCCAAATTAACTCAAGAGAGAGGATCTCAAACCAGTCGCCAGAGGATGGCTGGACTTCATTGGGCGTTCTCTGTTGCCCACTAGCAACCGTTCTGAAGTCACAGTTAAAAGAGCAGTGATGATCCATTGCATCATGATAGGGAAGGAAGTGGAGGTTCATCAGCTGATTTCAACTGAACTCTACAAAATTGCTAACAAAAATTCTAAAGAGGCCAGGTTGGCTTATCCAAGCGTGATTTCTCTGCTCTGCAAGGACGCTGGAGTAAGGATGGGAATAACTGAGTATATCCTAATTGAAAAGCCAATCACCAAAAGCATCAATGGAAAAACAACAAGCACAGGAGGATCCCATCAAGAAGAGAGCACAGGAATTCCTCCCAGAGATCCCTCAATCTGAATACTGGGAGTATCTTGAGACGTCCGTTACCAAGATACGGGAAGCTATGGAGCAAATAATAAAAGAACAGAAGGAACACAGTCAAATGCTGACCTATATGTTTAAAGAACAAGAGGAGCAGGGGCGTGACTTAAGGGAATTGAAATGCCAAAGGTCTTCTCTTGTAGGACCAAGCACCCCAAGGATCAGAGGAACCCCCGTTCCCCCAGAATAAAGGTTGTTAATTTCCAATTTCTGCCTTAACTCTGTGACAGTGTCCTTATAGAAGTTTACCTTAGGAGTCATATAGTAGTAATTAGTATCTATTTTGATTTTATCTCCAATTAAGCTATAGTTTATTTTTCTCATCATCAGCAAACATGAATAAAGTAGTAGATCTTTTGAATAAGAGGCAATAAAATTTCGAGTTTTAATAAGAGAAATTCTAATTAGTTAAATGTGGTGGCAATGCTTTCTGTCTTCTGAATGAATGCTTGAACAGTGCATATGTCTTTTGAATTTGTTGTTTAAGACTGTTAAATATGTTGGCTCTTGAAAGAATGATGAACATGAGACATGTTATTGATAATCTGAAAAATCATAAAAATGATTCTTGAAGCAAGAAAAAGCAGCAAAGAACAAAGCTTGCAGAAAAAAAAAAAAAAGCAAGCAGAAAAAGCCAATAACCCTTAAAACCAAAAGGCAAGGGCAAATGAAAAGGATCCCAAGGCTTTGAGCATCAGTGGATAGGAGGGCCTAAAGGACTAAAATCCTGGTCTAAGCGGCTAAACCAAGCTGTCCCTAACCATGTGCTTGTGGCGTGAAGGTGTCAAGTGAAAACTTGAGACTGAGCGGTTAAAGTCAAGGTCCAAGCGAAAAGAAGAGTGTGCTTAAGAACTCTGGACACCTCTAATTGGGGACTTTAGCAAAGCTGAGTCACAATCTGAAAAGGTTCACCCAGTTATGTGTCTGTGGCATTTATGTATCCGGTGGTAATACTGGAAGACAAAGTGCTTAGGGCCACGGCCAAGACTCATAAAGAAGCTGTGTTCAAGAATCATCACACTGAACTAAGAGAATCAATAACACTATCTGAATTCTGAGTTCCTATAGATGCCAATCACTTTGAGCTTCAATGGATAAAGTGAGATGCCAAAACTGTTCAGAAGCAAAAAAAAGCTACTAGCCCCGCTCATCTAGTTAGAATCTGAGCTTCATTCAAAAAAAAAAAAAAAAACTCTGAGATATTATTGCTTCCCAACCTATTAGTCTTCTATTTTATTTGTCTAGTTGCTTGAGGACAAGCAACAGTTTAAGTTTGGTGTTGTGATGAGCGGATATTTTATACGCTTTTTGGGGATAATTTCATATAGCTTTGAGTATGTTTTAGTTAGTTTTTAGTCTATTTTCATTAGTTTTTATAAAAAATTTATATTTCTGGACTTTACTATGAGTTGTGTGTTTTTCTATAATTTCAGGTATTTTTCTGGCTGAAATTGAAGGAGCTGAGCAAAAATCTGATTCAGGCTGAAAAAGGACTGCTGATGCTGTTGGATTCTGACCTCCCTTCACTCAAAGTGGATTTTCTAGAGCTACAGAACTCGAAATGGCATGCTTCCAATTGCGTTAGAAAGTAGACATCCAGGTCTTTCCAGCAATATATAATAGTTCATACTTTGCACAAGGATAGACGACGTAAAATGGCGTTCAACGCCAGTTCTCTGCCCAATTCTGGCGTCTAGCGCCAGAAAAGGATCAAAAACTGGAGTTGAACGCCCAAACTGGCATAAAAACTGGCGTTCAACTCCACAAATGGCCTCTGCACGTGAATTGCTTAAGTCTCAGCCCAGCACACACCAAGTGGGCCCCAGAAGTGGATCTCTGCATCATCCATCATAGTTTACTCATATTTTGTAACCCTAGGCTACTAGTTTAGTATTTAAACAACTTTTAGAGACTTATTTTGTACCTCATGACAATTTAGATCTAAACTTTGTAATCTCTGACGGCATGAGTCTCTAAACCCCATTGTTGGGGGTGAGGAGCTCTGCTGTGTCTCGATGAATTAATGCAAGTATTTCTGTTTTCCATTCAAACACGCTTGTTCCTATCTAAGATGTTCATTCGCGCTTAACTGTGATGGAGGTGATGATCTGTGACACTCATCACCTTCCTCAATTCATGAACGTGTGCCTGACAACCACCTCTGTTCTATATACAATTGAATGAGTATCTCTTAGATTCCTTAATCAGAATCTTCGTGGTATAAGCTAGAACTGATGGCGGCATTCATGAGAATCCGGAAAGTCTAAACCTTGTCTGTGGTATTCCGAGTAGGATTCAAGGATTGAATGACTGTGACGAGCTTCAAACTCCTAAAGGCTGGGCGTTAGTGACAGACGCAAAAGGATAGTAAATCCTATTCCAACCGGATCGAGAACCAACCGGTGATTAGCCGTGCTGTGACAGAGCGCGTGAGCGTAGTTTTCACTGGAAGGATGGAAGGTAGCCATTGACAACGGTGATCCACCAACACATAGCTTGCCATAGGAGGACGTGCGTGCGTGAATCAGAAGACAGAGGAAAGCAGAGATTCAGAAGACAAAGCATCTCCAAAACTCCAACATATTCTCCATTACTACATAACAAGTAACCTTTAATTTATGCTCTCTTGTTTATTTGCAATTCAACTGATAAACATAATTGACTTCCTGACTAATATTTACAAGATAACCATAGATTGCTTCAAACCAACAATCTCCGTGGGATTCGACCCTTACTCACGTAAGGTATTACTTGGACGACCCAGTGCACTTGCTGGTTAGTGGTACAAGTTGTGAAAAGCGTGATTCATAATTCGTGCACCAACTATCTAAAGCAGAATCTTCTTCTTGCGAACGGTCATCAGTGAACTATGGTAAGGTACTCTTATTTCCATATGAAGGGGGAAGGGAGAGAGAAGGGGTAAGAACTGAGGAGTTCTTAGTAGGGTCAGGGTTATTAGTTACGTTCATTAATTCTATGTTGTTTAGCAGACTATTAGCAGAATACAAAGAAGCAGTAATTTGAAAACATAGATAAGTAGAGAAGATAGAGAAAACAGATAGCAGAACATAAAAAGAAGAATACAAGAAAATAACACAAGCGCAGAGAGTGGAATACAAACAAGGAAAGCATACATTCATACCACAATCATAACAAAGGAAATGTGCAACCAAGTATGATGCATGTCTAGCCCTAGCGCAGGTAATGAGCTCATCTGTCGGTTTCTACCCGCTTCCGACGTAACCCGAAGTAGCTGAAACGGGTATGGTTTTCCAGTCAGCATAGGTACAGTTCTCACTAACCGACGTATGCATCATATCCTCTGTAAGCAAACTCTGCCTTACAGGTGGCGGCATTCTAGCCGTGTATGAAATCATATTCTCTATAAGCAATCCTTGCCTTACAGGTGCGGCATTCTAGCCGTGTATGAATTAATATCCTCTGCAAGTGATCCTAGATTATCAGTTGCAGGTACAGCTCTCAATAGCTGTGTAACACTGGAAAACATTCTGTGGTCGTACCACTATCTATTTGACTTCCTTTACGCAGCAGATCATTACATAATCATTCTCATTATCATCATTCATCATCATTCTCATTATTCATCATCATTTTCACATTCTTATGCAGTACCTATTTCTTTCTCTGTTCAATCATACTGTACAAACTTTACATCTTTCACTTTTACAATATCCTGGCTCAAACCATTTCTCTTTGTCATATTATTCTTTTCTCTTTGTATCTCTTTACTTCACTCTGGTTACTCTATGCTCTGTGTTACTTTATTCTGCTCTGATTTCTCTGTTTAACATGTGTATTTAAAGCTTATGTAAATTTCGGTATGAATAGTTAGCCTGTCCCAGGTATAGGTTCATTAAGTCTATACTGAAACAGTTTAACTTTTCATATAACACCTAACCCTAGTCGCAACTCAAGTACTAACTAAGTTGCCCTAGTTCGTTCACTAGTCTCTGTCTGTTTTTCTGTCATTAAAATTTTACAGACTTTTTCTTTGGTTTTTATCTTTTCTTTAACTTTTTATCTTTTCTTTATCTTTGCCTCACTATCATGTTATTACCACTCCCTAAGTATTTTATGAAGGTAATTATGAGATTCTGCACTTAAAGTTGTCTTTCTAAAGCTTTTACAGAAAACTGCCTTTTCCGCATTATTTTATTATTTTATTAAAATATTATTTTTAATTAAATATTATTACTTAATATTTTATTACTATCTATTATTTTAATACTAAATTTTCGAAAATTAACTTATCTTTTACTTTTAACCTTTAAAATTCACTTTTTAGCACCCGTAACTTTTAATATTTCTACTTTTACCACCCTAACTTCCAGAAATTACCATATAACCCCTTAAACACCAAAAATTTTACTTCCTTGCCCTTTCTAAGATCTAAAAGGTGTTCTTCAATGTTCATCATCACACTCAAAGTGTTCTTCGTGTGCTTCGTATATTCCTCAAATTCTTTCTCTGTTTTTACCCGTTTTTCAGTCTTTTCAGCAACCGATTTTTACCAAAATTTAAAATAAATTTCCAACCACTAAAACCCCATCTTTTCTACATGATTTTAACACAAATTGAACCTCAATTTAAGCTCTATGGTTTTGTTTTCCAGTAGCCACAAGAACACACATTCATAGCTTGAATTTTATCAAATTTCATCAAATTTTCACCAAAATTTCAACAAGAATTACTCATACAAACAATCAATTTCAAGAATAGCCAAACCATATATTAATCACACAACTCTAACACAATCAATCAAGATTAAATTTGTCAATCCCTACCGAGTTTTGCTGCTCCTAATTCGGTTAAACTTTCAGGTGATCCTTAAGCACTTTTTCCTCCTAAATCACATCAAGAACAACTTTAAATCCAAAAACTCTCAACTGACCAAATCTCACTCAGTATGTTAGGAAGAGATATCTCACCTTAGACTTGCTGTAAATTCACGTTTCTTGGCCCTCAAGTCAAGTTAAGCATGATTCCTAAGGAAGAACATCAAGAAAGCATATGCTTTGCATGGTTTTCCTTGAAAACCGAATTGAAATGGGAGAGAGACAGCCATCTCACCTTATTTCCATCCTTGATAAGTTACATGGTTATGTAGAGGAAGAAGAGAGGATCATTTTGGTGAAATCGGAATTTTGATTTGAGTTTTAGTTCAGAAGAAATCAAGCTTTGAAGATTAAGTGTTCATGAAAGTTTCTCTCTTTTCTCTCTTGTTATTTTTGGCCAAAATGAAGAAATGAGACAGCCTTGGAGGTCTTGGGGGTGTAAGTTGAGTTGTGATTGGTTGGCTTGGAGGTGAGTTAAAATAATATTAAAATATCTCAGGTGTATAACTACTAAAACTAGATGTATCGGAACACTTGTAAAAACATCTCTAAAAATTATTTTCTGAGCTACTAGCATAAATGACACTAGTAACATATTTATTATGAGAATAAAACATGTATAATGAGGCCTTAGCATTGCTAAAGTTATCAAAGAGTGCTAGTGCTAAGCTGTACTAGTAAACTGTGAACCCGGTTAAACTAATTTTCTGTTTTTAACTAAAACAGACCAGGTAACCTTATAATATCATTCAAGAATCTTCTAATACTAATATAATGATAATATTATACTATTATCTCTCTTCTCTCGTGAATCGAGTTCGGTTCGTCAAACTGAGACTACTTACGAGAATCAAAATTAAAACTCCTAACCGATACGGTTCAAAAACTAGGTTCTTCGTGATTGCATTATCGAGCTTGCCTCGGAAAAGGTTCTAGTTTAAGGATGACATAATGACAAGTATTGAGTTACTTTATGATATAGAAGAGGTGTTCCCTTTACTGATCTTCCGGAGAAATCCGTGCCTTTAGAAAAGATCTCACATACTCGAAAATCAGGGTTGTTACATTCTACCCCCGAAAAGAAAATTTTGCCCTCAAAATTTTAGCCAGGTGCAGAATCCATCTTCAAGCAATCTATTTTCTTCAAGCCATCCTGACGAAGAGATAGGTCCGTTCCTTACAGCATCCAAATCTCACATAGCCATAGCCGTGGAGATCATAACAGCTAAGAAGATTGCTGTGGCTCACATCGATTCGTCATTTGAAACTCAATTAAACCATGCCTATTCACAATCATTGAGGTCTTATCCACACCAAACAATCAATATTAAGGTGATCAGTCTTAATATCTCAAGTTAAGCACGAACATTCCCAAAATGAGCGCTCATAGACATTCATGCCAAATGTATCTTAAAGATAACCTAACAGCATGAGACACACAATAGAGTATGCAATGAAGCATAGTCAGTCCACTCCCCAGGCCCTACTGGGAATGAACAGCTCTGATACCAAATTGTAACGACCCAATTTTCAATATGTCTAGATCATACCGGAAACTGAGCGCTACCAATTTGTCTTCCTAATTATTATCTATTATTTATCATATGAGCCTGATTCGTTGTTAAAAGCGTAATTAATTTGCGAGGTGTATTTTTTTTAAATCTTTTGGGTTAATAGACGGAATCATTTATAGTCAATTCACAAATAATAACTGATGAGCGGATATTTTATATGCTTTTTGGGGTTAATTTCATATAGTTTTTAGTATGTTTTAGTGAGTTTTTAGTTTGTTTCCATTAGTTTTTAGGAAAAATTCATATTTCTAGACTTTACTATGAGTTGTGTGTTTTTCTATAATTTCTGGTATTTTTCTGGCTGAAATTGAGGGAGTTGAGCAAAAATCTGATTCAGGCTGAAAAAGGACTGCTGATGCTGTTGGATTCTGACCTCCCTGCACTCAAAGTGGATTTTCTGGAGCTACAAAACTTGAAATGGCGCGCTTCCAATTGCGTTGGAAAGTAGACATCCAGGGCTTTCCAGCAATATATAATAGTCTATACTTTGCTCAAGGATAGACGACGTAAACTGGCGTTCAACTCCAGTTCTCTGCCTAATTCTGGCGTCCAGCGCCAGAAAAGGATTAAAAGTTGGAGTTCAATGCCAGAAATGGATCCAAACCTGGCGTTGAACGCCCAAAACAGCCTCATACACGTGAATTATTTAAGTCTCAGCCCCAGCACACACCAAGTGGGCCCCAGAAGTGGATCTCCGCACCATCTGTCATAGTCTACTCACTTTTTGTAAACCTAGGCTACTAGTTTAGTATTTAAACAACTTTTAGAGACTTATTTTGTATCTCATGACATTTCAGATCTGAACTTTGTACTCTTTGACGGCATGAGTCTCTAAACTCCATTGTTGGGGGTGAGGAGCTCTGCTGTGTCTCAATGAATTAATGCAAGTATTTCTGTTTTCCATTCAAACATGCGTGTTCCTATCTAAGATATCCATTCGCACCTAACTATGGAGAAGGTGATGATCAGTGACACTCATCACCTTTCTCAATCCATGAACCTGTGTCTGACAATCACCTCCGTTCTACATCAGATTGAATGAATATCTCTTAGATTCCTTAATCAGAATATCCGTGGTATAAGCTAGATTGATGGCGGCATTCATGAGAATTCGGAAAGTCTAAACCTTGTCTGTGGTATTCCGAGTAGGATTCAGGGATTGAATGACTATGACGAGCTTCAAACTCGCGAGTGCTGGGCGTAGTGACAGACGCAAAAGGAGGGTGAATCCTATTCCAGCATGATCGGGAACCTCAGATGATTAGCCGTGCTATGACAGAGCATTTGGACCATTTTCACAAGAGGAGGGGATGTAACCATTGACAACGGTGATGCCCCAACACACAGCTTGCCATAGAAAGACGTGCGTGCGTGAATCAGAGGACAAAGGAAAGCAGAGATTCAGAAGACAAAGCATCTCCAAAACTCCAACATATTCTCCATTACTGCATAACAAGTAACCTTTAACCCATGCTCTCTTGTTTATTCGCAATTCAACTGATAAATACAATTGACTTTCTGACTAAGAATTGCAAGATAACCATAGATTGCTTCAAACCAACAATCTCCGTGGGATTCGACCTTTACTCACGTAAGGTATTACTTGGATGACCCAGTGCACTTGCTGGTTAGTGGTACGAGTTGTGAAAAGTGTGATTCACAATTCGTGCACCAAGTTTTTGGCGACGTTGCCGGGGATTGTTCGTGTTTGGACAACTAACGGTTCATTTTGTTGCTTAGATTAGGAAAAAAATTCTCCTTTTAGTTTAGAGTCTCTTATTGTTGTCGTGTTAGAATTTTAGAATCCTTATTTTCCTTTTCTTAAAATCTTTTTCAAAAAAAAAAAAAAGAGAAAATAATTTTTCTATTATATCCTATGCCAAACTTTAAGTTTGGTGTTTTCTTGTTAATTTTTCTGTGTTTTTCGAAAATTTTAGTTTGATTTTCTAAAAATTTTAAGTTTGGTGTTCTTCCTTCATGTTCTTGTGTACTTGTGAGTCTTCAAGTTGTTCCTGAGTTTTCCTTGTGCTTTGATCTTAAAATTTTTAAGTTTGGTGTTCCTTGGTGTTTTTCCCTCCAAAAATTTTTGAAAACAATGAGCATTAGATCTAAAAATTTTAAATCTTGTGCTATCTTATTGTTCTTCTCTCTTCTTAAAATTCAAAAATATCTTTTCTCTCTATTTTAAAGCATCTTTTTTCGAAATCTATTTCTAAAATTCAGATTTTTATTTCAAAATTTAAAACTCTTCTTTTTAAAATCATCATATCCTTTTCAAAATCTCCTAATCACTTTCTCTCTCCTCACTTTTTCAAAAATCTTTCACTCATTTTTATTTATTTTATTTTGATTTATTTTGTTTTCAAAATAAATAAATAAATAAATAAATAAAAATATTTTTTTTATTTTACACAATCTCCCTTTCTCCATCATGGACCTAAGCGGAAATGAACAGTCCAGGAGGACTCTGGGGTCATATTCTAACCCCTCTACGGCTTCATATAGGAGTAGTATCTGCATACCCTCCATTGGAGTTAGTAGCTTTGAGTTGAATCTTCAGCTCATTATCATGGTGCAGCAAAGTTGCCAGTATTCCAGTCTTCCACAGGAAGAACCTACAGAGTTTCTGGCACAGTTTTTACAAATTGCTGACACAGTACATGATAAAGAAATAGATCAGGATGTCTACAGATTATTACTGTTTCCATTTGCTGTAAAAGATCAAGCTAAGAGGTGGTTGAATAACCAACCTAAAGCTAGCATAAGGACATGCAAACAGCTGACAGAAAAATTCCTGAATCAATACTTTCCCCCAAAATGGATGACACAGCTAAGGCTGGACATCCAATGCTTTAAACAAGGAGATAATGAATCTCTTTATGATGCCTGGGAGAGATACAGAGAGATGCTACGAAAATGCCCCTCTGAAATGTTTTCAAAGTGGGTTCAGTTAGACATCTTCTACTATGGGCTTGCAGAAGGAGCTCAGATGTCTCTAGATTACTCAGCTGGTGGATCTATCCACATGAGAAAGACAATTGAAGAGGCTCAAGAGCTCATTGATACAGTTGTCAGGAATCAGCATCTGTACCTAAGCAGTGACCCTTCCATGAAAGAAGAGGTTAAGATAGTAACTGCTGAACTCAGTCCTGTAAAACAAGCTGCTGAATTCAATCAGCAATTGGACTTTCTAACAAAGCAGTTAGCTGAATTCAAAGATAGACTACAAGAGACAAGGATGGCTAATATACATATGGAAGAACAGTTTAAGCAAACAAAGCAGCAGCTGTCAAGGCAAATAACAGAAGAATGCCAAGCAGTTCAATTAAGAAGTGGGAAAACATTAAATACCCCACCTCAAGGCAGCAAAAAGCTAAGAAATGAGCAAACCACCCAAAATTCACCTGAGGACAGTAAGAGCCCAGGGAAAAGTAATTTTGGAACTAAAACACCAGAAATTTGGTGGAAGGCTGGCGCTGAACGCCCAGACCATGCTCAGGACTGGCGTTCAACGCCAGAAACAAGGTAGGACTGGCGTTCAACGCCAGAAATAGGCAAGGATCTGGCGTTGAATGCCCAAAATGGGCAAGATCTGGCGCTGAACGCCCAAAATGGGCACAGTTCTGGCGTTCAGACGCCAGGAACAGACAAGGAGCTGGCGTCCGATTTCACTCCAGCTTTTAACCCTGGCACTCAATTGCCAGTGAAGGATCAGACACACAAAAATGCTAATAATAACCCCTCTAAAAAGGCTTCTTCAACCACTTCTGTAGGCAATAAACCTGCAGTAACTAAGGTTGAGGAATATAAAGCCAAGATACCTTATTCTCAAAAACTCCGAAAAGAGGAGCAGGATAAGCAATTTGCTCACTTTGCAGATTACCTCAGGACTCTTGAAATAAAGATTCCATTCGCAGAAGCACTTGAGCAAATACCTTCTTATGCCAAGTTCATGAAAGAAATCTTGAGTCATAAAAAGGATTGGAGAGAAACAGAAAGAGTTCTCCTCACTGAAGAATGCAGTGCAGTCATTCTGAAGAGCTTTCCTGAAAAGCTTAAAGACCCTGGGAGTTTTCTGATACCATGCATATTAGAAGGTAATTGCACCAAGACAGCTTTATGCGATCTTGGGGCAAGCATCAACCTAATACCTGCATCCACTATCAGAAAGCTTAGTTTAACTGAAGAAGTTAAACCAACCCGGATATGTCTCCAACTTGCTGATGGCTCTACTAAATACCCATCAGGCATGATTGAAGACATGATTGTCAGAGTTGGGCCATTCACCTTTCCCACTGACTTTGTTGTGCTGGAAATGGAGGAGCACAAGAGTGCTACTCTCATTCTAGGAAGACCCTTCCTAGCAACTGGACGATCCCTCATTGACGTCCAACAGGGGGAAATAACCCTGAGAGTCAATGATGATGAGTTTAAGTTGAACGCTGTTAAAGCCATGCAGCATCCTGACACATCAAAAGACTACATGAAAGTTGATCTTATTGACTCTTTGGTAGAAGAGATCAACATGGTTGAGAGTCTCGAATCAGAGTTGGAAAACATCTTTAAAGATGTTCAGCCTGATTTAGAGGATTCAGAGGACAAGAAAGAGCCTCTGAAATTTCTTCTGGAAGAAGAAAAACCTCCTAAACCCGAGCTCAAGCCATTACCACCATCCTTGAAATATGCATTTCTGGGAGAAGGTGACACTTTTCCAGTGATTATAAGCTCTTCTTTAAATCCACAGGAAGAGGAAGCACTTATTCAAGTGCTAAGGACACACAAGAAAGCTCTTGGGTGGTCCATAGGTGACCTTAAGGGCATAAGCCCAGCTAGATGCATGCACAAAATCTTATTGGAAGATAATGCTAAACCGGTGGTTCAACCACAGAGACGGCTAAATCCAGCCATGAAGGAAGTGGTGCAGAAAGAGGTCACCAAATTACTAGAGGCTGGGATTATTTATCCTATTTCTGATAGCCCCTGGGTGAGCCCTGTCCAAGTCGTCCCAAAAAAGGGAGGCAGACAGTGATTCATAATGAAAAAAATGAACTGGTTCCTACAATAACAGTTACAGGGTGGCGCATGTGTATTGACTACAGAAGGCTCAATACAGCCACCAGAAAGGATCATTTTCCTTTACCATTCATAGACTAGATGCTAGAAAGACTAGCAGGTCATGATTATTACTGCTTTTTGGACGGCTACTCAGGCTATAACCAGATTGCAGTAGATCCTCAGGATCAAGAGGAAACAGCATTCATATGTCCATCTGGAGTGTTTGCTTATAGAAGGATGCCATTTGGGTTGTGTAATGCGCCTGCAACCTTCCAGAGATGCATGCTCTCTACTTTCTCTGATATGGTGGAAAAATTTCTGGAAGTCTTTATGGATGACTTCTCAGTATATGGAGACTCATTCAGCTCCTGTCTTGATCACCTGAAACTTGTCCTGAAAAGATGCCAAGAGACCAACCTAGTTTTAAACTGGGAAAAATGTCACTTCATGGTGACTGAAGGAATTGTTCTTGGGCATAAAATCTCAAACAAGGGAATAGAGGTGGATCAAGCAAAAATAGAGGTAATTGAAAAATTACCACCACCTGCCAATGTTAAGGCAATTAGAAGCTTTCTGGGGCATGCAGGATTCTATAGGAGGTTTATAAAGGATTTCTCAAAAATCGCAAAACCTCTAAGCAATCTGCTAGCTGCTGACACGCCATTTGTGTTTGACACAGAGTGCCTGCAGGCGTTTAAAACGCTGAAAGCTAAGCTGGTCACAGCACCAGTTATTTCTGCACCAGACTGGACATTACCATTTGAGCTAATGTGTGATGCCAGTGATCACGCCATTGGTGCAGTGTTGGGATAGAGGCATGACAAGCTTTTGCACGTCATTTATTACGCTAGTCGCGTTCTAAATGACGCCCAGAAAAATTACACAACCACAGAAAAAGAATTACTTGCAGTGGTTTACGCCATTGACAAGTTCAGATCATACTTAGTAGGATCAAAAGTGATTGTGTATACTGATCATGCTGCTCTTAAATATCTACTCACAAAGCAGGATTCAAAACCCAGGCTCATCAGATGGGTGTTGCTTCTGCAAGAGTTTGATATAGAAATAAGAGACAGAAAAGGGACAGAGAACCAAGTGGCTGATCATCTGTCCCGGATAGAGCCAGTAGAAGGGACGCCCCTCCCCTCTCTTGAGATCTCTGAGACTTTTCCGGATGAGCATTTATTTGCCATTCAGGAAACACCATGGTTTGCCGATATTGCAAACTATAAAGCTGCAAGGTTCATACCCAAGGAGTACAACAGGATACAAAAGAAGAAATTAATTACTGATGCAAAGTACTACTTGTGGGATGAACCCTATCTCTTTAAGAGATGTTCAGACGGAATAATCCGTAGGTGTGTGCCTAGAAAAGAAGCACAGAGGATCCTGTGGCATTTCCATGGATCTCAATATGGAGGCCATTTCGGAGGTGAGCGAACAGCCACCAAGGTCCTCCAATGTGGCTTCTATTGACCCACACTCTATAAAGATTCCTGAGAGTTCGTGCGTAACTGTGACAGTTGCCAAAGAGCTGGTAATCTGCCTCATGGTTACGCCATGCCTCAACAAAGAATCTTGGAAATTGAGTTGTTTAATGTATGGGGAATTGACTTCATGGGACCTTTCCCACCATCATACTCAAACACTTATATTCTGGTGGCAGTTGACTATGTATCAAAATGGGTTGAGGCCATTGCCACACCCACCAATGATACTAAAACAGTGCTAAAGTTCCTCCAGAAACATATCTTTAGTAGGTTTAGTGTCCCTAGAGTACTAATCAGTGATGGGGGCACTCACTTCTCCAATAAACAGCTTTACTCTGCCATGGTTCGGTATGGAATTCGCCATAAGGTGGCTACTCCATATCATCCACAAACTAATGGGCAAGCTGAAGTCTCTAATAGAGAATTAAAGAGAATCCTAGAACAGACAGTAAGTACCCGTAGAAAGGATTGGGCACGGAGCTTGGATGATGCTCTGTGGGCTTACAGAACAGCATTCAAGACCCCTATAGGGACCTCTCCATACCAACTTGTGTATGGTAAGGCATGTCACCTGCCCGTGGAACTAGAACATAAAGCCTACTGGGCAACCAGATTCCTAAACTTTGATGCCAAATTAGCAGGAGAAAAAAGATTGCTCCAGCTAAATGAGCTAGAGGAATTCAGATTCACAGCTTTCGAAAATGCCAAGCTTTATAAAGAGAAATCAAAAAGGTGGCATGACAGAAAGCTGTCATCTAGAGTCTTTGATCCAGGACAGAAGGTTCTGCTGTTTAACTCTAGACTCAGGCTATTCCCCGGGAAATTGAAATCCCGGTGGAGGGGACCATATGTGATTACAAGTGTATCACCATATGGTTATGTGGAGCTTCAAGATATTGATTCTGATAAGAGGTTCATTGTCAATGGACAGAGAATCAAGCACTATCTTGAAGGCAACGTTGAGCAAGAGTGCTCAAGGCTGAAGCTAGATTAAAAGCTCAGCAAGGTCCAGCTAAAGACAATAAAGAAGCGCTTGTTGAGAGGCAACCCAGCCATGGGCATCAATCCTCTAAGCATTTTGCCCTAGTTTTATTTTTATTTGTTTATATAGAGTTCATTGATAACAAGGTAAAGAATCAATTGCATAAGCTCACAGGGTTACAGAAGAAATCTGCACACAAAACAGAGAAAAAGAGCCCACTGGCAAGAAAACCCAGTAAGAGCCTATTTTGGGCGTTCAGCGCCCAAAAGAGGCAACCAGTGGGCGCTGAACGCCAGTAAGGATAGCAATCTGGCGTTCAATGCCAGAAAAGGGCAACAACTGGGCGTTGAACGCCCAAGAGAGCAGCTTTTGGGCATTGAACGCCCAAAACAGGCAGTGTTTGGGCGTTCAAACGCCAGGATAGTGGGGAGGAGGTAAAAATCATTCTTCTTCATATTTTTTCATTCTAATTTTAAAATTCCATGTTTTTAATTCATGATTTCTTGCATAAACATGTTAAGAACTTTGATTTTGAAAATCCCTCTTTAAAAATATCAAATGTATCTTAATCCATAAGCACCAAGCCTCTTTGCAAATTCAATCCAACTCTTTTCAAATCCTTTTTTTAAAACAAATCTATCTTTTCAACTCATCAATATCTTTTTCAAAATCTCCACTTTTTCTTTTTCAAAATCTAGATCTATCTTTTTCAAAAATCTTTCATATCTTTTCAATTTTAAACTATATCCTCTCTTATCATATCTTCTATCTTATCTTTTCCAAATCAATCTTTTTTATCATATCTTTATCTTTTTTTTCAAAAACCCACCCTCCCTCCCTTTAAATTTGGGTTCGGCCTCCCTCCCCTTCCATCAACAATTGCACCTAGCTCTCCTTCTATCCCTCTCCTTTCTTTTCTTTTGCTTGAGGACAAGCAAACCTCTAAGTTTGGTGTGTTTATCCACGATCACTAAGATCATGGCTCCTAAAGGAAAATAACCCACTCCAAGAGGCAAGAAAGAGAGCATTCCAAAACCACTTTGGAATCAAGGAAAGTTCTTATCTAAAGAACATTCAGACCATTATAACAAAATAATGGGTCTGAGATCAGTGATCCCGGAAGTTAGATTCGATCTGAAAGAAGATGAATATTCGGAGATCCAGGAGCAAATTCGAATCAGAAACTGGAAAGTCCTAGCTAATCCTGAAATGAAAGTAGGGAGGAACATGGTTCAGGAGTTCTATGCTAATATGTAGCAAACTGACAAGCAGAAACTATCTGGGACTGCTTTCTATGACTATGTGGTCAGAGGAAAGATTGTTCATACCTACCCTGACAGGATCAGGGAGATCTTAAAGCTACCTCAGCTGAAAGATGATCCAGACTCCTTCAACAGGAGAATGATGAGAACAGACAAGGGCCTGGATAAGATTCTAGAGGACATATGTATCCCTAGAGCCAGGTGGACCACCAACACAAAGGGTGTCCCAAATCAACTCAAGAGAGAAGATCTCAAACCAGTCGCCAGAGGATGGCTGGACTTCATTGGGCATTCTCTGTTGCCCACTAGCAACCGTTCTGAAGTAACTGTGAAAAGAGCAGTGATGATCCATTGCATCATGATGGGAAAAGAAGTGGAAGTTCATCAGCTAATCTCAGCTGAACTCTACAAAATTGCTAACAAAAAATTCTAAAGAGGCCAGGTTGGCTTATCCAAGCATGATTTCTCTGCTCTGCAAGGATGTTGGAGTAAGGATGGGAATAACTGAGTATATCTCAGTTGAGAAACCAATCACCAAAGCATCAATGGAAAAACAGCAAGCACAGGATGATCCCACCAAGAGGAAAACACAGGAATTTCTTCCAGAAATCCCTCAATCTGAATACTGGGAGTATCTTGAGACGTCTGTTACCAAGATACGGGAAGCTATGGAACAAATAATAAAAGAACAGAAGGAACACAGTCAAATTCTTACCTATATGTTTAAAGAACAAGAGGAGCAAGGGCGTGACTTAAGGGAATTGAAGCGCCAGAAGTTATCTCTTGAAGGACCAAGCACCCCACGGATCAGAGGAACACCCACTTCCCAGAACAAAGGTTGTTAAATTCCACTTTCTGCTTTAACTCTGTGATAGTGTCATTATAGAAGTTCACCTTAGGAGTCATATAGTAGTAATTAGTATCTATTTTGATTTTATCTCCAATTAAGCCATAGTTTATTTTTCTCATCATCAGCAAATATGAATAAAATAGTAGATCTTTTGAATAAGAGGCAATAAAATTTCGAGTTTTAATAAGAGAAATTCTAAATAGTTACATGTGGTGGCAATACTTTCTGTCTTCTGAATAATTGCTTGAATAGTGCATATGTCTTTTGAATTTGTTGTTTAAGACTGTTAAATATGTTGGCTCTTGAAAGAATGATAAACATGAGACATGTTATTGATAATCTGAAAAATCATAAAAATGATTCTTAAAGCAAGAAAAAGCAGCAAAAAAAAGCCAATAACCCTTAAAACCAAAAGGCAAGGGTAATAAAAAGGATCCCAAGGCTTTGAGCATCAGTGGATAGGAGGGCCTAAGGGAATAGAATCCTGGACTAAGCGGCTAAACCAAGCTGTCCCTAACCATGTGCTTGTGGCGTGAAGGTGTCAAGTGGAAACTTGAGACTGAGCGGTTAAAGTCAAGGTCCAAGGCAGAAAGAAGAGTGTGCTTAAGAACTCTGGACACCTCTAATTGGGGACTTTAGCAAAGCTGAGTCACAATCTAAAAGGTTCACCTAATTATGTGTCTGTGGCATTTATGTATCCGGTGGTAATACTGGAAAACAAAGTGCATAGGGCCACGGCCAAGACTCATGAAATAGCTGTGTTCAAGAATAATCATACTGAAATAGGAGAATCAATAACACTATCTGAATTCTAAGTTCCTATAGATGCCAATCACTCTGAGCTTCAATGGATAAAGTGAGATGCCAAAACTGTTCGGAAGCAAAAAGCTACTAGTCCCGCTCATCTAATTAGAATCTGAGCTTCACTCAAAACTCTGAGATATTATTGCTTCTCAACCTATTAGTCTTCTATTTTATTTGTCTAGTTGCTTGAGGACAAGCAACAGTTTAAGTTTGGTGTTGTGATGAGTGGATATTTTATACGCTTTTTGGGGTTAATTTCATATAGCTTTTAGTATGTTTTAGTGAGTTTTTTGTTTGTTTCCATTAGTTTTTAGGAAAAATTCATATTTCTGGACTTTACTATGAGTTGTGTGTTTTTCTGTAATTTCAGGTATTTTTCTGGCTGAAATTGAGTGAGTTGAGCAAAAATCTAATTCAGGCTGAAAAAGGACTGCTGATGCTGTTGGATTCTGACCTCCCTGCACTCAAAGTGGATTTTCTGGAGCTACAGAACTCAAAATGGAGCGCTTCCAATTGCGTTGAAAATTAGACATCCAGGGCTTTCCAGCAATATATAATAGTCCATACTTTACTCAAGGATAGAGGACGTAAACTGGCGTTCAACGCCAGTTCTCTGCCCAATTCTGGCGTCCAGCGGCAGAAAAGGATTAAAAGTTGGAGTTCAACGCCAAAAATGGATCCAAACCTGGCGTTGAACGCCCAAAACAGCCTCATACACGTGAATTATTTAAGTCTCAGCCCCATCACACACCAAGTGGGCCCCAGAAGTGGATCTCTGCACCATCTGTCATAGTCTACTCACTTTTTGTAATCCTAGGCTACTAGTTTAGTATTTAAACAACTTTTAGAGACTTATTTTGCATCTCATGACATTTCAGATCTGAACTTTGTACTCTTTGATGGCATGAGTCTCTAAACTCCATTGTTGGGGGTGTGGAGCTCTGCTGTGTCTCAATGAATTAATGCAAGTATTTCTGTTTTCCATTCAAACATGCGTGTTCCTATCTAAGATATCCATTCGCGCCTAACTATGGAGAAGGTGATGATCAGTGACACTCATCACCTTTCTCAATCCATGAACGTGTGTCTGACAATCACCTCCGTTCTACATCAGATTGAATGAATATCTCTTAGATTCCTTAATCAGAATCTTCGTGGTATAAGCTAGATTGATGGCGGCATTCATGAGAATCCGGAAAATCTAAACCTTGTCTGTGGTATTCCGAGTAGGATTCAGGGATTGAATGACTGTGACAAGCTTCAAACTCACGAGTGCTGGGCGTAGTGACAGACGCAAAAGGAGGGTGAATCCTATTCCAGCATGATCGGGAACCTCAGATGATTAGCCATGCTGTGACAGAGCATTTGGACCATTTTCACAAGAGGAGGGGATGTAACCATTGACAACGGTGATGCCCCAACACACAGCTTGCCATAGAAGGACGTGCGTGCGTGAATCAGAGGACAAAGGAAAGCAGAGATTCAGAAGACAAAGCATCTCCAAAACTCCAACATATTCTCCATTACTGCATAACAAGTAACCTTTAACCCATGCTCTCTTGTTTATTCGCAATTCAACTGATAAATACAATTGACTTCCTGACTAAGAATTGCAAGATAACCATAGATTGCTTCAAACCAACAATCTCCGTGAGATTCGACCCTTACTCACATAAAGTATTACTTGGATGACCCAGTGCACTTGCTGGTTAGTGGTACGAGTTGTGAAAAGTGTGATTCACAATTCGTGCACCAATAACAGATAAAATAGTTATAAACAACCACACATAAATACATCACAAGTAGTTGAAAACATTCGGTGATTCAGCCTTTATTAGAATATAGACTGTTAGTTAGAACACCCCTAGATATAGCTAAATAATATCTATATACATGTATATACATACAACATCCCAGGTCCTGACCTGTTCAAGAGGTCCCTAAGCTGGCACCTAGGCTAGCCTAGACTCTATACTCACCTAGTCCCACTAAACTACTAAAGCGAGGGAAAGTACGTTCTAGGTCTTCAAAACTCAAGTCAGGTGGAACGTCATCAAAAGATAGAACATCATCTGCTACTCCTCTGCACGATCAGTCTTTTCCACAGGACGTCTCTCTGGTACCTCATAAAGTAGCCACACAATAGAAATCTTGTACACAGGATTTAGGTTAAAGTGCGCATACGAACGGGGTGCAGACGTTGACTGGTCTCAAAGTATATACATATAATCAGAGAACGATATTCACCCTAGACTCAGAAGACTATCTAGAGCAGAATCCTCTTCTTGCGAACGGTCATCAGCGAACTATGGTAAGGTACTCTTTCTTCCATCTGAAGGGGGAAGGGAGAGAGAAGGGGTAAGAACTGGGGAGTTCTTAGTAGGGTCAGGGTTATTAGTTACGTTCATTAATTCTATGTTGTTTAGCAGACTATTAGCAGAATACAAAGAAGCAGTAATTAGAAAACATAGATAAGTAGAGAAGATAGAGAAAACAGATAGCAGAACACAAACAGAAAAATACAAGAAAATAACACAAGCGCAGAGAATGGAATACAAACAAGGAAAGCATACATTCATACCACAATCATAACAAATGAAATGCGCAACCAAGTATGATGCATGTTTAGCCCTAGCGCAGGTAATGAGCTCATCTGTCGGTTTCTACCCGCTCCCGACGTAACCCGAAGCAGCTAAAACGGGTATGGTTTTCCAGTCAGCATAGGTACAGTTCTCACTAACCGACGTATGCGTCATATCCTCTATAAGCAAACTCTGCCTTACAGGTGGCAGCATTCCAGCCGTGTATGAAATCATATTCTCTGTAAGCAATGCTTGCCTTACAGGTGCGACATTCTAGCCGTGTATGAATTAATATCCTCTGCAAGTGATCCCAGGTTATTAGTTGCAGGTACAGCTCTCAATAGCTGTGTAACACTGGAAAACATTCTGTGGTCGTACCACTATCTATCTGACTGCCTTCACGCAGCAGATCATTACATAATCATTCTCATTATCATCATTCATCATCATTCTCATTATTCATCATCATTTTCACATTCTTATGCAGTACCTCTTTCTTTCTCTATTCAATCATACTGTACAAACTTTACATCTTTCACTTTTACAATATCCTGGTTCAAACCATTTCTCTTTATCATATTATTCTTTTCTCTTTGTATCTCTTTACTTTACTCTGGTTACTCTGTGCTCTGTGTTACTTTATTCTGCTCTGATTTCTCTGTTTAACATGTGTATTTAAAGCTTATGTAAATTTCGATATGAATAGTTATCCCGTCCCAGGTATAGGTTCATTAAGTCTATACTGAAACAGTTTAACTTTTAATATAACACCTAACCCTAGTCGCAACTCAAGTACTAACTAAGTTGGCCTAGTTCGTTCACTAGTCTCTGTCTGTTTTTCTGTCATTAAAATTTTATTGACTTTTTCTTTGGTTTTTATCTTTTCTTTAACTTTTTATCTTTTCTTTATCTTTGCCTCACTATCATGTTATTACCACTCCCTAAGTGTTTTATGATGGTAATTATGAGATTCTGCACTTAAAGTTGTCTTTCTAAAGCTTTTACAGAAAATTGCCTTTTCCGTATTATTTTATTATTTTTATTAAAATATTATTTTTAATTAAATATTATTATTTAATATTTTATTATTATTTATTATTTAATACTAAATTTTCAAAAATTAACTTACCTTTTACTTTTAACCTTTACAATTCACTTTTTACCACCCGTAACTTTTAATATTTCTACTTTTACCACCCTAACTTCCAGAAATTACCATATAACCCCTTAAACACCAAAAATTTTACTTACTCGCCCTTTCTAAGATCTAAAAGGTGTTCTTCAATGTTCTTCACCACACTCAAAGTGTTCTTCGTGTTCTCCATATATTCTTCAAATTCTTTCTCTGTTTTTACCCGTTTTTCAGTCTTTTCAGCAACCGATTTTTACCAAAATTCAAAATAAATTTCCAGCCACTAAAACCCCATCTTTTCTACATGATTTTAACACAAATTGAACCTCAATTTAGGCTCTAGGGTTTTGTTTTCCAGCAGCCACAAGAACACACATTCATAGCTTGAATTTCATCAAATTTCATCAAATTTTCACCAAAATTTCAACAAGAATTACTCATACAAACAATCAATTTCAAGCACAGCCAAACCATATCATAATCACACAACTCAAACACAATCAATCAAGATTAAATTCGTCAATCCCTACCTGGTTTTGCTGCTCCTAATTCGGTTAAACTTTCAGGTGGTCCTTAAACACTTTTTCCTCCTAAATCACATCAAGAACAACTTTAAATCCAAAAATTCTCAACAGACCAAATCTCACTCAGTATGTTAGGAAGATATATCTCACCTTAGACTTGCTGGAAATTCACGTTTCTTGGCCCTCAAGTCAACTTAAGCATGATTCCTAAGGAAGAACATCAAGAAAACACATGTTTTGCATGGTTTTCCTTGAAAACCGAATTGAAATGGGAGGGAGACAGCCATCTCACCTTATTTCCATCCTTGATAAGTTACATGGTTATTTAGAGGAAGAAGAGAGGATCATTTTGGTGAAATCGGAATTTTGATTTGAGTTTTAGTTCAGAAGAAATCAAGCTTTGAAGATTAAGTGTTCATGAAAGTTTCTCTCTTTTCTCTCTTGTTATTTTCGGCCAAAATGAAGAAATGAGACAGCCTTGGAGGTCTTGGGGGTGTAAGTTGAGTTGTGATTGGTTGGCTTGGAGGTGGGTTAAAATAATATTAAAATATCTCAGGTGTATAACTACTAAAACTTGATGTATCGGAACACTTGTAAAAACATCTCTAAAAATTATTTTCTGAGCTACTAGCATAAATGACACTAGTAACATATTTATTATGAGAATAAAACATGTATAATGAGGCCTTAGCATTGCTAAAGACATCAAAGAGTGCTGGTGCTAAGCTGTACCAGTAAACTGTGAACCCGGTTAAACCGATTTCCTGTTTTTAACTAAAACAGACCAGGTAACCTTATAATATCATTCAAGAATCTTCTAATACTAATATAATGATAATATTATACTATTATCTCTCTTCTCTCATGAATCGAGTTCGGTTCGTCAAACTGAGACTACTTTCGAGAATCAAAATTAAAACTCCTAACCGATACGGATCCAAAACTAGGTTCTTCGTGATTGCGTTATCGAGCTTGCCTCGGAAAAGGTTCTAGTTTAAGGATGACATAATGACAAGGATTGAGATACTTTATGATATAGAAGAGGTGTTCCCTTTGCTGATCTTCCAGTGAAATCCGTGCCTTTAGAAAAGATCTCGCGAACTCAAAAATCAGGGTTGTTACAATCAGCCTGTTGAGAAACCTCAAAAGTACCACAATTACACCCCACTCAGAGTATCACTTGTAGACGTATATAGAGCGATATGCAACACTAAAAAGATCCTGCCACCTCGTATGATTAAACATAAAAGAGGAGGAGGAAATCAGACAGAGTATTGTGAATATCACCGAATCTATGGACATTCTACCAATGACTACTTTGATCTAAAGAATGTAATTGAAAAACTTGCCAGAGAAGGGAGACTAGATCGGTTTCTAGTTAATAAAACTGACGAGCCAAGGAAAAGAAGAAAGGATGAAGAGGTCGGACGAGTCGAACACCCACCTCACACCCCTGAGAGACATGTTCATATGATAAATGGGGGATTCGCAAGAGGTACGATCTTTAAGTCGTCACGCTAGAGACACCGCAAAGAGGTGTACCATGTTGGAGGGGGAGACAGGTCGGTCGACCTCCCCAGTATCACCTTCACCAAAGAAGACACCATATGAATCATCCCAGGGCACGATGACCCATGGTCGTTACTATAATACTAGCCAACGCCAACCTCCACAGAACACTAATCGACCAGGGAAGTTCTGCGAGTATCTTGTTCAAATCTGCCTTCGGCAAGCTCGGCCTACAAGAAAAAGGGCTCGGAGTATATCTGAATAGCTTGTTCGGACTAGGAGACACCCCGATCCAACCACTAGGATACATCTCCCTGCACACAACCTTTGGAAAAGGAACTTGGTCAAGGACATTAAGCATAGACTATATTGTAGTCGACGTGAGCTCGGCCTACAATGCTTTAATAGGTCGGACAATGCTAAACCAGCTCGCTGCTGTGGTCTCCACTCCACACCTATGCATGAAGTTTCCCACTCTGGAAGGAATTCCTACCATAAAAGGAGACCATAAACTCGCGCGACGTTGTTACAACAAAAGTCTTAACCCTCTTTTGCTGATACCAACGTTGGGGCAAAAGTTTGGGGTCAAACTTTTGCTCCAACATTGGCCTCCCCTTGCACACTCATGGTGCCAACGTTAGCCAAAAAGTTAGAGGCTAACGTTGGCGCAAACTTTTGCTCTCCAGGGTGTTGATTTGTGATGCCAAAAGTTTGCCAAAAAGTTTGAGGCAAACTTTTGCTCCATCTTTTTGCCCAAAAGTTTGCACAAAAGTTTGAGGCAAACTTTTGGTCCAGCTTTTTGCTCCCTTGTTCATTTTCACTTATTCCAAAAGTTTGAGCTAAAGTTTGAGGCAAACTTTTGCTCAAACTTTTTGTCCTCTCTTCCTCCTAGCCATTCCTCCTTGCTTCAACCTTTCTCCAAGCTTTCTTCACCTATCATTAATCAACCAAACACATCAAAGCTATGCTCAAAATCATGAGATATTCATTCTTTCATAATATGTGACAATTATAGCATAAAACCTCATGAAATTGCATTAATTCATACATGGTTGATTAAATCAAAGGAAACATGAAAATCTACCCAATTGGCTTGCTTATGGCTCAAGAAAGTCCATAATTCAATTGAAAACAAAAGAAAAAGGCTAGTGAAACTAGGCTAAGATGACTTGTCATCAAGAGGCAGGTATCATAAGGGAGGTAAAATACCCATTATGGCTAGCCAATGTGGTGTTGGTCAAAAAGTCAAATAGGAAGTGGCGGATGTGTACCGATTACACCGACCTCAATAAAGCCTGCCCAAAAGATCCCTACCCACTCCCAAACATCGACACACTAGTTGACCTTCTTCAGGGTATCGGTACCTCTCCTTCATGGATGCTTACTCATGATACAATCAGATCCCGATGTATCAACCCGACCAAGAGAAGACGTTCCTGACCCCAAAAGCAAACTATTGCTATGTAGTTATGCCCTTCGGACTCAAGAACGCAGGTGCTACCTACAAAAGACTGATGAACAAAGTCTTCGCCGACCACATCGGAAAGCTAATGGAGGTTTATGTAGATGACATACTGGTAAAAACACAAAGTAAGGAATCGTTATTTTTCGACCTCACTAAGGTGTTTAATACCATAAGAAAGCATGATATGCGACTTAACCCTACAAAATGCACCTTCACGGTAGAAGCTGGCAAATTCCTGGGCTTTATCCTCACTCAAAGAGAAATCAAAGCAAACCCAGGTAAGTGCCAGGCTATACTTCACATGAAAAGTCCGACCTGTGTCAAAGAGGTCCAGCAGCTTAATGGAAGACTAGCCGCTCTATCTAGATTCCTAACCAGATCAGCCCTAAGATCTCTCCCCTTCTACGCAACATTAAGGAAGGGACAGAGCTTTGAGCGGACCCCAGAATGCGAACAAGCCTTCTGATGAGCGGATAATTTATACGTTTTTTTGCATTATTTTTAGTATGTTTTTAGTATATTTTAGTTAGTTTTTATTATGTTTTTATTAGTTTTTATTCAAGAATCATATTTCTGGACTTTACTATGAGTTTGTGTGTTTTTCTGTGATTTCAAGTATTTTCTGGCTGAAATTGTGGGACCTGAGCAAAAATCTGATTCAGAGGCTGAAAAAGGACTACAGATGCTGTTAGATTCTGACCTCCCTGAAGTCGAAGTGGATTTTCTGGAGTTACAGAAGCCCAATTGGCACACTCTCAATTGCGTTGGAAATTAGACATCCTGGGCTTTTCAGCAATATATAATAGTCCATACTTTGCCCGAGATTTGATGGCCCAAACTAGCGTTCTAGGTCAGCATAGAAATTCTGGCGTCAAAACGCCAGAACTAGCATGAAAACTGGGGTTAAACGCCCAAACTGGCACAAAAGCTGGCATTTAACTCCAAGAAAGGTCTCTAAATATTCTAGCTTGAAGCAAGAAAAAATGATTCTTGAAGCAAGAAAAAGCAGTGAATACAAAGCTTGTGAAAAAAATAAACAAAAAAAAAAAGAAAAAAAATAGAGAAGGAAAAAGCAAGCAGCGAAAGCCAATAGCCCTTTAAACCAAAAGGCAAGGGTAAAATAAAAGGATCCAAGGCTTTGAGCATCAGTGGATAGGAGGGCCTACAGGAATAAAATCCTAGCCTAAGCGGCTAAACCAAGCTGTCCCTAACCATGTGCTTGTGGCGTGAAGGTGTCAAGTGAGAAGCTTGAGACTGAGCGGTTAAAATCGTGGTCCAAAGCAAAAAGAGTGAGCTTAAGAGCTCTGGACACCTCTAATTGGGGACTCTAGCAAAGCTGAATCACAATCTGAAAAGGTTCACCCAGTTATGTGTCTGTGGCATTTATGTATCCGGTAGTAATACTAGAAAACAAAATGCTTAGGGTCACGGCCAAGACTCATAAAGTAACTGTGTTCAAGAATCAACATACTGAACTAGGAGAACAAATAACACTATCTAAATTCTGAGTTCCTATAGATGCCAATCATTCTAAACTTCAAAGGATAAAGTGAGATGCCAAAACTGTTCAGAAGCAAAAAGCTAATAGCCCTGCTCATCTAATTAAGACTGATCTTCATAGATGTTTTTGGAATTCATTGTATATTCTCTTCTTTTTATCCTATTTGATTTTCAGTTCCTTGGGGACAAGCAACAATTTAAGTTTGGTGTTGTGATGAGCGGATAATTTATACGCTTTTTGGCATTGTTTTTAGTATGTTTTTAGTATATTTGAGTTAGTTTTTATTATTTTTTATTAGTTTTTATTCAAAAATCATATTTCTAGACTTTACTATGAGTTTGTGTATTTTTCTGTGATTTCAGGTATTTTCTGGCTGAAATTGAGAGACCTGAGCAAAAATCTGATTCAGAGGCTGAAAAAGTACTACAGATGTTGTTGGATTCTGACCTCCATGCACTCGAAGTGGATTTTTTGGAGCTACAGAAGCCCAATTGGCGAGCTCTTAATTACGTTGGAAACTAGACATCCTGGGCTTTCCAGAAATATATAATAGTCCATACTTTGCCGAGATTTGATGGCCCAAACTGGCGTTCCAATTCAGCATAGAAATTCTGGCGTCAAAACGCCAGAACTGGCATGAAAACTGGAGTTAAATGCCCAAACTGGCACAAAAGCTGGCGTTTAACTCCAAGAAAGGTCTCTACACGTGAAAGCTTCAATGCTCAGCCCAAGCACACACCAAGTGGGCCCCGGAATTGGATTTTTACACTAACTATTCTAGCTTACTCATTTTCTGTAACCCTAGGTCACTAGTTTATTATAAAAACTACTTTTAGTGATTCATCTTGTACCTCATGACACTTTACACGTTTCATATTGTATTCTCTACGGCAGGAGTCTCTAAACCCCATGGTTGGGGGTGAGGAGCTCTGCTGTGTTTTGATGGATTAAAGCAATTACTACTGTTTTCCATTCAATCACGCTTGTTTCTATTCTAAGATATTCATTCGCACTTCAACCTCATGAATGTGATGATCCGTGACACTCATCATCATTCTCACCTATGAACGCATGCCTGACAACCACCTCCGTTCTACATGCAATCAAGCTTGAATGTGTATCTCTTGGGTTTCTAATCTAAGATTGGAACCTTCGTGGTATAGGCTAGAATTATTGGCGGCCATTCCTGAGATCAGGAAAGTCTAAACCTTGTCTGTGGTATTCTGAGTAGGATCTGGGAAGGGATGACTGTGACGAGCTTAAAACTCACGAGTGCTGGGCATAGTGACAGACGCAAAAGGATCAATGGATCCTATTCCAACATGAGTGAGAACCGATAGATGATTGGACGTGCGGTGACAGCGCAATTGGACCATTTTCACTGAGAGGACGGATGGTAGCCATTGACAACGGTGATCCACCAACATACAGCTTGCCATGGAAGGAGCCTTGCGTGCAAGAAGAAGAAGACAGTAGGAAAGCAGAAATTTAGAAGACAAAGCATCTCCAAAACCTCAACCTATTCTCCATTACTGCATAACAAGTATTTATTTCATGTTCTTTTACTTTTTAAAATTAAATCTGAGAATTATTGATATCCTGACTAAGAGTTACAAGATAATCATAGCTTGCTTCAAGCCGACAATCTCCGTGGGATCGACCCTTACTCACGTAAGGTATTACTTGGACGACCCAGTGCACTTGCTGGTTAGTTGTGCGGAGTTGCAAAAGTGTGATTGTAATTTCGTGCACCACCTTCTAAGATTTCAAGAAATTTTTAGGGCAACCACCTGTCCTTACTCGACCTCAGGAAGGTGAAGAGCTGATACTATACCTCGCCGTAGGAAGTCGGGCAAAAGCCTCAGCACTAGTCAAAGAAGACGAAAGGAAAGGTGGGTTCAATATTTTCATCTAAAAAGAAGGGCCGAGCTCCCTCAACAGCTCGGACCTTGAAGTACTAGTTCTTGAAGTCGCAAAAGGACTCATCATACATCGAAATCATTTTCTTTCCTTGAGTAGCTCAGAAAAAAATCCAAGAGGCTTTCTTCTTAGCTACCCCAGGCTTGGTCAACATGAAAAGGTGTAGAAAGAGAGTTTGGGTAGGTCGGACACCCAATTCTTGATGCAACAATTGAAAAATCTTTATGAAACCCCATGAGTTCGGATGGAGCTGAGAAGGGGCCACATTACAAGACCACAACAGGTCGGTCTCAAAAGCGAAAAAAGGGATGATGATACCCAGCTGCATAAAAAAGTAGTCATACATATAGAAAAAGGGACGTTCTCCCTAAGGGTCAGGCGGCACCAGTTCATAGTTCTTCTCATCATCCCTATTACTACAAATCCTATGAAATCTCCTAAGTCGTTCACAATACTCGAGGTCAGCTACAGTCACACACATAAGAACTATCGAATCTAGCAAATCGGCCATACCAGCAGGAACTTTCGAAGACATCTCGACAATATTTTTTCGGGAAGACATAGGCCAACTATCCCTATAGTAAGAAAAAGAAGAAAAGGATTACTACCAAACAATTCTGGCAAATAAGGAAATAACTCGGACAATAAAAAGTAATCAGTAAGCGTCAGATATGGCAGTAAAAGGGAAACCCCAGGACTCGCGCTAAAGTCCAGGGGCACCCTTTTGGAGGCAACAACAAGGAAAGAATTCAAAGTCGACAGTCTATGCCCTAAACCAGTCCAAACACCTCTAAAATAAAGAATACAAGTGGAACAATCAAATCTTTTACCATTTCTCCATATAAACAGCAAAGACCATCATCGACATCGACCATGCAAAGAATCATCAAGAAAGCTACAACCATTTCCTACCAATAGTTTAACAAAAAACAAAACTTTACACAAAGATAGGGTCATGCAACATTCAAAAGAAACAGGAACGGCGACAAGCAAAAAGCTCCGCGAAAGCAAACTACTAGAAGACAAGGATCACCACAAAGATGCAAACTTTTACAGAAAAATGTTGAAAACGAAATGTCGAAAAGAAAGACACAATCTTTTTTCGAAAGGAACAAGATCCTCAGAGACGAAATCAGTAAAAGTCACATGCAACAGTGAAGACAAACAAGAAGGCGACTATCGAAACAAAAAAAGGAAATAGAATACCAACCTGTAGAGGAAGAGGAAGCAAGCGCGAGGGAAGGCTCAGACAGAAGCAAACGATTAAATCTGCGCCAACAAAACGCTCTCGAGTAAAGAAGATAGAAAGTTTGGGGGCATGTAAACAAGAAGAAGTCAGAAGGAACGAAGTGCTTAGTAAACAACGAGCAAAGAGCGAAAAAAAAGGGAGGAAGAAATCGAAAGTGATTCTTTAATTTCAAAATGAAGTACAAAAGAGGGAAAACAAATGGCACGTTCCTAAGAAGGCGCAACGCGCGCTACAATTAAAAAATAGAGAAACGCTTCGCATTCAAACAGAAGCAGGCCTACCAGAAGTTATACGAGAGATCAACCAAAAGCTAAATGCTCGAGCACAACTTCCTCAAAGGGGTCGAGGTCTAAAGACACGACCTCAAGGGAAAGATCAAACTCGAGCAGGGGCACTGTTCATACCATGGGTCGAGCTAGGCGAGCCAACCTGAACGAAGACAGAAACGAACAACTTCTTATAAAGGTTGGTCGACACCGACCACTTTCCAAAGAGCTCGGCCAAATTGCTATAAGGGCCCAACTAGGCCCAAAGCAGAAGATCACAGCCCGCTTAAAGATGGCTGGCCAAAGATAAGGGGACCCACCCCCAAAAAGATAAGATAAGATAACTAACTTATCTTAAAAGGGAGGTCACTCCACACTACTATAAATAGGATCCATTGATCCTTTTGTTCCAAATGCGCTGTCACCGCACGGCTAATCATCTGTCGGTTCTCGATCATGTTGGAATAGGATCCATTGATCCTTTTGCGTCTGTCACACGCCCAACAATCGCGAGTTTGAAGCTTGTCACAGTCATCCCTTCCCAAATCCTACTCGGAATACCACAGACAAGGTTTATACTTTCCAGATCTCAAGAATGACCGCCAATAATTATAGCCTATACCACGAAGGTTCCAATCTTAGATTAGAAACCCAAGAGATATGCATTCAAGCCATTGCTAGTAGAACAGAGGTGGTTGTCAGGCACATGTTCATAGGTGAGAATGATGATGAGTGTCACGGACCATCACATTCATCAAGTTGAAGAATGAATGAATATCTTAGATAAGAAGTAGGCGTGAATTGAATAGAAGAACAATAGTAATTGTATTAATTCATGAAGAACAGCAAAGCTCCACACCTTAATCTATGGTGTGTAGAGACTCCACCGTTGAAGATACATAAGAACAAAAGGTCCAGGCATGGCCGAATGGCCAGCCCCCGATGTGAACATAAAGATCAAAAGGTGTATATGAAAAGCGTCTAAATACAATAGCAAAAGGTCCTATTTATAGAAAACTAGTAGCCCAGGGTTACAGAAATAGGTAATTAATGCAGAAATCTTCTTCCGGGCTCACTTGGTGTGTGCTTTGGCTGAGCATTGAAGCTTCCATGTGTAGAGACTTTTCTTGGAGTTAAACGCTAGCTTTTGTGCTAGTTTGGGCGTTTAACTCCAGCTTTTATGCCAGTTCTGGCGTTTTGACGTCAGAATTTCTATGCTGATATTGATCGCCGGTTTGGGCCATCAAATCTTGGGCAAAGTATAAAATATTATATATTGCTGGAAAGCCCAGGATGTCTACTTTCCAACGCAATTAAGAGTGTGCCAATTGGGCTTCTGTGGCTCCAGAAAATCCACTTTGAGTGCAGGGAGGTCAGAATCCAACAGCATCTGCAATCCTTTTTCAGCCTCTGAATCAGATTTTTACTCAGGTCCCTCAATTTCAGCCAAAAAATACCTGAAATCACAGAAAAACACACAAACTCATAGTAAAGTCCAGAAATGTGATTTTTAAATAAAAACTAATAAAAATATAATAAAAACTAACTAAAATATACTAAGAACATACTAAAAACAATGCCAAAAAGCGTATAAATTATCCGCTCATCACAACACCAAACATAAATTGTTGCTTGTCCCCAAGAAACTAAAAATCAAATAGGATAAGAAGAAGAGAATATACAATGAATTCCAAAAACATCTATGAAGATCAGTATTAATTAGATGAGCGGGGCTTTTAGCTTTTTGCTTCTGAACAGTTTTGGCATCTCACTTTATCCTTTGAAGTTCGGAATGATTGGCTTCTATAGGAACTCTGAATCTAGATAGTGTTATTGATTCTCCTAGTTAAGTATGTTGATTCTTGAACACAGCTACTTTATGAGTTTTGGCCGTGACCCTAAGCATTTTGTTTTCCAGTATTACCACCGGATACATAAATGCCACAGACACAAAACTGGGTGAACCTTTTCAGATTGTGACTCAGCTTTGCTAGAGTCCCCAATTAGAAGTGTCCAGAGCTCTTAAGCACACTCTTTTTTTGCTTTGGACCACGACTTTAACGGCTTAGTCTCAAGTTTTCACTTGACACCTTCACGCCACAAGCACATGGTTAGGGACAGCTTGGTTTAGCCGCTTAGGCCAGGATTTTATTCCTGTGGGCCCTCCTATCCACTGATGCTCAAAGCCTTGGATCTTTTTTATTTTACCCTTGCCTTTTGGTTTTAAGGACTATTGGCTTTTTCTGCTTGCTTTTTCTCTCTTTTTTTTTGCAAGCTTTTCACTGCTTTTTCTTGCTTCAAGAATCAATTTTATGATTTTTCAGATTATCAAATAACATTTCTCCTTTTCCCATCATTCTTTGAAGAACCAACAATTTTAACATTCTTAAACAACAAATTTAAAAATATGCACTGTTCAAGCATTCATTCAAAAAAACAATAGTATTGCCACCACATCAAAATAATTAAACTGTTTTAAAATTCGAAATTCATGTACTTCTTTTTCTCTTTCAATTAAAAGCATTTTTCATTTAAGAAAGGTGATGGATTCATTTTCATAGCTTTAAGGCATAGACACTTAGACACTAGTTATCATGTATTAAAGACACAAACATAAATAAACATAAAGCATAAAAATTCGAAAAACAGAAAAATAAGAGCAAGGAGATTAAAGAACGGGTCCACCTTAGTGATGGCAGCTAGTTCTTCCTCTTGAAGATCTTATGGAGTGCTTGAGCTCCTCAGTGTCTCTTCCTTGCCTTTGTTGCTCCTCCCTCATGACCTTTTAGTCTTCTCTAATTTCATGGAGGAGGATGGAATGCTCTTGGTGCTCCACCCTTAGTTGTCCCATTTGGAACTTAATTCTCCTAGGGAGGTGTTGATTTTCTCCTAATAGTTTTGTGGAGGAAAATGCATCCCTTGAGGCGTCTCAGGGATTTCTTGATGGGGATTTTCCTCATGATCTTGTTGAGGTCTATGAGTGGGCTCTCTTGTTTGCTCCATCCTTTTCTTAGTGATGGGCTTGTCCTCTTCAATGAGGAGTCTTGGCCACAACTTCATAGAAGTGGTCTTGATGGACCTTTGAGATGAATCTCTCCATCTCCCATGACTCAAAGGTGGAAGCAATTGCCTTTCCTTTCCTCTTTCTAGAGGTTTCTCCGGCCTTAGGTGCTATAAATGGTTATGGAAAAACAAAAAAGCTGAGCTTTTCCACACCAAACTTAAAAGGTTTGCTCGTCCTCAAGCAAAAGAATAAAGAAAGGAGGAGAAGAAGAAGAGATGGAGGAGATAGAGGTGTGTGAATTGTTCGGCCAAAGGGGGTTTTAGGTGGTTATGATGTGGAAAAGGAAGGAGTGATGGTTTGAATTTGAGTGGGTGGGTGTAGGTGGGTTGTATGATGGTTTTGGAGGAGTAATGGAGGTGATTGGTGGAGGTTATTTGGGGAAGAGTATTATGAAAAAATGTGAAGAAGTGAGAGAGAGTGAGTTGAGGTTGGTGGGGATCTTGTGGGGTCCACAGATCCTGAGGTGTCAAGGATTTCTCATCCCTGCACCAATTAGGCGTGCAAAACACCCTTAGAGTGCAATTCTGGTGTTAAACGCCAGCTATATGCCCCCTTTCTGGCGTTAAATGCCAGTCTGGTGCCCATTTCTGGCGTTAAACGCCCAGAATGGTGCCAGACTGGGCGTTTAACGCCCATTCTGCTACCCTTACTGGCATTTAAACGCCAGTAAGCTTCTCCTCCAGGGTGTGCTGTTTTTAATACTATTTTTCATTCTATTTTTGCTTTTTCAGTTGTTTTTGTGACTTCACATGATCATCAACCTACAGAAAACATAAAATGACAATGGAAAATAAATATATATAATTAAATAAAATTAGGTTGACTCCTAACAAGCGCTTCTTTAATGTTAATAGCTTGACAGTGAGCTCTCATGGAGTCTCACAGATAATCAGAGTAGGGTTGGGGCCTCTCAACACCAAACTTAGAGTTTGGTTGTGGCCTCCCAACACCAAACTTAGAGTTTGGTTGTGGCCTCCCAACACCAAACTTAGAGTTTGGTTGTGGCCTCCTAACACCAAACTTAGAGTTTGAATGTCGGGGTTTTGTTTGACTCTGTATTGAGAGAAGCTTTTCATGCTTCCTCTCCATGGTTAGAGAAGGAGATCCTTGAGCTTTAAACACAAGGGAGTACTCATTCACTTGAAGGACCAATTTTCCTCTATCAACATCAATCACAGCTCTTGCTGTGGCTAGGAAGGGTCTGCCAAGGATGATCGATTCATCCATACACTTCCCAGTGTCTAGGATTATGAAATCAGCAGGGATGGAGTGGCCTTCAACCTTTACCAAGACATCCTCTACAAGTCCATAAGCCTGTTTTCTTGAATTGGCTGCCATCTCTAGTGAGATTCTTATAGCTTGTACCTCAAGGATTCCTAGCTTCTCCATTACAGAGAGAGGCATGAGGTTTATTCTTGACCCTAGGTCACACAGAGCCTTCTCAAAGGTCATGGTGCCTATGGTACAAGGTATTGAGAACTTTCCAGGATCTTGTCTCTTCAGAGGTAATTTCTGCCTAGTCAAGTCATCCAGTTCTTTGGGGAGCAAGGGGGGTTCATCCTCCCAAGTCTCATTACCAAATAGCTTGGCATTTAGCTTCATGATTGCTCCAAGGTACTTAGCAACTTGTTCTTCAGTAACATCTTCATCCTCTTCAGAGGAAGAATATTCAACAGAGCTCATGAATGGCAAAAGTAAGTTCAATGGAATCTCTATGGTCTCAGTGTGAGCCTCAGATTCCCATGGTTCCTCATTAGGGAACTCCTTAGACGCCAGTGGACGTCCATTGAGGTCTTCCTCAATGGAAATCACTGCCTCTTCCTCCTTTCCAGGTTCGGCCGTGTAGGTTATGTTGATGGCCTTGCACTCTCCTTTTGGATTCTCTTTTGTATTGCTTGGAAGAGTACAAGGAGGGAGTTCAGTAACTTTCTTACTCAGCTAACCCACTTATGCCTCCAAATTTCTAATGGAGGACCTTGTTTCAGTCATGAAACTTTGAGTGGTTTTAATTAGATCAGAGACTATAGTTGCTAAGTCAGAGTGGCTCTGCTTAGAATTCTCTGTCTGTTGTTGAGAAGATGATGGAAAAGGTTTGCCATTGCTAAACCTATTTCTTCCACCATTATTGTTGTTGAAGCCTTGTTGAGGCCTCTGTTGATCCTTCCATGAGAGTTTTGGATGATTTCTCCATGAAGGATTATAGGTGCTTCCGTAGGGTTCTCCCATGTAATTCACCTCTCCCATTGCTGGGTTCTCAGAACCATAAGCTTCTTCTTCAGATGAAGCTTCTTTGGTACTGCCTGTTGCTGCTTGCATTCCAGACAGACTCTGAGAAATCATATTGACTTGTTGAGTCAATATTTTATTCTGAGCCAATATGGCATTCATAGTATCAATCTCAAGAACTCCCTTCTTCTGAGGCGTCCCATTGTTCACAGGATTCCTCTCAGAGGTGTACATGAACTGGTTATTTGTAACCATTTCAATGAGTTCTTGAGCTTCTGCAGGAGTTTTCAGATGAAGAGAACCTCATGCAGAATGGTCCAATGACATTTTTGACAACTCAGACAGACCATCATAGAATATACTTATGATGCTCCATTCTGGAAGCATGTCAGTAGGATACCTTTTGATCAGTTACTTATATCTTTCCCAAGCTTCATAGAGGGACTCACCTTCCTTCTGTCTGAAGGTTTGGATTTCCACTCTAAGCTTGCTCATCTTTTGAGGTGGAAAGAATTTGGCCAGGAAAGCACTGACTAGCTTTTCCCAAGAGTTCAAGCTTTTCTTAGGTTGTGAATCCAACCATGTTCTAGCTCTGTCTCTTACAGCAAAAGGGAAAAGCATAAGCCTGTAGACCTCGGGATTAACCCCATTGGTCTTGACAATATCACAAATTTGCAAGAATTCAGATAAGAACAAATGGGGGATCTTCCAATGGAAGTCCATGAAACTTGCAATTCTGTTGCATTAGAGAAACTAATTGAGGCTTAAACTCAAAGTTCTTTGCTCCAATGGCATGAATTGAGATGCTTCTTCCATAGAAATTGGAAGTTGGTGTAGTGAAATCACCAAGCACCTTCCTTGCATTGTTGTTATTGGGTTCGGCCATAATTGTTTTCTCTGTTTCGAAAATTTCAGTTAGGTCCTCTTCAGAGTATTGTGCTTTAGCTTCTCTTAGTTTCCTCTTAAGAGTCCTTTCAGGTTCAGGATCAGCTTCAACAAGAATTCCTTTGTCCTTGTTCCTGCTCATATGAAAGAGAAAAAAACAAGAAAGTATGGAATCCTCTATGTCACAGTATATAGATTCCTTTGTGTGAGTAGAAGAAGAGGAGAATAGAAGAAGGAGAAGAGAAAAATTCAAAAATTAATTAAAATAAAATAAAAATATTTTTGTTTTCATTTTAAATATTAATTAGAATTCAAAAATTAAAATTAAAATAAAACTAAATTAAAATTAAAAACAATTAGTTAATTAAAAAGAATTTTGAAAAAGGGGGAAGGAGTTTTCGAAAATTAGAGAAAGAAAAGTAGTTAGGTAGTTTTGAAAAAAAGATATGATTGAAATAGAAAACTTTTAAAATCAAACAAAAAGTCAAGTAGTTAATTGAAAAATATTTGAAAATCAATTTTGAAAAGATAAGAAGTTAGAAAGGATTTTGAAATTGATTTTGAAAAAGATATGATTGAAAATTTATTTTGAAAAAGATTGAAAGGGAAATTAAAAAGATTTGATTTTGAAATTGATTTTTAAAAAGTTATGATTGAAATAAAAAAAATTTGAATTGAAAATTAGAAAGATTTGATTTTTGAAATTAAAGTTGATTACTTGACTAAAAAGAGACTAAAAGATATGATTTTAGAATTTATAGATTGATCATTTCTTAATAGGTAAGTAACAACTTGAAAATTTTTGAATCTAAATATTAATTGCTAGCATTAATTTCGAAAATTATGAAATAAAAATAAGAAAAAGATTTTGAAAATCAATTATAAAGTTTTCGAAAATATGAAGGAAAAAAATGAAAAAGATTTGATTTTTGAAAAGGATTTGAAAAGATAGAATTTTTAAATTGAAAATTGACTTGACTAACAAGAAACAATTAAATTTTAAAACTTTATGACTAAATCAATTCAAATTTTTGAAATTTATGAGTAAAATAAGGGAAAGATATTTTTTTGATTTTTAAATTTTAATAATGAGAGAGAAAAATACTAAATTGAAACAAAATATAAAAATTATGAATCAAAGCAAGAAGAATATGCAAGAACACTTTGAATGTCAAGATGAACACCAAGAACATATTTTTGAAAATTTTTAAGAAAATAAAGATATGCAAGACATCAAACTTAAAAATTTGTAAACTATAGACACTAATAATTCAAGAATGCATATGAAAAATAAGAAAAAATACCAAACAAGAAAATACAAAGATCAAACAAGAAAAATCATCAAGAACAATTTGAAGATCAATGAAGAACATATGATGAATTTTCGAAAATTAAAGAAAATTATAAAAGCATGCAATTGAACGAAAATTTTTTGGTTTTTATGATTTTATTAAATTTTTTTGTATTTTTTCGAAAATTATTTTGGGATGAATGAAAAAGAAGAAATTCTTTTTTTTTTTGGCATTTTTTGAAAATAAGGAGTAAAAAGCTTAAAAATAAAATAAAATTACCTACTCTGAGCAACAAGATGAACCGTCAGTTGTCCAAACTCGAACAATCCCCGGCAACGGCACCAAAAACTTGGTGCACAAAATTGTGATCATTAATAATGGCGCCAAAGACTTGGAGCTCTCAAACGTGAATCACGCTTTGTCACAATTCCGCACAACTAACCAGCAAGTGCACTGGGTCGTCCAAGTAATACCTTACGTGAGTAAGGGTCGATCCCATGGAGACTGTCGGCTTGAAGCAAGCTATGGTCATCTTGTAAATCTCAGTCAGGTAGATTCAAATGGTTATGGAGGATTGATAATTAAAAGATGAATAAAACATAAAATAAGATAGAGATACTTATGTAATTCATTGGTAGGAATTTCAGATGAGCGTATGAAGATGCTTTGTTCCTCTTGAACCTCTGCTTTCCTATTGCCTTCATCCAATCATTCATACTCCCTTCCATGGCAAGCTTTATGTTGGGCATCACCGTTGTCAATGGCTACTTCCCGTCCTCTCAGTGAAAATGTTCCAAATGCGTTGTCACCGCACGGCTAATTATTTGTCGGTTCTCGATCATGTTGGAATAGGATCCATTGATCCTTTTGCGTCTGTCACACGCCCAACAATCGCGAGTTTGAAGCTCATCACAGTCATCCCTTCCCAGATCCTACTTGGAATACCACAGACAAGGTTTAGACTTTCCGGATCTCAAGAATGACCGCCAATAATTCTAGCCTATACCACGAAGGTTCCAATCTTAGATTAGAAACCCAAGAGATACGCATTCAAGCCATTGCTAGCAAAACAGAGGTGGTTGTCAGGCACATGTTCATAGGTGAGAATGATGATGAGTGTCACGGATCATCACATTCATCAAGTTGAAGAACGAATGAATATCTTAGAGAAGAAGTAGGCGTCAATTGAATAGAAAAACAATAGTAATTGTATTAATTCATGAAGAACAACAGAGCTCCACACCTTAATCTATGGTGTGTAGAGACTCCACCGTTGAAGATACATAAGAACAAAAGGTCCAAGCATGGCCGAATGGCCAGCCCCAGAACGTGAACATAAAGATCAAAAGGTATATATGAAAAGCGTATAAATACAATAGCAAAAGGTCCTATTTATAGAAAACTAGTAGCCTAGGGTTACAGAAATAGGTAATTAATGCAGAAATCTTCTTTTGGGCCCACTTGGTGTGTGATTGGGCTGAGCATTGAAGCTTCCATGTGTAGAGACTTTTCTTGGAGTTAAACGCCAACTTTTGTGCCAGTTTGGGCGTTTAACTCCAGCTTTTATGCCAGTTCTGGCGTTTTGACGCCAGAATTCTATGCTGAATCTGAACGCCAGTTTGGGCCATCAAATCTTGGGCAAAGTATGGACTATTATATATTGCTGGAAAGTCGAGGATGTCTAATTTCCAACAGAATTAAGAGCGTGCCAATTGGGCTTCTGTAGCTCCAGAAAATCCACTTCGAGTGCAGGGAGGTCAAGATCCAATAGCATCTGCAGTCCTTTTTCAGCCTCTAAATCAGATTTTTGCTCAGGTCCCTCAATTTCAGCCAGAAAATACCTGAAATCACAGAAAAACACACAAACTCATAGTAAATTCCAGAAATGCGATTTTTGAATAAAAACTAATAAAAATATAATAAAAACTAACTAAAATATACTAAGAACATACTAAAAACAATGCCAAAAAGCGTATAAATTATCCGCTCATCAGAGAGATTCATCACCAAATCACCCCAAGACCACTTCTATGAAGTAGTGGCAAAGAAAAAGGTGATCCATGAGGTACCTTTTAAGCTTAAAAAGAATGAGTATCCAGAGATCCGACGAGAAATCTGGAGAAGAGGTTGGGAAGTTCTAACCAATCCCATCCAACAGTTTGGGATCTTAATGGTGCAAGAGTTCTATGCTAATGCATGGGTCACAAAAAATCATAACATTAGTGTGAACCCTCATCCTAAGAATTGGATCACCATGGTCCGAGGGAGAATCTTATATTTTAGCCAGGAAAGTGTGAGGTTGGCATTCAACTTGCCTTTGATGCATGGAGACCCACATCCTTACACTAGAAGAGTCAATCTTGATCAAAGGCTAGATCAAGTGCTCCTAGATATCTGTGTGGAAGGAGCACAGTGGAAAAGGGATTCCCAAGGCAAGCCTATCCAACTAAGAAGGCCTAACCTCAAGCCCCTAGCTAGAGGATGGTTGCAATTCATCTAACGCTCTATCATCCCTACTAGCAACCAGTCTGAAGTGACCATAGACTGAGCCATCATGAACCATTGCATCATGCTTGGAGAGAAGGTGGAAGTACATGAGGTGATACCTCAAGAGTTGTACAAAGTGGCGGATAAGCCCTCCACCCAAGCAAGGTTAGCTTTCCCTCATCTTATCTGTCAACTATGCAATTCTGCTGGAATTGTCATAGAAGGTGACACTCCAATTGAGGAGGACAAGCCCATCACTAAAAGAAGGATGGAGCATACTAGAGAGCAGGCACATGAACCACAGCATGAGCATGTGGAGCCGCCTCAACATAAGATCCCTGAGATGTCTCAAGGGATGTATTTTCCTCCTCAAGGCTATTGGGAACAATGGCATACTTAAGTAGGAGAATTAAGCTCTAACATGAATTAGTTGAGGATGGAGCATGTAATGGCCTAGCCTCGAAGAAACGGCGCTTTTTCGGGATCAAATAGAATTTTTATGGAATTTTTAGGAATTTTAGTGCATATAAGCATCTCTGCTGCACAGGTGCTGTGTCATCAAGCTGCTGAGTCAGCACCTTGACCGCACCAGACACCTCTCCTGATCTAAGTAAGCACGTCGCAAAAAGTTGCGTTTTTGAGCCACTTCGGGTCCGAATTTCAAAATTCTAATTTCTGTGGTTAGTCTCTATGTGACGAGCTAATCTCAAATTTTGAGAGAAAAATTATATTAATATAATATTCATATATTATTATTTTATTTAGAATATTATATTATTATTTCTCTGTTGTGGTTAATGTTGATCTATGTTTAGTAATATAATAACTGAGCTAGAAATCTACCGGTAAATGGATAATACCGGCATCCTTAGATGAACTTAGCAATGCTAATGCTTCATCATATATCTTTTATCCTCATGATTACTGTTCATATCCTGGGTCGAGGTGTACGACGTGGGCTGACTGAAGACAACACGACTTAACTGTTTCGACCAGGATGACCCGACCTCTTTATAAAAGAGGTCGACCAAACCGCTACAGAGGCCCAAGAAAGCCCAGACAAAGGAATACGACCGAAGTCCAAAGGCAGCTGAAGCCTAGAGTGATAAGGGCGGTTCCCTTAAAGATAAAGATAACCCCGCTCAAAGATAAGATAAGATAACTATCTTATCTACAGGAAAGATCATTCTACAACATTATAAATACGCTGGAGCACCCAGGTATAACTCAGACTCTGATTCTACAAAAAACCTGCATAATACCCTTGCTAACTTAACCATTGGAGTCCCTTGCAGGTACAACCCCCCTCCGATGATGAAGGATCAGCAGCAATGCCAGTCCCACAAGTCGGACGCGATAGCTCCGGCCACCGCCAACAAGTCGGACACGTCATCTCCGACCAGCACTGAAGATCTCGACCGAGATCGACCTACAGTTTCAGGTAACCCTCGAAACATTGGCACCGTTGTCGGGGATCCTGGAAGTCATCCCATCATCATGGTGGACAACCTTGACAACGACCACAACTCTGATTTAGAAAACAGAACACCGCATAAGAATGCGGACACCACACCAAATGATACTTTTCAGCCTAACAAAGACAAGAATTTGCCAAGCACAGGAGTCATTGAGGCACTTCAAGCTCAACAAGATCGTCTCAAACAGCTCGAAAAAGAGGTCGAATATCAACGGGAAGGCGAGAGAGACCTACGAAGGGAAACTAGGCGACGGCGAGAATTAGAGGACAAGCTCCTAAAGTTTGAAGCCGACCTTAAAACTAAGATTACCCGATCCAGTCATGAAGATATCCCCTGCAAAGATCAAGACCCATTCACCAAAGAGATCATGAAAGCCAAAATCCCAAAAGACTTCAAATCCCCTGACATGACTCCGTACGACGGCACATCGGATCCCAGCCATCATCTCAGCAATTTCATAAGTAGAATGTATCTCACGAATACCTCTGATGCCATTCGATGCAAAGCCTTCCCAGCAACCCTGACAAAGACAGCAATTAAGTGGTTCGACACTCTACCCCCCAGATCCATCACAAGTTTCGACGACTTCGCCAAGAAATTTCTTGCCAGATTTTCCATCCAGAAGGACAAAGCCAAACATGCACCAAGCCTACTAGGGATCAAGCAAGGAGATCAGGAGAGTCTTTGCAGTTACATGGAAATGTTCAACAAAGCATGCCTGGACATACAAAGCCTACCAATAGCAGCAGCCAGTATGGGTCTCATCAATGGCCTACGAGAAGGACCTTTTAGTCACTCCATATCAAAGAAACATCTGACCTCAATAATGAGGTGTAAGAGCAAGCTGAGAAGTACATCAACATGGAGGAAAACTCTCGGCTAGGAGAAACCACAAAATCCAGATTCTCCTACTCTACCCGGGATAAGGATAAAGAATCCAAGAAAAAAGAAGATCAATACGGTGAAAAGCTTAAAAAATACAACAATACCCCTCTCCGGGCGTCTCTTGCGGATGTTTACCGAGAAGTATGCCATACTGAAAATATACCACCACCTCGTGTACTCAAAATCAAGAAAGGAGGAGGAAATCGGACGAAATACTATGAATATCACCGAATCTATGGACATCCTACCAATGAGTGCTTCGACTTGAAAAATGTTATTGAGAAATTGGTAAGAGAAGGACGACTAGATCGGTATTTAGCCAACAAATCTGAAGAACCACGAAAAAGAAGAAGGGACGAAGAAGTCGGACGAATAGAACGACCACCTCAATCCCTAGAGAGACACGTTCATATGATAAACGGAGGATTCGCAGGAAGGGGATCTCAAAATCAGCTCGCAAAAGGCACCTCAAAGAAGTATATCATGTCGAGGGAGGAGAAGGATCACCCGACCTCCCTACTATTACTTTCACCCAAGAAGACGCGGCAGGCATCATCACGGAACATGACGATACTATGGTCATCACTATTATATTGGCCAATGCAAACCTCCACCGCACACTGGTGGACCAAGAAAGCTAGGCGGATATCTTGTTTAAATCTGCCTTCGATAAACTCGGTCTGCATGAGAAAGAACTTATAGCATATCCGAATAGCTTGTTTGGACTAGGACATACCCCAATCCAACCACTTGGATACATCTCACTCCACACAACCTTTGAAAAAGGAACCCGATCAAGGACACTCAACATAGACTACATTGTAGTCCACGTAAGCTCAGCCTACAATGCCCTGATAGGTCGGGCAACATTGAACCAGCTTACAGTAGTAGTTTCAACTCCACATCTATGCATGAAATTTCCAACTCTAGAAGGGATTGCTATGATAAAAGGAGATCAGAAAATAGCGCAACGCTGTTACAATGAAAGTCTGAATCTCAGAGGCAATGAGGAAGAAATCCACACCATCGAACTCAGTGGAGTTCGAGGTTGGGAAAAACTTTGCCCACAACCCGAGGGCAAAATCGAAGAAGTCCAGATCAGAGATACCCCGGACAAAACAACAAATATTGGGGAAACCCTAAAGAAAGAGATGAAGGAGCCCTTGATATAATTCTTAAGGGATAATGTCGACCTCTTCGCATGGAGGGCCGCAGACATGCTGGGCATAGACCCCAAACTAATGTACCATAAACTGGCAGTATACACAGGATCTCGGCCAGTATAGCAGAAGCGTAGGAAACTCGGAACGGAAAGATCCCAAGCCGTGGAAGAATAGGTACAAGCTCTACTGGAGGCAGGATTCATAAGAGAAGTCAAGTACCCCCTATGGCTAGTGATGAGCGGATATTTTATACGCTTTTTGGGGTTAATTTCATATAGATTTTAGTATATTTTAGTTTGTTTTTAGTTTATTCTCATTAGTTTCTAGGCAAAATTCATATTTCTGGACTTTACTATGAGTTTGTATGTTTTTCTATGATTTTAGGTATTTTCTGGCTGAAATTGAGGGAGCTGAGCAAAAATCTGATTCAGGCTGAAAAAGGACTGCTGATGTTGTTGGATTCTGACCTCTCTGCACTCAAAATGGAATTTCTGGAGCTATAGGAGTCCAAATGACGCGCTTCCAATTGCGTTGGAAAGTAGACATCCAGGGCTTTCCAGCAATATATAATAGTCTATACTTTGCTTAAGGATAGACGACGTAAACTGGCGTTCAACGCCAGTTCTATGCTGCTGTCTGGCGTCCAGCGCCAGAAACAAGTTACAAAGTGGAGTTCAACGCCAGAAACAGGTTACAACCTGGCGTTGAACGCCCAAAACAGCCCAGGCACGTGAGAAGCTTTAGTCTCAGCCCCAGCACACACCAAGTGGGCCCCAGAAGTGGATTTCTGCACTATCTGTCATAGTCTACTCATTTTCTGTAAACCTAGGTTACCAGTTTAGTATTTAAACAACTTTTAGAGATTTATTTTGTATCTCATGACATTTTAGATCTGAATTTTGTACTCTTTGACGGCATGAGTCTCTAAACTCCATTGTTGGGGGTGAGGAGCTCTGCTGTGTCCTGATGAATGAATGCAAGTAATTCTATTTTCCATTCAAACATGCGTGTTCCTATCTAAGATATCCATTCGCGCCTAACTATGGAGAAGGTGATGATCAGTGACACTCATCACCTTCCTCACTCCATGAACGTGTGTCTGACAATCACCTCCGTTCTACATCAGATTGAATGAATATCTCTTAGATTCCTTAATCAGAATCTCCGTGGTATAAGCTAGATTGATGGCAGCATTCATGAGAATCCGGAAAGTCTAAACCTTGTCTGTGGTATTCCGAGTAGGATCCTGGGATTGAATGGCTGTGACGAACTTCAAACTCACGAGTGCTGGGCGTAGTGACAGCCGCAAAAGGATAGTAATTCCTATTCCGGTACGATTGAGAACCTGCAGATGATTAGCCGTGCGGTGACAGCGCATTTGGACCCTTTTCACTGGAAGGATGGATGGTAGCCATTGACAACGGTGATCCACCTACACACAGCTTGCCATAGGAGGACGTGCGTGCGTGAATTAGAAAACAGAGGAAAGCAGAATTTCAGAAGACAAAGCATCTCCAAAACTCCAACATATTCTCCATTATTGCATACAAGTATAATTTGTGTTCTGCCCTTTTTCTCCTTGCAATCATATTTCATAAGTGAATTATTTTATTGTCTTCCTGACTAAGAGGTATAAGATAACCATAGATTGCTTCAAGCCAACAATCTCCGTGGGATCGACCCTTACTCACGTAAGGTATTACTTGGACGACCCAGTGCACTTGCTGGTTAGTTGTGCGAAATTACGTTGTGAAGTAATTTTCGTGCACCAAGTTTTTGCCGCCGTTGCCGGGGAATCAATTTCGAATAATAATTCACAACCTGAGTAACAATTTCGCATACCAAGTTTTTGGCGCCGTTGCCAGGGATTGTTCGAGTTTTCGGCAAGCTTTTGGTCCGGTAACATCAATGCCAAGTTTGATCCGGCAACAACACCAAGTTTTTGGCGCCGTTGCCGGGGATTGTTCGAGTTTGGACAACTGACGGTTCATCTTGTTGCTCAGATTAGGTAATTTTCTTTTTGTTTTATTTTCAAAAATTTTTCAAAAATCTTTCAAAAATTTCTCCTTTGTTTTCGAAAAAAAAAATTTTAAAATAAAAATATTTTCAAAAAAATTATTTTTCGTCAGAATTTTTAAGAATGAATTCTAGTTTTTCATGAAGCATGTTGAAGCCTGGCTGGCTGTAAAGTCATGTCTGTAGGGAATGTCAGGCGTGTCATGTCTGGATACATACTAAGGCTTGGCTGCCTATTAAGCCATGCCTGACCCTTTGATTGGAGCTTTAGACTAAAGAGCATAAGATTCCTGGAATTCATATTAAAAATTTTGGAATCCTTATTTTTGTTTTTCAAAATGATTTTCGAAAAAATTAAAAGAAAATACAAAAAAAAATCATAAAATCATAAAAATCAAAAATATTTTGTGTTTCTTGTTTGAGTCTTGAGTCAATTTTTAAGTTTGGTGTCAATTGCATATTCATATTGCATTTTTCAAAAATTGCATTCATGCATGTGTTCTTCATGATCTTCAAGTTGTTCTTGGTAAGTCTTCTTGTTTGATCTTGATATTTTCTTGTTTTGCATTTTTTCTTGTTTTACATGTGCATTTTTGCATCCATAGAGTCTAAACATGAAAGATTTCTAAGTTTGGTGTCTTGCATGTTTTCTTTGCATTAAAAATTTTTCAAAAATGTGTTCTTGATGTTCATCATAATCTTCATAGTGTTCTTGGTGTTCATCTTGACATTCATAGCATTCTTGCATGCATTCATTGTTTTGATCCATAACTTTCATGCATTGCATCATTTTTCTTGTTTTTCTCTCTCATCATAAAAATTCAAAAATAAAAAAAAATATCTTTCCCTTTTTCTCTCTTAAAATTTCGAAAATTTGATTTGACTTTTTCAAAAATTTTTAAAATCTAGTTGTTTTTATGAGTCAAATCAAATTTTCAATTTAAAAAAAATCTTATCATCTTCAAAATCTTTTTCAAAAATCAAATCTTTTTTCAATTTTTTTTAGTTATTTTCGAAAATTTCAAAAATATTTTTCAAAAATCTTTTTCTTAATTTTACATCATATTTTCGAAAATAACATCATCAATTAATGTTTTGATTCAAAATTTTCAAGTTTGTTACTTACTTGTTAAGAAAGATTCAAACTTTAAATTCTAGAATCATATCTTATGATTTCTTGTGAATCAAGTCATTAATTGTGATTTTAAAAATCAAATCTTTTTCAAAAACTAACTAAAATATACCAAAATCTATATGAAATTAACCCCAAAAAGTGTAAAAAATATCCGCTCATCACAACACCAAACTTGAACTGTTGCTTATCCTCAAGCAACCAGAAAAATAAAATAGAGGACTAATAGGTCAAGAAGCAATAATATCTCAGAGTTTTTGAGTGAAGCTCATATTCTAATTAGATGAGCGGGACTAGTAGCTTTTTGCTTCCGAACAGTTTTGGCATCTCACTTTATCCATTGAAGCTCAGAGTGATTGGCATCTATAGGAACTTAGAATTCAGATAGTGTTATTGATTCTCCTATTTCAGTATGATGATTCTTGAACACAGCTACTTTATGAGTCTTGGTCGTGGCCCTAAGCACTTTGTTTTCCAGTATCACCACCGGATACATAAATGCCACAGACACATAATTGGGTGAACCCTTTTAGATTGTGACTCAGCTTTGCTAAAGTCCCCAATTAGAGGTGTCCAGGGTTCTTAAGCACACTCTTTTTTGCTTTGGACCTTGACTTTAACTGCTCAGTCTCAAGTTTTCACTTGACACCTTCACGCCACAAGCACATGGCTAGGGACAGCCTGGTTTAGCCGCTTAGGCCAGGATTTTATTCCTTTAGGCCCTCCTATCCACTGATGCTCAAAGCCTTGGGATCCTTTTTATTCACCCTTGCCTTTTGGTTTTAAGAGCTTTTGGCTTTTTCTGCTTGCTTTTCTTTTTCTATATATATTTTTGCAAGCTTTGTTCTTTGCTGCTTTTTCTTGCTTCAAGAATCATTTTTATGTTTTTTTAGATTATCAATAACATGTCTCATGTTCATCATTCTTTCATGAGCCAACATATTTAACAGTCTTAAACAACAAATTCAAAAGATATATGCATTGTTCAAGCATTCATTCAGAAGACAGAAAGCATTGCCACCACATGTTACTAATTAGAATTTTTCTTATTAAAACTCGAATTTTATTGCCTCTTATTCAAAAGATCTGCTATTTTATTCATGTTTGCTGATGATGAGAAAAATAGACTATAACTTAATTGGAGATAAAATCAAAATAGACACTACTTACAACTATATGACTCCTAAGGTAAACTCCTATAACGACAACTATCACAGAGTTAAAGCAGAAATTAGAATTTAACAACCTTTGTTCTGGGAAGTGGATGTTCCTCGGATCTGTGGGGTGCTTGGTCCTTCAAGAGATAACTTCTGGCGCTTTAATTCCCTCAAGTCACGCCCTTGCTCTTCCTATTCTTTAATCAAATAGCAAAGAATTTGACTTTGTTCCTTCTGTTCCTTTATTATTTGTTCCATAGCTTCTTGCATCTTGGTAACTGATGTTTCAAGATACTCCCAATATTCAGATTGAGGGATTTCTGGGAGAAATTCCTGTGTTTTCTTCCTGATGGGGTCATCCTGTGCTTGTTGTTTTTCCATTGATGCTTTGGTGATTGGTTTCTCAATTGAGATATACTCAGTTACTCCCATCCTTACTCTAGCGTCCTTACAGAGTAGAGAAATCAAGCTTGGGTAAGCCAACCTGGCCTCTTTAGAATTTTTGTTAGCAATTTTGTAGAATTCAGTTGAAATCAGTTGATGAACTTCCACTTCTTTTCCCATCATGATGCAATGGATCATCACTGCTCTTTTAACAGTGACTTTAGAACGGTTGCTAGTGGCAGCAGGGAATGCCCAATGAAGTCCAGCCAGCCTCTGGCCACTAGTTTGAGATCTTCTCTTTTGAGTTGATTAGGAACACCCTTTGTGCTGGTGGTCCACCTGGCTCCAGGGATGCATATGTCTTCTAGAATCTTATCCAGGCTCTTGTTTGTTCTCATCATTCTCCTATTGAAGGAGTCTAGATCATCTTTCAGCTGAGGTAGCTTTAAGATCTCTCTGATCTTGTCAGGGTGGGTATGAATAATCTTTCCTCTGACCACAGTTCGATAGTCATAGATATCAGATCCAGATAGTCTTTGCCTGTCTGTATGCCACATATTAGCATAGAACTCCTGGACCATATTCCTTCCCACTTTCGTTTTAGGATTGGCTAGGATCTACCAGTTCCTGATTCGGATTTGCTCCTGGATCTCCGGATATTCGTCTTCTTTCAGATCGAATCTAACTTCCGGGATCACTGATCTTAGACCCATTATTTTATAATAATGGTCTGAATGTTCTTTAGATAAGAACTTCCCTTGATTCCAAAGTTGTTTTGAAACGCTCTCTTTCTTGCCTCTTGAAGTGGGTTGTTTTCCCTTAGTAGCCATGCTCTTAGTGATCAGCTAGCCAATGTTGTCTTGGTGAAAAAGTCAAATGGGAAATGGCGGATGTGCACTGATTATACCGGCCTCAATAAAGCATGGCCGAAAGATCCCTATCCACTCCCAAATATTGACACTCTAGTGGATGCCTCCTCCAGATACAAGTACCTCTCGTTCATGGATGCTTATTCAGGATACAATCAAATCTCGATGTATCCACCTGATCAGGAAAAAACCTCATTCCTAACTCCAAGAACAAACTATTGTTACGTCATCATGCCATTCAGGCTCAAAAACGCAGGAGCTAGTTACCAAAGACTAATAAATAAAGTCTTCGCATACCATATCGGGAAACTCATGGAGGTATATGTAGACGACATATTGATAAAAATACAAAGTAAAGAGTCGCTACTATCCGACCTCACCAAAGTGTTCGACACCATAAGAAAGCACGGTATGCGACTCAATCCAGCAAAATGCACCTTTGCCGTAGAAGTTGGCAAGTTCTTGGGCTTCATGCTCAAACAAAGAGGAATTGAGGCAAACCCGGATAAATGTCGGGCAATACTTGACATGAATACTCCGACCTACGTAAAAGAAGTTCAATAACTCAACGGAAGACTGGCAGCCTTGACCAGATTCCTAGCCGGATCAGCCATAAGATCTCTCCCCTTCTACGCCACTTTAAAAAAGGGAAAGAGGTTTGAATAGACAACAGAGTGTGAGCAGGCGTTCCAGGATTTCAAACGGTTCCTGGGACAACCACCTATCCTAACTCGACCACAGGAAGGAGAACCACTTGTATTATACCTTGCAGTAGGAAATCAGGCAATAGCCTCAACACTAGTCAGAGAAGACGGGAATGGGCAACAACCCATCTACTTATTCAGCAAAGCTCTACAAGGGGCAGAACTGAACTATTAAAAGATAGAAAAGTTTGCCTACGCCCTCATACTAACTTCCCGATGACTTCGCCCATACTTTCAAGCTCACACCATCAAGCTTCGGACTAATCAGCCCATGAAAGGCATTCTCCAGAAGACAGACTTAGCAGGAAGAATTCTACAATGGGCAGTCGAGTTATCTGAGTTTGATCTCAATACAAAGCTCGAACGGGCATCAAGTCCCAATATTTGGCCGACTTCATTGCTGAGTACACTAACACCCCGGGAACTCCCATAGAATGGAATCTCTACGTAGATGGCTCTTCAAACAAAATCGGAAGTGGCACGGGCGTGATAATAGAAAGCGATCAGGGAACCCAGATCGAACTTTCCCTCAAATTCGGGTTCCCTGCTTCAAACAACCAGGCCAAATATGAGGCACTACTAGCTGGTTTGAAGCTGGCTAAGGAGGTTGCTGCTCAAAAGCTTATCATCTTCAGCGACTCACAAATAATCACCTCACAAATAGTAGGGAGCTACCAAGCCAAGGATCCTACCATGAAGAAGTACTTGGACAATTCCAGGGAACAGCTCGGACAACTCGGGGAATATGAGGTACGCTACATACCTCGGGAACAGAATACTCGAGCTGATGCACTCTTAAAACTAGCCAGCACCAAACCAGGGGGCAACAATAGAAGCCTCATACAGGAAATACTCAAGAACCCGTCAATCTCAGAAGAAGAAAAGGTCCTAGCCATAACAGGTCTGGATCAAGGATGGAGGACTCCCATAATTAACTATCGCAAAATAGAAACACTCCTTACAGATAAGAAGGAGGCGAAGAGGTTAAAACGGGAGGCACAATACTACACCATCATAAACAATACTCTATACAAGAGAGGAATTTCAACACCACTGTTAAAATGTGAGCCGACTTCCAATACAAAGGAAGTTTTAGAAGAAGTACACAGTAGCATCTGTAGCAACCATCTCGGAGCACGAACTCTCGCCAAAAAGTATTCCGAGCCGGATTCTATTGGCCAACTTTGCAAAAGAAAGCAATCGAGTTCGTAAAGACATGCCCACCATGTCAGAAACATGCTAATTTTCACATCACCCCGTCAGAGGAACTCATCAGGGTAACTTCACCCTGGCCATTTGCAAAATGGGGACTCGACCTCCTTGGGCCCTTTCCTCAAGGATCAGGACAGGTCAAGTTCCTCATCGTAGGGGTAGACTATTTCACAAAGTGGATTGAGGTAGAGCCCCTAGCTAACGCCACTGCTCAAAGAAGTCAAAAATTCCTATATAGAATCATTGTCACAAGGTTTGGGGTTTCTTACTCCATTACCACAGACAATGGCACTCAATTCACAGATGCAGGCTTTAGAAAATTGGTTGCTGACTTAAAAATAAAACACCAATTCACTTCTGTAGAACATCCCTAAGCAAATGGACAAGCAGAAGCCGCCAATAAAGTCATATTAGCCGGACTAAAATGGAGATTACATGATGCAAAGGGAGCCTGGGATGAAGAGCTCCCACAAGTCCTATGGGCATATCGGACAACTCCACATTCCACAACAAGGGAATCACCCTTTCGACTAGCTTACGGAATGGAGGCAATGATCCCAGTGGAAATCGAAGAAGGGTCCCCCAGAACAATCTTCTAGAATGAAAAGGCCAACACCCAACTTCAAAAGAAAGAGCTCGACTTACTTCCTGAAATGCGGGAAAGAGCTCGGATCAACAAGGAGGCAATGAAACGCCGGATGGCCTCAAGGTACAATCAAAAGGTAATACAGCGAAGTTTTGCCAATAACGACCTCATCCTTATCTGAAATGATATCGGAACAAGTCGATCAGGAGAGGTGAAGCTAGCAGCTAATTGGAAAGGACCCTACCGAGTCATAGAGGTACTCAGAAAAGGCTACTACAGGCTGTCCAAACTCGAAGGGCTAGAGCTACCAAGGGCATGGCACGCCTACAACCTAAGAAGGTATTATAGTTAGGAGGTGATGCATGGAAACTTGTCTCTCAACCGATTTCCCTCGGCAAGTATACCGAATTGTCGTCAAGTAAAAACTCACAATAGAGTGAGGTCGAATCCCACAGGGATTGATTGGTCAAGCAACTTTAATTGGAGGAATGTTCTAGTTGAGCTAAGCAGAATTTGATTGGAGAATTGCAGGAAATTAAACGGCGGGAAAGTAAATGGCAGAAAATGTAATTGCTGGAAATAAAGGACTGAATGTAAATGACGGAAAGTAAATTGCAGAATCTTAAATGGGGAATGGGGAAGACGAACATAAAAGTAAATGGCAGAAAGTAAAGAGAATGGGTAAGATCAGAAATGGGGAGTTCATTGGGCTCATGAGATATTGTATTCTCCGGATCAAGTTCATTCTCATCTCTTCCTCAATCAATGCATTCATTGATCTCCTTAGCAATCTTAAGTGATTGGATTCCAATTCCTTGGCAACCCAATCTCTCAAATCTTGATCAATAGCCAATTCCTTGGTCTAATTGCTCATGAGAAGAGATGAAGTATGGTCAATGATCATACCACATTTATTCCCAAATCAAAGTATTGGTAGGATTATATGTCACCATATCCATCCAAACCCAAATTTAGTCCAACATGAGAAAGCATTTCTAGCATGATCTCTTCATTCCACTTCCAAGGTCCGAAGAGATCCAAGTATGAATAGCTTCTTTTCCAAGATAACTACCCAATAGGATGAAGATTGAAAGTTTTCTAGTAAAATCAAGAGAAAAGAAAGAAGAAGAATAATGAAAACTATTATTGATCCATCAAATTACAACAGAGCTCCCTAACCCAATAAAAGGGGTTTAGTTGTTCATAGCTCTGGGAATGGAAAGCGTAAGTGTAAAGTACATTATGAAAACTAAAACTAGAAGTTACAGAGAAAGTAAAATATACAAAGTGTAGTTCTCTAAAATGCCAAAAGCTCCTCTGCTAGTTCAAAACTACTCCTATATATACTACTCTTCAGCTCTTCTAGTTGGCTCTTCAAGTCTTGGATATGGGCCTTTGGATCTTTAGTTGAAGCAGTTGCAGTCTTCAGTGGGCTCAGCTTTGCTTGCAGAGAAAGTGTGAGTTAGGCATGGATGTTGTTTAGGACGTTAGTGGTGTCAACGTTAAGTGAAAATGTGGGTTCGAGAATGTTAGCGACGATCACCTTTTTCACTAACGTTCCTAACCCAAGATGGTCCACGTTAACTTCAACGTTAGTGGCACTAACGTGACCACTAACGTTGCCTCTTCGTCCTTCGCAAACGTTATTGGCAATCACCTTTTCCAATAACGTTTGCTTGTTGCCCTTCCTCCCTACGTTAGAGTCCACGATAGTGTACCTAATGTGACTCCTAACGTGGGCATGCTTCAGCCTCGAGAGCGTTAGTGACACTTACCTTTGTCACTAACGCTCCAAACGCCCCTCCTCACGTTAGTGCCTCACATTAATTATATTAACGTGGCCACTAACGTGGTGGTGATTGCCATCTCCAACGTTAGTGACAAAGGTGAGTGTCACTAACATTGGCTCATCAATTCTTTCCTCCACGTTAGCTTCCACGTTATGGTAACTAACGTGGCAACTAACATGGCTAATGGTGGCTTGGTCCAACGTTAGTGACAAAGGTGAGTGTCACTAACATTGGCACTTCTTTTTTCCTTCCACGTTAGAGTTCACGTTAATGTAATTAACGTAATTCTTAACGTGGCTAAGTGTGCCCCTTTTACCAACGTTAGTGGCATTCACTTTTACCACTAACATTGGAGCTTTACTTTTCCTCCACGTTAGCTTCCACGTTAATGTAGTTAACATGGCAACTAACATGGGTTATGATGGCTCATGAAGGCATTATTGGCGTTCACTTTTCTCATTAACGTTGCAAGTTAGCTCCCATTCCACGTTAATGGTCACGTTAGTTAGACTAATGTGGCTATTAACGTGGGATCTTCCTTGCTTCCTTTGTCCTGAAATCAAGCAAGTAAAGTGCATCAAAGCTAGGTTCTAACTCATGAGATCATGCATCATCTATTTTATCACCCAATTCATGCATAATTCTCAAAAAATCATATAAAATTCACAATGTTTGCTTGAATCAAGATGTAAGTGATTATCTACCCAAAACTTGCTTATTAACTAAGAAAATGCATGAAACTACCCTAAAACAGTAAAGAAAAGGTCACTAAAACTGGCCAAAATGTCCTGGCATCAGGAGGTAATAAAGATCTTAGGCCAAGGTGCACTCTTTTTCTTGAGAAAATTTTTTAACGAGGCGCCAAGCCAAGATCTATGAACTGCCTGACTCAGAAGGGTAAACACCCACATGTATATATTTTTCCTATTTGTCTACTTTTTATCTGGAATAAAACTTTTCAGATTTCTTCTACAAAGCCTCTCTACAGGTTGGCAAGTTGAAAAAAAAATTCATCACAACACCAAACTTAAAGCTTGCTTGTCCCTAAGCAAGTACTGAAACATGAGAATGATGAATGAAATGACAAGAGAAATAAGTCATTATTGTGGAAGTCATGTCCTTGGTTTTATGGGGTTTCATGCATAGCAACTTAGCTTCATTCCTTCACTGGCTTTCAGACCTTTATCATGCCCCGGAATACTCACTTGATAGCACCCTTTAAGTATACAATGCACCATTGTTGCTCTCTTAAGATTCACCTCTGAGTTATTCCCGTCGGGGAGGATGGATCTCCTTACAATTTCGAACCACTCCTTTGCTTCAGGAGTGAGGTCCCCTCTCTTGATGAACTTGGGCTTCCCCTGAGGGTATCGTACCCAATCAGCCCCTTGTACGCAAATATCTTGCACAATCCGGTCATGATCGGGCTGCTATCTATTCTGGAGTGATAGCTTTCTTCTGCAAATGGTATGGTTCGTAGATTTAACGCCCTCATGATGCTCATGGGATTGAAATCCACAGTCATCCCTCTCACGAAGCTTATATAGGAGTCATCTGCCTTATCATACCTGACTGCATTTGCATAAAACTCTCTTACAAGAGTTGCATTTACTTTTATGACTGGATCAATAAGGAGCTCCCATCTTCTCTTTTCCATCTTCTCTGTGATTTCGGGGCACTCAGTTTTTCTGACTTGAAAACCTAGCTCATATATGATCTCCTTATCAACCATCCACCCGAATTGCAATGCATGGTGAAAGGTTCTAAACTTCTTCTCATCAAAAGGGTGTTGCTCCATAGGCTCCTTTCCCTTTCGCCTTTTTGAGCTTGATGGTGCCATAAGTGATTTTTGATATGTGAAGGTGGGGAGTGTGTCTTTGATGGGGTAAGGGGAGTTGGGTTCCGAGAGTGGGAAGTGTAAAGAATGGGTATTGGAATGTGAAAGGGAGTATGGAATAAAAACCACTTATATATGGAAGTGGTGAGTGAATGAAAGGTGTGGATTGATGGAGTGGGTGTATGATGAACGGATGGGGTTTAGCATGGGATGAGCACAAGGATCATCAACTATATGATGGGGTTGGTTCGATTTCCAAGCGTGTCATTCTTTCAATGTTGCATGGTAACATTTCCCAATGCATTCCCCTTGAAGACACGTGTATAGTCCTCTCCTTTTGTGGTGGCCGAACCCACCTCCTTCAATTGTCCCATCAATTCTCCTACAAAATAAAAGGGATGTGATTAATGAAATTATGGAAAGTGGCGGCAAAATTTAAAAAAAAAATTGGGATAACTACTTTTTAAAGTTTTTGTTTCTAACTAAGTGCTATTCATGAATGCAAACCAACTGACTTTTTAATTATTCATGTATGCAACATTAGTGCACCAAACTTAGTTTGTGTCCATGTGGTGTACAAAGTTTTGTTCAAGGCTCTAAGAATAACATGATATGAATTTCATTTATGCTCTTCTTCGTATGCCTTGAACACCAAACTTGTTCTTCACTATGTGCTGCATAAAAGGATTCGTTCAAGTATATGTCAAAGTTGATTTGGAATTCATAAACCTTGCATTATTAACTACTTTAAAGCATATAAAACATGGGTTACCTCCCATAAAGCACTTCTTTAGCGTCACTAGCTTGACGTTCTGACTTTGTCAGGGTGGTTGGTAATGCTTCAAATCTTCCCCCCTCGCAGTAAATCTATCTCCATTGGCTTCATCAAGAATCTCCACATGTTCTAAGGAGAGAATTCTGTTGATGGTGAAAACTTTAGGTAGCTGAGATGTGATGGTGGGAAGATGAGGTGGGATATCTAGGAAATAAGCTGAGATCACTTTATCCCCTGGAGAGAAGTCCTCTGTAGGGATCTTCTTGTTCCTCCATCTCCTTGGTGCCTTCTTCTTTGTTCCTTTTGATGTTGCCCTGCTCTTTGTGGCCTCTTTTTTCGAGGAAATTTTATTGCTGGTCTCATATAACTCTGGTGGTTTAGGTTCCTCCTAGTTTTCCTTTAGCCGTGACAACTGCTGACTGTCTTGTTCATTAACCAAAGGGATTCCCAGGTGTACAGCTTGTGCTTCAATGCTTGTTTCTTCCACCAATGCTCTGGCGTGCTCCCCCCTTGGTTCCTTATTTTCCTGATCTGCTTCTTGTGAGGGTTTGAAGACATTGAATGCGAGTTGTTCATCATGTATCCTTAGTGTTAGCTCTCCTCGCTCCACATCTATGAGCACTCTGGCTGTAGCTAGGAATGGTCTTCCCAATATGATTGGATGAAGGTGACTCTCTTCCATTTCCAATATGACAAAGTCTGTGGGAAGAAAGTAGTTCCCAACCTTCACCAATACATTTTTAACCACTCCTGTTGCTTGTTTTTGAGTTTTTTCAGCCAGCCTGATGACTACGTCTGTGGGCATCAGCTCATTGATCTGCAGCTTCTTCATAAGGGATAAAGGCATTAAGTTGATGCTTGCTTCCAGGTCACAGAGTCCTTTATCAAACATTGTTTCTCCTATGGCACAGGGGATGTGAAAACTCCCTGGGTTCTTCCTTTTTGTAGGCAACTCTGGTTGAATGAGAGCACTGCACTCCTTATTTATCACTATTGTTTGCCCTCCCTTGAGTGAGCTTTTCCTGGTCAGCAGCTCCTTCATATACTTAATGTATGAGGGCATTTGTTGGAGAGCCTTGATGAATGGTATGGTTGCATGGAGAGATGTAAACATATCAAGGAACTTTGAGTATATTCTCTTTTCTACACCACCTTTGAGTCTTTGGGGAAAAGGTGCATAAAGTTTCAGCATCTCCTTCTGTATAATTTTGGTTTCTTGGTGACCCTCTTCCTGCTTCTCTGCTGAAGTATCTCCATAGTGTTTGAAGGGTTTGTTCAGCTCTTCCTCAGTCTCCCTATCACTTATAGTGACCATCTTGCATTCTTCCCATCTTACTTTCATTGCTTCACCTATTGGGTTTTTCTCTGTGTCACTTGGGAAGCTGTCAGTAGGCTTGGGAATCTTCTCAGAGAGGTATCCCACTTGAAATTCTAGCCTCTTAATAGTGTCTCCCTGGTTTCTGATATTAGCTCGCACCTCCTCCTTGAACACCTTATTATCTTGGAGTTCCTTACATATGCCTTCAAGTAGAGTCTCAATCCTTGAGAGTCTATCTTCGGATGATGGTGAGTTGGGGTTGGAGGGATGAGAATGGCCATTTTGGTTTTGATATGGATGTTGAGAGGTGTTGTTAGGTGGGTGCTGATATGATCTCTGTGTGGAATATTGGTGAGCCGCATTGTTGTTGGGGTTGTGACGTCTCTGATCTTGGCCTTGATCTTGTTGATTTCCCCACCCAAAGTTTGGGTGGTTTCTCCAACCAGGATTATAAGTTTTGGAGTATGGATCATGGGTCTGCCTAGGTGAGTTTCCAATGTAGTTGGCTTATTCCTGATCACCCTCTGCTTCTGCATTCACTCCTTCTTGGGTTGCTGATGAGGTGGTGATTGCTGCCACTTGGTTCCTCTTCATCTTCTTGGTAAGGTTAGCCAGATGCTTGTTGATCATCTTGTTTTGGGCCAGCAGTGCATCCAGGTTGTTTAGCTCTATTACTCCTCTAGTGTTGCCTCTTTCAGAAGTATAGAAGTAGTCATTCTCAGCTACAATCTCAATGACATCTATGGCTTCTTCAATGGTCTTCTTCTTGTTCAGAGATCCCCCAGATGAGTGGTCTACTGCCTTCTTTGATTCATAAGAAAAACCTTCATAGAAAATGTGTAACTGCACCCAATCATTGAACATATCTGGCGGGCACCTTCTTGTCAAGTCCTTAAACCTCTCCCATGCTTCATAGAGAGTTTCACCATCTTGTTGCATGAAGGTTTGTACCTCAGCTCTCAACCTGTTGATCCGTTGAGGAGGATAGAATCTCGCCAAGAATTTGTTCACCACATCTTCCCAGGTTCTTAAGCTCTCCTTCGGGAAGGATTCCAGCCATTTAGATGCTTTGTCCTTGAGTGAGAAGGGAAACAGAAGTAGTCTATAGTTGTCAGGATGAACACCATTAGACTTCACAGTATCACATATCCTCAGGAATGTGGTGAGATGTTGATTTGATCTTCTTGGACACCTCCTCCGAATGAACAGTTGTTCTAAACAAGGGTGATGAGCTGTGGCTTTAGTTCAAAGTTATTGGCATGTATGGTTGGCTTTTGGATGCTACTTCTACAGTTTCCTGGGTTTGGATTCATGTAAGATCCCATAACTTTTCTCTCTTGCCCAGCATGATGCGCTGGACCTTCTCTACCATGGTTGTGGGCCTCTTTTTCATGATGGTTCTCCATATTCTCATCCATGTCTGGTTCAAAGTACTCCTCCTCTTCCTCAGCACCAACAACTCTCTTTCTTCTTGCTTCCCTCCTTAGTCTAAGGAAGGTTCTCTCAGGTTCAGAGTCAAAAGAAGTTGAAGCCCCACTTCTTCTACCTGTCAAACAACCAGCAAGACCAAAGTAAAAGGGAGATAAAGAGTATTCTTGTTAAAAATGCTATTAGTGTGAGTGATGCAATATATCAAACAGTTAGTGGTTTAGTGAACTAAATTGTAACAAATAAGAGAACACCACAAACGGGTAGGGGTAACGGAAAGAAAATAACTGAAACTGATAGTGAATCAATCAAACAGAAATTAAATCAAACAAAAGAAAAATGCTTAATCTAGTTATCCACCAATTTAATCATTGTTGATACAAAATCAATCCCCGGCAACGGCGCCATAAACTTGATGCACGGAAACTTATCTCTCAACAGATTTTCCTCGGCAAGTATACCGAATTGTCGTCAAGTAAAAACTCACAATAGAGTGAGGTTGAATTCCACAGGGATTGATTGGTCAAGCAACTTATATTTGAGGAATGTTCTAGTTGAGCTAAGCAGAATTTGATTGGAGAATTGCAGGAAATTAAATGGCAGGAAAATAAATGGCAGAAAATGTAATTGCTGGAAATAAAAGACTGAATGTAAATAACGGAAAGTAAATTGCAGAATCTTAAATGGGGAATGGGGAAGACGAACATAAAAGTAAATGGCAGAAAGTAAAGAGAATGGGTAAGATCAGAAATGGGGGGTTCATTGGGCTCATGAGATATTGTATTCTCCGGATCAAGTTCATTCTCATCTCTTCCTCAATCAATGCATTCATTGATCTCCTTAGCAATCTTAAGTGATTGGATTCCAATTCCTTGGCAACCCAATCTCTCAAATCTTGATCAATAGCCAATTCCTTGGTCTAATTGCTCATGAGAAGAGATGAAGTATGGTCAATGATCATACCACATTTATTCCCAAATCAAAGTATTGGTAGGATTATATGTCACCATATCCATCCAAACCCAAATTTAGTCCAACATGAGAAAGCATTTCTAGCATGATCTCTTCATTCCACTTCCAAGGTCCGAAGAGATCCAAGTATGAATAGCTTCTTTTCCAAGATAACTACCCAATAGGATGAAGATTGAAAGTTTTCTAGTAAAATCAAGAGAAAAGAAAGAAGAAGAATAATGAAAACTATTATTGATCCATCAAATTACAACAGAGCTCCCTAACCCAATAAAAGGGGTTTAGTTGTTCATAGCTCTGGGAATGGAAAGCGTAAGTGTAAAGTACATTATGAAAACTAAAACTAGAAGTTACAGAGAAAGTAAAATATACAAAGTGTAGTTCTCTAAAATGCCAAAAGCTCCTCTGCTAGTTCAAAACTACTCCTATATATACTACTCTTCAGCTCTTCTAGTTGGCTCTTCAAGTCTTGGATATGGGCCTTTGGATCTTTAGTTGAAGCAGTTGCAGTCTTCAATGGGCTCAGCTTTGCTTGCAGAGAAAGTGTGAGTTAGGCATGGATGTTGTTTAGGATGTTAGTGGTGTCAACGTTAAGTGAAAATGTGGGTTCGAGAATGTTAGTGACGATCACCTTTTTCACTAACGTTCCTAACCCAAGATGGTCCACGTTAACTTCAACGTTAGTGGCACTAACATGACCACTAACGTTGCTTCTTGGTCCTTCGCAAACGTTATTTGCATTCACCTTTTCCAATAACGTTTGCTCGTTGCCCTTCCTCCCTACGTTAGAGTCCACGTTAGTGTAGCTAACGTGACTCCTAACGTGGGAATGCCTCAGCCTCGAGAGCGTTAGTGACACTTACCTTTGTCACTAACACTCCAAACGTCCCTCCTCACGTTAGTGCCTCAAGTTAATTGTATTACCGTGGCCACTAACGTGGTGGTGATTGCCATCTCCAACGTTAGTGACAGAGGTGAGTGTCACTAACGTTGGCTCATCAATTCTTTCCTCCATGTTAGCTTCTATGTTAATGTAACTAATGTTGCAACTAACGTGGCTAATGGTGGCTTGGTCCAACGTTAGTGACAAAGGTGAGTGTCACTAACGTTGGCACTTCTTTGTTCCTTCCACGTTAGAGTTCACGTTAATGTAATTAACGTGACTCTTAACATGGCTAAGTGTTCCCCTTTTTCCAACGTTAGTGGCATTCACTTTTACCACTAACGTTGGAGCTTTACTTTTCCTCCATATTATCTTCCACGTTAATGTAGTTAACGTGGCAACTAACATGGGTTATGATGGCTCACAAACGCGTTATTGGCGATCACTTTTCTCATTAACGTTGCAAGTTAGCTCCCATTCCACGTTAATGGTCACGTTAGTTAGACTAACGTGGCTATTAACGTGGCATCTTCCTTGCTTCCTTTGTCCTGAAATCAAGCAAGTAAAGTGCATCAAAGCTAGGTTCTAACTCATGAGATTATGCATCATCTATTTTATCACTCAATTCATGCATAATTCTCAAAAAATCATATAAAATTCACAATGTTTGCTTGAATCAAGATGTAAGTGATTATCTTCCCAAAACTTGCTTATTAACTAAGAAAATGCATGAAACTACACTAAAACAGTAAAGAAAAGGTCAGTGAAACTGGCCAAAATACCCTGGCATCAGGAGGTAATAAAGATCTTAAGCCAAGGTGCACTCTTTTCCTTGAGAAGGTTTTTTAACGAGGCACCAAGCCAAGAACTATGAACTGCCTGACTTAGAAGGGTAAACACCCACATGTATATATTTTTCCTATTTGTCTACTTTTTATTTGGAATAAAACTTTTCAGATTTCTTCTACAAAGCCTCTCTACAGGTCGGCAAGGTGAAAAACAAATTCATCGCCCGACCACGATGAAAACCGAATTCATCGTGTGATATCAACAAAGGTCGACAAAAGTGAAAACCAAATTCACTGCTTGATCAAAACAAAGCTACAGGTCGGCAAGGTGACGATCAAACTCATCGTCTGACCACGACAAAATCGACAAAGTTATAAAAAATAATCCATAAGCTGAGGCCTGGCCAGCCCTGACTAAAAAATGGATTACTAGAAATAACTTATGAACGGACCGACATAAAGAAGTCAGACCAATCAACCAAAGCAATAAAAAGTTATAAAAAGCAAATCCATAGAAAGAGGCCTGACGAGGTCTGAGAAAAAATGGATTGCTATAACTTGGGATGAACCAACATGAAGAAGTCAGACCAGACTGATCAAAACGACAAAAAAGTTATAAAAAGTAATCCATAGAAAGAGGCCTGATCAGCCCTTATCAAAAGTGGATTACTAGAAATAACTTAGAAGAGATCGACATGAAGAAGTCGGCCTAGGTCGATCAAAAGCGACAGAGTTATAAAAAGTAAATCCATAAAAAAGAGATCCGGTGAGATCCAAATTAAAAATGGATTACTAAAAATAACTCGTAAGACTCAATGAAAGAAGTCGACAGGCAGAAGGCGTGCGCTAGAAGGGACACAGCTCGACCCAATGAAAGCCACGACCTCTCCCGAAATCAAATCACAAGTGTTCTATGAGAATACTAAAAAGAATAGTCTAACAAGGCTTGCCTCAAAAAGTCAGTTAGATCAAGACAGGAAAGAATCCAACACTAAGGAAATCAAAAAAGAGCTCGGACAGCGAAAAGCTCCAACACTCTTAAAGATTCCTGGAAATGCGAAAGATTGCAAACAAAACACATCAAGAACAAAAGCAAAGCTACTATAATCAACACTCAGATGGCCACCCGAAGGTCGACCTTAAGAGTTCAAAAGGCATTTATTTTTCCAAATAAAGTTGCTAAGGAAAAAGCAACTACAAAGTCACAGTCAAACAAAATTTATCAAAATAAGAGTTCAAAAGCCCACAAGCCTGGCTATACAAAACACATTAAAGATACATAAGCAAAAACTACAAAGGATTCAAGGATTCTCCAGTGGCGGCATCTCGAGGCGAAGGAGGACGAGTCTGGAGGGGGACAGCATCGACGGTCCCATCCGACCGGTTCAGGATCTGAACATCAGGATCCGAATCAGGGTGGTCGACCTCAGCTGCAGGAGTTGAAGAAGTTGGGGCAACAGAAGCCTTGGTGGATGGCACAGGAGGTGGATCTACATCATCATCATCTTCATCCAGAGCAGGGACAATCTTTCCATTTTCCACAATATTATCCAAACTGAAGAGAGATAGGTCGAGCTCGGGAGCAAGAACTCGGACCTGATCCTTCAAATTCTCATAAGCAGAAGTCACACTGCCCACGAGATGACGCTGGAGCTCAGCATAATCAGCCCGGGCAGATTCCAACCTCTCCCTAAGCTCTATCATCTCACCATAAGTCAGGACATATCTCTCCTTATGCTTCTGCGCCATTTCCTCAGCCAGATTTGCAGAAGCCACCGCAGTAGTAGCTCGAGTCTTTTCACCTTGCAACTCTTTTTCCAGCTTCGCCACCTTAACCTCGATCTCCTCCGTTAACCCCTTGATTCTGTCAAATTCTGATTTGGCCCCCTCCATAAAAGCCTTTGTTGCATGAATGGGAAGGTCATGAGTATTTCGGAATAAGGATGCTCCCATGTGTGCCATCTAAATACTACTTCGGGTAATGAAGTCCAAATGACGAAGAATGGATACATCATCAGTAGGAACAACACCATAAGGAGCGATTGTTTTATCAACAAACCCAATAGCATCAATGTCAGGGGCATCCAAATTAAAAGGCTCGACAGTCCTCTGTCTTTTTGGAGGAGGGACGGCAGGGGGAGAAGAGGTAGCAGCAGAAGTTTGGGGAGGATCAACCAAATAGACCTGAGGAGTAGGAATCATCCTCCTCGCCCCATAAGTGCTCAAGATCGACTTCTTAGGAGGAACCTGAGAAGATCCTTCCCTAGCGTCCTTAGCTGAGATGTTCTGGGCAGCTGTAGCTTTTCTTGCCTTTTTAAAGGCATTCATAGAATCATTATTCTTAGCCATCTTTGAAAAAACACATAAAAAACAAGTTACAAAACTGGAAGAAAAAGAAACAAAAAGCAAGTAAACAAAGAAAAAGAAAGTCGACCACTACCTGATAAACCCCATATTTAGGGTTTATCTTGTGTTGAATTTAGAGGGTTTTATCTTCTTTTCCCACATTTATCCAATGAAATAGCATGGTTTTATAACTTCTTCTTTAATTGTGCTTAAGAGTGAAAACATAATTTTTAGGTCTTGAAAAGGCTAAATTTAATTCACCTTGATTCTATTAGATGCCTTGATATGTTTGTTAAGTGATTTTAGATTTAGGAGGCAAGGATTGGATCAAAGGAATGAAGAAAAAGCATGTAAAAATGGAGAAGTCATGAAGAAATGAAGGAATCGCAAAAGCTGTCAAGCTGATCTCTTCGCACTTAATCGACCATAACTTGAGCTACAGAGGTCCAAATGATGCGGTTTCAGTTGAGTTAAAAAGCTAACATCCGGGGCTTCAAAATGATATAAGATTTGCCATAGTTGCAATATGTTTAGGTGGCACGCACATGACATGTACGCATACACGCCGATTTGCACGTGATTCACTAAAAGCAAATTAGTGGCCAGCGAATTCAAAAGCCTTGTGGGCCCAATCCAACTCATTTCTGATGTTATTTGACCCAAGGATTGAAGAGGGATGAGACAACTAGTCATTAGTTTAGTTTTGTTTTAGTTTTAACATGCTTTTAGTTAGTTTCTAGAGAGAGAAGCTCTCTCTTCTCTCTAGAATTAGTAGTAGGTTAGATTTAGATTAGGAATTCTTAGATCTAGGTTAATTTCATGCTTTGATCTACTTTTCCTTTTGCAATTCTTCTTCTTCAACCTTTCCACTCTCTAGTTTAGTATTTAATTCATGTAATTCTCTACTTTTATGTTGATGCACTTTTGTTCTTCTATCTCTATTTCAATGCAATTTATGATTCATGTTCCTTTATTGTTGATTTGATTTGTTGTTGTTTAATTCCTTGCAATTGAGTAGCGTAGATTTACTTTCCTTTCTATCTTACTATGTTTTCCTTTTATACCTTCCAAGTGTTTGATGAAATGCTTAGTTGGATTTTAGTCTAGATTTACATTCCTCGCAATTTTACTATGCTTTCCTTTTATGCCTTCTAAGTGTTTGATGAAATGCTTGGTTGGATTTTAGAGTAGAATTTTATTCTCTTAGATTGGGAAGGTAACTTAGGAGCTCTTGAGTTACTAATGTCCAAGTGATTGATGGTTGGGAGCCATTAACTCTAGCTCTCACTAATTAATTTGGTGTAGAACTAGGACTTATGGACTTGGATTGACATAGCTCACTTGACTTTCCTTTACTATTAGTTAGGGGATGACTTAGTGGGGTTGATCCTTTCCAATTCTCATGTTGTGGTTAGTGATTAGGATAGAGATCCTTGACCACCAACCTTTGCCAAGACCTTTTTAGCTATTAGTTTATTTTCATTGTCATTTACATTTCATGTCTCTTATCCCAAAAAAACCCCAAAATACCTCATAACCAATAACAAGACACTTCGTTGTAATTCCTAGGGAGAGCGACCCAAGGTTCAATACTTCGGTTTATAAATATATGGGTTTGTTTTAGTGACAAAAAATCTTTTGTATGAAAGGATTATTGATTGGTTTAGAAACTATACTTGCAACGAGAATTTATTTGTGAATTCTAAACCACACAAAAGTCCAATCATCAAAATGGCGCCGTTGCTGGGGAATTACAATGGTGTTGTGTTATTGGTTATTGTATATATGTGAATAGTGTGAATATGTTTGCTTTTGATAGTTCTTGCTAGTTTTAGGATTTGGTTTTGTTTGTTTCTTATTTGATTTTATTTTCCTTTTCTCTTGTTATCATGAATTCTCACTTTGGCTATGAGTTTAGTTCTAATTATGTTGTAGGAAATGAGGACTATAATGAGAATGTGTATCAAGGATGGGATAACCAAAGGTGGGAGGAGCCATATGCATATGATCAATCCTCTTGGCAACAACCTCCACCAATTCACTATGAGCAAGAGCCATTCTATGATGCATACCAATCTAATGGCTATGGTGAGTCTCCTTGTGATTTTCAAGAACCACCACCATATGCCTATGAGTCATATCCTCAACATGAACCTCAACCACACTCACAAGCCTATTTTCACCAAACACCTCCACATGACCTTGATCCATATCTACCATACCAACCACCTTTTGAACCACATGAGCCATACATGGAACCACCATTCCAAGATTACTACTCCCAAGAACCACCTCAACACACACCACCATACCCTTACCAAGAAGAACCAATTTCCTATCATGAACCATTTTTCCATGACAATGAACCCTCTTATCCACTCCAATCCCCAATGGATGAAATCATTGGCCTTATACTTCAAGGGCAAGGAGAAATACAAAGGGAGACACTAGAATTTGTGGCTACCTTGACCAAGGTGGTAAGCATTTTAGCCTCCTAATGCTTGAGCACTCAAAGCACTCCCATGGTCACATATGGAGAATTAGTTGAAAAGCATAGCATGAAGGAGTGATTGGAAACTCCGGTGGAAAATGAGGAATGTTGTTTTGTATTAGAGCAATTGGAGGAGCCTATGATCATTGAAGAAGAGGAAGAAGTGGTTGAAGACTTAGGAGATGCGGAACCTCCTTGGAAACCTAGAGTTAAAGAGAACCTCTCCAAGAAGATTGAATTTGATGTTGAGGAGGAAAGTGCACAACTTCCAAAATAATTATTGAATGAAGACTTGGAAGGAGTGGAGCAAGAATTGAGTTCCCTTGGTGATGAAGATCATGCATCTAACCTTCTTGGTGGTGAATCCTTTGAATTTGACGAACCTTCTCCCAATGAGATAGAAAGCAATGCGGAGGTAGATTTCTCTTAACCTCCCATTTATGATTTAAGTGAAGGAGAAGAGTTGGATGAAAATAATGAACAAAGGATTGAAAGTGAAGAAGTTTGTGAAGAGGTGGAGGCAATCAAGGAAGAATATAAGGGAGTAGAGCTTGCAAGGACATTGGAGATACCTCTCCCCAAGCCATTACCATCTATTCTTTCATTCAAGTGGGTAAATTCCTTATACTTAAGCTTTATTATTCCCCTTGAATATGGATTGCTTGAGACAGATGGTCAACTTAGATATATTTGTGGCATTAAGAGCAAAAGGGAGATGGCTAGTGGTTGGAAATATCATTCTAGGTTCATGATGGCTACACGTTCAAAGCTTAATTGCAACGGTTGGTGTAGAACTAGATTGCTTGGGTCTAGGATGTTGTTTGGGGGCTTCTTTGAGAATTCTAAGGTCATGCCACCCAATTGGAATCATGATGATCAACTTGAATATGGGTGATGAGAGGACTATTGTGTGGTTTAGAAATTCACAAATGAAATCTTCGTTGCAAGTATAGTTTCTAAATCAACAATAGTCCTTTCATACAAAAGATTGTTTGTCACAAGTAACAAACCCTTAAATTTATAAACCGAAGTATTGAACCTCGGGTCATTCTCCCTAGGAATTGCAAACAAATATTCTTGTTATTGGTTATGAGGTATTGTTTGGGGTTTTTGGAAAAATAGGCAAGAAATATAAATGGCAAAGGAAATAAACTAACAACTAACAAAGCTCTTGGCAAGGTATGAGAATTAGAAGTCCTATCCTAGTTATCGTCCTCAATTGTAACCACAAATTATCCATTGCTACCACTTAGTTAACCTCTAACCATGGAGGAAAGTCAAGTGGATGAATTAACTTGATTCCACAAGTCCTAGGCAACTCCCAAGGGAAAGACTAGCTTTAGTGGTATCCAAATCAATTAGCAACTTCTAATTATCAATCAACAAGGGAATTAGATAACTCAAGCGTCACTAATTACTCTACCATAGCCAAGAGGAACAAAATCTACACTAAAATCCAACCAAGTATTTCGTCAAATACTTGGAAGGCATAAAAGGTAAGCAAAGTAAATTGATAACAACAATGAAATCTAACAACTACTTATTGCAAGGAATTAATAACAACAATCAAAAGGAACACAATTATTATGAATTACCTCAAATTGAATTGGAAGAAAATAGAAGGAACAAGAGTAGATCTATAATAAAGCATAGAAACAACATAAAGAAAATTACAACAAAAGAGTATAGGAATCATAAATGCAACAACAAAGAATTGAGAAGTGAGAGCTTCTCTCTCTAAAACTAACTTTTCCTCTAATAATTAAACTAAACTAAAATAATGTGTGAAAGTATCTAAAAGTATGTTGATTCCCCTTCAATCCTTGCCTTAAATAGCATCAGAAATGAGTTGGATTGGGCCCACAAGGCTTTAGAATTCGCTGGCCACTAATTTGCTTTTAATGAATCACGTGCAAATTAGTGTGTGCACGCACATGCCGCGTGCGCGCCCCCTAAACATGATGTAACTATGGCAAATCTTATATCATTTCGAAGCCCTGGATGTTATCTTTCCAACGCAACTGAAACCGCATCATTTGGACCTCTGTAGCTCAAGTTATGGTCGATTAAGTGCGAAGAGGTCGGCTTGACAGCTTTTGCGATTCCTTCATTTCTTCATGAGTTCTCCATTTTTACATGCTTTTTCTTCATTTCCTTAATCCAATCTTTGTCTTCTAAATCTGAAATCACTTAACAAATATATCAAGGTATCTAATGGAATCAAGGTGAATTAAATTTATCTATTCTAAGTCCTAAAAAGCATGGGTTCACTCTTAAGCACAATTAAAGGAGAAGTTATAAAACCATGCTATTTCATTGGATATATGTGGAAAAAGATGATAAAACCCTCTAAATTCAACATAAGATAAACCCTAAATATGGGGTTTATCAATGGGTGTCAAAACAAAGTGTGGGATCCCGGATCGCACAAGGAGGATCAACTTTGGGAGCCCCAAGCTTGTGAAGAACTCCATCACACTTGGTGCAACAAATAAGAAATCATGGGGCACAATGGAGAACCAAGCATTGGTGGGAGTTCCAAGATGAATTCAAGCACAAGCCACCTTGAGAGGAGCTCCACATAAGTCCAAATTAAGGACAATAAACAAAAGTGCTAGGTGGGAGACACCCCACCATGGTAACTTCTTTTCATTTTCTCTTTTTGTACATATTGGTAATTAGTTTAAATTCATGTTTTTGGTTGATTTGTTGAGTATAATTGGTAGTTTAGTATGTTAAATAAGGTTTTATGGTATTTTGGTAGCTGTTTGGAGGTTTAGAATGCTTGGATTGGTGCAAAAACATAGAAAAAATAAAACAAAGCACCATCCGCGCGTATGCGCACTGCGTGCGTACGCGTCCGTCAAGCATTTTCGCCTACCCACGCGGACGCGCCATGTACACGTACGCGTGGATTGAGAAATTCCACCCCCAAGCCAAAAACCCGAGAGTTTTGCGAACGCTGTGCGCACATTGTGCCTTTCGCACAAACCAACTCGCGCGTACGCGCACATGACGCGTACACGCCATTCTCAAAATAAGCCATCAACCCGGACGCGCCATGTGCACGTACGCATCGCATCCATTGCACCACCATCCTCGCGCGCGTGCCATGCGCGCGTACGCGTGGATGTCCTTCCTTAACTACATTTCTTTATTTTCTTCTTTCCATTTCTTTCCTTCTCCTTTCTTCTTCCCTTCTTCTACCCTTCATCCAACACTTCCAAACACCATTGATAACCATTTATTTTAGTTAACTAACTAGTTTGTTTGTTAGTTGATTAGTTAGTTTTCATTTCATTTTCTCTTTTTCATTGTAAGTGTTGGATTATTATTCTTGTTTACCATTAATTGCTGCTGAGTACTAAAAAAGGATGTTGTCTTCACATCATTATGTTTATAATCTTTGTTGGATTCTATTGTTGAGGTTATATTTTGCTACTTGGTTTTAAGTTCTTCATGCTTACCTCTTGAGAATACCAAGTGATGAGAATTGCCTTCGCGCTTGTAACTCTTCTTGAATTGCATGATTTGGCCACCATGTGATTTGAACCCTATTCTTTGATTAGGCAATCTCTTGACATTGGATGGTGTGCATTTACTTCAATGCATTGTATTCCATGATCATATGTATCCATACGCTTTTAGCTTGAATGCTTTCATGCTTCTTTAATGCTTGTTTTACCTTACAAGCTTACTTAAAGCATCTCAAGCACACTAGAATAAGTGAAGTGCATGCTCCTTTTCTGACATCACTTTTAGGCTGATGAGTGTTCTAAAAGGCACAATTTAGAATTTACACACCTATTTGTCATTATTGTCACACTAATCCACTCACTCCATTCTAGTTAATTACCTCATTCCAACAATGTATGCTTCCTTGCTTTTGTATTTTCTTATCTTATGGTGTTATATTTTTGTTTTTTATGAATGATGCACTACAAGCAAAAATGGGAGCAGAAGAAAAAAAACACGCAGCAACTGGTTGACCTACCGGCTGAAGGTAGCAATCCGGAAAGTCGTCGTACCCCCTTGCTCATCTTTGAGTGCACCAAGGATGGTGCAAACTTTTAAGTGTGGGGAGGTCATCCGACCATTCGGTGATTTTGGGTGACAAGTTTCTAATCTCAACACTTTTGCATTTCATTTTAGGTTTTTAGGATTTTCACTTTCATTTTCTTATTTTTGCATATATATACACAATAAGCTTAGTCAAAGTAATGACATTTTTCAAGATTTCTATCTATAGGGCACCTCAATTGATTTGTGTGAAAACTTTTCATAAAACTTGCTTGAATCATATATATATTGTGGAACATCATGTTTTGAACAAAGAACACAAGCTTGTGAGATTTGAGCCTAATGGTGTGGTTACATCTTATAACCACTTATTTTTCCTTCTTGTGTGCATTACTCTCTTTCTATGATTGTAATCTTTGACTTGTTTGATTCTTTATGTCCATTATTTTGTATATTCATGCACTTATATGATTGAGGCCATCATTTTATTTAGCTCACTTACCCAAAAAGCCTTACCTTTTATCTTCCTTTGTTAGCCAATTTAAGCCTACGATTAACCCGCTTGTTTTTTCATTTTAGCACATTACAAGCCCTAAAGCAAAAAACAATAAATGTCCTTTATTTGGATCTTTGATTGGCTTAGGCTAGTATGTGTGTGTATCATTCAAGTGTGGGAGACTTGGGACATTGGTTGAATAAAGAGCGTAGTTTTGTATTTTTGTTATAAATATTGGGAATTGGGTACATGCTCATGTGTTAATTAAATATATAGACCTTATGCATTGATGTTCTTGTATATAGTTTGAAAGAAAAAATGAGAAAAACAAAAGGAAAAAAAATAATAAAAGCGAAAAAAAAAAGAAAAAAGGAAAAGAAATAAAAAAGGGACAAAAATGCCCCAAAAGAAGTGAAGTTCAATAAAATCAATGCATATGTGTTGAGAAATGAAAAGAAAATGCATGAGTATGTGAAAAAAGTGAAAAATAGATAGTTAGGTTAGTTTGAATTGTATAGGATGTCATAGGTTAGGTGAGAAGTTTAAGTTGATCAAAGATTCGAATTTCAAGCTCACTTCACCAAATATGCATCCTACCTTGACCCTAGCCCCATTACAACCTATGAAAGACCTCATGATAAGTGTATGCATGCATGAAATATTTGTTGATTGTTAGAAGAAAAACAAATCTTATAAAGCATGAAATAGGGGATAATTCAGTGAATCAACCCTAAACACTTGATCGAATAGAGTGCAAACACATCCGGTAAGGGTTCGATTGCTCAATTACATGTTTTTCCACCTATGATCATCACTCTTCATGCAAGTTTGTAAAAATATTTAATAACTCAATTCAATTGTGGATTAGACTTGCTAGTCCTAGGCCCTTGTGAATATATGTATTCTTGAAAATTCATTTATTTTGACCAAGCAATTGCATTCATGTAGATAGATGCATATAGTTTAGGTTGCATTTAGATTAGTTTACATTGAATAAATGATGATGCCCTTTGCTTTCTCATGGTTTAAGCATGAGGACATGCTTGGTTTAAGTGTGGGGAGGTTGATAAACCCCATATTTAGGGTTTATCTTGTGTTGAATTTAGAGGGTTTTATCATCTTTTCCCACATTTATCAAATGAAATAGCATGGTTTTATAACTTCTCCTTTAATTGTGCTTAAGAGTGAAAACATGCTTTTGAGGTCTTGAAATGGCTAATTTAATTCACCTTGATTCCATTAGATGCCTTGATATGTTTGTTAAGTGATTTTAGACTTAGGAGGCAAGGATTGGATCAAAAGAATGAAGGAAAAGCATGTAAAAATGGAGAACTCATGAAGAAATGAAGGAATCGCAAAAGCTGTCAAGCCGATCTCTTCGCACTTAATCGACCATAACTTGAGCTACAAAGGTCCAAATGATGCAGTTCCAGTTGCGTTGGGAACCTAACATCCGGGGTTCAAAATGATATAAGATTTTCCATAGTCGCCGATTTGCACGTGATTCATTAAAAGCAAATTAGTGGCCAGCGAATTCAAAAGCCTTGTGGGCCCAATCCAACTCATTTCTGATGCTATTTGACCCAAGGATTGAAGAGGGATGAGACATCTAGCCATTAGTTTAGTTTTATTTTAGTTTTAACATGCTTTTAGTTAGTTTCTAGAGAGAGAAGCTCTCTCTTCTCTCTAGAATTAGGAGTAGGTTAGATCTAGATTAGGAATTCTTAGATCTAGGTTAATTTCATGCTTTGATTTACATTTCCTTTTGCAATTCTTGTTCTTCTACCTTTCCTCTCTCTAGTTTAGCATTTAATTCATGTAATTCTCTACTTTTATGTTGATGCACTTTTGTTCTTCTATCTCTCTTTCAATGTAATTTATGATTCATGTTCCTTTATTGTTGATTTAATTTGTTGTTGTTTAATTCCTTGCAATTGAGTAGTGTAGATTTACTTTCCTTGCTATTTTACTATGTTTTCCTTTTATGCCTTCCATGTGTTTGATGAAATGCTTGGTTGGATTTTAGTGTAGATTTACATTCCTTGAAATTTTATTATGCTTTCCTTTTATGCCTTCAAAGTGTTTGATGAAATGCTTGGTTGGATTTTAGAGTAGAATTTTATGCTCTTGGCTTGGGAAGGTAACTTAGGAACTCTTAAGTTACTAATGTCCAAGTGATTGACGGTTGGGAGCCATTAACTCTAGATCTCACTAATTGATTTGGTGTAGAACTAGGGCTTATGGTCTTGGATTGACATAGCTCACTTGACTTTCCTTTACTATTAGTTAGGGGATGACTTAGTGGGGTTGATCCTTGCCAATTTTCATGTTGTGTTTAGTGATTAGGATAGGGATCCTTGACCACCAACCTTTGCCAAGCCCTTTTTAGCTATTAGTTTATTTTCATTGCCATTTACATTTCATGTCTCTTATCCCAAAAAACCCCTAAAATACCTCATAACCAATAACAAGACACTTCATTGTAATTCCTAGGGAGAATGACCCGAGGTTGAATACTTCAGTTTATAAATATAGGGGTTTGTTTTAGTGACAAACAATCTTTTGTATGAAATGATTATTGATTAGTTTAGAAACTATACTTGCAACGAGAATTCATTTGTGAATTCTAAACCACACAAAAGTCCAATCATCAATACCCAGCTCAGTTCGAACAAGGGAAGGGTCCCCTAAAGCTTTCTTTGTGTCAAGATAGGGGGACTGCCCCCAAATCTCCTCTAAAACATTAACAAAAGCTTGCTCGACCTCATCAAGCATCTCCCACAAATATCTAGACACCACCACATTCTTTTGCCAACATAAAGGGAAGGCAGGTTCATTGTTCAACTCTAAGAAAAATGGTCAAGTTCCCTCAATAGCTCGGACCTTAAAAAAATAGTTCTTAAAATTTCTAAAGGACTCGTCATACATAGCAAACAATTTATGTCCTTGAGCAGATCGGAAAGAAATCCAATAAGATTTCTTTTTTGTCATCCCAGGTTTGGTCAAGACAAAGAGATAAAGAAAGAGAGTTTGAGAAGGCTTGACATCTAGATCTTGGCAAAGCAGCTGAAAGATCTTGATAAAGCCCAAGGAGTTCGGATGAAGCTGGGATGGGGCTACATTACATGACCACAGAAAATCGGTCTCAAAATAGGTAAAAGGAAGGGTAATGTTCATTTGACTAAAAAAGTAATCGTAAGCGTAAAAGAAGGGGCGTTCCCCTTGGGTCAGAGAAGGGAAACAAACCCTCTCGTCAGAGTCCGGCGCTACCAGCTCATAGTTCTTCTCCTGATCCCTACTACTACAAATCCAGTGATGTTTCCTAAGCTCCACACAGTATTGAGAATTGACCACCGAGACGCACATCAAGACGAGGGAGTCCAGCCAGTCAGACATGCCCTCAGGAACTTTGGAGGAGGTCTCAACAATATTTTGGCGAGAAGACGTGGGTTAACTAGTCCTACAGTAAGAAAAAGGAAAATGGTTACTAATCAATCAGCTCGGGTAAATCAACAAAACAGCTTGGGCAAACACGGATATAACTCGATCTAAGGCGTACAGGACAAAAAAAGTAACAAAAGGAAACCCTAAGACTCAAACTAAGGTCCAATGGCATCCTTTGGAGGCAGTAACATAGTAAGGTTTCAGGAAAATCTACAGCTTACGTCCCGACATCTCTCAAGCAATAAAAAGAAGAATTCGAATAGCGACACCTCAAAAAAAGAAAGATAATCACAAAATCTCATCAAAGCTACTATCTTTTTACAGTCTATCAGCAAAGGAAACTACCAACATCAAAACATGCCAAGTGGAAATCATCAAAGACGCAACCTTTTTTCAGAATCAAACAAGTCATTATTTCAAAAAGCTTCAAAATCAAAGAATACAAAAATAGTAACAACATGCAAAGCCCTAAAAGTATCAACCATCAGAAAAAGCGAGAAGGTTCATAAAAAAGATGAAGAAACTCCTAGAACACACATTACAACAGCAAACACGCACAGCAAAGGTAGAAAGATCCAAACTTTCTCCAAGTAAAATCAAAACTTCCTCAAAATTAGACATAAAAAGAACGACGTGGAAAAGAAAAGAGAAAGGAAAAAAGACCAACCAGTAGCAGGAAGGAGACGATAAAATGCTGAAAGAGTAAAGCAACGACGAAGCCATGGCGGATGATCACCTTTCAACAAAGCGCCAGCAGTCAGATAAGAGAAATGAAAGGAGAAGAAGAAAACTGAAGCAAAGTCTTTTGGAAGTTCAAAATGAAATACGAAAGAGGGAAACGGCAAAAAAGAGGAGTTAATGGACATTAAGAACCCTCGCACGTTCCCAAGAAGAATACAAACACAAAACGCGCGCGTTGCAACCAAAGGGAGTAAAAGAAAAAACACTTCACATTCAAGAAACTTCAGCAAAAATAAATGCTCGAGCTCGACTTTCCCAAAAAAGGGTCAAAGTTTAGCAACAACACGCCCTCAGAAGAAAGATCAAGCTCGGACAGGGGCACTGTTCATGTCCTGGGTCGAGGTGAACGACCCGGACTTACTGAAGACAAGACAACTTAATTGTTCTGACCAGGATGACCCGACCTCTTTATAAAAGAGGTCGACAAAACTGCTACAGAGGCCCAAGAAGGCCCAGACAGAGGAATACGACCCAAGTCCAAAGGCAGCTCAAGCCTAGAGTGATAAGGGCGGTTCCCTTAAAGATAAAGATAACCCCACTCAAAGATAAGATAAGATAACTATCTAATCTCTAGGAAAGATCATTCTACAACATTATAAATACGCTGGAGCACTCAGGTATAACTCAGACTCTGATTCTACAAAAAACCTGCTTAATACCCTTACTAACTTAAGCATCGGAGTCCCTTGCAGGTACAACCCCCTCCGTTGACGAAGGATCAGCAGCATTGCCAGTCCCACAAGTCGGACGCGACAGCTCTGGCCACCGCCCACAAGTCGAACACGTCATCTCCGACCAGCACAGAAGATCTCGACCGAGATCAACCTACAGTTTCAGGTAACCCTCGGAACAATTATCATGTTAGTAGTATCATTTATACTAGTAAAGTTCATGCTTATCCTTTAGTAATGTAATCTGATGTATCTAGTTTTAGTAATTATCTTCTGAATGATATTTTATTATTAAACTCTAATGAGTCAGCACCCTGTGACATGTGGCTTTCCCCAGAGTTAGCCACCACGTGTTTCCTTTATTGCTCTCCAAGAAAAGGTTTCTTAAGAGAAAGTAAGAAATACTTGTGTTCTAACACATCTAGCTTCAGTAATTATCCTTTCTTGAGATATTTTTACACTAAACTTTAGTATAATGCTTATCCAAACCCCACGTTCTCCCATGTATCATCAATACTATCATTTTCACTTTCTAAAAAAGTTAGAATTCGAAAATCACCATGAGAGAAAGTGAAAGAACTTCCATGAAACTTCCATGAACACCTGAGCTTCAACCTCCGTTCTTTTTCAAACTAAAACCCTATCAAAAATCTAATCCGACCAAAGTGTTCATCTCTTCCTCCTCTTCATTTCTATGACAATTTTCAAGGAGTAAATCAAGGTATGATGGCTGCTCCTCCTCCTTGAAGTTTCAGCCATGGTGGAGAAATCAAGCTAATGATGTTTTCTTCATATTTTCTCTTAGGATCTTTTGTTCACTCACCATAAGCTCTAAGAAAATGTGATTTCTAGCTGCTTTAAGGTGAGAATAACCTTCTTTTCATTATCATTAAGCTTCAGCCTTCATGGTTTATATGGTTCTAAAGTTGTTTTTAATGTTAAAATAGGCGTAAAAGTGCTTTTGGAAGCTTGTTTTGGGTTCAACTTTTGGGCAGCAGCAAAGGAGGTAAGGTTTGGTAAAATAATCAATGATTAGTTGTGTTCTTGAAGTGCTAAATCAGATCTTGTTGCTTGAGGCTTGATTTTGAGTATTTATGTGATGGTTTGATCATGAGATCTTGTTGTTTAATGCTTGAAAATCAAATTTTTGATGGTTTTGAAGTTGTTGTTGTTGCTGCTGGAAAATGTGGCTTTCCAGCCATGAAATTCATGATATCTGATGTGTTTTTTATGTGTATTTGATGGCTGAAACGTTGCTCTTTGGTTTGGTCAAAATCAGGTAAAAATTGGTTACCGAAAAGTTTGAAAAACTGGTTGAAAATCAAGCTGAAATCTGATGAACTTTTGAAAAAATACTTTTGGTTTTTGGAAGGATGTGAAAACATTTATTTTGATGATATTGAGGTCCAAATGCAATTACTGAAAAGTTTAGGATTGAAAGTTAATTAAAGAAAAGTTACGGGGCCAAAGTGCAAATATTAAAAGTTAAATGGTCAAATACAATTTCCAAAAAGTTTAGGGGTCAAAATAAAATTTTTGAAAGTTGAATAAAATATTATTATTTTAATATTAAAATATTAAAAATATTATTTTAGTAATAATATTATTTTATTAATAATAATAAAATATTGATAAAAAGGCAGGTTTTCCTAAAAGCCTCAGGAAGGCAGCGTTGAGTCTAGAATTTCTTAATTCTCTTTATTAAACACCTAAGAAAAGGTATAAGAGAAGGTATTGAGGTATGTCAGGTAACGAAAAGGGATTTAGAAACTTTCACACATGTTAGAAAGGAAAAGAGTTAAAAGCTATATAGTTATGTGTTTGACCTCACAAAATAAGTAGAGAGTTGTTATTCCTATAGGCCAAAGTTCACCTACAGTGAATATCAATTGTGTATCTCAGGGTGTTGCTTCTGTAGAGAGTTGTTATTCCTTGTTGCTCTTCTGATGGTGACCTCAGAGCGGTTGCTAGTGGGCAATATAGAGCTCCCAATGAAGTCCAGCCAGCCTCTGGCGACTGGTTTGAGATCTCCTCTTTTGATTTGGTTCGGGGCACCCTTTGTGTTGGTTGTCCATTTAGCTCCAGGGAGACATATGTCCTCTAGGATCTTGTCCAAGTTCAGGTTTGATCTCATCATTCTCCTATTAAAGGAGTCTGGGTCATCTTGTAGTTGAGGCAGCTTGAAGATCTCCCTTATTTTGTCAGGGTGGGTGTGAACAATCTTCCCTCTAACCAGAGTTCTATATTCATAGAATACAATTCCCGCTATTCTCTGCCTGTCCGTCTGCCACAAATTTGCGTAGAATTCCTAAACCATGTTTCTTCCCACCTTTGTTTCAGGATTAGCTAGGACTTCCCAGCTCCTGTTTCGAATCTGCTCTTGGATCTCTGGATCTTCGTCTTCTTTCAGATCGAATTTAACTTCTGGGATCACTGACCTTAGACCCATTATTTTGTAGTAATGGTATGAATGTTCTTTGGTTAAGAACTTCCCTTGATTCTAAAGTGGTTTTGGAATATTCTCTTTCTTGCCTCTTGAGTTGGTTTGTTTTCCCTTAGGAGCCATGATCTTGGTGGGTATTGGCTTAGTGATCACGGATAAACACACCAAACATAGAGGTTTGCTTGTCCTCAAGCAAAAGAAAAGAAAGGAGAGGGATATGAGGAGAGCCAAGTCCGAATTGTGGAGGTAGGGAAGGAGGCCGAACTAGGATTTAAAGGGAAGGGGGTTGGTTTTTCGAAAATTTTGAAGAAGATATGATAAAAGATATGATTTGTAAAAGATAAGTATGATAGGAAAAGGATGCACTTTAAAATTTAAAAGATATGAATAATATGGAAGATATTTGAAAAAGATAGCTTTATTTTGAAAAAGATGTTGTGAAGATTTGAAAAAGATATTGATGAGTTGAAAAGATTGTAGAAGAAAAAGAGATAGATTTGTTTTGAAAAGGGTTTGAAAATAATTTGAAGAGGATAAAGAAAAAGGATTTATGAATTAAGATACATTTGATATCTTTTGAAAAAGGATTTGAAAAATTAGCATTTGTAACATGTTTGTGCAAGAAATCATGAATTGAAACATAAAAAATGGAAAAAATTTGAATCGACAATGAAATTGCCTATTCCCCACAATCCCGGCGTTAAACGCCCAACTGCTGCATGTTTTGGGCGTTTAACGCCCAACTGGTGCTTGGTCTGGGCGTTTAACGCCCAGCTGTTGCTTCCAGCTGGCGTTAAACGCCAAAAACTCTTTTGTCATTGGGCATTTTTCTGAACGCCCAGGATGTTGTAAATCTGGCGTTAAACGGCCAGAAGCTGCTTCTTTCTGACGTTTAACGCCCAGATGGCTATCTCTACTGGCGTTAAACGCCCAATAGATGCTCCTTTTGGGAGTTTAACGCCCAATTGTGCCTCTTACTGGCATTTTCTTGCCAATGAGCTCTTTTTTCCTGTTTTGTGCTCTGAATCCTTCTGTAGCCCTGTGAACTTATGCAATTGATTCTTTACCTTGTTAATATTGAACTTATATGCTTTAAAAATAAATAAAATGAAGAATAGAATAAAATAAAATAACAGAAAGAGTTTTGCTAATGGCTGGGTTGCCTCCCAACAAGCGCTTCTTTATTGTCTTTAGCTGGACCTTGCTGAGCTTTTTAATCTAGCCTCAGCCTTGAGTATTCTTGCTCAACATTGCCTTTAAGATAATGTTTGATTCTCTATCCATTAACAATGAACTTCTTATTAGAATCAATGTCTTGAAGCTCCACATAGCCATATGGTGACACACTTGTAATCACATATGGTTCCTTCTACCGGGATTTTAGTTTCCCGGGGAATAGTCTGAGCCTAGAGTTAAACAGCAGAACCTTCTGTCCTGGTTCAAAGACTCTAGATGACAGCTTTCTGTCATGCCACCTTTTTGCTTTCTCTTTGTAAAGCTTGGCATTTTTGAAAGCAGTGAGTCTGAATTCCTCTAGCTCATTCAGCTGGAGCAATCTTTTTTCTCCAGCTAATTTGGCATCAAAGTTTAGGAATCTGGTTGCCCAGTAGGCTTTGTATTCCAGTTCCACGGGCAGATGACAGGCCTTACCATACACAAGCTGGTATGGAGAGGTCCTTATAGGAGTCTTGAATGCTGTTCTGTAAGCCCACAGAGCATCATCCAAGCTTCTTGCCCAATCCTTTCTACGGATACTTACAGTCCGTTCTAGGATTCTTTTTAGTTCTCTGTTAGATACTTCAGCTTGCCCATTTGTCTGTGGATGATATGGAGTTGCCACTTTGTGGCTAATTCCATATTGGACCATGGCAGAGTAAAGCTGTTTGTTGCAGAAGTGAGTGCCCCCATCAATGATTAGTACTCTAGGGACACCAAACCTGCTGAAGATATGTTTCTGGAGAAACTTCCGCACTGTCTTAGTATCATTAGTGGGTGTGGCAATGGCCTCTACCCATTTAGATACATAATCGACTGCAACCAGAATATAAGTGTTTGAGTATGATGGTGGGAAAGGCCCCATGAAGTAAATACTCCATACATCAAACAACTTTATCTCCAAGATTCCTTGTTGAGGCATGGCATAACCATGAGGCAGATTACCAGCTCTCTGGCAACTGTCATAGTTACGTACAAACTATTGGGAATCTCTATAGAGGGTAGGCCAGTAGAAGCCACATTGGAGGACCTTGGAGGCTTTTCGCTCACCTCCGAAATGTCCTCCATATTGTGACCCATGACAATGCCATAAGATCTTTTGTGCTTCTTCTCTAGGCACACACCTTCTGATTATTCCGTCTGCACACCTCTTAAAGAGATAGGGTTCATCCCACAAGTAATACTTTGCATCAGTAATTAATTTTTTCTTTTGTTGCCTGCTGTACTCCTTGGGTATAAACCTTGCAGCTTTATACTTTGCATTGTCTACAAACCATGGTGTTTCCTGAATGGCAAACAAATGCTCATCCGGAAAGGTTTCAGAGATTTCAACAGAGGGAAAGGACGCCCCTTCTACTGGCTCTATCGGGGACAGATGATCAGCCACTTGGTTTTCTGTCCCTTTTCTGTCTCTTATTTCTATATCAAACTCTTGCAGAAGCAACACCCATCTTATGAGCCTGGGTTTTGAATCCTGCTTTGTAAGTAGATATTTAAGAGCAGCATGGTCAGTGTACACAATCACTTTTGATCCTACTAAGTATGATCTAAACTTGTCAATGGCATAAACCACTGCAAGCAATTCCTTTTCTGTGGTTGTGTAATTTTTCTGGGCATCATTTAAAACACGGCTAGCATAATAAATGACATGCAGGAGCTTGTCGTGCCTCTGCCCCAATACTGCACCAATGGCTTGGTCACTCGCATCACACATTAATTCGAATGGTAATGTCCAGTCTGGTATGGAAATAACTGGTGCTGTGACCAGCTTAGCTTTCAGAGTTTCAAACGCCTGCAGACACTCTGTGTCAAACACAAATGGCATGTCAGCAGCTAGCAGATTGCTCAGAGGTTTTGCAATTTTTGAAAAATCCTTTATAAACCTCCTATAGAATCCTGCATGCCCCAGAAAGCTTTTGATTGCCTTAACATTGGCAGGTGGTGCTAATTTTTCAATTACTTCCACTTTAGCTTGATCTACCTCTATTCCCTTGTTTGAAATTTTATGCCCAAGGACAATCCCTTCAGTCACCATAAAGTGACATTTTTCCCAGTTTAAAACCAGGTTTGTCTCTTGGCATCTTTTCAGAACTAGTGTTAGGTGATCAAGACAGGAACTGAATGAGTCTCCATATACTGAGAAGTCATCCATGAAGACTTCCAGAAATTTTTCCACCATATCAGAGAAGATCGAGAGCATGCATCTCTGAAAGGTTGCAGGTGCATTGCACAGCCCAAATGGCATCCTTCTGTAGGCAAATACTCCAGATGGACATGTAAATGCAGTTTTCTCTTGATCTTGGGGATCTACTGCAATTTGGTTGTAACCTGAATAGCTATCCAAAAAGCAGTAAAAATCATGACCTGCTAGTCTCTCTAGCATCTGGTCTATGAATGGTAAAGGAAAATGATCCTTTCTGGTGGCTGTATTGAGCCTTCTGTAGTCAATACACATGCGCCACCCTGTAACTGTTCTTGTAGGAACTAGTTCATTTTTTTCATTATGAACCACTGTCATGCCTCCCTTTTTGGGGACAACTTGAACAGGGCTCACCCAGGGGCTATCAGAAATAGGATAAATAATCCTAGCCTCCAGTAACTTGGTGACCTCTTTCTGCACTACTTCCTTCATAGCTGGATTTAACCGCATCTGTGGTTGAACCACTGGCTTAGCATCATCCTCCAATAGGATCTTGTGCATGCATCTAGCTGGGCTTATGCCCTTAAGGTCACTTATGGACCACCCAAGAGCTGTCTTGTGTGTCCTTAGCATTTGAAGTAGTGCTTCCTCTTCCTGTGAATTCAAAGCAGAGCTTATGATCACTGGAAAAGTGTCACCTTCTCCCAGAAATGCATATTTCAGGGATGGTGGTAATGGTTTGAGCTCGGGTTTAGGAGGTTTTTCCTCTTCCTGAGGAATTTCCAGAGGCTCTTTCAATTCCTCTGAATCCTCCAGATCAGGCTGAACATCCTTAAAGATGTCTTCCAGCTCTGATTCGAGACTCATAGCCATGTTGATTTCCTCTACTAAAGAGTCAATAAGATCAACTTCCATGCAGTCTTTTGGTGTGTCTGGATGCTGCATGGCTTTGACAGCATTCAACTTAAACTCATCCTCATTGACTCTCAGGGTTACTTCCCCCTTTTGGACATCAATGAGAGTGCGTTCAGTTGCTAGGAAAGGTCTTCCTAGAATGAGAGTAGCACTCTTGTGCTCCTCCATTTCCAGCACTACAAAGTCAATGGGGAAGGCGAATGGCCCAACCCTGACAATCGTGTCTTCAATCACGCCTGATGGGTATTTAATGGAGCCATCAGCAAGTTGGAGACATATCCGGGTTGGTTTGACTTCTTCAGTTAAACCAAACTTTCTGATAGTGGATGCAGGTATTAGATTGATACTTGCCCTAAGATCACATAAAGTTGTCTTGGTGCAATTACCCTCTAATGTGCATGGTATCATGAAGCTCCCAGGATCTTTAAGCTTTTCTAGGAAGCTTTTCAGAATGACTGCACTGCATTCTTCAGTGAGGAGAACTCTTTCAGTTTCTCTCCAATCCTTCTTATGACTCAAGATCTCTATCATGAACTTGGCATAAGAAGGTATTTGCTCAAATACCTCTACAAATAGAATCTTTATTTTAAGAGTCCTGAGATAGTCTGCAAAGCGAGCAAATTGCCTATCCTGCTCCTCTTGCCAGAGTTTTTGAGGATAAGGAATTTTGGCTTTGTATTCTTCAACCTTGGTTGCTACAGGTTTATTTCATACAAAGGTGGTTGGAGAAGCCTTTTTAGAGGGGTTGTTATCAGCACTTGTATGTGTTAGATCCCTCACTGGCGTTTGAATGCCAAGGGTGGAAGCTGGATTGGCGTTGGACGCCAACTCCTTACCTGTTCCTGGCGTTTGAACACCAGAACTGAGCTTCCTTTGGGCGTTTAACGCCAACTCCTTGCTTGTTTGTGGCGTTTGAACGCCAGAACTGAGCATGGGTTTGGCGTTTAACACCAGATCTCCATCCTTTTTTGGCGTTTGAGCGCCAGAATCATTCCCCTCTGGGCTCTTACTATCCTCAAAGGGATTTTGGATGATATTTTGCTCATCCTCTGTCAGTTGTTCTTTCCTTAGCTTTCTGCTGCTCTGAAGTGAGGTATTTAATGTTTTCCCACTTCTTAATTGAACTGCCTGGCACTCTTCCGTTATCTATTTTGATAACTATTGTTTTGTCTGATTCAATTGTGCCTCCATATTTTTATTAGCATTTTTAGTGTCTTGTATCATCTCCTTGAATTCTGCTAGCTGTTTTGTTAGAAAGCACAATTGTTGATTGAGTTCAGCAACTTGTTTTGGAGGACCAAGTTCAGTAGATACTGCTTTGGCTTCTTCTTTTATGGAGGACCCATTACTTATGTACAGATGCTGGTTTCTGGCAACTATATCAATAAGCTCTTGTGCCTCTTCAATAGTTTTTCTCATGTGTATAGATCCACCAGCTGAGTGGTCTAGGGACATCTGAGCTCCTTCTGTAAGCCCATAGTAGAAGATATCTAACGACACCCACTCTGAAAACATTTCAGAGGGGCATTTCCTTAGCATCCCTCTGTACCTTTCCCAGGCATTATAAAGGGATTCATCATCCTCTTGTTTAAAGCCTTGGATATCCAGCCTTAGCTTTGTCATCCTTTTTGGAGGGAAATATTGATTCAGGAATTTGTCTGATAACTGTTTTCATGTCCTTATGCTTGCTGTGGGTTGGTTATTTAACCACCTTTTAGCTTGATCTTTTACAGCAAATGAAAACAGTAACAGTCTGTATACATCCTGATCTACCTCCTTGTCACGTACTGTGTCAGCAATTTGCAAGAATTGTGCCAGAAACTTAGTAGGTTCTTCCTGTGGAAGACCAGAATACTGGCAGTTTTGCTACACCATGACAATGAGCTAAGGATTTAGCTCAAAACTGCCTGCTTTGATGGAGGGTATACAGATACTAGCAGTAGTGGGGTTAGCAAATAACCCCAGAGTACTTCTGGACTGCTCATTTCCACTTAGATCCATGACGAAAAAAGGGAGATGATGTGAATTGCAAGTAAAATATATTTTTACTTTTTTCTTGTTTTTTTGTTTTATTTAATTAAAAATAACCAAAAAAATAAAATAAAATAAAATAAAGTAAAATAATTAGAAAATAAAATATAAATTTCGAAAATTAAAAAAAAAGAGAATAAAAAGAAATTTGAATGTTGAATTGACTAATTATTTGAAAAGATTTAAAAATTTTTGAATATGATTTTTGAATAAGATTTTGAATTTTGAAAAGATTTGATTTTTAAAATAAAAATCTAAATTTTTAAAGGTAATTTTCGATAAATCAGTTAAAATAAAGGGAACAGGTATTTTTGAATTCAATGAGAAAAGAGAAAAACAATAAAAAGACACAAAACTTGAAATTTTTAGATCCAATGCTCCTTATTTTCGAAAATTTTGGAGGAAAAACACCAAGGAACACCAAACTTAAAAATTTTAAGATCAAAATACAAAGAAGACTCAAGAACACCTTGAAGACTCACAAGAACAACAAGAACAAGATTCAAAGATTCAAGAACATAAAAGGGAACACCAAACTTAAAACTTTTAGAAAACTAAGATTAACTTTTCGAAAATTAAAGAAAAATAAAAAGAGAACACCAAACTTAAAAGTTTGGCACCAGATTTAATCAAAGAAAAATTATTTTTGAAATAGTTTTAAAAGGAAAATTCCTAATTACCAGGAACATAAACACAATGCTCTAGCCAATTGAGTTATAAATTTAAAGTGTTTTAGTAAGGTATTTAATGTATAAAAGTTTTTTGAAAACTGATATTTTGAAAAAGCACAAGAAAAACAAGAAAAATCACAAAACAAGAAAAACTAAAGATCAAACAAGGAAAATAAACAAGAACAACTTGAAGATTAAGAAAGAACAATGAATATAAATTCGAAAATTTAAAAGAAAATAAAAACATGCAATTGACACCAAACTTAAAATATGAAACTAAACTTAAACAGGAAAACTCAATTATTAGTTTGTAAAAATTTTTGAAAAATTTAAAAAGAGAAAATAAGAATTCAAAAAAAATTCAACCAAAAACAATGATAGAAGACTCTAAACCAAAAAAAGAAAAATTTTTCCTAATCTAAGCAAAAAAATAAACTATCAGTTGTCCAAACTCAAACAATCCCCGGCAACAGCGCCAAAAACTTGGTGCATGAAATTGTGATTCACACTTTTCACAACTCCGCACAACTAACCAGCAAGTGCACTGCGTCGTCCAAGTAATACATTACGTGAGTAAGGGTCGATCCCACAGAGATTGTTGGCTTGAAGCAATCGATGGTTACCTTGTAAATCTTAGTCAGGAGATTAATTATGATTATCAGTTTGAATTGCGAAAAATAAAAAAGCATGAAATAAATACTTGTTATACAGCAATGGAGAATATGTTGGAGTTTTGGAGATGCTTTGTCTTCTGAATCTCTACTTTCCCCCTGTCTTCTTCTTCACGCACGCAAGGTTCCTTTTATGGCAAGCTGTGTGTTGGTGGATCACCGTTGTCAATGGCTACCATCCGTCCTCTCAGTGAAAATGGTCCAGGTGCGCTGTCACCGCATGGCAAATCATCTGTCGGTTCTCACTCATGCTGGAATAGGATCCATTGATCCTTTTGCGTTTGTAACTACGCCCAACCCTTGTGAGTTTGAAGCTGGTCACAGTCATTCAATCCCTGAATCCTACTCGGAATACCACAGACAAGGTTTAGACTTTTCGGATTCTCAAGAATGCTGCCAATGGATTCTAGCTTATACCACGAAGATTCTGATTAAGGAATCCAAGAGATACTCATTCAATCGAAGGTAGAACGGAAGTGGTTGTCAGGCACGCGTTCATAGATTGAGAATGGTGATGAGTGTCACGGATCATCACATTCATCATATTGAAGTGCTTATGAACATCTTAGATAGAAACAAGCGTGTTTGAATAGAAAACAGAAATAATTGCATTAATTCATCGAGACACAGCAGAGCTCCTCACCCCCAACAATGGTGTTTAGAGACTCATGCCATCAAAGAGTACAAAGTTCAGATCTAAAAATGTCATGAGGTGCAAAATAAATCTCTAAAAGTTGTTTAAATATTAAACTAGTAACCTAGGTTTACAGAAAATGAGTAAACTAAGATAGATAGTGCAGAAATCCACTTCTGGGGCCCACTTGGTGTGTGTTGCGGCTGAGACTTGAGCTTTACACGTGCTTAGGCTGTTTCCAGAGTCAAACGCCAGGTTGTAACCTGTTTTTGGCGTTTAACTCCAACTTGTAACCTGTTTCTGGCATTTAACGCCAGAATGCAACATGGAACTGGCGTTGAACGCCAGTTTACGTCATTTATCCTTGAGCAAAGTATGACTATTATATATTTCTGGAAAGCCCTGAATGTCTACTTTCCAACGCAATTAAGAGTGCGTTATTTGGACTCTTGTAGCTCTATAAAATCTATTTCGAGTGCAAGGATGTCAGAATCCAACAGCATCTGCAGTCCTTTTTCAGCCTGAATCAGATTTTTGCTTAGCTCCCTCAATTTCAGCCAGAAAATACCTGAAATCACAGAAAAACACACAAAAAGCGTATAAAATATCCGTTCATCACTCTCGTCCCTCAAGGTCGGACACCTTGTAGTAGCCTTTTCCCAGTACGTACACAACTCGGTAAGGTCCTTTCCAGTTAACTACCAGCTTCCCTTCTCCTGATCGACTTGCTTCGATGTCATTTCGGATTAAGATGATATCGTTGTTGGTGAAGCTTCGCTGAATTACCCTCTGATTATATCTTGAAGTCATTTGACGTTTTAATGCTTCCTCTCTAATTCGATCTCTTTCTCGAACTTCTGGAAGTAGGTCGAGTTCTTCTCTTTGATTTTGGGAGTTGGCCTCTTCATTGTAGAGGATCATTCTGGGGGATCCTTCCTCTATGTCCACTGGGATCATTGCCTCCATTCCGTAAGCAATTCGGAAGGGTGATTCTCCTGTGGTGGAGTGTGGATTTGTCCGGTATACCCATAGGACTTGTGGGAGCTCTTCGGCCCAAGCTCCCTTTGCATCCTGTAGTCTCCGTTTTAACCCAGCTAATATAACTTTGTTGGCAACTTCTGCCTGTTCGTTAGCCTGTGGGTGTTCTACGGATGTGATTTGGTGCTTTATTTTCAAGTCAGCTACCAAATTCCTGAAACCTATATCAGTGAATTGAGTGCCAATATCTGTGGTGATGGAGTAAGGGACCCCAAACCATGTAATAATGTTCTTGTTTAGGAATTTCCGAATTCTTTGAGTGGTGGCATTAGCTAGGGGCTCTGCCTCAATCCATTTTGTGAAATAGTCTACCCCTACAATGAGGAACTTGACTTGTCCCGATCCTTGGGAAAAGGGTCCGAGGAGGTCGAGCCCCCACTTTGCAAATGGCCAAGGTGACGTTATACTGATGAGCTCTTCTGGTGGAGCGACGTGGAAGTTAGCATGCTTCTGATATGGTGGGCATGTCTTGATGAACTCTGTTGCTTTTTTTGTAAGGTCGGCCAAAAGAATCCAGTTCAGAGTACCTTTTTGGAAAGAGCTCGTGCCCCCAAGTGGTTGCCACACATGCCACTGTGTATTTCTCCCAGGACTTCCCTTGTGTTGGAGGTCGGTACGTATTTTAGGAGAGGTGTTGAGATCCATTGATGAGCGAAGATTTGTCGTGTCGGTATAGAATTTCAAGCAAAATGAATTCTCGTTGCAAGTATAGTTCCACACCGACAAACAATCCTCCCAATCAAAAATTTTTGGTTTTATGTCATGAATAACGAACCCCAATGAAAATTTACCGAAGTATTTGGACTCTGGGTCATCTTCCTAGGATACAATGAAGTGCTCAATTATTGGCTATAAAGGGGTAGGGGGTTTTGGTTCATAAGAGGGCAAGAAAAGTAAATTAGGCAAGTAAGTAAAGAAAACAAGATAAAGAACTATTGACTAAGACTTAGGTAATTGAGATCACCATCCTTGTCAACAAACCCAATATTGATAATCATGAGAGGCCAACCTATTAAGTCTACTTCCCAAAAGCTTTAAGTACATAACATCTACTCTTAAGCTTGAAGTACGTCAAATAGGTTTGATCACATCAACCCTTAAGTCCCAACCTACCTACTAATTAACTTAGTAGTGGGTTAGCGTCAATGGGTGTCAAATTGATCACCAAGGGTTCTCAAATCACCAAATCCATTATACCCAATAACTCAAGTTTACCCAATTCCCTTAGCTTAGACCAAGAGTTGATAAAACTAATCAAAAACTAAGGAGAACATTTCATCAAACACATAGAGTGCAATAAAAGTAAACTTCATAAATTGCAAGAATGATAAAATCTACCAACTACTAATTGCCAGAAAAGTAAGATCATAATTCAATTCATCAATTAAAGAAACATCAACATCAAATTGCATTAAATGTAAACCAAATCCAACATGAGTTCATCATCACAAAAGAGAGCAAAATGAGAAATTAACATCACAAATAAGAGGATCAAGAAGTAGAAATGAGAAATTATAAAAGAACAAGATGAGATCAAGTAATTAAACATGGATCTAAGGTAATCTAACCTAATCCAAACCTAATTCTAGAGAGAAGAGGGAGTTCTCTCTCTAGAAAACTAACTAAAGGCTCATGTTGGCTAAACTAATCGCTCCCCCTTTGCTTGGTCTTCAATTCTGCATGAAATACACTCAGAAACAAGTTGGATTTGGGCCTGGGCAGCTCAAAAATTGCCCCCAGCATTTTGCCTTTAAGTGGGCCACGTGAGAGTATCGGCGCGTGCGCGGCATGTGCGCGTGCGCGTCGATTGGCAAATTCTTCATCCGTGCGGACGCGTCATGTACGCATGCGCGTCCCTATGCGAAACCACTTTTGCACATGCACGCCTTGTACATGTGCGCGTCCATTGATGCATTTCCAATCTTTGTTTCTTTATGCATTCTCCCCTTTGTATGCTTCTGTCCTCATTTCTTCCATCCAATACTTGCTTTATGAACCTGAAATCACTCAACAAACACATCAAATCATCGAATGGAATTAAAGTGAATCAAAATCACCAATTTAGGGCCTAAAAAGCATGTTTTTACACTTAAGCACAATTCAAGGGAGAAATATAAAACCATGCTATTTCATTGAATAAATGTGGGAAAAGGTGGTAAAATCCCCTAAAATAAGCACAAGATAAATCATGAAATCGGCGTTTATCATCCCTCTCCTATATAAGATGTCTCCTACTATAGTGTAGTAGTGTGCTACTTGTATCAACCTCTTTGCCTCCTTCTTATTTCTGGAAAGTGCCTCTGACTTGAGGTAATTGACTATGGGGGTGATGAGCAAATAATTTTTACCCTTTTTGGCAATATTTTTACATAGTTTTCAGTATGTTTAGTTACTTTTGATTATATTTTTATTAGATTTTATGCAAAAATCACATTTCTGAGCTTTACTATGAGTTTGTGTGCTTTTCTGTGATTTCAAGAATTTTCTGGCTGAAATTAAGGGACCTGAGCAAAAATCTGATTCAGAGGCTGAAAAAGGACTGCAGATGCTGTTGGATTCTGACCCTCCTGCACTCGAAATGGATTTTCTGGAGTTACAAAAACCCAATTGGCGTGCTCTGAATTGCCTTCGAAAGTAGAAATCCTGGGCTTTCCAACAATATATAATAGTCCATACTTTTTTCCGAGATTTGCTGGCCCAAACTGGCGTCCAAAGCCAGCCTAAAACTTTCTGGCGTAAAATGCCCAAACTGGCACCAGAATTGGAGTTAAACACCCAAACTGGCACCAAAGCTGGCGTTTAACTCCATGAACAGCCTATGCACGTGTAAAGCTCAATGCTCAGCCCAAGCACACACCAGGTGGGCCCCGGAAGTCGATTTCTACAATATATGCACTTAGTTACTCATTTTCTGTAACCCTAGGTTACTAGTTTAGTATAAAAACTACTTTTAGAGATTTATTTTACATCTTTGGAATCATATGTAACTTTTATCATTGCTATTCACATTTGGAGGCTGGCCTCACGGCCATGCCTAGACCTCTTTCACTTATGTATTTTCAACGGTGGAGTTTCTACACCCCATAGATTAAGGTGTGGAGCTTTGTTGTTCTTCATGAATTAATACAAGTACTATTGTTTTTTTATTCAATTCACGCCTACTTTTTCTCCAAGATATACTCTCGTTCTTAATTCAGTTAAGTCAGAATGAAGGGGTGACCTGTGATAATCACCCAATCTTCGTTACTCGCTTAGCCAAGATCCGCGTGCCTGACAACCACAAGCGGTCTACATGATGTTCAACGTAGTCATTGCACGACAACCAGAGTATATTCTCTTAGATATCTAATACACGGATTGAGTCCATGAGATTAGTATCTTCATGGTATAGGCTAGAACAATTGGCAGCATTCTTGGGATCCGGAAAGTCAAAACCTTGTCTGTGGTATTTCGAGTAGGATCTGGGAAGGGATGACTGTGACGAGCTTCAAACCTGCGAATGTTGGGCGCAAGTGACAGTGTGCAAAAGGATAAATGGATTCTATTCCGACGCTAGCGGAAATCGACATATGATTAGCCATGCGGTAGCTGTACCTGGTATTTTTCATCCGAGACGAGAAATCCAACAGTTGATTAGCCGTGCAGAAATCGTAGAGGACTATTTTCACTGAGAGGATCTTACAGCTTGCCATGGAAGGAAGTAACGCATGGTTGGAAGAAGGCAATAGGAAGGCAGAGGTTCAGAAGTAACAAAGCATCTTCATACGCTTATCTGAAATTCCCACCAGTGAATTACATAAGTAACTTTATAACCATTTGAATCTGCCTGACTGAGATTTACAAGGATGACCATAGCTTGCTTCAAGCCGACAATCTCCATGGGATCGACCCTTACTCACGTAAGGTATTACTTGGACGACCCAGTGCACTTGCTCGTTAGTTGTGCGAAGTTGTGAGAAAAGTGAGGGATCACGATTCTGTGCACCAGGGGGTCATCCATCCTTAATCCTGATCTGATATTGTTAGGACCATTTCTTCCTTTGAGATTGATGGGCTTTGTAGCATTTCCTGGATGAGGCTTTTATTATTGCCCCTTGGTTTGGTGCTGGCTAACTTTGAGAGTGCATCAGCTCGGGTATTCTGTTCCTGAGCTATATGTTGGACCTCATATTCCCCGAGTTGTTTGAGTTGTTCTCTGGTCTTGTCCAGATACTTTTTCATAGTTGGATCCTTAGCTTGGTAGCTCCCTTCTATTTGTGAGGTAACTACTTGTGAATCGAAGATGGTGAGCTTTTGAACTCCTACCTCCTTAGCCAGCCTCAAACCAGCAAATAATGCCTCATATTCAGCTTGATTATTTGAAGCAGGGAATTCAAACTTTAGTGAGAGTTCGATTTGGGTTCCCTGATCGCTTTCTATTATCACACCTACGCCACTCCTGGTTTTGTTTGAAGAGCCGTCCACGTAGAGATTCTATTTTGTGGGATTTCCCAGAGTATCGGTATACTCGGTGATGAAGTCGGCCATATACTATGATTTGATGGCGGTTAGGGCTTCATATTGAAGGTCGAATTTGGATAATTCGATTACCCACTTTAGGATTCTTCCAGCTAAGTCTGTCTTCTGTAGGATGCCTTTTATGGGCTGGTTGGTCTGAACCTTGATAGTGTGCGCTTGAAAGTATGGGCAGAGTCATCGAGAAGTGAGTATGAGTGCGTAGGTGAACTTTTCTATCTTTTGATAGTTCAGCTCGGCCCCTTGTAAAGCTTTGCTGATAAAATAGATGGGTTGCTGCCCACTCTCATCTTCTCTGACTAGTGCTGAAGCGATTGCCCGGTTTTCCACTGCGAGGTATAATATGAGTACTTCTCTTTCCCGTGGTCGGGTAAGAATGGGTGGTTGCCCCAAGAATTTTTTGAAATCTTGGAAGGCTTACTCACACTCTCTTTTCCATTCAAACCTCTTTCCTTTCTTTAATGTAGCGTAAAAGGGGAGAGATCTGATGGCTAACCTGGCTAGAAACCTGGACAGGGCTGCAAGTCTTCCGTTTAGCTGTTGTACTTCTTTGACGTAGGTCGGAATCTTCATGTCGAGTATATCCTGACATTTATCTGGATTTGCCTCAATTCCTCTTTGCGTGAGCATAAAGCCCAAAAATTTGCCAACTTCTACCGTGAAGGTGCATTTTGCGGGATTAAGTCGCATTCCATGCTTTCTGATGGTGTCGAACACTTTGGTGAGGTCCGGCAACAAGGATTCCTCACTTTGTGGTTTTACTAGCATATCCTCGACATAAACCTGCATTAATTTCCCTATGTGGTCTGCAAAGATTTTGTTCATCAATCTTTGGTAGGTAGCTGGTGCACGAAATTGTGATCACACTTTTCACAACTCTGCACAACTAACTAGCAAGTGCACTGGGTCGTCCAAGTAATACCTTACGCGAGTAAGGTCGATCCCACGGAGATTGTCAGCTTGAAGCAAGCTATGGTCATCCTGTAAATCTTAGTCAGGCGGATTCAATTGGTTATGAGGTTTTGATAATTAAAAGATAAATAAAACATAAAATAAAATAAAGATACTTATGTAATTCATTGGTGGGAATTTCAGATAAGCGTTTGGAGATGCTTTGTTGCTTCTGAACCTCTGCTTTCCTATTGTCCTTACCCAATCATACGTGCTCCCTTCCATGGCAAGCTGTATGATCCTCTCGGATGAAAAATACCAGGTACGATCTCTGCACAGCTAATCAACTATCGGATTTCTCGTCTCAGATGAAAAATACGAGGTACAGCTATCGCACGGCTAATCATCTGTCGGTTCTCACTAGCATCGGAATAGGATCTCTCTATCCTTTTGCACACTGTCACTGCGCCCAACATTTGCATGTTTGAAGCTCGTCACAGCCATCCCTTCCCAGATCCTACTCGGAATACCACAGACAAGGTTTAGACTTTCTGGATCTCATGAATGTTGCCAATTGGTTTTAGCCAATACCACGAAGGTTCTCTCACGGACTCGGTCCGTGTATTAGAGACCCAAGAGAATATACTCCGGCTATCGTCTAATGACTACGTTGAACATCATGTAGACCGCTTGTGGTTGTCAGGCACGCGGATCTTGGCTAAGTGAGTAACAAAGATAGTGGGTGATTGTCTCGGGTCACCCCTTCATTCTAACTTAACTGAATTAAGTACGAAAGTATATCTTCGAGAAGAAGTAAGCCTGAATTGAAAGATGATGAGCGGATATTTTATACGCTTTTTGGGGTTAATTTCATATAGTTTTTAGTATGTTTTAGTTAGTTTTTAGTTTATTTTCATTAGTTTCTAGGAAAAATTCATATTTCTGGACTTTACTATGAGTTTGTGTGTTTTTCTGTAATTTCAGGTATTTTTTGGTTGAAATTGAGGGAGCTGAGCAAAAAATCTGATTCAGGCTGAAAAAGGACTGCTGATGCTGTTGGATCCTGACCTCTCTGCACTCGGAATGAAATTTCTGGAGCTATAGTAGTCCAATTGATGCACTTCCAATTGCGTTGGAAAGTAGACATCCAGGGCATTCCAGCAATATATAATGGTCCATACTTTGATCAAGGATAGATGACGTAAACTGGCGTTCAACGCCAGTTCCATGTTGCAGTCTGGAGTCCAGCGCCAGAAACACGTTACAAGTTGGAGTTCAACGCCAGAAATAGGTTACAGCCTGGCGTTGAACGCCCAAAACAGCCCAGGCACGTGAGAAGCTTTAGTCTCAGCCCCAGCACACACCAAGTGGGCCCCAGAAGTGGATTTCTGCACTATCTATCATAGTTTACTCATTTTCTGTAAACCTAGGTCACTAGTTTAGTATTTAAACAACTTTTAGAGACTTATTTTGTATCTCATGACATTTTTAGATCTGAATTTTGTACTCTTTGACGGCATGTGTCTTTAAACCCCATTGTTGGGGGTGAGGAGCTCTACTGTGTCCTGATGAATTAATGCAAGTATTTCTGTTTTCTATTCAAACATGCGTATTCCTATCTAAGATATCCATTCGCACTTCAACATGAATGTGATGAACGTGACAATCATCATCATTCCCCCACGAACGCGTGCCTGACAACCACTTCCGTTCACCGTAGAATGAATGAATATCTCTTGGATCTCTTAATCAGAATCTTCGTGGTATAAGCTAGATTGATGGCAGCATTCAAGAGAATCTGGAAGGTCTAAACTTTGTCTGTGGTATTCCGAGTAGGATTCAGGGATTGAATGACTGTGATGAGCTTCAAACTCGTGAGTGCTGGGCGTAGTGACAGACGCAAAAGGATAGTAAATCCTATTCCGGTACGATTGAGAACCTGCAGATGATTAGCCGTGCGGTGACAGCGCACCTGGACCCTTTTCACTAGAAGGATGGATGGTAGCCATTGACAACGGTGATCTACCACACAGCTTGCCATAGGAGGACGTGCGTGCATAAACAAGAAGACAGAGGAAAGCAGAATTTCAGAAGACAAAGCATCTCCAAAACTCCAACATATTCTCCATCATTGCACAATAAGTATTTATATTTATGCCCTTTTATTCCTTGCAAGCAAATTTGATAAGTGAATTGTTTTATCATTTTCCTGACTAAGAGTTACAAGGTAACCATAAATTGCTTCAAGCCAACAATCTCCGTGGGATCGACCCTTACTCACGTAAGGTATTACTTGGATGACCCAGTGCACTTGCTGGTTAGTTGTGCGAAATTGTAAGAGAGTAATGTGAACATTGATATCACAATTTCGTGCACCAAGTTTTTGGGGCCGTTGCCGAGGATTGTTTGAGTTTGAACAACTGACGATGAATCCTGTTGCTTAGATTAGGAAAATTTTGTCTTTTGGGTCAGAGTCTTTTATATTCTTTTCAAAAAAAAAATAAAAGATAATATTTTTTCTTAGTTATTAAAAATACATTTTCAAAACAAGTGTTTCATTTACTGCCCATTTGGCTAGAGCGTTGGTCTGTGTTCTTGGTAATTGGGTACCTTCTTTTTAAAATTCTTTTTCAAAAATAATTTTTACATTAAATCTTGTGCCAAACTTTAAGTTTGGTGTTTTCTTGTTGATTTTTCTTTGGTTTTCGAATATCTTATTTTGGTTTTCTAAAAATTTTAAGTTTGGTGTTCTTTCTTCATGTTCCTGTGTTCTTGTGAGTCTTCAAAGTGTTCTTAAGTTTTCCTTGTGTCTTGATCTTAAAATTTTTAAGTTTGGTGTTCCTTGGTGTTTTTCCTCCAAAATTTTTGAAAACAAGGAGCATTAGATCTAAAAATTTTAAATCTTGTGCTATCTTATTGTTTTTCTCTCTCCTCTTTAAATTCAAAAATATCTTTTCTCTCTATTTTAAAGCAAATTTTCGAAATTTACCTTTAAAATTCAGGTTTTTATTTCAAAATTTAAAACCTTTTTCAAAAATCATCATATCCTTTTCAAAACTTCCTAACCACTTTCTCTCTCCTCATTTTTTCGAAAATCTTCACCCATTTTTATTTATTTTATTTTAATTTATTTTATTTTCGAAATAAATAAATAAATAAATAAATAAATAAAAATAATTTTTTTTATTACATCATCTCCCTTTCTCCATCATGGATCTAAGTAGAAATGAACAGTCCAGAAGGACTCTGGGGTCATATGCTAACCCCTCTACTGCTTCATATGGGAGTAATATCTGCATACCCTCCATTGGAGTCAGTAGCTTTGAGTTGAATCCTCAGCTCATTATCATGGTGCAGCAAAGCTGCCAGTATTCCAGTCTTCCACAGGAAGAACCTATAGAGTTTCTGGCACAGTTTTTACAAATTGCTGACACAGTACATGATAGGGAAGTATATTAGGATGTCTACAGATTATTACTGTTTCCATTTGCTGTAAAAGATCAAGCCAAGAGGTGGTTAAATAACCAACCTAAGGCTAGCATAAAGACATGGAAACAGCTGACAGAGAAATTCCTGAATCAATACTTTTCTCCAAAACGGATGACACAGCTAAGGCTAGACATCCAAGGCTTTAAACAAGGAGATAATGAATCTCTTTATGATGTCTGGGAGAGATACAGAGAGATGCTAAGAAAATACCCCTCTGAAATGTTTTCAGAGTGGGTTCAGTTAGACATCTTCTATTATGGGCTTACAGAAAGAGCTCAGATCTCTCTAGATTACTCAGCTGGTGGATCTATCCACATAAGAAAGACAATTGAAGAAGCTCAAGAGCTCATTTATACAGTTGCCAGAAATCAGCATCTGTACCTAAGCAGTGACCCTTCCATGAAAGAAGAGGCTAAAACAGTAACTGCTGAACCCAATCCTGCTGAACAAGCTACTGAATTCAATCAGCAATTGGACTTTCTAACACAGCAGTTAGCCGAATTCAAAGATAGACTACAAGAGACAAGGATGGCTAATAAAAATATGCAAGAACAATTGAAGCAAACAAAACAGCAGCTGTCAAAACAAATAACAAAAGAATGCCAAGCAGTTTAATTAAGAAGTGGGAAAACATTAAATACCCCATCTCAAGGCAGCAGGAAGCCAAGAAATGAGCAAACCACCCAAAATCCATCTGAGGACAGTAAGAGCCCAGGGAAAAATAATTCTGGCATTAAAACGCCAGAGATTGGGTGGAAGGCTGGCGCTGAACGCCCAGACCATGCTCAAGACTGGCGTTCAACGCCAGAAACAAGCAAGGAACTGGCGTTGAACGCCCAAAAGAAGCACAGTTCTGGCGTTCAGATGCCAAGAGCAGATGAGGAGTTGGCGTCTAACGTCACTCCAGCTTCTAATTCTGGCACTCAATTGCCAGAGAGGGATCAGACACACACAAGTGCTGATGACAACCCATCTAAAAAGGCTTCTTCAACCACTTCTGTAGGAAATAAATCTACAGCAACCAAGGTTGAGGAATATAAAGCCAAGATACCTTATCCTCAAAAACTCCGCCAAGAGGAGCAGGATAAGCAATTTGCTCGCTTTGCAGATTATCTCAGGACTCTTGAAATAAAGATTCCGCTTGCAGAAGCACTTGAGCAAATACCTTCTTACGCCAAGTTCATGAAAGAGATCTTGAGTCATAAGAAGGATTGGAGAGAAACTGAAAGAGTTTTCCTCACTGAAGAATGCAGTTCAGTCATTCTGAAAAGCATTCCTGAAAAGCTTAAAGATCCCGGAAGCTTTCTGATACCATGCACATTAGAGGGAAATTGCACCAGGACAGCTTTATGCGATCTTGGGGCAAGCGTTAACCTGATACCTGCAGCCACCATCAGAATGCTTGGTTTAACTAAAGAAGTTAAACCAACCTGGATATGTCTCCAACTTGGTGATGGCTTCATTAAATACCCATCAGGCGTGATTGGGGACATGATTGTTAGGGTTAGGCCATTCTCCTTTCCCACCGACTTTGTTGTGCTGGAAAAGGAGGAGCACAAGAGTGTTACTCTCATTCTAGGAAGACCTTTCCTAGCAACTGGACGAACTCTCATTGATGTCCAAAAGGGGGAAGTCACCCTGAGAGTCAATGAGGATGAGTTTAAATTGAATGTCGTCAATGCCATGCAACATCCAGACACACCAAAAGACTGCATGAAAGTTGATCTTATTGACTCTCTGGTGGAGGAGATCAACATGGCTGAGAGTCTCGAATCAGAGCTGGAAGACATCTTTAAAGATGTTCCGCCTGATCTAGAGGATTCAGAGGAATTGAAAGAGCCTCTGAAATTTCCTCAGGGAGAGGAAAATCCTCCTAAACCCGAGCTCAAACCATTACCACCATCCCTGAAATATGCATTTCTGGGAGAAGATGATACTTTTCCAGTGATCATAAGCTCTGTTTTAAATCCACAGGAAGAGGAAGCACTAATCCAAGTGCTAAGGACACACAAGGCAGCTCTTGGGTGGTCCATAAGTGACCTTAGGGGCATAAGCCCAGCTAGATGCATGCACAAAATCCTATTGGAGGATGATGCTAAGCCAGTGGTTCAACCACAGAGGCGGCTAAATCCAGCCATGAAGGAAGTGGTGCAGAAAGAGGTCACTAAATTACTGGAGGCTGGGATTATTTATCCTATTTCTAATAGCCCCTAGGTGAGTCCTGTTCAAGTTGTCCCTAAAAAGGGAGGCATGACAGTGGTTCATAATGAAAAAAATGAACTGGTTCCTACAAGAACAGTTACAGGGTGGCACATGTGTATTGATTACAGAAGGCTCAATACAGCCACCAGCAAGGATCATTTTCTTTTACCATTCATAGACCAGATGCTAGAAAGACTAGCAGGTCATAATTATTACTGCTTTTTGGATAGCTATTCAGGCTACAACCAAATTGCAGTAGATCCCCAGGATCAAGAGAAAACAGCATTCACATGTCCATCTGGAGTATTTGCTTACAGAAGGATGCCTTTTGGGCTGTGTAATACGCCTGCAACCTTTCAGAGATGCATGCTCTCTATTTTCTCTGATATGGTGGAAAATTTTCTGGAAGTCTTCATGGATGACTTCTCAGTATATGGAGACTCATTCAGCTCCTGTCTTGATCACTTGACACTGGTTTTGAAAAGATGCCAAGAGACCAACCTGGTTTTAAACTGGGAAAAATGTCACTTTATGGTGACTGAAGGGATTGTCCTTGGGCATAAAATTTCAAACAAGGGAATAAAGGTTGATCAAGCTAAAATAGAGGTAATTGAAAAATTACCTCCACTTGCCAATGTTAAGGCAATCAGAAGCTTTCTGGGGCATGCAGGATTCTATAGGAGGTTTATAAAGGATTTTTCAAAAATTGCAAAACCTCTAAGCAACCTGCTAGCTGCTGACACGCCATTTGTGTTTGACACAGAGTGCCTACAGGCGTTTGAAACTCTGAAAGCTAAAATGGTCACAGCACCAGTTATCTCTGCACCAGACTGGACATTGCCATTCGAATTAATGTGTGATGCCAGTGATCATGCCATTGGTGCAGTATTGGGGCAGAGGCATGACAAGCTTCTACATGTCATTTATTATGCTAGCCGTGTTTTAAATGATGCCCAGAAAAATTACACAACCACAGAAAAAGAATTGCTTGCAGTGGTTTATGCCATTGACAAGTTTAGATCATACTTAGTAGGATCAAAAGTGATTGTGTACACAGATCATGCTGCTCTTAAATATCTACTCACAAAGCAGGATTCAAAACCCAGACTCATAAGATGGGTGTTGCTTCTGCAAGAGTTTGATATAGAAATAAGAGACAGAAAAGAGACAGAGAACCAAGTGGCTGACCATCTGTCCCGGATAGAACCAGTGGAAGGAGCGTTGACGTCAGGATTTTTGCCAGTAAAGAATGTCATAAAAACAGTGGCGTTGTAGATATAGTCTCTAAACCGACAGAAATTCCTTCGTACAAACGTTTTGGTTGTCACAAGTAACAAACCTCTTTGAAATTGATAACCGAGTATTCAAACCTCGGGTCGTCTTCTCAAGGAATTGCAGGGAGGTGTTCTTATTATTGATTATGAAAAAGTGTGTTTTTGGGGAATGTTGAGTTTGGGCAATGGGCACAGGTATATTTAAATGACAAGTAAAATAAATTAACAATAATAAAATCTCTTGGCAAGGTATGGAGAACTGGAGGTCCTATCCTAGTTATCCTTATCAATTGTGATGAGAATTGGATTCTTCCCCCACCTTATTAACCTCTAACTATGAAGGTAAGTTAAGTGGACAAATTAATTCCAATTTTTAATCAACAATGAGTTTGATAACTCAAGAGTTACCAATGTCTCAACCAAAGCCAAAAGAGAAAAATCCAAATTATTAATATAATAAAAAAGAGCAATCATAAGTCTGAAATACTTCAAAAAAATATATTAAAGAGAAAATCAATCTAAACATAGAGAGTCATAAACAAAATTGAGAAAAGAAATAAAAGAACATTGAACCTGGGATTGAGAGTCACTCTAAAACTAAGAGAAATCCTAAATCCTAATCCTAAGAGAGAGGAGAGAACCTCTCTCTCTAAAAACTACATCTACTCCTAAAATTGTGAATTATGAGAGCCTCCTCATGAATGGATGCAGTCCTCCACTTTATAGCCTCTAATCTGTGTTTTCTGGGCCGCAAACTGGGTCAGAAACAGTCCAGAATTCGCTGGTTTCGAATTTTGCCACGCTGGATTTCTGTCACTGCGACGCGGCCGCATAGATCACGCAGTCGCGTCGCTTAGCGTCAAGGAAACTATAATATATTATATATCAAATCGAAGCCCCGGACGTTAGCTTTCCAACGCAACTAGAACCGCGTCGTTTGGACCTCTGTAGCTAAAGTTATAGCCGTTTGAGTGCAGAGAGGTCAGGCTAGACAGCTTAGCAATTTCTCCAACTTCTTGCATTCCTTCCACTTTTGCATGCTTCCTTTCCATCCTCTGAGCTATTCCTGCCCTGTAATCTCTGAAATCACTTAACACACATATCCATGCATCTAATGGTGATAAGAGAAGATTAATAATAAGCAAATATAAGATCAAAGAAGCATGTTTTCAATCAAAGCACATAATTAGGAAGGCAAATGTAAAACCATGCAAATAGTATGAATAAGTGGGTAAAGTGTTGATAAAAATCACTCAATTGAGCACAAGATAAACCATGAAATAGTGGTTTATCAACCTCCCCACACTTAAACATTAGCATGTCCTCATGCTAAGTTCAAGAGAAACTATAAAGAAATGAAGAGGAATGGTAGAATGCATGAAATGCAACCTATCTATATGAATGCAACTACATGCAAAAAATGTTTCTACCTACTTGGTTAAAAGTAAATAAATTCTCCAAGACAATTATGAATCAAATTCCACTAATTCAAATCATACAGTGAAAACAAGTAAACTTGTAAGAAGATAGCTCATGAAAGCAGGGAACATAGAATTAAGCACTGAACCCTCACTGGTAGTGTATATCACTCTAATCTCTCAAGTGTATAGGGTAATTCACTCTACTCTTCCCTAATCATGCTTTCTAAACCTTGTTCTTCATCTAACCAATCAACAAAAATTTAGTGTACCAATGCAAACATCATGAGGTCTTTTTCAAGGTTGTAATGGGGCTAAGGTAAGGGTAAAGGTATATGTATGGCTAAGTGAGCTATAAATTTAATCTTTGACTAGCCAAGCTCTCACCTAACATACATACACTCTATATAACTTTAAAATCATACCTAGCTACCCATAATTCTCACTTTTGTATAATTCCCATACTCATGTACCAAATTTTTCTTTAATTTTTATCACATGTGCATTGATCTTTTATTAAACTTAATATTGGGGTAGTTTTGTCCCCTTGTTTTATTGAGTATTTTTGAATTTTTCTCTTTTTTCTCTTTTTTTTTTGTAGAGAAACAAACATAACTTATCAATGCACATGGATTTTCTATTATTTTTCTATTTTGGTTTTTCATGAGTAGGTTCCCAAATTCTTGATATTCAAATAAATTAGAAACATTATACTTTTCCTTTATTAACCCATGTTCCCACAATTTCCCCATACTTAATTAACACACTATCTTAAGCTAACCAAAGATTCAATTGGGATATTTAATTATTTTTCTGTTTTAAGGCTAGTGATGTGGTAAAATACAGAACAAGAGGGGGTTAAAAGGCTCAAAGTGGCTGACAAGGGTGATTTAAAGGGTAGGCTTATTTGGGATAAGTGAGCTAAAATCAAATAATGGCCTCAATCATATGCAAACATGTAAATACACTAAATAAAGGACATATAGGCTAGAACAAAATACAGATTACAATCATATAGAAGGAAACACACAGGAATAAAATATTTATGGTTAAATAGTGTAACATGTAAATAAGCTCAAAGTCTCACAGGTTGTGTGTTCTTTGGCTCAAAAACCATGTTCCAAATACAACTTCAAACAAGTTTAACACAAAAATTTTGGTTTTAAATTAGTGAAAAATTTCAAAAAATAGGATCTTAAGAAGAAACTTATTATTTTAACCAAGCAGTAACTAAATGCAAAAATCAAATAAACATGCAATTAAATATGCAAATGCAACAATTAACAAAGAAAATAAAATATTGGTGTTTGAGACAGGAAAGTACTAACCCATGGAGATCGGTATCGACCTCCCCACACTTAAAGATTGCACCGTCCTCGGTGCATGCTAACATGTGCAGGTGGACGGGTTGTGGTTTCTCAGCTGGGCTCTTTTTTTGTTCCTTTCCTTGCCGACGATTTGGGAGTACCTTTCTCCTTTCCTTCCTTGGTGGCCATTCTGAAGAAGGGAAGAGAAAGTAAATTAAATTCAATAGATATATAGCAAGGAAGAGAATGGAAGAGTGGTGATGGATGCACATTAGGATGTAATTGACATTAACACATGCTCTCGAGTACATGTGAAAAGTCAGCAGTGAAAAATAGCCAGTGCATCGAAAGATAAGTGGATGCAGGGTGTTTATTGGCATGCCGGAAAAGGGCATGAGTAGCATAGACCAAGCATTACTTGTAATAAAGTACCATATTTGTATTGACAATTATATTCAATTAAAATAGTAAAGGGAGTTTATGAAAAGCAAGCATTGAATAGTAGAATAACATAGAGAAGTGCATAATGCCATATGAGCTTTTTCACAAACACATAGCATGCATGGTGAAGAAGGTATAGAAAGTATTACAATGAACATGCAAGCAATCCTTTAAAGAAGATAATAATAATTGTCAAACATATAATGAGGAATAATGACTCAAATAAAATTCTAACACCAATGAAAATAATACAATGAATGAAAGTATGCAAATAAATGAAATAAAATAGAATGGAAGTGAAATAAAATAAGAAAGGAAGAAGAAAGAAATAAGAAAAGATAAGAAAAATAAGGACTAGAGAAGAAAAGATAAGAAATTTGGCTGATCTGGATAATCTGTGCGCCGCTTGTGATGCGGACGCGTGAGTGACGTGGTCGCGTGGTGCGCAAGAAGGTCAGGTGACGCGGACGCGTGGGGCACACGTTCGCGTGGGAGGGCTTGGGCTTCCAGCACGAGTCCAGCCCAACTCCAATATAACTTTCGGCCATGCACCCTTTTGATGTCGATTTTCAGGTCACGCGGCCGCGTGGGTGACGCGGTCGCGTGGGATGCCAAAGTTCCCATGGGACGCGGACGTGTCGGCGACGCGGTCGCGTGGGGTGATTTGTGCCATTGGCATGCCTCCAGCGCTGCTCCTGCGAAACTCTCTGTTCGTTTTATTTTTTCCCCTCTCCTTGCGACGCGGACGCGTCGCTGATGCGGTCGCATCGCGTGCTCGCTTTTTTTTTTAAATCTGAAAAGAAAATGCAGAATGCATTGTTAATATGAATGTGATGCAAAACTCCAGGTTCAATATAATAAAATAAAATAAAACTAGAAAACAAATAAAACTAAATAAAAAATGAAAAAGGATGATCATACCATGGTGGGTTGTCTCCCACCTAGCACTTTTAGTTATAGTCCTTAAGTTGGACATTTGATGAGCTTCCTGCTATGGTGGCTTGTGCTTGTACTAATCCAGGAATCTCCACCAATGTTTGTATCTCCAGTAACCTCCGCGATCCCAAACTAGGCGCAGAAAGCCTTCAAGTAAGTTAAAGCAAGTGACCTAGCCCCAAGAGTGGTTATTGATAGAATGGATTCCAGGGTCCCAGACCTTGCCCTTGCACCCGTCTGTTGGTTGAGAAATATTGTTCCATCCGGGTGGCAAGCAGTCTGAATTCTCACGTAAGTGGCCAATCAACTTCCTAGACCCATTCAGTTGAGCTTTACACCAACCTTTGCATTTAAACTTAAAGCTTCCAACCATGATAAACCTTGCAGGATAATTCTTACCACTGACAATCTTCCTCTTATTCTTAATGCCATAAAGAGCTCTAAGTTGACCATCCGTCTCCAGTAGCCCATATTCAAGTGGGATTAGAAAGCTAGGAGATATGAAATTTACCCACTTGAATGTTGTGAAGGATGATGGCAACTTAGGGGGAGGTATTTTTAATGAAATTGCAAGTTCCACTCCCTTGTGCTCTTCTCTGATAATTACCACCTCTTTGCAAGCTTCTTCAATTTCAACCTCTTCCTCTTGGTATCTTTCTTTCAATTCAATCTCCTCTTCATTGCTTTCCAAGGGCATGGGAGGTTGTGCTTCCTCTTCTTGAATCTCCATCTCTTGATCAACCTCTTCCAAGTCTTCAACTGTGATATGCCTTGGAGGTTGTACACCCTCCTTAGCATCAAATTCAACCGTCTTGGAAGGAGGCTCTATGTCTTGACTTTCCCATGGAGGTTCTGCATCTCCTAGATCTTCAACCAACTCTTCTTCTTGAACAATGACAGCTTCTTCTACTTGTTCTAGTAAGAATTCATTCTCTGTCTTGTCCACTGGGGTTTCTGGTATCTCCTTCATGCTATGCTCTTCACTAGACTGTCCACATGGGGCTGTGGCTGATCCTTGTGTATTTAAGCATCTAGAAGCCCATTGAATTAATACTTGCCCCAGTTATTGAACGGTTGCCTGAAATTTAATTACTGTTTCCCTTAGGCGATCCTCTGCTTCTCGGGTTGCCGGACTTGGACATGATACAAAAGAAAGTGGTGGTGGTTGGGAGTGATTGGATTGGAATTGGGGTGGTTCTATATATGGTTCATATGGCTCATAAGGTGGTTGGTATGGTGGTTGAGGGTTAGGGTCATATGGAGGTGAATGGTGGAAAGGGGCTTGTGAGTATGGTGGTCCAAAGTCATGTTGAGGAAAGGGTTCATAGGCATATGGTGGTGGTTGTTGATAGTCCACTGGAGGTGGTTGTTGCCATGAGGGTTGATCAAATCCTTGTGGCTCCTCCCATCTTTGATTGTTCCAACCTTGATGCCTGTTCTCATTGTAATTTCTTCTTCCTGCAACATAATTGTAACCAGACTCATAGCCAAAGGGGTGAGAGTTCATAGTAGCAAAATAAAAATGAAAATAAAAACAAATTTAAATTAAAAGGTTATTTAAATTTTGAATTTGAAAATTAAATTTTGAAATTTGAAATTTTGAAATTTGAAATTTTGAAATTTGAATTTTAAATTTTTGAAATTTGAATATTTGAAATTTGAAAAATTTTTAAATTTAAATTTTGAAAATTTTTAAATTTGATTTTTGAAATAAGATAAGATAAGATAAAAATTTTAAAAATAAAAATCTAAAAATATTTTTTTTTTCGAAAACATTAATTACAAATATTTTTGAATTTAATGAGGAAAGAGAAAAACAAAAAAAATGACACCAAATTTCAAATTTTTAGATCAAAACGAAGAAAACAACTAAGAACAGCTTGAAGGTCAAGATGAACGCGAAGAACAACTCAAAGATCAAGATGAACACCAAGAACAAATTTTTGAAAAATTTTGTAATAACTAAATAAAAACCAATAACCTCTTAATTTATGAAAAAACAAAAATAAAAACAAATAAACAAACAAAAAGCAAAAAATATTTACAATAACCAATAATAAGGCACACGTTTGCAATTCCCCGGCATCGGCGCCATTTTGACGTCAGGATTTTTGCCAGTAAAGAATGTCATAAAAATAGTCGCGTTGTAGATATAGTCTCTAAACCGACAGAAATCCCTTCGTACAAACGTTTTGGTTGTCACAAGTAACAAACCCCTTTGAAATTGATAACCGAGTATTCAAACCTCGGGTCGTCTTCTCAAGGAATTGCAGGGAGGTGTTCTTATTATTGATTATGAAAAAGTGTGTTTTTGGGGAATGTTGAGTTTGGGCAATGGGCACAGGTATATTTAAATGACAAGTAAAATAAATTACCAATAATAAAATCTCTTGGCAAGGTATGGAGAACTGGAGGTCCTATTAACCTTATTAATCTTATTATCCTCTAACTATGAAGGTAAGTTAAGTGGACAAATTAATTCCAATTTTTAATCAACAATGAGTTTAATAACTCAAGAGTTACCAATGTCTCAACCAAAGCCAAAAGAGAAAAATCTAAATTATTTATATAATAAAAAGGAGCAATCATAAGTCTGAAATACTTCAAAAAATATATTAAAGAGAAAATCAAAGTAAACATAGAGAGTCATAAACAAAATTGAAAAAAGAAATAATAGAACATTGAACCTGGGATTGAGAGTCACTCTAAAACTAAGAGAAATCCTAAATCCTAATCCTAAGAAAGAGGAGAGAACCTCTCTCTCTAAAAACTACATATACTCCTAAAATTGTGAATTATGAGAGCCTCCTCATGAATGGATGCAGTCCCCCACTTTATAGCCTCTAATCTGTGTTTTCTGGGCCACAAACTGGGTCAGAAATAGTCCAGAATTCGCTGGTTTCAAATTTTGCCACGCTGGATTTCCGTCACTGCGATGCGGCCGCATGGATCACGAGGTCACGTTGCTTAGCGTCAGAGAAACGATAACATATTATATATCAAATCGAAGCCCCGGACGTTAGCTTTCCAATGCAACTAGAACCGCGTCATTTGGATCTCTGTAGCTAAAGTTATAGCCGTTTGAGTGCAGAGAGGTCAGGCTGGACAGCTTAGCAATTTCTCCAACTTCTTGCATTCCTTCCACTTTTGCATGCTTTCTTTCCATCCTTTGAGCCATTCCTGCCTTGTAATCTCTGAAATTACTTAACACACATATCAAGGCATCTAATGGTGATAAGAGAGGATTAATAATAAGCAAATATAAGATCAAAGAAGCATGTTTTCAATCAAAGCACATAATTAGGAAGGCAAATGTAAAACCATGCAAATAGTATGAATAAGTGGGTAAAGTGTTGATAAAAACCATTCAATTGAGCACAAGATAAACCATGAAATAGTGGTTTATCAGGCGTCCTCCCTCTCTATTGAGATCTCTGAAACCTTCCCGAATGAGCATTTGTTTGCCATTCAGGAATTACCATGGTTTGCAGACATTGCAAACTACAAAGCTGCAAGGTTTATTCCCAAAGAGTACAGCAGGCAACAAAAGAAAAAATAAATTACTGATGCAAAGTACTACTTGTGGGATGAACCCTATCTCTTTAAGAGATGTGCAGACGAAATAATCCGTAGGTGTGTGCCTAGAGAAGAAGCACAGAGGATCCTATGGCATTGCTATGGATCACAATATGGAGGCCATTTCGGAGGTGAGCGAACAGCCACCAAGGTCCTCCAATGTGGTTTCTACTGGCCTACACTCTATAGAGATTCCCGAGAGTTTGTACGTAACTGTGACAGTTGCCAGAGAGCTGGTAATTTGCCTCATAGTTATGCCATGCCTCAATAAGGAATCTTGGAGATTGAGTTGTTTGATGTATGGGGAATTGATTTCATGGGGCCTTTCCCACCATCATACTCAAACACTTATATTCTGGTGGCAGTTGACTATGTATCAAAATGGGTAGAGGTCATTGCCACACCCACCAATGATACTAAAACAGTACTAAAGTTCCTCTAGAAACATATTCTCAGCAGATTTGGTGTCCCTAGGATACTAATCAGTGATGGGGGCACTCACTTCTGCAACAAACAGCTTTACTCTGCCATGGTTCGGTATGGGATTCGCCATAAAGTGGCAACTCCATATCATCCGCAGACAAATGGACAAGCTGAAGTTTCTAACAGAGAACTAAAAAGAATCCTGGAACGGACTGTGAGTACCCGTAGAAAGGATTGGGCACGAAGCTTGGATGATGCTCTGTGGGCTTACAGAACAGCATTCAAGACTCCTATAGGGACCTCTCCATACCAACTTGTGTATTGTAAGGCATGCCACCTGCCCGTGGAACTGGAACATAAAGCTTACTGGGTAACCAGATTCCTAAACTTTGATGCCAAATTAGCTGGAGAAAAAAGATTGCTCCAGCTGAATGAGCTAGAGGAATTCAGATTCACTGCTTTCGAAAATGCCAAGCTTTATAAAGAAAAATAAAAAAGGTGGCATGACAAAAAGCTGTCATCTAGAATCTTTGAACTAGGACAAATGGTTCTGTTGTTTAACTCTAGGCTCAGGCTATTCCCCGGGAAACTGAAGTCCCGGTGGAGAGGACCATATGTGATTACAAGTGTATCACCATATAGTTATGTGGAGCTTCAAGATATTGATTCTGATAAGAAGTTCATCGTTAATGGACAGAGAATCAAGCACTATCTTGAAGGCAATGTTGAGCAAGAGTACTCAAGGCTGAGGCTAGATTAAAAACTCAGCAAGGTCCAGCTAAAGACAATAATGAAGCGCTTGCTGGGAGGCAACCCAGCCATGGGGCATCACTTCCTCTAAGCATTTTGCCCTATTCTTGATTTTATTTGTTTATATAAAGTTCATTGATACTAAGGTAAAGAGTCAACTGTATAAGTTTACAGGGTTACAGAAGAATTCTGCACACAAAACAGAGAAAAAGAGCTCACTGGCAAGAAAACGTCAGTAAAAGTCTATTTTGGGCGTTCAACGCCCAAAAGAAGCATCCACTGGGCGTTAAACGCCAGTAAGGATAGCCATCTGGGCGTTAAACGACAGAAAGAAGCATCTTCTGGGCATTGAACGCCAGAAAGAAGCTCCTTCTGGGCGTTTAACGCCAGATTTACAGCGTCCTGGGTGTTCAGAAAAATGCCCAGTGACAAAGGAGTTCCTGGCATTCAACGCCAGAAAGAAGCAACAGCTGGGCGTTGAACACCCAGGAGAAGCAGCAGTTGGGCGTTGAACGCCCAAAACATGCAGCGTTTGGGCGTTCAAATGCCAGGATGGTGGGGAGGAGGAAAGATTGTTCACATCCACCCTGACAAAATCAGGGAGATCTTTAAGCTACCTCAGTTGAAAGATGACCCAGACTCCTTCAATAGGAGAATGATGAGAACAAACAAGGGCCTGGATAAGATTCTAGAGGATATATGCATCCCTGGAGCCAGTGGACCACCAGCATGAAGGGTGTCCCAAATCAACTCAAGAGAGAAGATCTCAAACCAGTCGCCAGAGGATGGCTGGACTTCATTGGGTGTTTTATATTGCCCACCAGCAACCGTTCTGAAGTCAATATTAGAAGAGCAGTGATGATCCATTGCATTATGTTGGGAAAAGAAGTAGAAGTTCATCAACTGATCCCATCTGAATTCTACATACTTGCCAACAAGAACTCCAAGGATGCCAGGTTGGCTTATCCAAGCCTAATCTCTATGCTCTGCAAAGATGCTGGAGTAAAGATGGGAATAATAGAGTATATCTCAGTGGAGCAACCAATCACTAAAATCACAATGGAAAAACAACAAATGCAGGATGATTCCATCAAGAGGAGGGCGCAAGAATTCCTACCAGAACTCCCTCAATTTGAATACTGGGAGCATCTTGAGGCATCTGTCACTAAGTTGCAAGAAACCATAGACCAAATGAAGGAAGAACAGCAAAATCAAAACAGCATGCTTTGCAAACTGCTCAAAGAACAAGAAGTGCAAGGGCGTGAATTAAGAGAACTAAAGCGTCAGAAACTATCTCTTGAAGGGCCAAGCACTCCACAGACTAAAGAGGAATCCGCTTCCCAAAGTCAAGGTTGTTGAGTTCTGATCTTAACCTTAACCCTGTGATAAATTTTTTTTTATTATTTGACTTTTACCTTAGGAGTCATACAGTAGTAATTAGTATATATATTTTGATTTCATCATTAAACATGAATAAAATAGAAGATTTTCTTCAGGATAAGGAGGCAATATTTCTCGAGTTTTTAATAGAAGAAATTCTGATTAATTACATGTTGTGGCAATGCTTTCTTCCTTCTGAATGAATGCTTGAACAGTGCATATGTCTTTGGAATTTGATGTTCTTGAATGTTAAATATGTTGGCTCTTTAAAGAATGATAAACATGAGACATGTTATTGGTAATCTGAAAAATCATAAAAATGATTCTTGAAGTAAGAAAAATCAGTGAATACAAAGCTTGCAAAAAAAAAAGCAAGCAGAAAAAGCCAATAACCCTTAAAACCAAAAGGCAAGGGTAATAAAAAGGATCCAAGGCTTTGAGCATCAGTGGATAGGAGGGCCTAAGGAAATCAAATCCTGGTCTAAGCGGCTAAACCAAGCTGTCCCTAACCATGTGCTTGTGGCGTGAAGGTGTCAAGTGAAAACTTGAGACTGAGCGGTTAAAGTCAAGGTCCAAAGCAAAGAGAAGAGTGTGCTTAAGAACCCTGGATACCTCTAATTGGGGGCTTTAGCAAAGCTGAGTCACAATCTGAAAAGGTTCACCCAATTATGTGTCTGTGGCATTTATGTATCCGGTGGTAATACTGGAAAACAAAGTGCTTAGGGCCACGGCCAAGACTCATAAAAGTAGCTGTGTTCAAGAATCAACATACTGAACTAGGAGAATCAATAACACTATCTGAATTTTAAGTTCCTATAGATGCCAATCATTTTGAGCTTCAATGGATAAAGTGAGATGTCAAAACTGTTTGGAAGCAAAAAGCTACTAGCCCCGCTCATTTAATTAGAATCTGAGCTTCACTCAAAAACCCTGAGATATTATCGTTTCTTAAATCATTTGTATTCTATTTTATTTATCTAGTTACTTGAGGATAAGCAACAGTTTAAGTTTGGTGTTGTGATGAGCGGATATTTTATACGCTTTTTGGGGTTAATTTCATATAGTTTTTAGTATGTTTTAGTTAGTTTTTAGTTTATTTTCATTAGTTTCTAGGAAAAATTCATATTTCTGGACTTTACTATGATTTTGTGTGTTTTTCTGTAATTTCAGGTATTTTCTGGCTGAAATTTAGGGAGCTGAGCAAAAAATCTGATTCAGGCTGAAAAAGGACTGCTGATGCTGTTGGATCCTGACCTCTCTGCACTCGGAATGGAATTTCTGGAGCTATCGGAGTCCAATTGACGCGCTTCCAATTGCGTTGGAAAGTAGACATCCAGGGCTTTCCAGAAATATATAATAATCTATACTTTGCTCAAGGATAGATGATGTAAACTGGCGTTCAACGTCAGTTCTATGTTGCAGTCTGGCGTCCAGCGCCAGAAACACGTTACAAGTTGGAGTTCAATGCCAGAAACAGGTTACAGCCTGGCGTTTGATGTGTGGAAAATGATCCGATACAAAACTCACCGGTAAGTGCACCAGGTCGCATCAAGTAATAATAACTCACGGGAGTGAGGTCGATCCCACAGGGATTGAAGGATTGAGCAATTTTAGTTTAGTGGTTGATTTAGTCAAGCGAATCAAGATTTGGTTGAGTGATTTGTGATTTGCAGAATTTGAATTGCATAGAAAGTAAAGGGAATGGGTAAATTGCATGAAATTAAAGAGAACTGAAATTTAAAGTGCTGAATCTTAAAGAACAAGAAATTAAATGGCAGAAACTTAGAACGCAAGAAATGTAAATTGCAGAATCTTAAAGTGCAAGAAATGTAAATGGCTTGAATTGTAAAGGGAATTGGGAATTGGATTTGCAGAAATTAAACAAGGAAAAGTAAAATTGCAACAAGCAGAGAAGTAAAGGATGACTTGAATTGAACCGGATCTTAAAACAGAAATGTAAATGAGCTTGAAAGCAGTAAACAGAGAATTGAAAATGGGAAATCCAGATCTCAGGACCCAAGAGACTAGATAACCAAGTCTAGATCTCAATGCCTTCCTAGATCCAACAAGCGCAATTGCAAAGAAATTAAAGAAATGTAAAGTGCAGAAAGAGTAGAAACAGAAGCAATTAATAGAAATGGAAATTCAATTGTGAAGTAAAATGAAACAGAGAGATCTTAGGATGAGATTGAAACAGAATTCCTTCAATTCTCCAAACCAAGATCCAAGACAATTGTAATTAAAATTTAAAGCAAGAAAACTAAGAGGAAGGGAATTCAATTCTCCTTCCCCGAGACTTAGAAATTAAAATTCACTCAACACCCAAAAGCTCTCCGAAAACTCTCTATGAAAACTAAAAAGAAAGCTCTCTGAAAAACTTCAAGAAAAAACTCTCCGAAAAACTTAAATCCTATGCTATTTATACACTTTCTTCAAATGGTCTTCAAGCCTTCAATTGGGCCTTTGCTCTTGATGGAATTGGGTTGATAGAAGCCTTGGTTGATTGCTCTTGGAGTTTGGAGAAGAACCGAATTGAACCGGGTTTGGAATCATGAAAGCTTGAGTAAAAGTTTGAGGCAAACTTTTACTCAAACTTTTCACATCAGCCACCCTCTTTTACTGATACCAACGTTGGGGCAAAAGTTTGGGGTCAAACTTTTGCTCAAACGTTGGCCTCCCCTTGCACACTCATGGCGCCAACGTTTGCCAAAAAGTTAGAGGCAAACGTTGGCGCAAACTTTTGCTCTCCAGGGTGTGTTGTTCATGCACCAACGTTTGCCAAAAAGTTTGAGGCAAACGTTGGCGCAAACTTTTGCTCTCCAGGGTGTTGATTTGTGATGCCAAAATTTTGCCAAAAAGTTTGAGGCAAACTTTTGCTCAAGCTTTTTGCCCAAAAGTTTGCACAAAAGTTTGAGGCAAACTTTTGCTCCAGCTTTTTGCTCCCTGGTTCATTTTCACTTATTCCAAAAGTTTGAGCTAAAGTTTGAGGCAAACTTTTGCTCAAACTTTTTGTCCTCTCTTCCTCCTAGCCATTCCTCCTTGCTTCAACCTTTCTCCAAGCTTTCTTCACCTATCATTAATCAACCAAACACATCAAAGCTATGCTCAAAATCATGAGATATTCATTCTTTCATAATATGTGAAAATTATAGCATAAAACCTCATGAAATTGCATTAATTCATACATGGTTGATTAAATCAAAGGAAACATGAAAATCTACCCAATTGGCTTGCTTATGGCTCAAGAAAGTGCATAATTCAATTGAAAACTAAAGAAAAAGGCTAGTGAAACTAGGCTAAGATGACTTGTCATCACAACACCAAACTTAAAGCTTGCTTGTCCCCAAGCAAGAATTGAATTTTGCTCAAAGGTTCTTTCAATTAAGACGGATTGAAGAATAAATTGTAAGGTCCTGTGAGTGAAGTGATTAAGTGTCAGTGGGGTGAACTCTAAATCATATGCTCATGCAAGGGCTTCAGTGCTCACTAGTCCTCACATATTGGGAGTCTTAGGTCTTAGGATTTTCATCCAAATGGTATCATAGAGATCTCTTTATATGTAATCACCTTGAAGCAGCTTATAGTTTCTTTGCTTTGGCCTTGACTCTAAGTGTCATGTCTCAAAGCGGCTCTTTAGATAAGCTTTCAATCAATACTCCTAAACCAGTTGGTTTTAAGGTATTAGGTGTTAAAGCACCCCTAAGGATTTACTTGCTCAAGCCTCTTTCCTTGACACAACTCAACCACAAGCATTTACTAGGCTAACAACTCTTTGAGTTTTGTTTCTTCTTTCTTTTTCTACCTAGTAATTGATGCTCAGAGCCTTGGGCCATGTTCTTTTTGTTTTTGTATTTTCTTTTTCTTTCTTTTGTTTTGTTTGCTGCTTCTTGGATCAATAAATTTTTGAGAATCTCCACAATACTTCTTTGAACTTCATGTCCTGCCTATGAGCTCCCATGCAAGTTTTCATAAGCATGCAACCTCAATACATAATCATACAACTAGAACCGCCACTTCTCCTAATCTTTTGCTTGCCTCAAAATTGTTTAATTCCTCAATCCTTCTTTTCAAAGAACTTTCATGTGATGCATTTTTTGAATATTGAGTGCAAACAAGTTTTGAAGAGAAAAATGTTGTGAATGATCAAGCATCTTGCTTATTGAATTATAGAGAACTATACTATGCAGACAGGCAGCGGTATTATATCACTTTCAATCATAGCAGTGTTTGATGTAAAACAATCACTTAACAATACAACCTTTTGGAGTTCGCTTGCTTTCCTTTTTCTCATCATCATTAGTGCTGGCCTTCCCGTTCATCTTTCATCTCTTTGGTTGATGATGCTTAATCTTCCCAAAAGTTTGTATGGTACTCTGCAGTGATATTGAAAGTTGCTTGTTCCCCAAGCACTTGAAAGAAGAAATGGTTAGCTTGCATGATTTATTTGTGGGCTTTTGAACTTACTTTGGTGTGGGAACACCAAACTTAGTACCTTGCCAATGGTTCTCATGCATCGAATTAACCATGTGTGAAACTCTATGAAAACTAAAAAGAAAGCTCTCTGAAAAACTTCAAGAAAAAACTCTCCGAAAAACTTAAATCCTATGCTATTTATACACTTTCTTCAAATGGTCTTCAAGCCTTCAATTGGGCCTTTGCTCTTGATGGAATTGGGTTGATAGAGGCCTTGGTTGATTGCTCTTGGAGTTTGGAGAAGAACCGAATTGAACCGGGTTTGGAATCATGAAAGCTTGAGTAAAAGTTTGAGTAAAAGTTTGAGGCAAACTTTTACTCAAACTTTTCACATCAGCCACCCTCTTTTGCTGATACCAACGTTGGGGCAAAAGTTTGGGGTCAAACTTTTGCTCAAACGTTGGCCTCCCCTTGCACACTCATGGCACCAACGTTTGCCAAAAAGTTAGAGGCAAACGTTGGCGCAAACTTTTGCTCTCCAGGGTGTGTTGTTCATGCGCCAACGTTTGCCAAAAAGTTTGAGGCAAACGTTGGCGCAAACTTTTGCTCTCCAGGGTGTTGATTTGTGATGCCAAAAGTTTGCCAAAAAGTTTGAGGCAAACTTTTGCTCAAGCTTTTTGCCCAAAAGTTTGCACAAAAGTTTGAGGCAAACTTTTGCTCCAGCTTTTTGCTCCCTGGTTCATTTTCACTTATTCCAAAAGTTTGAGCTAAAGTTTGAGGCAAACTTTTGCTCAAACTTTTTGTCCTCTCTTCCTCCTAGCCATTCCTCCTTGCTTCAACCTTTCTCCAAGCTTTCTTCACCTATCATTAATCAACCAAACACATCAAAGCTATGCTCAAAATCATGAGATATTCATTCTTTCATAATATGTGAAAATTATAGCATAAAACCTCATGAAATTGCATTAATTCATACATGGTTGATTAAATCAAAGGAAACATGAAAATCTACCCAATTGGCTTGCTTATGGCTCAAGAAAGTGCATAATTCAATTGAAAACTAAAGAAAAAGGTTAGTGAAACTAGGCTAAGATGACTTGTCATCAGCGTTGAACGCCCAAAACAGCCCAGGCACGTGAGAAGCTTTAGTCTCAGCCCCAGCACACACCAAGTGGGCCCCAGAAGTGGATTTTTGTACTATCTATCATAGTTTACTCATTTTCTGTAAACCTAGGTCACTAGTTTAGTATTTAAACAACTTTTAGAGATTTATTTTGTATCTCATGACATTTTTAGATCTGAATTTTGTACTCTTTGACGGCTTGAGTCTCTAAACCCCATTGTTGGGGGTGAGGAGCTCTGCTGTGTCCTGATGAATTAATGCAAGTATTTATGTTTTATATTCAAACATGCGTGTTCCTATCTAAGATATCCATTCGCACTTCAATATGAATGTGATGAACGTGAAAATCATCATCATTTCCCCACGAACGCGTGCCTGACAACCACTTCCGTTCATCGTAGAATGAATGAATATCTCTTGGATCTCTTAATCAGAATTTTCGTGGTATAAGCTAGATTAATGGCAGCATTCAAGAGAATCCGGAAGGTCTAAACCTTGTCTGTAGTACTCCGAGTAGGATTCAGGGATTGAATGACTGTGACGAGCTTCAAACTCGTGAGTGCTGGGCGTAGTGACAGAGGCAAAAGGATAGTAAATCCTATTCCGGTACGATTGAGAACCTGCAGATGATTAGCCGTGCGATGACAGCGCACCTGGACCCTTTTCACTAGAAGGATGGATGGTAGCCATTGACAACGGTGATCCACCACACAGCTTGCCATAGGAGGACGTGCGTGCATGAACAAGAAGACAGAGGAAAGCAGAATTTCAGAAGACAAAGCATCTCCAAAACTCCAACATATTCTCCATCATTGCACAATAAGTATTTATATTTATGCCCTTTTATTCCTTGCAAGCAAATTTGATAAGTGAATTGTTTTATTGTCTTCCTGACTAAGAGTTACAAGTTAACCATAAATTGCTTCAAGCCAACAATCTCCGTGGGATCGACCCTTACTCACGTAAGGTATTACTTGGACGACCGAGTGCACTTGCTGGTTAGTTGTGCGAAATTGTAAGAGAGTAATGTGAACATTGATATCACAATTTCGTGCACCAAAAGAAAAACAATAGTACTTGCATTAATTCATGAAGAATAGCAGAGCTCCACACCTTAATCTATGAGGTGTAAAAACTCCACCGTAGAAAATACATAAGAATGAAAGGTCTAGGCATGGCCGTGAGGCCAGCCTCTAATGTCTAAGGACTAAATGTCCAGAGATAGATTCCAAAGATATGAATACAATAGTAAAAAGTGCTATTTATACTAAACTAGTTACTAGGATTTACAGAAAATAAGTAACTAAGTGTAGATAGTGCAGAAATCCACTTCTGGGGCCCACTTGGTGTGTGCTTAGGCTGAGCATTGAGCTTTACACGTGCATAGGCTATTTCTAGAGTTAAACGCCAGCTTGGATGCCAGTTCGGGCCATCAAATCTCGGGCAAAGTATAGAATATTATATATTTCTGGAAAGTTCAAGATGTCTACTTTCCAACACAATTGAGAGAGCACTAATTGGTCTTCAATTGCTCCAGAGAATCCACTTCGAGTGCAGGAGAGTCAGAATCCAACAGCATCTGCAGTCCTTTCTCAGCCTCAGAATCAGACTTTTGCTCAGATCCCTCAATTTCAGCCAGAAAATACCTGAAATCATAGAAAAACACACAAACTCATAGTAAAGTCTAGAATTGTGATTTTTGCATAAAAACTAATAAAAATAAAATAAAAAGTAACTAAAACATACTAAAAACTATGTAAAAACAATGCCAAAAAGGATATAAAATATCTGCTCATCACAACACCAAACTTAAATTGTTGCTTGTCCCCAAGCAACTAAAAACAAAATATGATAAAAAGAAGAGAATATACAATAAGTTTCAAAAATATCAATGAAGATTTGTTTCAATTAGATGAGCGGGACTAGTAGCTTTTTGCTTCTGAACAGTTTTGGCATCTCACTTTATCCTTTGAAATTCAGAATGATTGGCATCCATAGGAACTCATAATTCAGATAGTGTTATTGATTCTCGTAGTTCAGTATGTTGATTCTTGAACACAGCTACTTTATGAGTCTTGGCCGTGACCCTAAGCATTTTGTTTTCCAGTATTACCACCGCATACATAAATGCCACAAACACATAACTGGGTGAACCTTTTCAGATTGTGACTTAGCTTTGCTAGAGTCCCCAATTAGAGGTGCACAGAGTTCTTAAGCACACTCTTTTTGCTTTGGACCACGACTTTAACTTCTCAGTCTCAAGCTTTTCACTTGACACCTTCACGCCACAAGCCATGGTTAGGGACAGCTTGATTTAGCCACTTTGGGCACTCCTATCCATTAATGCTCAAAGCCTTGGATCCTTTTTACCCTTGCCTTTTAGTTTAAAGGGTTACTGGCTTTTTGCTCTAGCCTTTTGGTTTAAAGAGCTATTGGCTTTTTCTGCTTGATTTTTCTTTTTCTTTATTTTTTGCAATATTTTTTTTCGCAAGCTTTTGCTTTTCACAACTTTTTCTTGCTACAAGAATCAATTTTATGATTTTTCAAATTATCAATAACATTTCTCTTTTTTTATTATTCTTTTTTATCAATAACATTTCACTATCAAAAATATGCACTGTTCAAGCATTCATTTAGAAAACAAAATGTATTGCCACCACATCAAAATAATTAAGCTAATTTCAAGATAATTTTCGAAATTATGCACTTCTTGTTCTTTTGCAAATAAAAACTTTTTTCATTTAAGAAATGTGAGGGATTCATGGAATCATTCATAGCTTTAAGACATAGACACTAACCACTAATGATCATGTAATGAAGACACAAACATAGACAAAACATAAAGCATAGAAACAAAAAATAGAAAAATAAGAACAAGGAAATTAAAGAACAGGTCCACCTTAGTGACGGCGGCTAGTTCTTCCTCTTGAAGATCCTATGGAGTGCTTGAGCTCCTCTATGTCTCTTCCTTGCCTTTGTTGCTCCTCTCTCATGGCCTTTTGGTCCTCTCTGATTTCATGGAGGATGATGGAGTGCTCTTGGTGCTCCACTCTTAGTTGCTCCATGTTGGAACTCAAATCTCCTAAAGAGGTGTTGAGTTGCTCCCAATAGTTGTGTGGAGGGAAATGCATCCGTTGAGGCATCTCATAGATTTCTTGATGAGGAACTTCCTCATGCTCTTGTTGAGGTCCATGAGGGGGCTCTCTTGTTTGCTCTATCCTCTTCTTAGTGATGTTCTTGTCCCCATCAATGAGGATGTCTTCCTCTATGACAACTCCAGCTGAATTGCATAGGTGACGGATGAGATGAGGAAAGGCTAACCTTCCCAAAGTGGAGGGCTTGTCAGCCACTTTGTATAGTTCTAGAGATATGGTCTCATGAACTTCTACTTCCTCTCCAACCATGATACTATGGGTCATGATAGCCCAGTCCACAGTTACTTCGGACCGGTTGCTAGTGGGAATGATAGAGTGTTGGATGAATTCCAACCATCCCCTAGCCACGGGTTGGAGGTCAGGCCTTCTCAATTGAACCGGCTTGCCTTGTGAGTCTCTCTTCCATTGTGCTCCTTCCGCACAAATGCCTGTAAAGACTTGGTCCAACCTTTGATCAAAGTTGACTTTTCTAGTGAAGGGATGAGAATCTCCTCTCATTATTGGCAAGTTGAATGCCAACCTTACAGTTTTTGGACTGAAATCTAAATATTTCCCCCGAACCATTGTGAGCCAATTCTTTGGGTTCGGGTTCACACTTTGATCATGGTTCTTAGTGATCCATGTATTGGCATAGAACTCTTGAACCATTAAGATTCTGACTTGTTGGATGGGGTTGGTGAGAGTTTCCCAACCTCTTCTCCGAACCTCACGTCGGATCTCCAGATATTCACTCTTTTTGAGCATGAAGGGGACCTCAAGGATCACCTTTTTCTTGGCCACAACTTCATAGAAGTGGTCTTGATGGACCTTTGAGATGAATCTCTCCATCTCACGTGACTCGGAGGTGGAAGCAATTGCCTTTCCTTTCCTCTTTCTAGATGTTTCTCTGGCCTTAGGTGCCATTAGTGATTATGAAAAAACAAAAAGCAGAGCTTTTTTTCCACACCAAACTTAAAATGTTTGCTCGTCCTTGATAAACCACTATTTTATGGTTTATATTTTGTTTAATTATGTGGTTTTATCATGATCCTTACCCACTTATTCATTAAATTAGCATGCATATTAGATTTCTTTCCAGAATTTATTACATGTTTGAAAACTGCTTCCTAGAGACTTTAATTATTTAATTTTAATTCTTCTTTATTCCATTCGATGCCCTGATCTGTGTGTTAAGTGTTTCAGATTTTATAGGGCATGAATGAGTTGGAGATTAGGAAGGAAGCTAGCAAAAATGGAAGAAACACAAGAATTTGAGGAGATAACCAGCGAGAAGTGACGCGGTCGCATGGCTCACGCGACCGCACGAAGGAGAGAAAATCGCAGTGACGCGGCCGCATGGCTCACGCGGCCGCGCGGATTGGAAAGCCCAAGCGACGCGGTAGCGTGGACGACGCGAACGCGTGGCGAGGAAAAGTGCAAGTGACGCGTCTGCATGGATGACGCGATCGCGTGACATGTGCGATCTGCATAATCTGCAGAATTCGCTGGGGACGATTTTGGACCCTATTTCGACCCAGTTCTCGGCCCGGAACAGCAGACTAGAGTCAGAGAATATGCAGAAACAAACAACACATTCATTCAGAGACAGTTTTAAATCTAGTTTTACTCTCTTAGGTTTTACTCTCTAGGTTTTAGAATTTTTAATTTTCAATTGATCTTAGCATTGGAACATTGAGAAGAGTTATTTCATCATCAAGACTTCGTCATTCTAGTTCGTTTTCTTAACTTGGTTTCATTCTTCCATGTTCTTTATTTTGTTCAATTTTGTTATTTGAATACTTTTATGATTAATTAATGCAAGGATTATTTCTTTTTAATTCAATTTCAATTCCAATAATCATGTCTTCTTTTAATTCCCTTTCATGTGCTATGGATTTATTATTTACAATGCGTGAGTAGTTTCTTTAGTTGATGGGGAGTTTATTAAAAGAAACTCTTGAGTTGGAAGGATTGAAGGAAAAATTTGTAATTAGGTTAAATGTTGGATTGCTATCCTATCACCAACGCCAATCCCTTTGAACTAAGTGGGTTGCAACTTGTGAACAGATCTGGCATTCCAACTTGTTTGACTTTCCCTTACCTAGTAAAGGATAACCAAATAGAACAACCATTAATTATAAATTAATCTTACAATCACTCCATCAATAGAAGAAATTCCAACCAATCAACTCCCAGTCAAGGCTTTTACTCATATTAATTAAATTTCCTCAATTTAAATTCCAATTTACTTAACTCAACTTCTTTAAACATCTGATCAATAAGATAGCACACTTTTCTGCAACTCGTTGGGAGACGACCTGGGACTTAAAACTCCCAGTAATTTTTAATTCAAACTCTCTGTGACATACTTCTAAATTGATAGGCAGATTTTCGGTGAGTTAAGCACTATACTTGCAACGTAACCATTTTAATAATTTTTAATTCATCAGCTTCTGCGTCTCATCAGTCCTCGAGCAAAAGAAGAAAGAAATGAGGAGAAGAAGAAGAAATAGAGGAGATGGAGGGGTGTTTTGAATTCGGCTAAGGGGGGTTTAAGTGTTTATGATGTGTGAAATTAAAGGTGGTAAGGAGGGGTATTTATAGGGTAAGAGGGAGAGGGAGGTCGTTGATAAACCCATATTTCATGAGTTATTTTGTGCTTAATTTGAGTGATTTATTCAATCCTTCACCCACTTATTCATATTAATTGCATGGTTTTACTTTCCCTTCCTCATTATGTGATGTATGTGAAAAACATGTTTCCTAAGCTTTAATATTAATTATTTTAATTACCTTTATTTCCATTCAATGCCGTGATTAGTGTGTTGAGTAGTTTCAGATCTTCTAAGGTAGGAATGACTTAAAGGATGGAAAAGGAAACATACAAAAATGGATGGAAAGCACAAAACGGAGCTTCTAAAGAAACTGGCATCCACGCGATCGCATGGACGAAGCGATCGCGTGCCAAGCTCGAATCAGCAGCGACGCGGCCGCATGACTGACGCGACCGCGCGCCTTAAGCAGAACGCACATGACGCGGTCGCATGACTGACGCGACCGCGTAGCAAGGAAATGCTCCGAATGACGTGACCGCATGACCCACGCGGACGCGTGACAGAGGCCACGCACCAGAAATTGCAGAAAACGCTCATAGCGAATTCTGAAGCCCTTTTTAGCCCAAATCCAAGTCCAGAAGGCATAGACCAGAGGTTATGAAGTGAGAGAACGTATCCATTCAGGGAGAGCTCGCCAATTTCCACTTTCCATGCTTTAGATTTAGTTTGAGAGAGGTTCTCTCCTCTCTCTCTTAGGATTAGGATTAGGATTTAGGACTTCTCTTAGTTTCTAAGAGTGACGCTCGATCCAAGTTTAATATTTACTTTAAATTATGTTTCTATGCTGCTTTTTACTTTAATGCTTTTATTCGTATCTATAAATGTTGCTAGCTTGACTTATGAATTCTTTCCATGTTAAGATTTGAATTAATGATTATTTGAGGTATTTTAGTTATTGATTGCTTTCTCTTTAATTTGTGTTACCATTGCTTTCCATCTAAGGATACTGTTATTCCAGCAATTTACTTTTTTCCCTTTTGGTCCTGGTTCAGAAATCAGTAACCCAACAGTTATCAACTCAACTTAATTGATAATCGTTATCTTGCTAATTGAGCTGAACTTTAGTAATCCCAACCTTTTCCTAGGAAATAAATAGGATTCAAAGGCCAATTTAATTAGTCCCTTGACTTACTTTTACTTTAGTAAAGGTTGACCAAGTGGAATTTAGATTCAACTTTCATTATTGTTGCGAGAGATAACAAAGTGGACTTCTAATTTCTCTTACCTTACCAAAAGTTGCTTTACAGTAATTATTTATTTTAACTGCCATTTACTTTACTTGTCATTTAAATCACTTGCTTCTCACCTCCTAAACCCCGATTACAACCTTTATAGCCAATAATAAGAACATACCTCCTTGCAGTTCCTTGAGAAGACGACCCGAGGTTTGAATACTCGGTTAACAATTTTTAAAGGGGTTTGTTACTTGTGACACCCAAAACGTTTGTACGAAGGGATTTCTGTCAGTTTAGAGACTATATCTACAACGCGACTGTTTTTATGAAATTCTTTACTGGCAAAAATAACCAACGTCAAAATGGCGCCGTTGCCAGGGAAATGCTAACGTGTGCCTTATTATTGGTTATTGTAAATATTTTTTTCTTTTGCTTGTTTATTTTTTTTTTTTTCTGTTTATCTTTATTTGCTACCATGAACTCTCACCCCTCTCACTTTGAGTTTGGTTCTAATATTGTTAAAGGAAATAGAAGTTACTGCAGGAACGTGCATCAAGGTCAGACCAATCAAGGATGGATGGATCCAAGAGGATCTAATCAACCCTTTTGGCAGCAACACCCTCCGAGATATCCTAGACAAAGACCATTCTACAATGCATACCCAGCTGAAAGATATGGTGGACAACCTTGTAACTACCAACAAGCCCCACCTCGTGCATGTAAACCATCCTTTCAATATAACCTCGAACCACCACACTCACAAGCTTCTCTTCATCATTCGCCACCATATGATCCTTCCTTACCCCAGTACCAATCCAATCGCTCCCAATCACCACCACTTTCCTTTGTGTCATGTCCAAGTCCAGCAACCCGAGAAGTAGAGGTTCGCCTAACGGAACAGTAAATAAATTTCAAACAACCATTCGACAACTGGAGCAAGTAGTAATATAATGGGTTTCTAGGTGTTCAACTACACAAGGATCATCCACAATCCCATGTGGACAGTCTAATAAAGAGTAGAGCATGAAGGAAATACCAAAAACTCCAGTGGACAAGACAGAGCATGAATTTGTACTAGAACAAGTAGAAGAAGCTGTCATTGTTCAGGAAGAAGAGTTGGTTGAAGATCTAGGAGATGCTGAACCTCCATGGGAATCCAGAACTGAGGAGAACTCCGTTAAGGACGATACAGTTGATGCTAAGGAGGATATTGTACAATCTCCAAGGCAAGTTGTTTATGAAGAATCAGACGGAATAACCCAGGACATAAATTCCCTTGATTATAACAGTCACAAGTCAAATTCTCTTAGTGATGAACTGGCATCCGCAAGTAAATTCTCTGAGTTCGAAGAATCTTCCCCAAGTGAATATGAAGACGATGCGGAGGTAGATTTCTCTCACCTCCAATCTATGACTCAAGTGATGAGGAAGACATAGAAGACTTTAACCAGGACACAGGTACAATTGTAGAACCTTGTAAGGAAGTGGCGGAATTCACAGAAGAGCACAAGGGAGTAGAACTTACAGAACCACCGGAAACACCTATCCCAAGGCCATTGCCACCTAATACAAGCTTCAAGTGGGTACAATCCTTAACCTTTAACTTCACTTATTCACTTGAATATGGTTTACTTGAAACAGATGGCCAGCTTAGAGCTCTTTGTGGCTTTAAAAGCAAGAGGGAAATGGCTCGCACTCAGAGCTGGTGCACAAGGTTCAATAATGTTCCACGCTTCACCTCGAAGTACACGGATTGGTATCATGCTCAATTGCAGGGATCACGGAGAACGTTTGGTCACCATGGTGAGATTCTACTTTTCGAACCGCCCGGATGGAAACGTATAGATCAAGACGGAGGCAGATTTAATAGCAAAGCTTGGGATCGTGGAATCTCTTCTGACATTCGTCACCCCAGTGGCCTGAAAATTTGTCTGAAGCTGCTTAGAAGCTTTGCATGCCTAGTTTGGGACCCCGGAGGCTATTGGCATTCTAAGCACTGGTGGAGATTTTTGGACGAATTTAAACATAAACTGCCATAACAGGAAGCCCTTTCAATGTCCAACTTAAGGACTTTAACTAAAAGTGCTAGGTGGGAGACAACCTACCATGGTATGATCGTTCCTTTCATAATTTGAATTTTATTGCGCTTTGTTTGTTTTTTAATTTTATTTCTATTTTATTAAACCTGGACTCATGCATAGCATTCATATTAAGCATTGCATCCTGCATTCAGAAAAAAAAAAAGAGAAGGATGCACGACGCGACCGCATGCCCCATGCGATCGCGTCACACTACGAATACACTATCCACGCGACCGCGTCATCCATGCGGCTGCGTGACCTGGAGATCGGCGTCAGTATCCAACGTCCAGAAAGTTAGGCTGGAATCGTGCGGCCCTTGTGCGTTTTGCACAAATTGGCCCACGCGATTGCATGCCCTATCCGATCGCGTCACTTACACAATACTAATCCCATGCGACCGCGTGAGCGATGCGATCGCATCGCATGGATTGCACACCACCCCAAAAGGAGACAGAGAGTTGTGCTGAAACGGTGCTGGAGTCGTGCGTTTAGCACAATTTCTAGTGACGCGATCGCACGACCCCCGCGATCGCGTCATCCCCTCTTTTACCCCTTCCATGCGATCGCGCGCACCACGGGATCGCGTCACTCCCATTTTCACTCTAACCACGCGACCGCGTGCCCCACGCGATCGCGTGGATTTGAAAATATAACCCCCCAACCTCACGAACCCTAGCAGTCGCGCAGCCCCCCCAACCCTCTTCTCCCTCTCTGCCCTATCTTCTCTCAACCACCATCCATCCACCATTGCCGCCGCCCCGACCACCACCCAGTCGCCGCCGCCGCCCAAACGCCGCCACCACCGACCCCCTTCCTCCCTCCCCTTCCTCCTTCTTCTTTCTTCCTCTCCTTCCCTCCTCCTCCGCCACTGCCCTCCCCCTCCGCGAACCACCACCCACACCGCCGGCCATCCCAGTCGCGCCACCACCCTCTCCCCTATCCAACCCGCTCCCCTATTTCACCCATTACCCCTCCTTTTCCCCTGACCGAACTGCCCCCTCAGCCGCCACCGCGCCGCCGTACTCCGCCACCGCGGCGGACGCCACCGCATCCACCACCCAGCCACTTTCTTCCCCGTTCTACTCCTCCCGCCTACCAGGTTCCGGTGCACGCCACCTTTCTGTCCTTCGCATTTATTTTACGATTTTTTTTTCTGTTTCTGTTCATAATTCGGATAGATAGATATGCATGCTGTAGTAGATTTCTAGGTTGTTAGGTAGATTAGGCTGTGGTTAGTGGATCTAGGTCTGTTTACTTGCACTGTTCATGCTTCTGTTTTATCATAATTGCAATTCTGCTATTCCTGTGACCTTGTTCATATGCTGTGATTTCCTGCATTTGCTGCTTGTTACTCTGAATTTTCATGTTTCTATTAATTATAGATAACTGCAGCAAGTTTTTAATTCATATGAACTGCCTTGTTTGCTGTTTATTTTCCGGGACAATCCAATTTTAGCCGGAATGCTGCCCAAATTTTTTGTGAATTGTTTTCATTCATGTTTTGGTTTGGCAATCTAAACTCTATTGTCCTCTGCCTTACCCAAACCATTTCATGAATGCTATGGCAGACTTTTTTATCATCTTTGATTTCCTGGTTTATAAACTGCATCTGTGATATTCTGATTCCAGTTCTTGCTTTCTTTATATCTATTAGAATCAACATCACCCTGTTTTCCTTCTTCGGTTGTGAGTTAATTCTAGCCATAATTGTGACTCCTTGTTATATGGAATATTTTCTTTATGCCACTTACTGACTCACTAATTTTAATTCTCTACCTCCTTTTTCAAATCCTAACCATGCTAACCTTTTAAAATCTCTTCTCTTTTTCACTCTCCTCTAACTTCCTAACCATGGCATAATGACTATTTTTCTATTTACCTTGGATTCTGATAAATTTTGGATTGTAAAAATCTTCCTTTCAAACTTTTAAACTTCTATACAATCCTTAATACACCATTACTTAACTCATTTACCTATTTCTAATTCTCTTTTGCTGCTTTGATTTTTCTTTGTTTATTTGCCTATTTGCTTCCTTATTTTTATCCATTTCCTGGTTTTCCATTTTTCAGGATGTCTGCCTCACAGAGGAAAGGTAAAGGCAAAGCCACTGGCAAGTGCAAGAGAGGAGATTCCTCCCAGTCCATCATTGCCCTCATGCATGATTCCTCATGGCGGGAGAAGAACTTTACACAGCAGGAGAAAGCTGACTAGCTGCTTCCTGCAAATGATCCAATAAAATTTGCAAACCGGTACTGTGAGCTGAAGTACCCGGCTTTTGCAAACTCCAGGAATCTATACCTGGAGCGAACTCTGAAGATTCCAGAAGCACTCCAACAGTACACCACTGAGCAAATCAAGCAAAGGGGCTGGTTCTTTCTGGAGAGAACACTGACAGAGGTCAACGCATCTTGGGTCCAAGAATTCTACTGCAACTACTACCTCACTACCCTAGATGTCGTAAACCTGATAGGAAAATAAATTCTGGTCACTGAAGAGGCCTTAGAGGACATTCTCCAGCTCCCAGCCAAGTCCGATCAGCCCGATGGTTATTCAAAGGCTGAGGAGGACATGCGCCAGATGCAGTTTGATTGGGATACTGTGAAGGCACGGATAGCTCTGGACCCTGTTCCTTGGGAGATGGGTCAGGACACCACCATGCCTAAAGGGATCAAGAGGGCGTACTTAAATGATGAGGCTCGGTTATGGCACCAGATCTTGAGTAATTATGTGATGCTGAGTACTCACGAGACGGAGATCCCAGCTGCTATGATCACCCTCCTATGGTGTGTGATGGAGGGAAAGGACCTTTATCTGCCACGCTTTATCCGGCATTTTATGGCCAGGGTCCACGTCCGAGGCACCCTCCCTTTTTCGTATCTGGTTACACAGCTAGGCCGTCGAGCTAACGTGCCATGGGAGGATGCCGATGAGAGACCACCAGCGGCGGATTGTAGGAAGATCATTCCTCACAGCAGGAACTTCTTAGCTTTGGGCTACAGACCACCACCCTTTACTGCTACTGATGAGACAGTCCCACCATCTGCTGGACCCTCTTCATCCACAGCTACCACTGCTGCCCCTGCTGCTACCACTACACCTTCCCCTGCCTCTGAGCCCGTATACCACCTCGTGCACCGCCTATTCCGACAGCTTTATCAGATGGAGTGCCATAACCGACGCCGGTATGAGAGATTGGAGTGTCGCAGCCAGCGACGCTATTCGCATCTGAAGCTGATGATCTGACAAGGTGGTGACATCCCCTCTGAGCCCGACACACCATCTGAGCCATCAGAGGAGGAGGAGGATGAGCACGAGGAGGAGACTCATTTCCAGGAGGAGACCCATCAGTAGGCAGCCACAGAGCACGCTGCCCCGCATCAGGAGGTTATGCACCAGATAGAGGCTGCAGATCCGGAGATCCCGATCTAGTCAGCCCCGCCCCTACAGCAGCCAGACCCTTACCCACCACCACCACGGAACCTCCAGCTGCCATCCCTACCAGTGATGACACCCCTTCACACCCGGCTTGACTGAGCATCAGGGACGATGCTTCATTTAAGTGTGGGGAGGTCGCCATCTCTGGCGTTTTTATTTTGGTGAACCACTATATCTTTTTTTCTTTCATTTTGGATATTTTTCTGTATTTTTCTTTTTACTGTTATTTTCTGAGTACTTATACATTGCTGCTTTTTATGTATTCTTACTCTATTTTTGCATTCTGCATTCTTAGTTCATATTGCAGCCATTTAGTTTATTTTAGTTATTTAGTTTAGTTTGCAATTCTAACTTATTAGTGGATTAATTAGTATAGTTTACCCTTTTTAGCATAAGATAGTATAGCTTAAATTGAAAAATATAAAAAGGAAGTAAGCTAGAAAATTGAACATAACAGATTTAAATCCATAAACCTTGTATATATAGCATTACATGATGTAGTTAAGTTGACAACATTTCATCAAGAATGAACATTAAAACTTTAAAGGCTATCCTAAATAATTTTTTTATGAGAATAATGGGAATTTTTAACTAAACCTGCATAACATATATGAGTGATATATGATGCTTGAGTTAGAGAACACACAGCCCGTGAGTCTTGAGCTTAATTGTATGGTTGCATTCAAATCATAATTTCATTTCTGTGTGTTTCACTTCTTTTTATTCTGATGTTCTTTACTTTGCTTTAATCTATATGTCCAATTATAGAATATAGAATATAGATACATACCAAGAGAATGATTGAGGCCATCATTTGATTTTAGCACACTTACCCCAAAATAACCTACCTTTCACATCACCCTTGTCAGCCCCCTTGAGCCTTTAAAATCCCTTTTATTCTATTTAGCCACACTACTAGCCTTAAGCAGAAAAAAAAAACAAAATAAAATCCCAAGTTGAATCCTTGGTTAGCTTAAGATAGAAAATTATGAATAGATTAAAACATGGGAAACCTATTGGGAACATGGATGATAGAAACAAAAGGTAGAAGAGTTAAAAGAAATAAAATAAAATTTGGGAAGGACGCTCATGAGAAATCAAAGTGATTCAATTACCCTGTTCATATATATAAAAAAAAAAAAAGAGAAGAATGCACGACGTGACCGCATGCCCCATGCGATCGCGTCACACTACGAACACACTATCCACGCGACCACGTCATCCACACGGCTGCGTGACCTGGAGGTCGGCGTCAGTATCCAACGTCCAGAAAGTTAGGCTGGAATCGTGCGGCCCTTGTACGTTTTGCACAAATTGGCCCACGTGATCGCATGCCCCATGCGATCGCGTTACTTGCATAATACCAATCCCACGCGACCGCGTGAGCGACGCGATCGCGTCGCATGGATTGCACACCACCCCAAAAGGAGACAGAGAGTTGTCCTGAAACGGTGCTGGAGTCGTGCGTTAAGCACAATTTCTAGTGACGCGATCGCGCGACCCCCGCGATCGCGTCATCCCCTCTTTTACCCCTTCCATGCGATCGCGCGCACCACGCGATCGCGTCACTCCCATTTTCACCCCAACCACGCGACCGCGTGCCCCACGCAATCGCGTAGATTTGAAAATATAACCCCCCCAGCCACGCGAACCTTAGCAGTCGCGCAGCCCCCCCAACCCTCTTCTCCCTCTCTGCCCCATCTTCTCTCAACTACCACCCATCCACCATTGCCGCCGCCCCGACCACCACCCAGTCGCCGCCACCGCTGCCACCACCACCGACCCCCTTCCTCCCTCCCCTTCCTCCTTCTTCTTTCTTCCTCTCCTTCCTTCCTCCTCCGCCACTGCCCTCCCCCTCCGCGAACCACCACCCACACCGCCGGCCATCCCAGTCGCGCCACCACCCTCTCCCCTATCCAACCCCCTCCCCTATTTCACCCATTACCCCTCCCTTTCCCCTGATCGAACTGCCCCCCCAGCCGCCACCGCGCCGCCGTACTCCGCCACCGCACCGGACGCCGCCGCAGCCACCACCCAGCCACTTTCTTCCCCGTTCTACTCCTTCTGCCTACCAGGTTCCGGTGCACGCCGCCTTTCTGTCCTTCGCATTTATTTTACGATTTTTTTTTCTGTTTCTGTTCATAATTCGGATAGATAGATATGCATGCTATAGTGGATTTCTAGGTTGTTTGGTAGATTAGGCTGTGGTTAGTGGATCTAGGTCTGTTTACTTGCATTGTTCATGCTTCTGTTTTATCATAACTGCAATTCTGCTGTTCCTGTGACCTTGTTCATATGCTGTGATTTCCTGCATTTGCTGCTTGTTACTCTGAATTTTCATGTTTCTATTAATTATAGATAACTGCAGCAAGTTTTTAATTCATATGAATTGCCTTGTTTGCTGTTTATTTTCCGGGACAATCCAATTTTAGCCGGAATGCTGCCCAAATTTTTTGTGAATTGTTTTCATTCATGTTTTGGTTTGGCAATCTAAGCTCTGTTGTCCTCTGCCTTACCCAAACCATTTCATGAATGCTATGGCAGACTTTTTTATCATCTTTGATTTCCTGGTTTATAAACTGCATCTGTGATATTCTGATTCCAGTTCTTGCTTTCTTTATATCTATTAGAATCAACATCACCCTGTTTTCCTTGTTCGGTTGTGAGTTAATTCTAGCCATAATTGTGACTCCTTGTTATATGGAATATTTTCTTTATCCCACTTACTGACTCACTAATTTTAATTCTCTACCTCCTTTTTCAAATTCTAACCTTGCTAACTTTTTAAAATCTCTTCTCTTTTATACTTTCCTTTAACTTTCTAACCATGGCATAATGACTATTTTTCTATTTACCTTGGATTCTGATAAATTTTGGATTGTAAAATCTTCCTTTCAAACTTTTAAACTTCTATACAATCCTTAATACACCATTACTTAACTCAATTACCTATTTCTAATTCTTTTTTGCCGCTTTGATTTTTCTTTGTTTATTTGTCTATTTGCTTTCTTATTTTTATCCATTTCCTGGTTTTCCATTTTTCAGGATGTCTGCCTTACAGAGGAAAGGTAAAGGCAAAGCCACTGGAAAGCGCAAGAGAGGAGATTCCTCCCAGTCCAATCATTGTCCTCATGCATGATTCCTCATGGCAGGAGAAGAACTTTACACAGCAGGAGAAAGCTGACCAGCTGCTTCCTACAAATGATCCAATAAAATTTGCAAACCGGTACTGTGAGCTGAAGTACCCGGCTTTTGCAAACTCCAGAAATCTATACCTGGAGCGAACTCTGAAGATTCCAGAAGCACTCCAGCAGTACACCACTGAGCAAATCAAGCAAAGAGGCTGGTTCTTTCTGGAGAGAATACTGACAGAGGTCAACGCATCTTGGGTCCGGAAATTCTACTGCAACTACTACCTCACTACCCTAGATGCCGTAAACCTGAGAGGAAAACGAATTTTGGTCACTGAAGAGGCCTTAGAGGACATTCTCCAGCTCTCAGCCAAGTCCGATCAGCCCGATGGTTATTCAAAGGCTGAGGAGGACATGCGCCAGATGCAGTTTGATTGGGATGCTGTGAAGGCACGGATAGTTCTGGACCCGACTGTTCCTTGGGAGATGGGTCAGGACACCATCATGCCTAGAGGGATCAAGAGGGCGTACTTAAATGATGAGGCTCGGTTATGGCACCAGATCTTGAGTAATTATGTGATGCCGAGTACTCACGAGACGGAGATCCCGGCTGCTATGATCACCCTCCTATGGGGTGTGATGGAGGGAAATGACCTTTATCTGCCACGCTTTATCTGGCATTTTATAGCCAGGGTCCACGTCCGAGGCACCCTCCCTTTTCCGTATCTGGTTACACTACTAGGCCGTGGAGCTAACGTGCCATGGGAGGATGCCGATGAGAGACCACCAGCGACGGATTGCAGGAATATCATTCCTCACAGCAGGAACTTCTTAGCTTCGGGCTACAGAGCACCACCCTTCACTGCTAGTGATGAGACAGTCCCACCGTCTGCTGGACCCTCTTCATCCACAGTTGCCACTGCTGCCCATGCTGCTACCACTGCACCTTCACCTGCCTCTGAGCCCGTATACCGCCTCGTGCACCGCCTATTCCGACAGCTTTATCAAATGGAGTGCCGTAACTGGCGCCGGTATGAGATATTGGAGCGTCGCAGCCAGCGACGCTATTCGCATCTGAAGCTGATGATCCGACAGGGTGGTGACATCCCCTCTGAGCCCGACACACCATCTGAGCCATCAGAGGAGGAGGAGGATGAGCACGAGGAGGATACTCATTTCCAGGAGGAGACCCATCAGTAGGCAGCCACAAAGCAGGCTGCCCCGCATCAGGAGGTTATGCACCAGATAGTGGCTACAGATCCGGAGATCCCGATCCAGTCAGCCCGCCTCTACAGTTATCAGACCCTCAGCCCACCACCACCATGGAGCCTCCAGCTGCCATCCCTACCAGTGATGACACCCCTTCACACCCGGCTTGACTGAGCATCAAGGACGATGCTTCATTTAAGTGTGGGGAGGTCGCCATCTCTGGCGTTTTTATTTTGGTGAACCACTACATCTTTTTTTCTTTTATTTTGGATATTTTTCTGTATTTTTCTTTTACTGTTATTTTCTGAGTACTTATACATTGCTGCTTTTTATGTATTCTTACTCTATTTTTGCATTCTGCATTCTTAGTTCATATTGCAGCCATTTAGTTTTTTTTAGTTATTTAGTTTAGTTTGCAATTCTAACTTATTAGTGGATTAATTAGTATAGTTTACCCTTTTTAGCATAAGATAGTATAGCTTAAATTGAAAAATATAAAATGGAAGTAAGCTAGGAAATTGAACATAACAGATTTAAATCCATAAACCTTGTATATATAGCATTACATGATGTAGTTAAGTTGATAACATTTCATCAAGGAGGAACATTAAAACTTTAAAGGCTACCCTAAATAATTTTTTTATTAGAATAATGGGAATTTTTAACTAAACCTGCATAACATATATGAATGATATATGATGCTTGAGTTAGAGAACACACAGCCCGTGAGTCTTGAGCTTAATTGTATGGTTGCATTCAAACCATAATTTCATTTCTGTGTGTTTCACTTCTTTTTATTCCGATGTTCTTTACTTTGCTTTAATCTATATGTCCAATTATAGAATATAGAATATAGATACATACCAAGAGAATGATTGAGGCCATCATTTGATTTTAGCTCACTTACCCCAAAATAACCTACCTTTCACATCACCCTTGTCAGCCCCCTTGAGCCTTTAAAATCCCTTTTATTCTATTTAGCCTCACTACTAGCCTTAAGCAGAAAAAAAAAAAACAAAATAAAATCCCAAGTTAAATCATTGGTTAGCTTAAGATAGAAAATTATGAATAGATTAAAACATGGGAAACCTATTGGGAACATGGATGATAGAAACAAAAGGTAGAAGAGTTAAAAGAAATAAAATAAAATTTGAGAAGGATGCTCATGAGAAATCAAAGTGATTCAATTACCATGTTCATATGTATAAAAAAAAAGTTATTTTTCAGCATTTAATAAAAGGGGATACAAAAGAACTCCCCAATGCAAAAATGCACATGGGATAAAAATAAAATTGAAACATGAGCATGTAACAACAAGTGGGAAAATATGGGAAAATAGGTAAAGAAGTTTTGTTTCACCAGATATGTATGTTAGGTGAGATCTTAGTCTAATTAAGGATTCACTTATTAGCTCACTTAACCTTATACATATATCCTTACCTTTACCTTGGCCCCATTACAACCTAAATTAAAGACCTCATGACTTTTTGGTATAACTATATTTTATAATTGTTGATTGGTTAGATGAAAAACAAAGCTATAGAAAGTAAGAATAAAAAGAAAAGTAGAGTGAATAAACCCAATAAACACTGAGTGACTAGAGGGTAAACACAAAATCCAGTGATGGTTCAATAACTCATCAGCATATATCTGTACTTAAATTACTAATTGTTTTGCAAGTTTGTACAATGTTTTCTTTCCCATCTCATTTGCTAAAATGCTTCATTATTTAAGGATTGGCTATACATATACATGACTCCTTGAGAATGTGAACTAACTTGACTACATGTAAGCTTTATATATGAGTCAAAAAATTGGAATTGCATGACTCAATTAGGTAGATGCATTTAGAATAGGTTGCTTTGCATAACATTCCACCACTTTAACCTTACCTTATTATTTACCTTGGATTTAGCATGAGGACATGCTACTGTTTAAGTGTGGGGAAGTTGATAAATACATATTTCATGAGTTATTTTGTGCTTAATTTGAGTGATTTATTTAATCCTTCACCCACTTATTCATATTAATTGCATGGTTTTACTTTCCCTTCCTCATTATGTGATGTATGTGAAAAACATGTTTCCTAAGCTTTAATATTAATTATTTTAATTACCTTTATTTCCATTCGATGCCGTGATTAGTGTGTTGAGTAGCTTCAGATATTCTAAAGTAGGAATGACTTAAAGGATGGAAAAGGAAACATACAAAAATGGAAGTAAAGCACAAAACGGAACTTCTAAAGAAACTGGCATCCACGCGATCGCATGGACGAAGCGATCGCGTGCCAAGCGCGAATCAGCAGCGACGCGGCCGCATGACTGACGCGACCACGCGTCTTAAGCAGAACGCACATGACGCGGTCGCATGACTGACGCAACCGCGTGGCAACGAAATGCTCCGAATGACGCGACCGCGTGACCCACGCGGACGCGTGACAAAGGCCACGCACCAGAAATTGCAGAAAACGCTCATAGCGAATTCTGAAGCCCTTTTTGGCCCAAATCCAAGTCCAGAAGGCATAGACCAGAGGTTATGAAGTGAGGGAACGCATCCATTCAGGGAGAGCTCACCAATTTCCACTTTCCAAGCTTTAGATTTAGTTTGAGAGAGGTTCTCTCCTCTTTCTCTTAGGATTAGGATTAGGATTTAGGACTTCTCTTAGTTTCTAAGAGTTACGCTCGATCCAGGTTTAATATTTACTTTAAATTATGTTTCTATGCTGCTTTTTACTTTAATACTTTTATTCGTAACTATAAATGTTGCCAGCTTGACTTATGAATTCTTTCCATGTTAAGATTTGAATTAATGATTATTTGAGGTATTTCAGTTATTGATTGCTTTCTCTTTAATTTGTGTTACCATTGCTTTCCATCTAAGGATACTGTTATTCCAGCAATTTACTTTTTCCCCTTTTGGTCCTGGTTAAGAAATCAGTAACCCAACAGTTATCAACTCAACTTAATTGATAATCGTTATCTTGCTAATTGAGCTGAACTTTAGTAATCCCAACCTTTTCATAGGAAATAAATAGGATTCAAAGGCCAATTTAATTAGTCCCTTGACTTACTTTTACTTTAGTAAAGGTTGACCAAGTGGAATTTAGATTCAACTTTCATTATTGTTGATAGAGATAACAAAGTGGACTTCTAATTTCTCTTACCTTGCCAAAAGTTGCTTTACAGTAATTATTTATTTTAATTGCCATTTACTTTACTAGTCATTTAAATCACTTGCTTCTCACCTCCTAAACCCCGATTACAACCTTTATAGCCAATAATAAGAACATACCTCCTTGCAATTCCTTGAGAAGACGACCCGAGGTTTGAATACTCGGTTAACAATTTTTAAAGGAGTTTGTTACTTGTGGCACCCAAAACGTTTGTACGAAGGGATTTCTATCAGTTTAGAGACTATATCTACAATGCGACTGTTTTTATGAAATTCTTTACTGGCAAAAATAACCAACGTCAGTCGTGTATGAAGGGGTTGGGTTTTGGGAGGGAAATGTTTGGAATTTGAATGGTGAGGTAGGTGGGGTTTTATGATGGGTTTTTTGGGGAATATGGGATGGATATGAGTGGTGAAGAGATTGTGGGGAATGGTATTTAAGGGTAGAGTGTTATGGAAAGGTGTGAAGAGGAGAGAATGAGAGGTGGGGTAGGTGGGGATCCTGTGGGGTCTACAGATCCTGAGGTGTCAAGAAATTCTGGTCCCTGCACTTTTCTGGCATTTAAACGCCCTCTGTGTGCCATTTCTGCCGTTTAATGCCAACTCTGCTACCTTTTCTGGCGTTAAATGCCAGGCTGATGCCCTTTTCTGGCATTTAACGCTGATGCACCACTATTTCATGGTACATCTTGTGCTTAATTGAGTAGATTTTTATCCACTATTCTCACACTTATTCATGTAAATTGCATGTTTTATATTTTTCTTCCTAATTTTGTGCTACGATTGAAAACATGTTTCCTGGTCCTTTAAATTGCTTATTTTAATCCTCTCTTATTACCATTCGATGCCTTGATATGTGTGTTAAGTTATTTCAGGGTTTATAGGGTAGGAATGGCTTAGAGGATAGAAAGGAAACATGTAAAAGTGGAAGGAATACAAGAAACTAAAGGAATTGCTGAGCTATCCAGCCTGACCTTCTGGTACTAAATCGACCATAACTTGAGCTACAAAGGTCCAAATGAGGCGGTTTCAGTTGCGTTAGTAAGCTAACATTCGGGGCTTTGCATTGATATATAATTTGTCATAGCTGCTCTGAAGATAGGCGACGTGCACGCGTGGATTACGCAGATGCGTGACCTGGAAAAAATACAATCCACACTCACGCATGGACGATGCTCACGCGTGACTTTGCCGCATGCTGGACGTATCAGAAATTGTTGGGGGCGATTTCTGGGCTATTTTTGACCAAGTTTTCAGCCCAGAAAACATAGATTAGAGACTATAAAGTGGGGGAATCAATCAATTCATGCAACAACTTCTCATTATGAACAATTTTAGATTTTAGATGTAGTTTTCTAGAGAGAGGCTCTCTCCTCTCTCTTAGGTTTTAGAATTAGGATTTCTCTTAGTTTATGGTTATTCCTTCATTCCAGGTTCAATATTCCTTTAATTTATATTCTCTTCTACTTTTATTCATTCTACTACTTTAGTTTGTTTATTTTCCCAATTTGGTATATGAACTCTTCATGTTAGATTTGTATTTATATTTAATGCAATTTGAGATATTTCAGATTTATGATTTTAATTTAGCTTTTTACATTCTTAGCTTTAATTGATGAATTGATTAATAGGAGACCCTTGAGTTGGAATATCAAGGCATTTTTATTCGAATAGATTTTCCCCTTTTGGCTTTGGTTGAGTAATTGGTGATACTTGAGTTGTCAAACTCAGCTGTTGATTGAAAATTGGGAATTACTGATTGATTTGGATACCTCTAAAGCTAGTCTTTCTATAGGAGTTGACTAAGACTTGAGGAATCAAATTGATTAGTCCACTTGACTTTACTTTATTTAGTAAGGGTTAACTAAGTGGGAGCAATAGACAATTCTCATCACACCTGATAAGGATAAATAGGATGAGATTTCCAGTTCTCATACCTTACCAAGAGTTTTTCTAGTTATTAATTTAAATTTCCTTGCCAATTTATTTCCTTGTTCCTTATTTCAAAAACCCCAAAAAGATACTTTTCCATAACCAATAATAAATCATACTTCCCTGTAATTCCTTGAGAGACGACCCGAGGTCTAAATACTTCGGTTATCAATTTTATTAAGGGTTTGTTACTTGTGACAACCAAATTTATTTGAACGAAAGGATTTTCTGTTGGTTTAGAAACTATACTTACAATGAAGATTTATTTGTGAAAATTCCTTACTAGCATAAACCCTTTCGTCAAAAATGGCACCGTTGCTGGGGAATTGCAAACGTGTGCCTTATTATTGGTTACTGTAAATATTTTCTTTTTGCTTATTTATTTGTTTTTTGTTTTTATTTTTAATTTTTATTAGCTACTATGAATTCTAACCCCTCTGGTTTCAAGTTTGGTTCCAATGTTGTTATAAGGAATGGAAACTATAATGAAAATAGGCATCAAGATTGGAAGAATCAAAGATGGGGGGAGCCATAAGGATTTGATCAACCCTCTTGGCAACAACCCCCTCCAATGCACTATAACCAACAACCATTCTATGATGCATACCAAGACAATAGTTATGGTGGACCTTTTCGTGACAACCAACCTCCACCAAATTACTATGGTCAAGATCCATTCCAGGGAGCATACCAAGATGATGAATATGGTGGATCCCCCTGTGGTTACGAACAAGCCCCACCATATGCTTATGAACCCCCTTGGTGCACGAAATCACAATCACACTTTTGCAATTCCGCACAACTAACCAGCAATTGCACTGGGTTGTCCAAGTAATACCTTACGTGAGTAAGGGTCAATCCCACGGAGATTGTCGGCTTGAAGCAAGCTATGGTTATCTTTTAACTCTTAGTCAGGATATCAATAATTCTCAGATTTAATTGTAAAAAGTAAAAGAACATAAAATAAATACTTGTTTTGCAGTAATGAAGAACAGGTTGAGGTTTTGGAGATGCTCTGTCCCCTGAATCTCTGCTTTCCTACAATCTTCTTCTTCACACACGCAAGGCTCCTTCCATGGCAAGCTTTATGTTGGGCATCACCGTTGTGAATGGCTACTTCCCGTTCTCTCAGTGAAAATGTTCCAAATGTGCTGTCACCACATGGCTAATCATCTGTCGGTTCTCGATCATGTTGGAATAGGATCCATTGATCCTTTTGCGTTTGTCACACGCCCAACACTCGTGAGTTTGAAGCTCGTCACAGTCATCCCTTCCCAGATCCTACTCGGAATACCACAGACAAGGTTTAGACTTTCCGAACCTCAGGAATGGCCGCCAATAATTATAGCCTATACCATGAAGGTTCTAATCTTAGATTAGAAACACAAGAGATACACATTCAAGCTTGATTGCATATAGAACGGAAGTGGTTGTCAGGCACGCGTTCATAGGTGAGAATGATGATGAGTGTCACGGATCATCACATTCATCAGGTTGAAGTACGAATGAACATCTTAGAATAGAAGCAAGCGTGATAGAATGGAAAATAGTAGTAATGGCATTAATTCATCGAAACACAGCAAAGCTCCTCACCCCCAACAATGGGGTTCATAGACTCATGCCATAGAAGATACAATATGAAATGTGTAGAGTGTCATGAGGTACAAAATGAATCACTAAAAGTGGTTTTTATAATCAACTAGTGACCTAGGGTTATAGAAAATGAGTAAGCTAGGGTGTTTAGTGTAAAAATCCACTTCTGGGGCCCACTTGGTGTGTGCTTGGGCTGAGCATTGAAGCTTTCATGTGTAGAGACTTTTCTTGGAGTTAGACGCCAGCTTTTGTGCCAGTTTGGGCGTTTAACTCCAGCTTTTATGCCAGATCTAGCGTTTTGACGCCAGAATTTCTATGCTTACTTGGAGCGCCGATTTGGGCCATCAAATCTCGGGCAAAGTATGGACTATTAAATATTTCTGGAAAGCCCAGGATGTCTATTTTCCAACGCAATTGAGAGCGCACCAATTGGGCTTCTGTAGCTCCAGAAAATCCACTTCGAGTGTAGGGAGGTCAGAATCCAACAGCATCTGCAGTCCTTTTCCAGCCTCTGAATCAGATTTTTGCTCAGGTCCCTCAATTTCAACCAGAAAATACCTGAAATCATAGAAAAATACACAAACTCATAGTAAAGTCCAAAAATGTCATTTTTGAATAAAAACTAACAAAAACATAATAAAAACTAACTAAAATATACTAAAAACATACTGAAAACAATGCCAAAAAGCGTATAAATTATCCGCTCATCACAACACCAAACTTAAATTGTTGATTGTCACCAAGCAACTGAAAATCAAATAGGATAAAAAAAAGAGAATATACAATGAATTCCAAAAACATCTATGAAGATCAGCCTTAATTAGATGAGCGGGGCTATTAGCTTTTTGCTTCTGAACAGTTTTGGCATCTCACTTTTTCCTTTGAAGTTCAGAATGATTGGCATCTATAGGAACTTAGAATTTAGATAGTGTTATTGATTTTCCTAGTTCAGTATGTTGATTCTTGAACACAGCTACTTTATGAGTCTTGGCCGTGACCCAAAGCATTTTGTTTTCCAGTATTACCACCGGATACATAAATGCCACATACACATAACTGGGTGAACCTTTTCAGATTATGACTCAGCTTTGCTAGAGTCCCCAATTAGAGGTGTCCAGAGCTCTTAAGCACACTCTTTTTGCTTTGGACCACGACTTTAACCGCTCAGTCTCAAGTTTTCACTTGACACCTTCACGCCACAAGCACATGGTTAGGGACAGCTTGGTTTAGCCGCTTAGGCCAGGATTTTATTCCTGTGGGCCCTCCTATCCACTGATGCTCAAAGCCTTGGATCCTTTTTATTTTACCCTTGCCTTTTGGTTTAAAGGGCTATTGGCTTTTTCTGCTTGCTTTTTCTTTTTCTTCTTTTTTTTTCCTTTTCTTCTCTTTTTTTCGCCATTTTTTTTTCGCATATATTTTTTTCTACAAGCTTTTCACTGTTTTTTCTTGCTTCAATAATCATTTTTATGATTTTTTAGATTATCAATAACATTTCTCCTTTTCCATTATTCTTTCAAGAGCCAACAATTTTAACATTTATAAACAACAAATTCAAAAATATGCACTGTTCAAGCATTCATTTAGAAAGACAAAAAGTATTGCCACCACATCAAAATAATTAATCTGTTTTAAAATTTGAAATTCATGAACTTCTTTTTCTTTTGCAATTAAAAACACTTTTTATTTAAGAAAGGTGATGGATTCATAGGACATTTATAGCTTTAAGACATAAACTTTAAATTTTATTAATCATGGAATGACAATAAGACTCAAAAATAAATATAAGAGCAAACCAATAATAATTAAAAACAGAAAAATAAATTACTCTTAAAATAGATTCTATTAATAGAGGTTATCACAGAGTTAGGACTCAACAACCTTGATTTTGAGCAGTGGATGCTCCTTCAATCTGTGGGGTGTTTGGTCCTTCAAGGGAGAGCTTCTGACGCTTCAGCTCCTGTAGCTCACGCCCCTGCTTCTCCTATTCCTTCAGTAGCTTGCAGAGCATGCAGTTTTGATTTTGCTGTTCTTCCTTAAGTTGTTCCATAGCTTCTTGCAGCTTCATAACAAATGCTTCTAGGCGGGTCTAGTAGTCAATTTAAGGGATTTCTGGGAGGAACTCCTGTGCCCTCCTTTTGATGGAGTTGTCTTGCACTTGTCCTTCCACTGACTTCATGGTGATTGGGTGTTCGATTGGGATGAATTCATCTACTCCCATCCTCACCCTAGCATCTTTACATAGCAGAAAAATTAAGCTTGGATAAGCCAGTTTGGCTTCAGTGGAGTTTTTGTTTGCAATTGTGTAAATCTCACAAGAAATCAGATGATGAATCTCCACTTCTTTTCCCAGCATAATACAATGAATCATCACTGCCCTTTTGACAGTGACCTCAGAGCGGTTGCTAGTGGGCAATATAGAACACCCAATTAAGTCCAACCAGCCTCTTGCGACTGGTTTGAGATCTCTCCTCTTGAGTTGGTTTGGGACACCTTTTGAATTGGTTATCCACTTAGTTCCAGGGAGGCATATGTCCTCTATAACTTGATCCAACCCCTTATCTACCCTCACCATTCTCCTATTAAAGGATTCTAGATCATCTTGTAGTTGAGGCAATTTGAAGACCTCTCTTATTTTTTCCAGATGGAAGTAAATAAGCCTCCCTCTGACCATAGTTCGGTAGGTGTGAAAGGCGGTTCCAGTTATTCTCTGCTTATCTGTTAGCCACAGATTTGAGTAGAATTCCTGAACCATGGTTCTTCCAACCTTTGTTTCAGGATTAGCTAGAATTTCCCATCCTCTGTTTCAAATTTGCTCTTGGATCTCCGGATATTCGTCTTCTTTCAGATTGAATTTAACTTCTGGGATCACTGACCTCAGACCCATTATTTTGTGGTAATGGTCTGCATGTTCTTTGGTTAAGAACCTCTCTTGATTCCAAAGACTCTTTGGAGTATTCTCTTTCATGCCTCTTAAATTGGTTTGTTTTCCCTTAGGAGCCATGATCTTGATGAGTCTTAGCTCAGTGATCACGGAGAAACACACCAAACTTAGAGGTTTGCTTGCCCTCAAGCAAAAGAAAGGAAAGGAGAGAGAGAGGAGGATAAACAAGTTTGAATGGTGGAGAGGAGGGGATGGCCGAATGTGTATTTATAAGAGGAGGGGAGGGATTTCCGAAATTTTGAAAGAGATATGACATAGAGATATGATTGGTGGAAGAAAATAAAATCATGATATGAAAAAGATGAGATTTTTAATTGAAAAAGATATAAAGAGGTTAAATCTGAAATAAGAAATAAGAGATGATATGATGAGTTTGAAAAGATTTTGAAAGAAATTGAAAAGATACTTGAGTTTTTTGAAGAAGATTAGGGAAGGATTTGAAAGTAATTTGAAAAGTGATTTAGAAAAGTGTTGAATTTTTGAAAATTGAGGATGAATGATGCAAGTTTGAAACATGTTTATGCAGAAAATTATGAGTCAAAACATGAAAATTTGAAAAATTTTGAAGTGGAAAACAAAATCTCCTCCCCCTGCCTTTCTGGCGTTAAACGCCCAGAATGGTATCCATTCTGGCGTTTAACGCTCATATGTTGGCGATTATGGGCGTTTAACGCCCAGCCAGGGTACCTGGCTGGCGCCAGAAATCCTTTGTTACTGGGCATTTTTCTAAACGCCCAGGATGCTGCAATTCTGGCATTAAACGCCCAAAATGGTACCTTTACTGGCATTAAACGCCCAGAATGGTACCCATTCTGGCGTTTAACGCCCAAAATGCTCCTTACTGGCATTTTCTTGCCAGTGAGCTCCTTTTCTCTGCTTTTTGCGCTGAATCCTTCTGTAAGTCTGCGAATTCCTTCAATTTTGATGATTTATCTTTGAAGAAAATTTATTTCAACTTTTGCAAGTATTACTTAAGACAAATAACTTGCTAATGGCTGGGTTGCCTCCCAGCAAGCGCTTCTTTATTGTCTTTAGCTGGACCTTGACTGAGCTTTATTCATGCCTCAGTTTTGAGCATTCTTGCTCAAAATTGCTTTCAAGATAATGTTTGATTCTCTGTCCATTAACAACGAACTTTTTATCAGAGTCAAAATCCTGAAGCTCAACATATCCATATGGTGACACACCTGTAATCACATATGGTCCCCTCCACCGGGATTTTAATTTCCCGGGGAATAGTCTGAGCCTAGAGTGAAACAACAGCACCTTCTGTCCTGGATCAAAGACACTAGATGACAGTTTCTTGTCATGCCACCTTTCTGCTTTCTCCTTATAAATTTTTTCATTTTCAAAAGCATTGGGTCTGAATTCCTCTAGCTCATTCAGCTGGAGCATTCTTTTCTCTCCAGCTAACTTAGCATCCAGGTTTAGGAATCTGGTTGCCCAGTAGGCTTTATGTTCCAGTTCCACGGGCAGATGACATGCCTTGCCATATACCAGCTGGTATGGAGAGGTTCCTATAGGAGTCTTGAATGCTGTTCTGTATGCCCACAAAGCATCATCCAAGCTTTTTGCCCAATCCTTTCTACGAGCAATTACAGTCCGTTCCAGAATTTTCTTTAGTTCTCTGTTAGAGACTTCAGCCTACCCATTTGTCTGTGGATGATTCGGAGTTGCCACTTTGTGGCTAATTCCATATCTGACCATAGCAGAGTAAAGCTGTTTATTGCAAAAATGAGTGCCCCCATCACTGATTAGTACTCTGGGAACACCAAATCTGCTGAAAATATGTTTCTGGAGGAACTTCAGCACAGTCTTAGTATCATTAGTGGGTGTGGCAATTTCTTCTATCCATTTAGATACGTAGTCTACTGCCATCAGAATGTAAGTGTTTGAGTATGATGGTGGGAAATGACCCATGAAGTCAATTCCCCATACATCAAACAACTCAATCTCTAAGATCCCTTGTTGAGGCATGGCATAACCATGAGGTAAGTTACCAGCTCTTTGGCAACTGTCACAGTTACGCACAAACTCTCGGGCATCTATATAGATAGTAGGCCAGTAGAAGCCACATTGGAGGACCTTAGTGGCTGTTCGCTCACTCCGAAATGTCCTCCATACTGTGATCCATGGCAATGCCATAGGATCTTCTGTGCCTCCTCTCTAGGTACGCATCTGCGGATCATTCTGTCTGTACATCTCTTAAAGAGGTATAGCTCATCCCATAGGTAGTACTTTGCATCAGAAATTAGTTTTTTCTTTGTACTCTGCTGTACTCAATGCGTATGAACCTCACAGCTTTATAATTTGCAATGTCCGCAAACCATGGTGCCTCTTGAATGGCAAAGAATTGCTCATCCGAAAAGGTCTCAGAGATCTCAGTAGGAGGAAGGGACGCCCCTGCTACTGGTTCTATTCGGGACAGGTGATCAGCTACCTGGTTCTCTGTCCCTTTTCTGTCTCTTATTTCTATATCAAACTCTTACAGAAGCAACATCTATCTTATGAGCCTGGGTTTTGAATCCTGCTTTGTGAGTAGGTATTTAAGAGCAGCATGGTCAGTATACCCAATCACTTTTGAACCTACTAAATAGGATCTAAACTTGTCAATGGCATAAACCACTGCAAGTAACTTTTTTCTGTGGTTGTGTAATTTTTCTATGCATCATTCCAAACACGGCTAGCATAGTAAATGACGTGCAAAATCTTGTTATGCCTCTGTCCTAACACTACACCAATGGCATGGTCACTGGCATCACACATTAGTTTGAATGGTAATGTCCAGTCTGGTGCAGAGATGACTGGTGCTGTTACCAGCTTATGTAACGACCCAACTTCCAGAACGTCATGATCGTACCAAAAGTGAGGCGTTACCAACCTGCTTTCCTTTATTAACTATTTACTATTGATCCTTTAGTTCGATATTGCATTTTAGTTTTTAAAAAAAATTCCAGAAAAATTTTGTTTTTGATTATCAAAATCCATATATCAAACATTTCAAAGTAGTAATAATCACATAATTATTAATAATAATATCTGTCATACAAAAGATTTCAAGTAAAACTCAGATACAAATCCTATCCCTCTGTATAAAATAAAAATCTTAAGCAATAAGGGCGAGGGAACTCTATGAAAGCAAATTAACCCACACTTAACTCATAAAAAAATTCTATAATCGCCCGCAGCTTCACACTGTGTCTTCGAACCTATGTCACTGAAAAGGTGGAGGATTTTGGGGTGAGAACAAACCACACATTCTCAGTAGGGAATGGGAATGCCGTAAAAGTAATGATTAACATGCAAATAATTAACTCAAGTTTCCAATGTAGTTTTCTTTATCAAACCTTTTCAAAAATTACTTAAGACTTACTTGAAACCGTTTAAATCCCTTTCTTTAAATCATATTACTTACATAAAGTGTCAACCGCATTAGCAATTCATCAGGTACAAATAGCATTCCTCAACCATCACAATAAGTAAGTAAATCAGCAACATAAATAATATACCCAAACCTCATTTCACAAATACCATTCCTCAATACTTTACTAAGTTCACAGCATCAACAAAAATATCTAATCAAACACACAAGCAAGTCACTAAGACAAACAGCACAATCACAAAGAAACAAGACAAGCAACACAAATTACAAAGCAATAAAACAAGCAAACACAATCAAATGCAAATGCGCAAATAAGGATGATGCATGTCTAGTCCTAGTGCAGGTAATGAGCTCATTTGTTGGTTTCTACCCGCTCCCGATGTAACCCGAAGCAGCTGAAACGGGTATGGCTTTCCAGTTGGCTATACCCCTGTGTACAGGAAATAACCCCTCTGCCACCACAGGGTCCACTGCACGCAGGAAATAACACATCTGCCACTGCAGGGATGTATGCCGACACACCTTCTGTATACAGGAAATAACCCCTCTGCTACTACAGAAATGGAATAGGTGGTCACGGTACTTCTGTAGCAGGAAATAACCCCTCTGCCTTACAGAATTAAAATATGGATCTGTACCGCAGGAAAACGTTCTCAGTGGTCGCACCACCATCTATCTGACTGCCTTCACGCAGTAGATCATCATACAAGAATATCTGGCGTTGCCTTAATGCAACAAATGAATAAAAATATCTCTTGGGTTTCCTCAAGCAACAAATGACCTTTCAACAGGTCCTCTGCTTTTTATTCTCTTTTATAATCATAAATACGCAAGCGGGACAAAACCCACGTCCTTGCCAACAATTTCATAAACTAAATACCTTTCCTCAAAAGAATCGGTGTAATTATCATCATAAGTTATCATTCTCGTTATTCATCTCCAGTTACATATTCTTATACAATATCTCTCTCTTTCTTTATTCAATCATGTTGTACAAACTTTACGACTTCCACTTTTGCAACCTCTTAACTCGAACCAATTTTAAAAATGTTTTCTAGTTTAATTTTCTTTCAAAAGACTCAAGAAAATTATTTATTTTAAATTCGCTAAATACTTTTCAAAGCATCACCCTCTTACTAAAAGTAACCAAATAAAACTCTTTTTCAAGTTTACTAACTTCCCAAAGACTCAAAGACCATCTCTCTTTACCATTCAAATTCAAATATTATTATTTCCCCAAACTTCTAAAAAGATCATCCTTTATTTCAAACCTAAAACATAACTCTTTTCATATTAATTCAAACTCAAAACATATTTCTTTCTATTCTTAATAAATCAACTCAAAATGGAATCCTTTTCGTAATAAATCCATCTTAAACATAATATATTTTCTCAATGAATAAAACTGAAAAAACATAATTCATTTCTTTTCTTAGTAAATCAGAATCAAATAATATAATTTCCCAAATCCAAACCTTTTAAAATAATATTTCAGACAAGCCTCAGATTTTATAAAATTTCGGTAGCACCTCCCCTAAAACTCGGACTAAGCCACCCTTACGGGTTCCCTCTTTCTCAACTATTCATGTGCCTTTTCTCAACAAGTATCAAATAAAAGGTTCTCAATCAATCAGAAAATCCACAATTCGCAATTCCCACATAATCCGTCATCAATCCAACTTCAAACTCATCAATTCATAAATTATGTTAACCAAAAGACTAACAGTTCCTCATTCCCAAATATCCAAACACATTATCACCCAACTTAACCAGAATTTTAGAAACATTGACACCAAAACACACAAAAATACGTATTATTCACAAAATCTTGGTTCTCCTATAATCAACTATTATGTTCACCCAAGAATTTAGCTTCATATAGTTTCCAATTATTATAAATTATCTTTATACTTTTAAAATAATTGCATTAGTTTACAATTTAGATTTTAAGGAATTAAATTAACAATCGATTTACGATCTCTTTACAATTCACAAGTTCAAACCTAGCTTATCAACAATTAATTCAACATCCAATGTATTGCCTACAAGCAAAATCAGAATCTCCAGCAAACATTCACCAAGCAATCCTCAATTCACATATTACTATAATCAAAGCACAAACACAATGTACTCATAGCTAGCCTAACTAATCAGGATTAAGTAAAATAAGCAAACCACTGATCATTATCATAACAACTACAAAAGTAGTCACAGTTCACATCCACAGCCAGAATCAATAAATCATGACACAGAAAATTAGTCCAGCCTTTACAAAAATATTTATATACTCTTAAAGTTACTATATTATTTCAGAAAATCAGGTTCTCAAGACAGTTTAATCCTTTAAGTTCTAATCCTTCAATAACCACCAAAATGAATTTCAGCCTGTCACAAGTCAAATTCACAGCCATTCATATATATCAGATAACTAAAATCAACAGCAAGCACTTATTCTCAATAATTAGAATATAGCCACAACTCAACCAATTTAGCATAATCACATAAAATCAGAATTTTCAACAATTACATCAAAATCAGAAAACCAATATTAATCATAGCCTCAACCAGAATTAATCTTATCAATTAATCAATCACTCACAACAAGAACACCCAATGATATTCACAGCCACACTCTAAAATCAATAAATTAATTGAAATACTAGAAAATCATCTCAATACCAAACTTAATCCAAATTTCACAATCTCAAATCAATCAAGCTTATTTCTATCAATTAATCATAATTATGAATTATTTGTAATTACTCACTAAACCTCATTGGCATTCATAAGTTAAAACTGTTAATTTTGAAATAAATCCCCTACCTCATTGTCGCAACTTGCGAGAATCACTAAACAGAGCAGCTCCATCAACGGTGGCTTGTACCGCAGCGACCCAGGCAGCGGCATTAACTGAACAGCAGCTCCGATGGTGGTTCCAGCAGCCACAAAATGGTTCCCAGCGACAACAACAACTACTTGCAGCAGCAGTGGCATGAACTAATCGATTCAGAACCAGAATAGTACTATTGACAAGCACCAGCGACCTCGGTGGCAGCTACGACGGTGTAGAGTAACTTAAAGTGACAATTTTGTTTAATACAAATAGTCTCAACGACAGGCTTCACAATAGAGACAAATTGGGCGACAAGGAAGAATCAAAAACAGGGTAAAGCTTACCAAAATAGTAGTGGTTCTAATGGTGGTTTCTAGGGCAGCTCGAATGTTGGTTCCCGGTGGCAGAAGGCTCCAGCAACTCGCAGAATTCAGAGACAGAGGCAGAACAGGAGATAAAGATGAGTAGTGACATGGATAAATTGCTTCAGAATCAGAACAGTATCCTCGGCAAGCTCCAACAACCTTCCCGGCGACAGCTACGGCGGCACGGTGGTTCGGCGACGGCGCTACAACCCTTGTCGAGCTTTGGTGTCATCAACGGTGATGCCTCTCAGTACCATCACGTTCTGTTCGGCGACGGCCAAGCCTCTTTCCCAGCGACGGCGTTTGGGCTCCCTTCCTCACCGGCGGCTCTGATGGCAATAGCAAGGCAGAGCAACGGCGGTAAACTCTAGTGGCAGCAGCGATGGTCAGCGGCACTCCTTGGATGACTACGCGTGCGATGGGTCCAACGGTGGTGGGGACAGCCGAGAAGACGGCAACCGTAGCGGCTCAACGACCCCTCAGGAGCTCCGCCTCCTTTAGGGGAGATGACGGCGCAGGCGAGACGCGGCGGTGGCGGTGAGCTGGACAGCGCAGAATGCGGCAGTCCGGTGGTCACGTCACGGCGGCAGCAGAGCAGCATCTCTTCCCTCTATCTGTTTCTTTCTCAGTTGTGTGTGATGTTTACGTTTAGGAAAGGAAAGAGGGTGGGGGTGCGTCTGAGTGTGGTGAGGGATGAGGTCTCTAGGGTTAGTGTTTCTCAATTAATTTGGGAATTAGGGTTAAAAATTAGGGATTTTATAAAGTAATACGGATAGATATGAATAGATATTTTGATAAAATTGAAGGGTAGAGTAATTTTAAAATCAAATATACTCTATTAAAAATATTTAGGAACATTATTTATCAACATATTTCTATGCTCAATCAATTATTTCTAATTTAAAATATAAAATGAACATATTAATCACATTTTCATAAAATATAGTGTAAACTCAATATTAATTATTCAAATTAAATGATATAACTTTTTATTATTTTTCTATCTCCAAAACTTTAATTTCAATTTATAAAATAACTAATTATCATAAAAATTGTACACAAATATTAATTGACTTAAACTTAAAGTATTTATACATATCAATCTAATCGTTTCTAATAAAATAATTTCTAGGAGTTCAAATTAATAACATAATTTATTCAAAATAGAATTTATTTAAATTAAATTATACAATTCTTTTTATTATTTTTTTTCAATTATCAAAATTATAATTTCAATTATACCAAATATCTGATAAAGATTATATAAAAATTCTAATTAATTTAAACTCTAATTATCAAGAAATTATATTTAATTACCTTTAGCAAAATAACTTTCTTAAAATAAATCCCAAATAACTAATTATTTGATTTTCAAAAACTAGGGTTGTTACAGCTTAGCTTTCAGGGTTTCAAACGCCTGCAGACACTCTGTGTCAAACACAAATGGCGTGTCAGCAGCTAGCAGATTGCTCAGAGGTTTTGTAATTTTTGAAAAATCCTTTATAAACCTCTTGTAGAATCCTGCATGTCCCAGAAAGCTTCTGATTGCCTTTACATTGGCAGGTGGTGGTAATTTTTCAATTACCTCCACTTTAGCTTGATCCACTTCTATTCCCTTGTTTGAAATTTTATGCCTAAGGACAATTCCCTCAGTCACCATAAAGTGACATTTTTCCCAGTTTAAAACTAGGTTGGTCTCTTGGTATCTTTTCAGAACAAGTGCTAAATGGTCAAGACAGGAGCTGAATGAGTCTCCAAATACTGAAAAGTCATCCATGAAGACTTCCAAAAATTTCTCTACTATATCAGAGAAGATAGAGAGCATGTACCTCTGAAAGGTTGCAGGTGCATTGCAAAGACCAAAAGGCATCCTTCTGTAAACAAATACGCCAGAGGGACATGTGAATGTTGTTTTCTCTTCATCCTGAGGATCTACTGCAATTCGGTTTTAACCTAAATAGCCATCCAAAAAGCAGTAGTAGTCATGACCTGCTAGTCTCTCTAGCATCTGGTCTATGAATGGTAAAGGAAAATGATCCTTTCTGGTGGCTGTATTGAGCCTTCTGTAGTCAATACACATACGCCATCCTATAACTGTTCTTATGGGAACCAGTTCATTTTTTCATTATGAACCACTGTCATGCCTCCCTTTTTGGGGACAACTTGGACAGGGCTCACCTAGGGGCTATCAGAAATAGGATAAATAATCCCAGCCTCTAGTAACTTAGTGACCTCTTTCTGCACCACTTCCTTCATGGCTGGATTTAGCCGCCTCTGTGGTTGAACCACTGGCTTAGCATCATCCTCCAATAGGATCTTGTGCATGCATCTTGCTGGACTAATACCCTTAAGATCACTTATAGACCACCCAAGAGCTGTCTTGTGTGTCCTTAGCACTTGAATTAGTGCTTTCTCTTCCTGTGGATTTAAAGCAGAGCTTATGATCACTGGAAAAGTGTCACCTTCTCCCAGAAATGCATATTTCAGGGATGGTGGTAGTGGTTTGAGCTCGGGTTTAGGAGGCTTATCCTCTTCCTGAGGAATTTTCAGAGGTTCTTTTATTTCCTCTGATTCCTCCAGACCAGGCTGAACATCTTTAAAGATGTCCTCTAGCTCTGATTCAAGACTTTCAGCCATATTGATCTCTTCCACCAAAGAGTCAATAATATCAATGCTTATGCAGTCATTTGATGTGTCTGGATGTTGCATAGCTTTGACAGCATTTAACTTGAACTCCTCCTCATTGACTCTCAGGGTCACTTCCCCCTTTTGTACATCAATAAGAGTTAGTCCAGTTGCTAGGAAAGGTCTTCCTAAAATGAGAGTTGCACTCTTATGCTCCTCCATTTCCAGCACTACACAGTTAGTAGGAAAGACAAATGGCCCAACCTTGACAATCATGTCCTCAATTATGCCTGATGGATATTTAATGGAGCCATCAGCAAGTTGAAGACATATCCGGGTTGGTTTGACTTCTTCAGTCAAGCCAAGCTTTCTGATAGTGGATGCAGGTATCAGGTTGATACTTGCTCCAAGGTTACATAGAGCTGTCTTGGTGCAAGCACCCTCTAATGTGCATGGTATTATAAAGCTTCCTGGATCTTGAAGCTTATCTGGTAAGCTTTTCAGAATGACTGCACTGCATTCTTCAGTGAGAAAAACTTTTTCAGTTTCTCTCCAATTCTTCTTATGACTTAAGATCTCTTTCATGAACTTAGCATAAGAGGGTAATTGCTCAAGTGCCTCTGCAAATGGGATCTTTATCTCAAGAGTCCTGAGATAGTCTGCAAAGTGGGCAAATTATTTATCCTGCTTTGCTTGGCGGAGTTTATCAGGATAAGGCATCTTGGCTTTATATTCTTCAACCTTAGTTGTTGTAGGTTTATTCCCTACAGAGGTGGTTGGAGAAGCCTTCTTAGAGGGGTTGCTATTAGCACTTGCAGGTGTCTGATCCCTCTTTGGCGTTTGAACGCCAGAACTAGGCAAGGGATGGGCGTTCAACGCCAACTTTTCTCCCTTTCCTGGCATTTGAACGCCAGAAGTGGGCATCCACTGGGCGTTTGACGCCAATTTTTCACCCTTTTCTAGCGTTTGAACGCCAGAATCATTCCTCTCTGGGCTCTTGCTGTCCTCAGAGGGATTTTGGGCAGTGGTTTGCTCATCCTCTGTCAGTTGTTCCTTTCTTGGCTTTCTGCTACTTTGAGCTGATTTATTCAATGTCTTCCCGCTCCTTAATTGGACAGCTTGGCATTCTTCTGTTATCTATTTAGATAGCTGCTATCTTGTCTGATTCAATTGTGCTTCTATATTCTTGTTAGCATTTTTAGTGTCTTGGAGCATCTCTTTAAATTCTGCTAATTGTTTTGTCATAAGGAGTAATTGGTGATTAAGCTCAATAATCTGTTCTTGAGGATTAGGATCAGTAGTTACTGCCCTGGCCTCTTCCTTTATGGATGACTCACTGCTCGAGTACAAATGTTGATTTCTAGCAACCGTATCTATGAGTTCTTGAGCCTCTTCAATCGTATTTCTCATGTGTATAGATCCACCAGCTGAGTGGTCTAGAGACATCTGAGCTTTTTCTGTAAGCCCATAGTAGAAGATGTCTAACTGTACCTACTCTGAAAACATTTCAGAGGGGCATTTCCTTAGCATCCCTCTGTACCTCTCCCAGGCATTATAAAGGGATTCATGATCCTCTTGTTTAAAGCCTTGGATGTCCAGCCTTAGCTGTGTCATCCTTTTTGGAGGGTAAAATTGATTCTGAAATTTGTCTGATAATTGTCTCCATGTTTTTATGCTTGCTGTGGGTTGGTTATTTAACCACCTCTTAGCTTGATCTTTTACATCAAATGGAAACAGTAATAATATGTAGACATCTTGATCTACTTCTTTATCACGTACTGTGTCAGGAATTTGTAAGAACTGTGCCAGAAACTCAGTAGGTTCTTCCTGTGGAAGACCGGAATACTAGCAATTTTGATGCACCATAATAATAAGCTGAGGATTTAGCTCAAAACTGCTTGCTTTAATGGGAGGTATACAGAAACTTTTGAAAATTAGAAGAAAATAAAAGCAAATTAAAAACTAAATTAATTAATTAATTAATTGAAAATTAGAAGAAAATAAAAGCAAATTAAAAACTAAATTAATTAATTAATTGAAAAGATTTTGGAATTAGCAATCCAAAAGGTATGATTGAAAATTATTAAAAAGAATATGATTGAAAAGATATGATTGAAGAAATTAAAAAGATTTTATTTTTGAAAAAGATTTGAAAAGATCAATTTTTGAAATTAAAATTTTGACTTGACTAAAAAAAAGATATGATTTTGAAAATCTTTGACTAATTTAATGCAAAATTTTGAAATTTATGAGTAAAATAAGGAAAAGACATTTTTTTTATTTTTGAATTTTAATGAGGAAAGAGAAAAACAACAAAATGACACTAAACTTAGAAATTTTAGATCAAAACCAAGAGAACAAACAAGAAAACTTTGAATGTCAAGATGAACACCAAGAACAAATTTTTGAAAAATTTTTAAGTAAATAAAAGCACAATAGACACCAAACTTAAAATTTTTAGAAAATCAAGCACAAATTTTCAAAAATTTAAAGGAAAACACAAAGAAGACACCAAACTTAGAATTTTTAAAGATCAAGAAAGAACTAGGAACATGCAAATTCGGAAAATTAAAAGAAAATAAAAGCATGCAATTGATACCAAACTTAAAATATGAAACTAAACTTAAATAAAAGACTCTAAAGCAACAAAAATAATTTATTCCTAATCTAAGAAACAAGATAAACCGTCAGTTGTCCAAACTCGAACAATCCCCGGCAACGGCGCCAAAAACTTGTGGCACGAAATCAAAATCACACTTTTGCAATTCCGCACAACTAACCAGCAAGTGCACTGGGTCGTCCAAGTAATACCTTATGTGAGTAAGGGTCGATCCCACGGAGATTGTCGGCTTGAAGCAAGCTATGGTTATCTTGTAACTCTTAGTCAGGATATCAATAATTCTCAGATTTAATTGTAAAAAGTAAAAGAACATGAAATAAATACTTGTTTTGCAGTAATGGAGAACAGGTTGAGGTTTTGGAGATGCTCTGTCCCTTGAATCTCTGCTTTCCTACTATCTTCTTCTTCACTCACACAAGGCTCCTTCCATGGCAAGATTTATGTTGGGCATCACCGTTGTCAATGGCTACTTCTCGTCCTCTCAATGAAAATGTTCCAAATGTGCTGTCACCACACGGCTAATCATCTGTCGGTTCTCGATCATGTTGGAATAGGATCCACTGATCCTTTTGCGTCTGTCACACGCCCAACACTCACGAGTTTGAAGCTCGTCACAGTCATTCCTTCCCAGATCCTACTCGGAATACCACAGACAAGGTTTAGACTTTCCGGACCTCAGGAATCGCCGCCAATAATTCTAGCCTATACCACGAAGGTTCTAATCTTAGATTAGAAACCCATGAGATACACATTCAAGCTTGATTGCATGTAGAACGGAAGTGGTTGTCAGGCACACGTTCATAGGTGAGAATGATGATGAGTGTCACGGATCATCACATTCATCAGGTTGAAGTGCGAATGAATATCTTAGAATAGAAGCAAGCGTGATAGAATGGAAAACAGTAGTAATGGCATTAATTCATCGAAACACAGCAGAGCTCCTCACCCCCAACAATGGGGTTCAGAGACTCATGCCGTAGAAGATACAATATGAAACGTGTAGAGTATCATGAGGTACAAAATGAATCACTAAAAGTGGTTTTTATAATCAACTAGTGACCTAGAGTTACAGAAAATGAGTAAGCTAGGGTGTTTAGTTTAAAAATCCACTTCCGGGGCCCACTTAGTGTGTGCTTGGGCTGAGCATTGAAGCTTTCATGTGTAGAGACTTTTCTTGGAGTTAAACGCCAGCTTTTGTGCCAGTTTAGGCGTTTAACTCCAACTTTTATGCTAGTTCTGGCGTTTTGACGCCAGAATTTCTATGCTTACTTAAAACGCCAGTTTGGGCCATCAAATCTCCAGCAAAGTATGGACTATTATATATTGATGGAAAGCCCAGGATGTCTATTTTCTAACACAATTGAGAGCGCGCCAATTGGGCTTTTGTAGCTCCAGAAAATCCACTTCGAGTACAGGGAGGTCAGAATCCAACAGCATCTGCAGTCCTTTTTCAGCCTTTGAATCAGATTTTTGCTCAGGTCCCTCAATTTCAGCCAGAAAATACCTGAAATCACAAAAAAACACACAAAATCATAGTAAAGTCCAGAAATACTTATGTAATTCATTGGTGAGAATTTTAGATAAGTGTATGGAGATGCTTTGCTCTTTCTGAATCTCTGCTTTCCTACTGCCTTCATTCAATCATTCATACTCCTTTCCATGACAAGTTGTATGTTGGGGGATCACCGTTGTCAATGGTTACCGTCCGTCCTCTCAGTGCAAATGGTCCAAATGCACTGTCACCGCACGGCTAATCATCTGTCAGTTTTCACTCATGTTGGAATAGGATCCATTGATCCTTTTGCGTCTGTCACTACGCTCAACACTCGCGAGTTTGAAGCTCATCACAGTCATTCCATCCCAGATCCTACTCGGAATAGCAAAGACAAGGTTTAGACTTTCCGAATCTCAAGAATGCTACCAATTGATTCTAGCTTATACCACGAAGACTCCGATCTTTCAGAATGGAGGCTAAGAGATATGCATTCAAGCTTGTTTTCATGTAGAACGGAAGTGGTTGTCAGGCACGGGTTCATAGGTGAGAATGGTGATGAGTGTCAAATAATCATCACATTCATCATGTTCTTGGGTGCGAATGAATATCTTAGAATAAGAATAAGCTTGAATTGAATAGAAAAACAATAGTACTTTGCATTAATTCATGAGGAACAGCAGAGCTCCATACCTTAATCTATGAGGTGTAGAGACTACACCGTTGAAAATACAAAAGTGATGAAGGTCCAGGCATGGCCGTGAGGACAGCCTCCAAACGTGTACAATATGATCTATGATAGCATAAAACTGATCAAAAGATATAAAGTAAATCACTAAAAGTAGTTTTTATACTAAACTAGTAGCTAGGGTTACAGAAAATAAGTAACTAAGTGCAGATAGTGCAGAAATCTACTTCCGGGGCCTACTTGGTGTGTGCTTGGGCTGATCATTGAAGCATTCACGTGTAGAGACTTTTCTTGGAGTTAAACGCCAGCTTTGGTGCCAGTTTGGGCATTTAACTCCAGCTTTTATGCCAGTTCTGGCGTTTAACGCCAAAATATGGTAGAAAGTGGGCGTTCAAACGCCAGTTTGCGTTACCAAAACTCGAGCAAAGTATGGACTATTATATATTGCTGGAAAGCCCAGGATGTCTACTTTCCAACGCAATTGAGATCGCGCCAATTGGGTTTCTGTAGCTCCATAAAATCAATTTTGAGTGCAGGGAGGTCAGAATCCAACAGCATCTGCAGTCCTTTTTCAGCCTCTAAATCAGATTTTTGCTCAGGTCCCTCAATTTCAGCCAGAAAGTACTTGAAATCACAGAAAAACACACAAACTCATAGTAAAGTCCAGAAATGTGAATTTTTCTTTAAAAATAATAAAAATATACTAAAAAGTAGCTAGATCCTACTAAAAATTACCTAAAAACAATGCCAAAAAGCGTATAAATTATCCGCTCATCAGAGCTCTTTATGGTATTAAGAGTAAAAGGGAGATGGGTAGTGGTTGGCAACACCATCCTAGGTTCGTTATGGTTGGAAGCTCAAGGCATGATTGCAATGGTTGGCATAATTCTCAATTAATTGGGTCTAGGAGGATGTTTGGGTGCCTAAATGAGATTCTAAGGCTGAACCACCTGGATGGAATCATCATGATCCACTTGAAGACGGGTGTAGAAACAAGATTTGGGATCTGGAAATATATGAGGATCAAATTTGGGAGCTCAAAGCTTGTGAAGAACTCCATCAAAGCTTGAGAAATTTATTTGGTATTGACAGAGCTTATTGGAAGTCCAAGGATTGGTGGAAGTTTCAAGACGAGTTCAAGCACAAGCCACCATGACAAGGAGCTCACCAAATGTCCAACTTAAGGACAATAACTAAAAGTGCTAGGTGGGAGACAACCCACCATGTTGTGATCTTTCATTTTTATTCTTAATTTTGTTTTACTTTATTTTTATTAGTATTCATTTATAATTTCTGCATATTCATCTCTGCATTTTGCATTCTTCATATAAAAAAAAGAGGGGGGGGGAGAAAAGCGCGTTCCACGCGTACGCGTGCATCACGCGCTCGCATCACATGCGACGCTAAACCTTACAGAAAGTTGCGCGGGAGCATGGCTGGAGGCGTGCTTTAGGCACAAACACGCCCATGCGTGCGCGTCCCTGACGCGTCCGCGTCAATTGCAAAATCAGCCTTCCATGCGTACGCGTCACCCACGTGTATGCGTGACCCTACAAATAGGCGTAAAGAGGTGTCAGGCTGAAAGTTGTGCTGGCCTGGTGCGGGCACTGGGCCCAAGGCACAAAATCACCCATGCGTGCGCGTCCCTGACGCGTACGCGTCATCTTCAAATTTTTCACACTCACGCGTATGCGTCAATGATGGCCACGCGTCGTTTGAAATTTTGGCACATACCTCAAGACAAACAGAGAGTTGTGCACGTGCAAGGATGCCTTCGCGCGAGTAGCATAAACATAGTCACGCGTACGCGTGCGCGACGCTCTCGTGTCGCCTTCTCAATTGCGCGCCCCACGCGTACGCGTCAGTCATGCGTACGCGTCGACAGCGCCGCATCAGCAGAACCCTGCAACGTCCACTTTACTTATCTTTTCTTTCCTAATCCTAATTTCTTTTCTTCTATCTTTTCTCTCTTCTTATTCTTTCTCCTTCCTTTCTTATTTCCTTCTTCTTCATTTCTTTAACTTCTCATCCTTCTTCACTTTCATTCTATTTTGCTTAATTTATTTGCATACTTTCATTCATTGCATTTTAATTTTGTGCATATTTTTATTTTCTTTTCTAAATTTATTATTTTTCCGTTGGTGTTAAATTTTCTTTTTCAATTGTTGTATCTTTTTCCTTTGGGTGATATTATTTTTCTGTCAATGTCAATCTTTTATGATACCTGTATTCCTTTTGCATTGACATGAACTTACACTGTCTTTCATTACCCACACTATTCCCTTTTGTTGCAATTTTTTGCACTATTGATATGCCATTTGCTTCTATTGTTTTCTCACTTGCATGTTGTAGCTGCCATGTAGTTGGGACCCCCATTATTTGGCATTAACCCAACCATATTTTATTTGTTTTCTTATCTTTATTTTGGGTTATTTTTCTTCTTTTTTCTCTTCTTTCAGGATGGCCACCGAGAAGGAACAGGAAGAAATTCTATATGGGGAAACAGACAAGTTCCACCTGCACAATCTTTGGAGAATAGCATCAGTTGTAGCCACCCGTCCACTTGCATATCTTAGCATGCACCGAGGATGGTGCAATCTATAAGTGTGGGGAGGTCGATACCGACTTCCGTGGGTTAGTTATTTTCCTCTCAACACCAATGTTTTATTTTCTTTGTTAGTTCATTGTTGCATTTGCATGATTGATTGCATATTTGTTTGCTTTTGTGCATATTTTACCACCACTTGGTTAAAATAATATTTTCTTTTTCAAAAAACTTTTTATAACATTTGACTAATTTGATTTACAATATTTGATAAACTTGTTTGAAGAAATTTTATTTTGGAACATGGTTTAGAGCTCGAACACACAAAACCTATGAGATTTTTGAGCTTATTTGAATTGGTTGAATTTTATCAACCAATAGTTTATTTTTGGTGTGTGTTGTTCTCTCTAAAATTGTGATCTATATCTTGCTTGATTCTATATTTCCATTGTTTAATGTATGCATGCACTTATGTGATTGAGGCCTTGTTTCAATGAGCTTACATACCCATATGGCCTTACCCTTTCATTATCCTTTGCAAACCAATGTTGAGCCTATTATACCCCTTTGTTCTTTACTTTAGCTCACCACTAACTCTAAGCGGAAAATAATAATGTCCTTAATTTGAATCCTTGGTAAGCTTAGACTAGTGATAGTGCTCATGAATTAAGTGTGAGGAAGTTGGATTTGGAAACATTTGGTTTAAGAATTGGGTGTTATATATCTTTATGAAAATGTGAAAGAAATGTTTAGGACATGTTCATGCATTCAATAATTTAATCATATGCATTGAGAAAAACAAAAGAAAAAAAGAAAAAAAAATATATATATATATATAAACAAAAAAAAGGAAAAAATGAGAAAAAGAAAAGAACAAGAGCAAGTAATAAAAGGGGACAAAATGCCCCGAAGTAAATGGTGAAAGTAATGCATATGTACTGTACTCAAAATTAGGATGCATGAATATGTGGAAAACATGGTTAATAGATAGTTAGATTTTGTATTGTGATTACATGGATTGCCTTACGTTAGGTGGGAAAAGTTTAAGTTAATTAAGGATCCACTTGACCAAATACAATCCTACCTTGACCCTAACCCCATTACAACCCTTAAAAGACCTGTTGATTTGTGTATTTGTGCATTAAACTTTTGTTGATTGGAAGAAGAAGAGCAAGCCTTAGAAAGCAAGATTAGTAGAGAATTGAGAGAATCGAACCTCAAATACCTGAGCGATTAGACTGTATACACTTCCAGTGAGGGTTCGATGCTCGATTCCTTGTTCCCGGCTTTCATGAGCTATCTTCTTCTTGCAAGCCTATTTGCACTTCATTTTTATGATTTGAATTAGTAAAATCCAGTTTATATGTGTTCTTGAAAGATTTATTTACTTTTCACCAAGTAGGTAAAAGCATTTTGCATTTAGCTGCATTCATACTGATATGTTGCATTTCATATATTCTACCATTCCTTTTCACCCTTGTAGCTTCTCTTGAGCTTAGCATGAGGACATGCTAATGTTTAAGTGTGGGAGATTTGATGCACCACTATTTTTGTGGTACATCTTGTGCTTAATTAAGTGGATTTTTATCCACTATTTGCACACTTATTCATGTAAATTGCATGTTTTACATTTTCCTTTCTAATTTTGTGCTATGATTGAAAACATGTTTCCTGGTCCTTTAAATTGCTAATTTTAATCCTCTCTTATTACCATTCGATGCCTTGATATATGTGTTAAGTGATTTCAGGGTTTATAGGGCAGGAATGGCTTAAAGGATGGAAAGGAAGCATGCAAAAGTGGAAGGAATACAAGAAACTGAAGGAATTGCTGAGCTGTCCAGCCTGACCTTCTGGTACTAAATCGACCATAACTTGAGCTAGAGGTCTAAATGAGGTGGTTCCAGTTGCGTTGGAAAGCTAACATCTGGGGCAACACAACGATATATAATTTGCCATAGCTGCCCTGAAGATAGGCGATGCGCACACGTGGATCACGCAGACGCGTGACTTGGAAAAAATGCAATCCATGCTCACGCGTGGACGACGCTCACACGTGACTTTGCCGCGTGCTGGATGACGATCGGAATTTTGCTAATTTAGAATTTTGTAAAAATATAGTCGGGTTGCAAGTATAGTTTCTAAACCGACAGAGAATCCTTTCGTACAAAAGTTTGGTTGTCATAAGTAACAAAACCCAATAAAATTTATAACCAAAGTATTTAAACCTCGGGTCATCTTCTCAAGGAGTTGCAGGGCAGTATGATTTATTATTGGTTATGGAAAATTGTATGTTTTAGGGTTTTTGTGATAAGGAACAAGTAATATAAATGACAAGAAAATAAATTAACAATAATGAAAATCTCTTGGCAAGGTGTAAGAAATTGAGGTCCTATCCTAACTATCCTTATCAGGTGTGATGAGAATTGGATTTTTCTCCCACTTTAATTAACCCTTGCTAAACAAAGGAAAGTCAAGTGAACAAATTGATTTGATCCTCAGATCCCAGTCAACTCATATGAAAAGACTAGAGTTATTGGAGTACAAATTAGTCAGTAAAGAATTCCAATTTCAATCAACAGCTGAGTTTGATAAATCAAGTATTACTAATTACTTAACCATGGCCAAAAGGGAAAATTATCTTAAATTAAATAAAAATCATTCATAAATAAATTAAATCAAAATCAAATCTAAAATACCTCAAAATATATTAAGAAAATCATAACATGAATGGTTCATAAGCCAAATTGAAAAGATAAATGACAATTAAAGTAATATAATCAAATAAGGTAGAAAATAAATTAAAAGAATATTGAACCTGTGATTGAAGAGAAATAATCCTAAAATTGAGAGAAATCCTAATCCTAAGAGAGAGGAGAGAACTTCTCTCTCTAAAACTACATCTAATCCTAAAGTGTGAGAGTTGTATATCGTCTCTAAGTTGTTTTTTTTTTATTCCTCCATTCTCTGGCATATATTCTATGTTTTTGGATTCAGAATTGGGCTGAAAAAGGGTCTAGAAATCGCTGGGGACATTTTCTGCATATTCTTGTACGTGGTGTCTGTCAGGCGTTCGCGTGGGTCACGCGTTCGCGTCATCTAGGAGTATTCCTTGTCACGTGTACGTGTCAGTCACGCGTACGCGTCATTTGCGTTCTGCTCATGTCACGCGTCCGTGTCTTCCACGCGTTTGCGTCGATGCCATTTCGCGCTAGGCACGTGTTCGCGTCTTTCATGCGTTCGCGTTGCTGCCCTTTTCTTCAAAACTCCATTTTGTGCTTTCCTTCCATTTTTGTATGTTTCCTTTTTGTCCTTTAAGCCATTCCTGCCCTATGAGATCTGAAAATACTTAACATACAAATTACGGCATCGAATGGTAATAAGGGATAATTAAAATTTATATTTTTAAAGCATAGGAACATGTTTTTCACATATATCATAATATAAGGAAGGAATAGTAAAACCATGCAATTTACATGAATAAGTGGGTGAAGGATTGAATAAATCATTCAAATTGAGCTCAAAATACATCATAAAATATGGGTTTATCAACCTTCCCACACTTATACAATAGCATGTCCTCATGCTAAATCCAAGTGAAAGGGTAAAGTTAGAATGGTGAAATCTTATGCAATGCAATTTATTCTAAATGCAATCTACCTACATGAATCATGTAATTTTAATTATTATCCACCTATATATACAGAGCTTACATGTGGTTAATTTTATTCATATTTTCAAGGAATAATATATGCATAGCCAAGCCTAAATCATGTTAAAGCACTTTCACAATTGAGTTGGGTAAAAATATTTCACAAACTTGCAAGACAGTTAAATAATTAAATATGGATATATGGAGATGAGCCATTGAACCCTCACTGGATTTCGTGTTTACTCTCTAGTCACTCAGTGTTTGGGGTTAATCACTCTATTCTTTTCTATTCTTGCTTTCTAAAACTTTGTTCTTCATCTAACCATCAACAAATATACAATGTGTACATACAAACATCATGAGATCTTTAAAAGGTTGTAATGGGGCCAAGGTAAAGGTAGGGGTATATATACAAGGCTAAGTGAGCTATAAGTTGAATCCTTAATTAGTCTAAGGTCTCACCTAACATATACATATTCTATATAATTTATAACTTTCTTGGGGTTCCCAATTTTTTTCTTTCTTAATACATACTCATGTACCAATTTCATTTTGATTCTTACCTCATGTGCATTGATTTCTTCACTAAACTTATTATTCGGGTAATTTTATCCCCTTATTTATCTATTTATATTATAAAAAGGATTTTTTTTAAAAGAATAACATATATCAATGCACATGGTATTTTAATTCAAATTGGTTTCACATGAGCATGCTCCCAAATTTCTGACTATTTTACTAATTTAGTTCTTTCCTACCAACCCATATTCCCACATTTCCCCACACTTAGTGTGTATCACAATTTCTATCTTAAGCTAACCAAGGATTCAACTTGAGATTTTTATTTTGTTTTTCTGCTTAAGGTTAGTAATGTGGTTATAGAACAGAAGGGGATAAAAAGGCTCAAGGGAGCTAACAAGGTTGATGTAAAAAGTAGGCTAATTTGGGATAAGTGAGCAATTTAAATAATGGCCTCAATCATATATTGGTATGTATCTACATTCTATATTGGACATATAGATTAAAACAAAGTAAAGATCAATAGAATAAAAAAGAAGGGCGAACACACAAGAATGAAATAATTATGGTTAAATAATGTAACCATACAAATAAGCTCAAAAACTCACAGGTTGTGTGTTCTTTGGCTCAAAAACCATATATATCAGTTATGTATGCCATTCAAGTAGAAATCAAGGGTTCCCATTATTCTCAATGTGAATCTTAGGGTGGCTCTTAAAATCTTAGTGTTCTTCCTTGAAAAATGTTATGTAAATTAACCAATCATTTATTACTATATATATACAGTATGTGGATTGTTCTGATTTTGTTAAACTAAAGTTTCTAGTTTACTTTTTTTATTTTCAATTAATCCAAGTTATCGTATGCTAAAAAGGGCAAACTAAACTAATTAATCCATATATTCTATATCACAACTTAATAAGCTAAAATTGCAACTAGACTAAACTAAATATCTAAGATAAATATATAAACCAAAGTGCAAAATGCGAAAATACTGTAAAAATAAAGAAAAAATGTGCAAGTACTGGAAGACAAGATAAGATAAAAATAAAAATACAAAATACAAAATACAAAAAAATAAGCAAAATAGGAAAAAAAAAGTGTCTGGAAAGTGGTTCACCAAAATAAAGTACGCCAGAGATGGCGACCTCCCCACACTTAATTAATAGAATCGTCCTCGATGCTCACTCAGGCTGGGTGTGAGAAGTCTAATCTCTGGAAGGATGGGCTGCTGGTGACTCTGCGGTAGGCTGAGGATCTGCAGTATCGGTAAGTGTAGGAGGAGCTGCCTGCTGAAGCAGAGGCTCTGTCTGTAGAGGAATCTCCAGATCTGTGGCCTGGATCTGGTGGGGCTCCTCACGGTGTGGTGCAGCCTGATCAGGTCCTCCCTGCTCAGCTTGGGCATGTGCCTCCTCCTCATGATCATCCGCCTCCGTATCAGATGGCTTAGAAGCGGTGTCAGGCTCGGAGGGGATGTCACTGTCGGATCGGAGCATCAACTTTAGGTGCTCATAGCGTCGCTTGTTGCGACGCTCCATACGATCCAGGCGTGCGAAGAGGCGGTGCACCAGATGATAAATGGGCTCAGGAGCAGGTGGAGGTGCAGTGGATGGGGCTAGTGCAGCAGTGGATGCAGAAGGGGCAGCTAAAGATGTGGCTGCCTCAGTAGAAGCAGTAAGGAAAGGCGGCCTATAACCCAAGGCTTGGAACTTCCTGCTGTGAGGTATGATCTTCTTGTAATCTGCAGCAATTGGCTTCTCATCAGCAAGCTCCCAAGGCACGTCAGCTCGATGGCCTAGCTGGGTGATCAGATAAGGAAAAGGGAGAGTGCCTCTGACATGGACCCTGGCCATATAATACCTGATAAAACGTGGAAGATACAGGTCCTTACTCTCCATCACACACCAGATGAGGGTGATCATAGCAGCGGGCACCTCTGTCTCATGAGTGCTCGGCATCACGTAGTTACTCAGGATCTGCTGCCAAAGTCGAGCCTCATCATTCAAATATATCAGCTTGATTCCCTTAGGCATCACTGTATTCTTTCCCATGACCCCTGGGGCAGTAGGATCAAGGGCTATTCTCTGCTTGACTGCATCCCAGTCAAATCTCATGTATCTCATATCCTCTTCAGCCTTTTGGTAACTATCAGGCTGATCTGACTTAGGCTGAAGCCGGAGGATATCCTCAATAGCTTCCTCAGTCACTAAAATCTGTTTCTCTCTGAGGTGCACTGCATCCAGGGAAGTCTTGAAATAGTTACAGTAAAATTCTCTGACCCAGGATGCATTGACCTCTGTCAAGTTCCTTTCCAAGAAGAACCAGCCTCTTTGTTTTAGCTGTTCGGAAGTGTACTGAGTGAGTTCTTCTGGAATTTTAAGAGTTCTTTCCAGGTAGAGGTTCCTGGAAGTGGCAAACACTCGATACTTTAGCTCACAGTATTTGTTGCAAATTTGACTTGATCTGTGGCAGTGAGGAGCTGGTCGGCCTTTTCCTGTGGGGTAAAGTTCTTTTCCCGCCAGGAATCGTCATGAAATAGTTCCAAGATTGAGGTAGAAGATTCTCCTCTTTTTTATTTGCATGTAGTTGCCTTGCCTTTTCCTTTACTTTTGGTATCAAACATCCTGAAAAGCAGAAGTAGCACGATATAATTGAAGAACTAAAGCAGGAAAACAAGTAGGCAAGTAGGGTTTTGTCAATGTAAGCATAAAGGCAAAAAGAGCAATAGAAGCATGAAATGAGGTAAATATATGTACATTTTGGATTGAATTCGAGTTAAAAGTCTGAGATTAAAAATCACAATCCAAAATATATTTGATGCCAGGGCATCTTGGCCAGTTTCACTGACCTTTTCTTTACTGTTTTTAGGGTAGTTTCATGCATTTCTTTAGGAAATAAGCTAGTTTTGGGTAGATATTCACCTACACCTTGATTCAAGCATACATTGTGCATTTTACATTATTTCATGAGGATTTTGCATGAATTTAGTGACAAATTGTATGCTGCATTACCCATGACTTGGACTAGAACTTTGATGCACTCTGTTGCTTGATTTCAGGACCAAAGGAAGCAAGGAAAGGGAGGTAACTTGCAAGGTTAATAAGAAAAGTGATTTCCAATAACACTCTCAAAGCCATCATTGCCCACGTTAAGAGTCACGTTAACTAAGTTAACGTGCACTCTAACGTGGAGAAGGGAAGTTGAGCCAATGTTAGTGACACTTAACATTGTCACTAACGTTGGCAAACACTCATGAGTGGCCACGTTAGAGCCCACGTTAACCTAGTTAACGTGGCCTCTAACGTTAAAGGAGGAAGAGAAGCCAACGTTAGTGACATTCAACATTGTCACTAACGTTGGCCTAAGGATGCAACACACCACGTTAACTCCCACGTTAAATTGGTTAACGTGGGAGCTAACGTGAGAAGTGAGAGTTGTCGACAACGTTAGTGACACTCAACATTGTCACTAATGTTGGAAGCAACCACACAACCCCCCAAGGAGCCACGTTAACTTCCACGTTAACTTAGTTAACGTGGAAGCTAACGATGAGGAATGAATGATGAGCCAACGTTAGTGACACTCAACATTGTCACTAACGATGGGATGGCTAAGAATGGCCACGTTAACCTAGTTAACGTGGACTCTAACGTGAGATCTAGGGGCACATTGGAACGTTAGTGACAATGTTGAGTGTCACTAACGTTCTCGAAGTTTGGCAAGGCCACGTTAGAAGCCACGTTAACCTAGTTAACGTGGGCTTTAACGTGAAGCAAATAGGGGCACACTGGAACGTTAGTGACAATGTTAAGTGTCACTAACGTTCTCGAAGTTTGGCAAGGCCACGTTAGAAGCCACGTTAACCTAGTTAACGTGGGCTCTAACGTGAGGCAAAGGGGTACATTGGAACGTTAGTGAAAATGTTAAGTGTCACTAACGTTCTCGAACTTATACTTTCACTAAATGTTAACACCCCTAACGCCCTGAGCTAAAGTCTCTGCCAACTTAGCACTTTCTCTCTGCAAGAAAAGCCAAGCCCAAATGAAGAAAAGAACTGCTTCAAACTCAAGATCCAAAGGCCCAAGACTTGAAGAGCAAACTAGAAGCTGAGAAGAGTAGTATATATAGGAGTAGCTTTGAATTGTTAAAGGAGAGTTCAAAAAGTTGGAAAAAGAGAATTACTCTCTGTATTTTACTTTCTCTGCAATTTCTAGTTCTATGATGTATTCTCCATCTTTATTTTCATTTTCAAGAGCTATGAACAACTAAACCCCTTTCATTGGGTTAGGGAGCTCTGTTGTAATTTGATGGATCAATACTAATTTTCATTATTCTTCTATCTTTTCTCTTGATTTTACTTGAAAGCTTTCGATCTTCATCCCATTGAGTAGTTATCTTGGAAGAGAAGCTATTCAAACTTGGATCTCTTTTGAACCTTGAAAGAGGAATAAAGAGATCAAGCTAGAAATGCTTTCTCATGCTGGACCAAATTAGGTTTGGATGGGTATGTGACTATAACCCTCTCAGTACTTGATTTGGGAAATGCATGTGGTATAATCAGTGACCATACTTCATCTCTTCTCATGAGCAATTGACCAAAGAATTGGCTATTGATCAAGATTTGAGAGATTGAATTGCAAGAAATTGTAATTCAATCACTTAAGATTGCCAAGGAGATCAATGAGTGCATTGATTGAGGAAGAGATGAAAATGAACTTGATCCGGAGAATTGTAACATCTCGTAAGCCCAATGAACTCCCCATCTCTAATCTTACCCATTCTCTTTAATTTCTGCCATTTACTTTTATGAGCAAATCCCCCATTCCCATTTACAATTCTGCAATTTATTTTCAGTCATTTACTTCCAGTCCTTTAATTCTAGCATTTACTTTTCTGTTATTTACATTCCCGCCATTTTATTTTCTGCAACTCTCAACCCAAATTCTGGATTCGCTCAACTAGAATATTCTTCTAATTAAAGTTGCTTGATCAATCAATCCCAGTGGGATTCGACCTCACTCTATTGTGAGTTTTTACTTGACGACAAATTCGGTATACTTGCCGAAAGGAGATTTGTTGAGAGACAAGTTTTCCGTGCATCAAGTTTATGGTGCCGTTGCCGGGGATTGATTGTGCATCAACAATGATTAAATTGGAAGATCACTAGATTAAGCATTTTTATTTTTGTGAATTTCATTTTCTGTTTGAGTGATTTACTTTTTGTTTTCGTCAAACTTCTTCCCTTCCCCCTCTACTCTTTTGTTTTACTTTGTTATTTTCAATTCTGTTTGCTAACCCACTAACTGTTTGATATATTGCATCACCCACAACTAACAGTAATTCTGACACAAATACTTTCTGCACCTATCTTTTCTTGCTTGCACTTGATGGTTGTATGACAGGGAGAAGAAGTGGGGCTTCAACTTCCTTCGATTCTGAACCTGAGAGGACCTTCCTTAGATTAAAGAGGGAGGCAAGAGGAAAGAAAGTGGTTGGTGCTGAGGAAGAAGAGGAATTCTTTGAAACAAACATGGAAGACAACATGGAAAACCATCATGAAGAAGATGATCACAACCATGGGGGAGGAGGTAGAGCAAATCATGCTGGGGAGGATAGAAGAGTTTTGGGCTCTTACATCAATCCAAACCCAGGCAATTGTGGAAGTAGCATCCAAAAGCCAACAATCCATGCCAACAACTTTGAACTTAAACCACAGCTCATCACCCTTGTTCAGAACAACTGCTCGTTTGGAGGAGGTGTTCAAGAAGACCCCAATCAACATTTGACCACCTTCCTGAGAATATGTGACACAGTGAAGTCTAATGGTGTTCACCCTGACGCCTATAGACTGCTCCTATTTCCATTCTCACTTAGGGACAAAGTAGCCAAGTGGCTGGAATCCTTCCCAAGGGAAAGCTTGACAACTTGGGAAGACGTGGTGAACAAATTTTTAGCAAGATTTTACCCTCCTCAACGAATCAATAGGCTGAGAGCTGAGGTCCAAACTTTCAGGCAACAAGATGGTGAGACTCTATATGAAGCATGGGAGAGGTTCAAGGACTTAACAAGGAGGTATCCACCTGACATGTTCAACGAATGGGTGCAGCTGCACATTTTCTATGAAGGACTCTCTTATGAGTCAAAGAAGGCTGTAGACCATTCATCCAGAGGATCTTTGAACAAGAAGAAGGCTATTGAGGAAGCCATAGATGTTATTAAAATAGTAGCAGAGAACGACTACTTCTATGCTTCCGAAAGAGAGAACACAAGAGGAGTAATGGAGCTAAACAATGTAGATGCTCTGTTGGCCCAAAACAAGCTCATTATCCAGCAGCTGGCTGACCTCACCAAGAAGATGGAGATGAACTAAGTAGCAGCAATCTACACTTCATCAACAACCCAAGAAGGAGTGAATGAAGAAGCAGAGGGGAGTCAGGAGCCAGCCAACTATATTGGGAATTCACCAAAGAAAAACTATGATCCATACTCCAAGACCTACAACCCTGGATGGAGAAACCACCCAAACTTTGGGTGGGGAAGTGAGCAAGATCAAAACCAAGACCAGAGACGTTACAACTCCAACAACAATGCAGCTCACCAGCAATTCACACAGAGGACATCTCAACACCCCCACAACAACACTTCTCCACACGCCTATCAAAACCAAAATAGCACATCTGCTCCGAATCACTCATCAATTGATGACAAGCTCTCTAAGATTGAAGCCTTACTTGAAGGAATATGCCAAGAGATTCAAGAAAATAAGGTGTTCAAAGAGGAGGTGCGAGCCAATATTTAGAACCAGGGAGAGACCATCAGGAAGCTGGAATTTTAGGTGGGATATTTAGCTGAGAAGATTCCCAAACCTACTGATAGCTTCCCAAGTGACACGGAGAAAAACCCCAAAGGAGAAGCAAAGAAAGTAAGATGGGAAGATTGCAAAATGGTCACTGCAGGTGATCAAGAGACTGAAGACAAGCAAGGCAAACTTTGCAAACAACCTGAAGACAACTCAACAAAGGAAGAGGATAGAGATCGCCAAGAAAATTACTGAGTAAGAAAATTACTGAACTCCCTCCTAGTACTCTCCCAATAAATACAGAAGAAAACCCAAAGAGAGAATGCAAGGCCATAAACACGTCCCACATGGCCGAATACATAGAAGAGGGAAAGGCAGTGATTTCCACTGAGGAAGACCTCAATGGACGTCCACTGGCCTCCAAGGATTTCCCTAATGAGGAACCATGGGAATCTGAGGCTCATATAGAGACCATAGAGATTCCATTAAACTTGCTTTTGCCATTCATGAGCTCTGATGAGTATTCTTCCTCTGAAGAGGATGAAGATGTTACTGAAGAGCAAGTTGCTAAGTACCTTGGAGCAATCATGAAGCTAAATGCCAAGTTATTTGGTAATGAGACTTAGGAGGATGAACCCCCATTGCTCACCAAAGAATTGGATGACTTGACTAGGCAAAGATTACCTCAGAAGAGACAGGATCCTGGAAAATTCTCAATACCTTGTACCATAGGTACCATGACCTTTGAGAAGGCTCTGTGTGACCTGGGATCAAGTATAAACCTCATGCCTCTCTCTGTGATGGAGAAGCTAAGGATCCTTGAGGTACAAGCTGTAAGAATCTCACTAGAGATGGCAGACAATTCAAGGAAACAGGCTTATGAACTTGTAGAGGATGTCTTGGTAAAGGTTGAAGGCCACTACATCCCTGCTAATTTCATAATCCTAGACACTAGGAAGTGTATGGATGAATCCATCATCCTTGGCAGACCTTTCCTAGCCATAGCAAAAGCTGTGATTGATGTTGACAGAGGAGAATTGGTCCTTCAAGTGAATGAGGACTTCCTTGTGTTTAAAGCTCAAGGATCTCCCTCTATAACCATGGAGATGAAGCATGAAAAGCTTCTCTCAATGCAGAGTCAAATAGAGCCCCCACGTTCAAACTCTAAGTTTGGTGTTGAGAGGCCATCATCATGCTCTGAGTATTTGTGAGGCTCCATGAGAGCCCACTGTCAAGCTATTGACATTAAAGAAGCGCTTGTTGGGAGGCAACCCAATTTTATTTAATCATATCTATTTATTTTTCATTGTTATTTTATGTTTTCTGTAGGTTGATGATCATGTGAAGCCACAAAAATAACTGAAAAAGCAAAAATAGAATGAAAAACAGTATTAAAAACAGCACACCCTGGAGGAGAAGCTTATTGGCGTTTAAACGCCAGTAAGGGTAGCAGAATGGGCGTTAAACCCCCAGTCTGGCACCATTCTGGGCGTTTAATGCCAGAAATGGGCACCAAACTGGCATTTAACGCCAGAAATGGGCACAGAGCTGGCATTTAACGCCAGAAAAGGGCAAAAAACTGGCATTTAATGCCAGAAAGGGAAGATAAGCTGGCGTTAAACGCCAGAAATGGGCAGCAACCTGGTGTTTAACGCCAGGATTGGCAATCAAGGGGGCGTTTATACACCAGCATGGTGCTGGAATGAGAAATCCTTGACACCTCAGGATCTGTGGACCCCACAGGATCCCCACCTACCTCATCTCTTTCTCTCTTCTTCACATCTTCCCATAACACCCTTCCCCAAATACCCTTCACCAATCACCTCAATACCTCTTCCCCAAAAACCCCTCACCTATCTAATCCTACCCTCTTCTCCATAATCTCTTCACCAATCCACATCCATCCACCATAGATCCCTACCTATCTCACCATTCAAATTCAAACCACTTTCCCTCCCAAACCCACCCATACATAGTCGAACCCTACCCCTCTCTCCACTCCTATATAAACCCATCTTTCCTCATTCATTTTCACACATCATACACACTACTTCTCCTCCTTGGCCGAACCACAAAACCCCCTCCATCTCCTCCATTTTCTTCTTCTACTCTTTTCTTTCTTCTTATGCTCGAGGATGAGCAAACCTTCTAAGTTTGGTGTGGTAAAATCTAAAGTTTTTTATTTTTCCATAACCATTTATGGCACCTAAGGCCGGAGAAACCTCTAGAAAGAGGAAAGGAAAGGCAAAAGCTTCCGTCTCTGAGTCATGGGAGATAGAGAGATTCATCTCAAGGGTGCATCAAGACCACTTCTATGAAGTTGTGGCCAAAAAGAAGGTGATCCCCGAGGTCCCCTTCAAGCTCAAAAAGGGTGAATATCCGGAGATCCGACTTGAGATTCGAAGAAGAGGTTGGGAAATTCTCACAACCCCATTCAACAAGTCAGAATCTTAATGGTTCAAGAGTTTTATGCCAATGCATGGATCACCAAGAATCATGATCAAAGTGTTAACCCGGACCCAAAGAATTGGCTTACAATGGTCCGGGGAAAATGCTTAGATTTTAGTTTGGAAAATGTAAGGTTGGCATTCAACTTGCCCATGATGCAAGGAGATGCACGCCCCTACACTAGAAGGGTCAACTTTGATCAAAGGTTGGACCAAGTCCTCATAGACATTTGTGAAGAGGGCGCTCAATGGAAGAGTGATTCAAGAGGGAAGCCGGTTCAACTAAGAAGGCATGACCTCAAGCCCGTGGCTAGGGGATGGTTGGAGTTCATCCAACGCTCAATCATTCCTACTAGCAACTGGTCTGAAGTTACTATAGACCGAGCTATCATGATCCATAGCATCATGATTAGAGAGGAAGTAGAAGTTCATGAAGTTATATCCCTAGAACTCTACAAGGTGGCGAATAAGTCCTCTACTTTGGCAAGATTAGCCTTCCCTCATCTCATTTCTTACCTCTGCAATTCAGCTGGAATTGACATAGAGGGAGATATCCTCATTGATGAGGACAAGCTCATCACTAAAAAAAGGATGGAGCAAACAAGAGAGCCCACTCATGGACAAGAGCATGAGGAAATTCCTCATCATGAAATCCCTGAGATGCCTCAAGGGATGCATTTTTCTCCACAAAATTATTGGGAGCAAATCAACACATCCCTAGGAGAATTAAGTTCCAACATGGGATAACTAAGGGTGGAGCACCAAGAGCATTCCATCCTCCTCCATGAAATTAGAGAAGACCAAAGAGTCATGAAGGAGGAGCAACAAAGGCAAGGAAGAGACATTGAGGAGCTCAAGGACTCCATAAGATCTTCAAGAGGAAGATCAAGCCGCCATCACTAATGTGGACCCGTTCTTTAATTTCTTTGTTCTTATTTCTCTGTTTTTCGAAAATTATGATTTATGTTTTATTTATGTTTGTGTCTTATTACATGATCACTAGTGTCTAAGTGTCTATGCCTTAAAGCTATGAATGTCCTATGAATCCATCACCTTTCTTAAATAAAAAGTGCTTTTAATTGCAAAAAGAAAAAGAAGTACATGAATTTTGAATTTTAAAACAGATTAATTATTTTGATGTGGTGGCAATACTTTTTGTTTTTCTGAATGAATGCTTGAACAGTGCATATTTTTTAATTTATTGCTCATGAATGTTAAAAGTGTTGGCTCTTGAAAGAACGATGAAAAAAGGAGAAATGCTATTGATAATCTGAAAAATCATAAAATTGATTCTTGAAGCAAGAAAAAGCAGTGAAAAGCTTGCAGAAAAAAATATATGCGAAAAAAAAGAGGCAAAAAATAAAAAAAAGAGAGAGAGAAAAAAAGAGAAAGAAAAAGCAAGCAGAAAAAGCCAATAGCCCTTTAGACCAAAAGGCAAGGGTAAAATAAAAAGGATCCAAGGCTTTGAGCATCAGTGGATAGGAGGGCCCACAGGAACAAAATCCTGGCCTAAGCGGCTAAACCAAGCTGTCCCTAACCATGTACTTGTGGCGTGAAGGTATCAAGTGAAAAGCTTGAGACTGAGCGGTTAAAGTCGTGGTCCAAAACAATAAGAGTGTGCTTAAGAGCTCTGGACACCTCTAATTGGGGACTCTAGCAAAGCTGAGTCATAATCTAAAAAGGTTCACCCAGTTATGTGTCTGTGGCATTTATGTATCCCGTGATAATACTGGAAAACAAAATGCTTAGGGTCATGGCCAAGACTCATAAAGTAACTGTGTTCAAGAATCAACATACTGAACTAGGAGAATCAATAACACTATCTAAATTCTGAGTTCCTATAGATGCCAATCATTCTAAACTTCAAAGGATAAAGAGAGATGCCAAAACTGTTCAGAAGCAAAAAGCTAATGGCCCCGCTCATCTAATTAAGACTGATCTTCATAGATGTTTTTGGAATTCATTGTATATTCTCTTCTTTTTATCCTACTTTATTTTTATTTTCTTGGGGACAAGCAACAATTTAAGTTTGGTGTTGTAATGAGTGGATAATTTATACGCTTTTTGGCATTATTTTTAGGTAGTTTTTAGTATATTTTAGTTAGTTTTTATTATATTTTTATTAGTTTTTAAATAAAAATCACATTTCTGGACTTTACTATGAGTTTGTGTATTTTTCTGTGATTTCAGATATTTTCTAGCTGAAATTGAGGGACCTGAGCAAAAATCTGATTCAAAGGCTGAAAAAGGACTACAAATGCTGTTAGATTCTGACCTCCCTGCACTCGAAGTGGATTTTCTGGAGCTACAGAGGCCCAATTGGCGCGCTCTCAATTGCGTTGGAAAGTAGACATCCTGGGATCTCCAGCAAAGTATAATAGTTTATACTTTGCCCGAGATTTGATGGCCCAAACCGGCGTTCCAAGTCAGCATAAAAATTCTGGCGTCAAAACGCCAGAACTGGCATAAAGCTGGAGTTAAACGCCCAAACTGGCACAAAAGCTGGCGTTTAACTCCAAGAAAAGTATCTACACATGAAAGCTTCAATTCTCAGCCCAAGCACACACTAAGTGGGCCCGGAAATGGATTTCTACATTAATTACTTATTTCTATAACCCTAGGCTACTAGTTCTCTATAAATAGGACCTTTTGCTATTGTATTTTCATTTTTCAATCAATCGTTGAATCATGCTTTGATGATTGAACCCTCTTTGGGAGGCTGGCCATTCGGCCATGCCTAGACCTTCTTTTATTTATGTATTTTCAACGGTGGACTTTCTACACACCATAGATTAAGGTGTGGAGCTCTACTGTTCTTCATGAATTAATGCAAAGTACTATTGTTTTTCTATTCAACTCAAGCCTATTTCTTCTCTAAGATATTCATTCACACTCAAGAACATGATGAATGTGATGATTATGTGACACTCATCACTATTCTCACCTATGAACGTGTGCCTAACAACCACTTCCGTTCTACATGCAAACAAGCTTGAATGTGTATCTCTTGGGTTTCTAATCTTAGATTAAAACCTTCGTGGTATAGGCTAGAATTATTGGCGACCATTCCTGAGATCCGGAAAGTCTAAATCTTGTCTGTGGTATTCCGAGTAGGATCTGAAAAGGGATGACTTTGACGAGCTTCAAACTCGCGAGTGTTGGGCGTAGTGACAGACGTAAAAGGATCAATGGATCCTATTCCAACATGATCGGAACCGACAGATGATTAGCCGTGCGGTGACAGCGCATTTGGACCATTTTCACTGAGAGGACGGGAGGTAGCCATTGACAACAGTGAAACCCAACATACAGCTTGCCATGGAAAGGAGTATGAATGATTGGATGAAGACAATAGGAAAGCAAAAGTTCAGGAGGAACAAAGCATCTTCATATGTTTATCTGAAATTCTCACCAATGAATTACATAAGTATCTCTATCCTATTTTATATTTTATTCATCTTTTAATTATCATTTCTCCATAACCATTTCAATCCGTCTGACTGAGATTTACAAGATGACCATAGCTTGCTTCAAGCCGACAATCTCCGTGGGATCGACCCTTACTCACGTAAGGTTTATTACTTGGACGACCCAGTGCACTTGCTGGTTAGTTGTGCGGAATTGTGAAAAAGAGTTGAGCTTACAATTGTGCGTACCAAGTTGTTGGCGCCATTGATGATCACAATTTCGTGCACCACAAGCCAGGAGTTGGGCGTGGCATGCCAGTGTAGTTTTCTAGAGAGCAATAATGAAGGCCACTAAAGGGGCGTGGAACTCCAAGCTAGGCATGGCATGCCTAACCCTTCACATACTATGGGCATTGACGAACTGATTTTCTGCCAGTAAAGAAATTTTTTAAAAATAATCGCGTTGCTAGTATAGTTTCTAAACCAACAGAGAATCTTTTCGTACAAAAATTTGGTTGTCACAAGTAACAAAACCCAATAAAATTTATAACCGAAGTATTTAAACCTCGGGTCGTCTTCTCATGGAATTGCAAGGAAGTATGATTTATTATTGGTTATGGAAAATTGTATTTTTGGGTTTTTTTTCGAAATAAGGAACAAAAAAAATAAATTGCAAGAATTAAAATAAATTAATAATTAGAAAAACTCTTGGCAAGGTATGAGAACTGGAAATCCTATCCTAGTTATCCTTATCAGGTGTGATGAGAATTGGATTTTGCTCCCACTTAGTTAACCCTTACTGAATAAAGGAAAGTCAAGTGGACTAATCAACTTGATTCCTCAAGTCCTAGTCAACTCCTATGGAAAGACTAGCTTTAGAGGGATTCAAATCAATCAGCAAATTCCGATGTTCATTTGACAACTCAAGTGTCACCAATTACTTAACCAAAGCCAAAAGGAGAAAATAAATCTAAATTAAATTGAAAGCATCATAAATAGAATAAAAAAATCATTAATCTGAAATACCTCAAATTGCATTTAAACATAAATTCAAGTCCTAACATGGAAAGGTTCATAAGCCAAATTGAAAAGATAAATAACAATTAAAGTAATAGAATAAATAAAACTAGAAAGTAATTTAAAGGAACATTGAACCTGTGATTGAAGAAATAACCATAAACTAAAAGGAATCCTAATTCTAAAAATCTAAATCCTAAATCTTAAATCCTAAGAGAGAGGAGAGAGCCTCTCTCTCTAAAAGCTACATTTAAATCCTAATAATTGTGAATGTGAATGTATGAATTGTTGATGAATGGATGCATTCCCCCATTTTATAGCCTCTAATCTATGTTTTTTGGGACGAAAACTGGGTCAAAAACAGCCCAAAAATCGCCCCCAGTGATTTTTGGTACGTACATGTCGCTGCAAAGTAACGCGGAAGCGTCGTCCACGCGTTAGCGTGGATTGGGTTTTTGCCAAGTCACGCGTGCGCATGATCCACGCGTGCGCGTCGCCGCATCACCTGGCTTCGGGGTAGCTATAGCAAATTATATATCGTTGCTAAGCCCCAGATGTTAGCTTTCCAATGCAACTAGAACCGTATCATTTGGACCTTTGTAGATCAAGTTATGGTCGATTTAGTATCAGGAGGTCAGGTTGGACAGCATTAGCAATTCCTTCAGTTTCTTGTATTCCTTCCACTTTTGCATGCTTCCTTTCCATCCTCTAAGTCATTCCTACCCTATAATCTCTGAAAAAACTTAACACACATATCACAGCATCGAATGGTAATAAGAGAGGATTAAACATAGGAAATTTAAGGCCAAAGAAGCATGTTTTCAATCATAGCACAAAATCAGGAAGGAAAACGTAAAACATGCGAATTGTATGAATAAGTGTGAGAATAATGGATAAAATCCAATAGATTAAGCACAGGATAAACCCTAAAAATGGGGTTTATCAGGCGTGCCACTTGAGCCATGGGCGTGGCACGCCAGTTCATCACTCCAGAAGGGATCATCACCTGGGCGTGCCACTTGGTATCGAAGGCGTGGCACACCAGCTTCAAAAGTCACTTGGGCATGCCACTTGAAGAGCCAAGCGTGGCATGCCAAGCTTAAAAGAGATACACTAAAGGGGCATGCCACTTGAGCATCAAGGCGTGGCACGCTAGTACAAATTTTCAGAGACGAAGACAAAGGCCCAAGCACTGGGCGTGCCACTTGGTATCGAAGGCGTGGCACGCCATCTCTCATCCTCACTTGGGCGTGCCACTTGAGCATCCAGACATGGCACGCCAACACTCAAGAAAGCCAAAGAAAAGCTGGGCATGCCACTTGGTATCGAAGGCATGGCAAGCCAGCTCTAGAATGGCATGCCACTTGAAGGACCAAGCGTGGCACGCCAATTACTGGACCAAGGCAAAATGCTGGGCGTGGCACGATAGACCCTGGGCATGGCACGCAAGTTATATTTTCCAGAGAGGGAGATAGGGGACCAACCATAGGGGCGTGCCACTTGGTATCGAAGGCGTGGCACACCAGCTTCAAAAGTCACTTGGGCATGCCACTTGAAGAGCCAAGCGTGGCATGCCAAGCTTAAAAGAGATACACTAAAGGGGCATGCCACTTGAGCATCAAGGCGTGGCACGCTAGTACAAATTTTCAGAGACGAAGACAAAGGTCCAAGCACTGGGCGTGCCACTTGGTATCGAAGGCGTGGCACGCCATCTCTCATCCTCACTTGGGCGTGCCACTTGAGCATCCAGACATGGCACGCCAACACTCAAGAAAGCCAAAGAAAAGCTGGGCATGCCACTTGGTATCGAAGGCATGGCAAGCCAGCTCTAGAATGGCATGCCACTTGAAGGACCAAGCATGGCACGCCAATTACTGGACCAAGGCAAAATGCTGGGTGTGGCACGATAGACCCTGGGCATGGCACGCAAGTTATATTTTCCAGAGAGGGAGATAGGGGACCAACCATAGGGGCGTGCCACTTGGTATCGAAGGCGTGGCACGCCAGCTACCATTTCTCACTTAGGCGTGCCACTTGAGTCTCAAGCATGGCACGCCAGCATCACCAATCAGCAAGAAGAAGACTTGAGCGTGCCACTTGAGTTCTGGGCGTGGCGCGCCAATGAAGGAACCAAGCACACAAATGGGCATGGCACGCCAGACCCTGGGCGTGCCACGCTAGTTCAACTTTCCAGAAACAAGAACAAGAAGGAGAAGGTTTGGGCGTGCCACTTGAGGTCGAAGGCGTGGCACGCCAGGCTACACAAGTGCTTAAAGAACCGTGGGCGTGCCACTTGAGGTCGAAGGCGTGGCACGCCAGGCTACACAAGTGCTTAAAAAACCCTGGGCGTGCCACTTGGGCTCGAAGGCGTGGCACGCCAGGGATGCCAATGAAGGAGGGCGTGCCACTTGAAGAGTTGGGCGTGGCACGCCAAGCCAGATTTAGAGCTGGGCGTGGCACGCCACTGAAGCGCCAGTCACACGCCAGCTGGGAGATCACGTTTATTGAGTTTCTTTTCCCTCCAAATTGTATTTTCCTTTTCACTTTTGTATTTTCATTATTTCTAGTGCTAGGAGTAGTATAAATAACCCCTGAAAGTACTGAGAAGAGGGTTAAGCAGTTAGGAAGCTAAGTTATGGAGTAGAGTTTTTGATTTACTTTTTCACTTTATCATCTCTTCCATCTCTTGTACTTTTCTCTGAGCTATGAGTAGCTGAATTCCCTCTCATTGAGAGAGGAAGCTCTGTTGTACTTGATGGATTAATGATAGTTAATTTTTTCTTCTCTTCATCTTCTTTTTGATTTGATAGAAGGAATTTTGTTTTAATGTTAGTATTCAATCATCTTGGAAAAGAGATTGAATACAAAATGGGTTTCATGGGAACCTTGGAAAAGGAAACATGAAACCAAGCTAGAAATCCCTTCTCACACTTGAGTAAGATCTGGGTTTTAGTGTTTGGATATGGTGACATATAATCCTCCCTCTACTTGGACCTATGATGATGTGTGGTATAATCAGGGACCAAGCATATCTCTCTTCATGAGCAATTAGACCAAGGAATTGGCTATTGAACAAGATCTGAGAGATTGAGTCACCAAGGAATTGGGGCTCAATCAATCATGATTGCCAAGAGGTCAATGAGTTGCATGATTGAAGAGGATATGAGCTGGATTTAATCCAAAGAGACAACATCTCCTGATCTCAATGAATTCCCCTATTCTCATCTTCCACATTCTTTATAGCTTTCTTTACATTCTGCAAATCCCATTCCCATTTACAATTAAGTCATTTATGTTTCTGCACTTTACGTTATTGCCCTTTCCTTTTCTGCACTTTACTGCTTTTATTTACCTTTGAGCCATTTATAATTCTGCCCATTTACCATTCTGTAATCATAATCTATTCTGTTTAGCTTGACTAATTTACCAATTAATTAAAATTGCTCAAATCTACCAATCTCTATGGATACGATCCCACTCCACTGTGGGTTATTACTTGATGATAATTTTGGTGCGTTTACCAAAAGAACGGATTCATCAAATTTTATATGGGGAGTGAATTCCGGTCATCAAATTTTATGGCATTGTTGCTGGGGATTGGTTTGAATTTGACAATGATTAAATTGATTGGAGAGCTAGATTAAGCATTTTAATTACCTTGTTATTCTTCTTTTAACTTTCTTTTTTTCCATTCTGTTTTAATTTTACCTTGATCATTTTAGTTATTCCTTGTTCATATTTCTATTCTTCTAACTGTTTGATTAATTGTATCAACCAAGCTAACTACTAATCTTAACAAGAGTGAGTACTTCACTTGCCCTCTGCTTGCTGTTTGTTGAATGTATGACAGGTAGAAGGGGAGAAACTTCATCCTCCTTCAATAGTGAACCTGAGAGGACCTTCCTTAAATTAAGGAGGGAAGCAAGAGGCAAAGGCATAGTTAGAGAGGAAATAGTGGAGGAAGATCTGAGAACTACCATGGATGACGAAGTGCAAGACCATGTTTAAGGGGATGCTGGCAATCATGTTGGGCAAGAAAGGAGAGTCTTAGGCTCCTGCATCAACCCAAATCCAGGAAACTGTGGCAGCAGCATTCTCAAACCAACAATCCATGCTAACAACTTTGTGTTAAAACCTTAACTCGTCACACTTGTCCAGAATAATTGTTCATATGGAGGAGGTGCCCAAGAGGACCCAAACCAACATCTCACTACATTCTTGAGGATCTATGACACTGTAAAGTCCAATGGTGTACACCCTGATACCTACAAGCTACTTTTGTTCCCTTTCTCACTCAGAGATAAGGCAGCAAAGTGATTGAAAGCATTTCCCAAGGAGAGCTTGACTACATGGGATGATGTTGTGAACAAATTTCTAGCAAGATCCTACCCTCCACAGAGAGTCAACAGACTAAGAACTGAGGTGCAAACTTTCAGACAGCAAGATGGTGAAACACTTTATGAGGCCTGGGAAAGGTTCAAAGATTTTACAAGGAAATGCCCACCGAATATGTTCAATGAATGGGTGCAACTACACATCTTCTATGAAGGGCTGTCATATGAGTCAAAGCAAGCATTAGATCATTTTTCAGGTGGCTTACTCAACAAGATGAAAACCATTGAAGAAGCCATAAATGTCATAGAGACTGTAGCTGAGAATGAGTACTTCTATGCTTCAGATAAAACTCAAAGGAAAGGAGTGATAGAGCTTAATTTCATGGATGCCCTGCTAGCCCAAAAGAAAGTGATCACTGCACAACTAGCAGCCTTGACCAAGAAGGTGGAGAAGAATCAAGTCTCAGCCATTCAAGCCCAAGCCCCTCAACAAGAAGGAGATGCACCAGAAGTTGAATTTGAATGAGAGTAAGCTAACTATGTGAACAACCCCTCTAGACCACCATATGATCCAAACTCCAAGACATATAACTCAGGATGGAGGAACCACCCAAATTTTGGGTGGGGGAACCAACAAAGCCACAACCAAGATCACAACAAACCTTATCCATCCAACCAATACAACAACCACAATCCCAACCATCAATCAGGCAATAATAGACCCTACCACAATTCACAAAACACATCATACCATTCCACCCAGCAAACACACAACAACCACCATCAAGACACATCAACCTCAACCATGCAACCATGTGAAATCAAGAGCAACTTTGAGAGAGTAGAGGCTGCAATAGCACAACTGTCATCACAGTTGACAGGAGCTATTTCCACTCTTTTGGAGAGACAAACACAGGCTGACAGAAAGATAGATGCCAACCAAGAAGAGTGTAGAGCCAACCTAAAGAATCAAGGTGCAGCAATCTCAAAGTTGGAAGCACAAATAGGGATCTTATCTAAGCAAATACCAATGCTCACACATACATTTTCCAGTGATACCATGGCTAACCCAAGAGGGGAGTGCAAAGCCATCACACTTAGAAGTGGAAAAGTTGTAGAAAAAGCATCCCCAAGTCAGAGCAACCTGGAAAAAGAAGATGCAAAGGAGCTTGAGAACAAGAAAGAAGAAGAGACCCCTGCACCATCCTCACCAAAGCCAGTCTTAAAACCTTATGTGCCACAAGTACCCTATCCACAAAGGCTGAGGAAGGATGGAAAGGACAACCAGTTCTCTAGAATCCAAGAGAATTTCAAGAAGCTTCAGATCAACATACCCTTTTGCTGAGGCATTAGAGCAAATGCCACTCTATGCCAAATTTTTGAAAAAGCTCATGACAAGAAAGAGGAACTGAGGAGAAAAAGAGACCATAGTGCTGACTGAGGAGTGCAGTGCAATCATACAAAAGAAGCTTTCTCAGAAGATGAAATACCTTGGGAGTTTCCAAATTCCCTGCATCATAGGGGATATCAACATTGAGAAAGCCTTGTGTGACCTGAGGGCTAGCATCAATCTCATGTTCCTAACCATGATGAGAAGGATGAAGATTGAGGAAGCCAAACCAATAAGAATGGCACTCCAATTGGCTTACAGAACATTCAAGTTTTCACATTGGATAGTGGAAGACCTGTTGGTGAAAGTGGGAGAGTTTATTTTTCCAGCTAATTTCGTTGTGTTGGATATGGAAGAAGAGGCCAACACATCAATCATCCTAGGAATGCCATTCCTAGCTACTGCTGGAGCCATCATTGATGTGCAAAAAGGGGAACTAGTCTTGAGATTGCATGAAGAGAAGATGGTCTTTAATGTCTTCAAAGTAATGAGTTACCCTAAGCCTAAGGAGAACATAGGAGAATGCATGATGGTAGATACCATAGAATAGATAGTTCAAGGGGTTTAGGAAGAAGAACAATGTGAAGGAACTATGGAGCTAGAGTAACAAGCATCAAATGGAGAATTACCACAAGGAACCATGGAGAATTCAATCATGTTGAACAAGGAAGTAGAAGCACCAAAACTAGAACTGAAGATCTTACCTCCAAGTTTGAAATATGCTTATTTGGGTGACAACAACACTTACCCAGTAATCATTATCTCAAGCTTGAGTAAGGAGCAAGAAGAGGAGCTTATCCAAGTGCTGAAACAACACAATGATGCTATAGGATGGACACTTGCAGACTTAAAAGGAATCAGTCCTTCAATGTGCATGCACAAAATCCTACTTAAAGAAGGTGCTAAGCCCTCCAGACAGCAACAAAGAAGGCTAAACCCAACCATGACTGAAGTAGTCTAAAAAGAGGTGTTGAAGTTGTGGCAAGCAACGGTGATTTACCCCCATCTCAGATAGCCCTTGGGTAAGCCCTGTGCAAGTAGTTCCTAAGAAAGGAGGGGTCACTGATAAACCACTATTTTATGATTTATCTTGTGCTCAATTGAGTGGATTTTATCAACTCTTTACTCACTTATTCATACTATTTGCATGGTCTTACATTTGCCTTCCTAATTATGTGCTTTGATTGAAAACATGCTTCTTTGGCCTTAAGTTCCCTATGTTTAATCCTCTCTTATTACCATTAGATGCCTTGATATGTGTGTTAAGTGATTTCAGAGATTACAGGGCAGGAATGGCTCAGAGGATAGAAAGGAAGCATGCAAAAGTAGAAGGAATACAAGAAGTTGGAGAAATTGCTAAGCTATCCAGCCTGACCTCTTCGCACTCAAATGGCTATAACTTTAGCTATAGAGATCCAAATGACGCAGTTCTAGTTGCGTTGGAAAGCTAACATCCGGGTCTTCGATTTGATATATAATATGACATAGTTGCTCTAACGCTAGGTAACGCAACCGTGTGCTCCATGCGGCCGCATCACAGTGATAGAAATCAGCGTGTTTGAATTCTTCTCCAGCAATTTCTGGGCTGTTTTCGACCCAGTTTGCGGCCCAGAAAACACAGATTAGAGGCCTTAAAGTGGAGAAATCCATTCATTCATAATCAGGCTTTCACATTCACAATTTTAGGAGTAGATGTAGTTTTTAGAGAGAGAGGTTCTCTCCTCTCTCTTAGGATTAGGATTTAGGACTTCTCTTAGTTTTAGGAGTAACTCTCAATCCCAGGTTCAATATTCTTTTACTTTATATTTATCTCTTATTTTCAGATACTTTAATGCTTATACTAGTTATGTTGCCTATTTGGCTTATGCTACATTCACGTTACGATTTTCTTTGAATTAATATTATTTGAGGTATTTCAGTTATTATTGCTTTCTTTTATTTACATGATTATTGCTTCCCATCTGAAGGCATTTTTATCCCAGTAGATTTACTTTTCCCCTTTTGGTTTTGGTTAAGAAATCAGTAACTCAGGAGTTATCCAATTCAACAGCATAATTGATAATTGTTATCTTGCCAATTGAGTTGAACTTCAATAATCCCAACCTTTTCTTAGGAAATAAATAGGATTCGAAGATCAAACCAATTTGTCCCTTGACTTTCCTTTGCTTTAGTAAAGTTCAACTAAGTGGAATTAAGATTCAACTTTCATTATTATTGAAAAGGATAACTAAGTCTGGACTTCCAATTTCTTATACCTTGCCAAGATATTTTATTATTATTAATTTATTTTACTTGTCATATAACATATTCCCTCCTTACTTCCAAAACCCCCAATTTACAATCTTCATAACCAATAATAAGAACATACTTCTCTGCAATTCCTTGAGAAGACGACCCGAGGTTTGAATACTCGGTTATCAATTTCAAAGGGGTTTGTTACTTGTGACAACCAAAATGTTTGTATGAAAGGACTTTTGAAGGTTTAGAAACTATACTTGCAACGAGGATTTATCTGCAAATTTCTAGACCACGCAAAAGTTCCTCTCATCAGTCACTATTGTACCAAATGAGAAGAATGAGCTGATACCAACAAGAATAGTGACTCGTTGGCGTATGTGCATTGATTAGAGGAATCTTAATGAAGCTACTAGGAAGGATCACTTTCCCCTACCTTTCATGGATCAGATGCTTGAAAGATTGGCCGGACATGAATATTATTACTTTTTGGGCGGTTATTCTGGTTACAACCAAATAGTTGTAGACCCCAAGGACCAGGAGAAAACCTCATTTACTTGTCCATATGGTGTCTTTTCTTATAGGAGAATGCCCTTTGGATTGTGCAATGCACCTACAACATTCCAAAGGTGCATGCTCTCTATATTTTCATACATGATTGAAAGATTCATTGAGGTGTTTATAGATGACTTCTCTGTATTTGGTGATTCATACTCTAAATGCTTGCATCACTTGGCCTTGGGGCTAAAGTGATGCCAAGAAACTAACCTTATTTTGAATTGGGAAAAATGCCATTTCATGGTTACAGAGGGGTGGTTCTTGGTCATAAGATTTCAAAAAGAGGCATAGAGGTGGACATGACTAAGGTGGAGGTGATTGAAAAGCTAGCCGCACCTTGTAATGTCAAAGCAATTAGAAGTTTTCTAGGACATGCTGGCTTTTATAGAAGGTTCATTAGAGATTTTTCAAAACTTGCCAAACCTTTGAGTAACTTGCTTGGCTCTAATGTACCTTTTATCTTTGATAAAGAATGCATGCTAGCCTTCGATGAGCTCAAAAATAGACTTTTCTCTGCACCACCACCATGCTGAGATTTACCTTTTGAATTGATGCATGATGCATCAGATTTTGCTGTGGGTGCTGTTTTAGGACAGAGGAAGGACAAATTGGTGCTTGTTATTTACTATGCTAGCAAAGTCCTTAATGAGAATCAAAGGAACTATACCACTACAGAGAAGGAATTACTTGCCATTGTCTTTACTTTTGATAAATTTAGATCATATCTTATTGGCTCTAAAGTAATTGTATTCACTGATCATGCAGCACTCAAATACTTGCTTACCAAACAAGAGTCCAAGCCCAGACTAATAAGGTGGATCCTGCTACTCCAAGAGTTTGACATTGAAATTAAAGATAGGAGTGGAGCAGAGAACAAAGTGGCTGACCACCTATTAAGGATCTCACAAGAAGAAGATGAGACACACCAATTTGCAGTGAATGAGATCTTCCTTGATGAGCAGTTGATGATGATCCAAGAAGTTCCTTGGTTTGCAGACATAGCCAATTTTAAGGCTATTGGGGAACTACCAACTAACATCAACAAACACATGAGGAGAAAGCTAATCAAGGATGCTAAACACTACATCTGGTATGAGCCCTATTTGTTCAAAAAGTGTGCTGATGGGATCTTAAGAAGATGTATTTCCCATGAGGAAGGGCAAGAAGTGCTTTGGCAATGTCATGGATCTGCATATGGAGGCTATTTTAGTAGGGAATGAACAGCAGCCAAGGTGCTATAATGTGGGTTCTATTAGCCAACCATATTCAAGGATGAAAAGGAATTGGTTTCAAGGTGTGATGAATGCCAAAGGGTTGGCAATCTACCCAAGAAAAATGAGATGCCACAGAGGTTCATAATGGAATTAGAATTGTTTGATGTGTGGGGAATTGATTTTATGGGACTTTTTCCATCCTCCTACTCAAACAATTATATATTGGTGGCTGTAAATTATGTGTCAAAGTGGGTAGAAGCCATAGCCACTGCAATAAATGACAACAAGGTTGTGATAAGCTTCTTGAGAAGGAACATCTTCAGCAAATTTGGAGTTCCTAGAGCCCTTATTAGTGATGGAGGGACACACTTCTGCAACAAGCAACTTGAGACACTCCTTTTTAGATATGGAGTCAAGCACAAAGTGGCAACTCTATACCATCCACAGACCAACGGACAAGCTGAGATTTCAAAAAGGGAGCTCAAAAAAATTCTTGAAAAAACTGTTGAAAGCTTAACAAAGGATTGGTCTAAGAAGCTAGATGATACATTATGGGCCTACAGGACAGCCTTTAAAACACCTATTGGGATGTCTCCATACCAATTGGTATTTGGTAAGACATGTCACTTACCAGTTGAGCTTGAACATAGAGCATTCTGGGCTCTAAAAATTTTGAACTTTGATGATCAAGCTACTGGACAAAAGAGGCTAATGCAACTCAATGAGCTGGAGGAATTCAGGAATCAAGCATATGATAATGCAAAGATCAACAAGGAAAACACAAAGAGGTGGCATGATCAAAGGATAGCAAAGAGAGAGTTCACTGAAGGAAAGAAGGTGCTGTTGTACAATTCAAGACTCAAGTTCTTCCCTGGGAAGATTAAGTCTCGATGGTCAGGACCCTTCACCATCCTCAAGGTGTTTCCCTATGGTAATGTAGAGCTCATGGAGGACAAAAAACAAAGAACCTTCACTGTGAATGGCCATAGACTCAAGCATTACTTGGGAGACTCACTAGATGAAAAGAGAGTGAGCTACAACCTCAGCTAAGGAAGGAAGAACGTCAAGCTAGTGACGATAAAGAAGCGCTAGTTGGGAGGCACCCCAACACTTTATATCCTTTTGATTTATTGCTTTCTTAGAAGTAGTTAAAATTTGCCAATTTAGGTAGTTTAAGTTTCAGTTTAATATTTGTGTTTCATTGCCTTCTAGAGGTAGATTATAGGTGGTAGATTAGGAAGTTTTAATATCAGTTTTTGGTAGTTGGAAAATCCCTACATTCTATTTTCCTTTATTCTGAAAATGCAATCTGATGAATATATGTACTAATGATGAGTAATTGGTCTGAGAACTAGCTAAAAAGCTAAGTTTGGTGTGGCCACTTACCCACTTAATCTAGGCTTACAACCAATTGAATGAATTAATTTTGAAGAGTAAGCCCAGAGATTAAGTTTGGTGTGACCACCACCATACGAAGATCACCTAGCAAGGCCAATACCATCCAAGTTGGAAGCATTTAATAAATTGGTGAGCGCATGAAATTTGTTTTAAATGTGTTCAGAATGGGGTTAAAAGTGAAGGGATATGAAAGGATTGGAGTTATTTCACCATTATGAACACATTAAAAACCCAATGATGAACCCAATTTATTAAGATGCAATAGGATTAAGTTTGGTTTCCCAAGGGACACTCATCAATTACAATTTCATTGCCTCAAACTATAAGGAATGTGAAGGGTTCTTTTGTCATTACTAATGTAGTTTTCGGTTTGTATTTTGAGGAGAGGGAGAATGGGGTCCACATGATTAATAGCTCACAAAGCAAGAAGCCAAACTGTACTTGCACTTTGGAACTTGACGAGAGGACTTTTGTTTTGTTTAAAATTCATAAATGAATCTTCGTTAAAAATATAGTTTCTAAACCAAACAATAATCCTTTCATACAAAAATTTTGTTTGTCACAATTACAAACCCCTAAATATATAAACTGAAGTATTGGAACCTCGGGTCGTTCTCCCTAAGAATTACAATAAAGTGTTCTTGTTATTGGTTATGGAGTATTTTTGGGGTTTTTGAGTTAAGGAACAAGGAATGTAAATTGCAAAAGAAATAAACTAACAACTAAGAAAGCTCTTGGCAAGATATGAGAACTAAAAGTCCTATCCTAGTTATCCTCCTCAATTGTGACCATAATTGTCCATTGCTACCACTTAGTTAACCTCTAATCATGGAGAAAAGTCAAGTGGATGAATCAACTTGATTCCACAAGTCCTAGCCAACTCCCAAGGGAAAGACTAGCTTTAGTGGTATCCAAATCAATTAGCAACTTCTAATTATCAATCAACAAAGGAATTAGATAACTCAAGCATCACTAATTACTCTACATAGGCCAAGAGGAACAAAATCTATACTAAAATCCAACCAAGCATTTCATCAAACACTTGGAAGGCATAAAAGGAAAGCATAGTAAATCTACAACAAGAGAAAAATCTAACAACAACTAATTGCAAAGAATTAACAACAACAATTAAAGAAAACAAGATCTACATGAATTACCTCAAATTGAATTAAAAGAAAATAGGAGAAGAAAGAGTGCATTAACAACAAAGTAAGCAATTACAAGAATGAAATACAAAATTAGAGAGAGGAAGAGTAGAGGAACAAGAAATTGTAAAGGAAAAGTAAATCAAAGCATGAATTAAATCTAGATCTAAGAACTAAACCTAATCCTAATTCTAATCCTAGAGAGAAGTGAGAGCTTCTCTCTCTAAAACTAACTAAAACTAATTCTAAAACTTAAACTATGACTAGTGATCAAAAGTATGTTAATTCCCCTTCAATCCTTGGCTTAAATAGCATCAGAAATGAGTTGGATTGGGCCCACAAGGCTTTTAAAATCGCTGGCCACGAGTTGCATTAAGTGAACCATGTGCACCCATCGGCGCGGACGCGTACCATGCGCGTGCGTGCCCCTATCCGCGATGCAACTATGGCAAATCTTATATCATTTCGAAGCCCCGGATGTTAGCTTTCCAATGCAACTAGAACCGCATCAACCTCTGTAGCTCAAGTTATGGTCGATTGAATGCGAAGAGGTCGGCTTGACAGCTTTTGTGATTCCTTCATTTCTTCATGAGTTCTCCATTTTTTCATGCTTTTCCTTCATTCCCTTGATCCAATCTTTGCCTCCAAAATATGAAATCACTTAACAAACATATCAAGGCATCTAATGGGATCAAGGTAAATTAAATTTAGCTATTTTAAGACCTAGAAATTATATTTTCACTCTTAAGCAAAAATTAGGAGACAATCATGAAAGCATGCTATTTTATTGAATAAATGTGGGTAAAAGGTAATAAAATCCCCTAAATCAAGCACAAGATAAACCCTACAAATGGGGTTTATCAACCTCCCCACACTTAAACCAAGCATGTCCTCATGCTTAAACCAAGATAAAGCAAAGGGTATCAACATTTATTCAATGTAAACTATTCTAAATGCAAACTACCTATATGCAACTATCTACATGAATGCAATTGCTTGGTCAAAATAAATCAATTCCCAAGAATACATATATGCACAAGGGCTAAGGGTATTAACAACCATGCCAAACCACAATTGAATTGAGCTATTAAATATTTTTACAAACTTGCATGAGGACTGATGATCATAGGTGGAAAACATGTAATTGAGCAATCAAACCCTCACCGGTAGTGTTTGCACTCTATTCGCTCAAGTGTTTAGGGTTGATTCACTCAATTCTCCCCTAATCATGCTTTCCAATATTTGTTTTTCTTCTAACAATCAACATTTCTTTTATGCATGCATACAAGTATCATGAGGTCTTTTCATTGGTTGTAATGGGACTAGGGTCAAGGTAGGATGCATATTTGGTCAAGTGAGCTTGAAATTTGAATCTTTGATAAGCTTAAACTTCCCACCTAACCTATGACATCCTATACAATTAAGTTCTAATCTAGCTACCCATTTTTCACTTTTTCACATGTTCATGCATTCTCTTTTCATTTCACAACACCTATGCATTGATTTTATTGAGCTTCACTTGCTTTGGGGAATTTTGTCCCCTTTTTATTTCTTTTCTTTTTCTTTTTCTTTTTCTTTCTTTCTCTTTTTTCTTTTTTTTTTTTTGATATCTACATATATTTTTTCTTTCTTTTGTTTTTCTCATTTTTTTTCTTTTCTTTAAGCTTTGTAATAAAATATATACAAAAACATTAATGCATATGGTTTTACATTCATTACACATGAGCATGTACCCAATTCCCGATATCTACAACAAAAAACGTAAAACTACCCTTTTGTTCATCCAATGTCCCATGTTTTCCCACACTTGAATGATACACACACTCTAGCCTAAGCTAATCAAAGATCCAAATAAGGACATTTATTATTTTTTCCTTTAGGGCTTGCAATGTGCTAAAATTAAGAACAAAGTGGGTTAATCGTAGGCTCAAATTGGCTAACAATGGAAGATAAAAGATAAGACTTTTTGGATAAGTGAGCTAAATGAAATGATGGCCTTAATCATATAAGTATATGAATACACAAAATAATGGACATAAAGAATCAAACAAATCAAAGATTACAATCATAGAAAGAGAATAGTGCACACAAGAAGAAAAAATAAGTGGCTATATAATGTAACCACACCATTAGGCTCAAGTCTCACTTACTTGTGTTCTTAGCTCAAAAATCATGTTCCACAATATATATATGATTTAAGCAAGTTTTATGAAAAGTTTTCACTCAAATCAATTGAGGTGCCCTAAAATAGTTTTTTGGAAAAGAAATCATTACCCTAACTAAGTAGTCCTAACATAAAAGGGAAGTGGTAATATATGTACAAATTCTAACTAACATGCAACCTATCATGCAATGCAAAAACTAGATAACATTGGTGTTGAAGAAAAAATTGTTACCCACGGAGATCGGTCGGACGACCTCCCCACACTTGAAGATTGCACCGTCCTCAGAGCATGCAAAGGAGAGCAATGTGGACGGGTTGCTACAATTGATGAGTTCCGTCAAAAGATTGTGAGAATGACTTGTTTGTTGCCCCATTTAAAGCTATTCATTTCTCCCTTCTTGGTGGCCAACCTAAAAGGAAAGAAAAAGAAAGAAAATTAAGCCTATAACAAAGATATCAAAGCAAATAGAGCATAGGCGGGGGCTAATGCCAAATAAAAGTAGGGTTCTCACTACATGTTAGCTATGCATGTAAATGAGAAAGCAATATAGGGAAAGGACATATCAACTAATACTTGATGCAAGAGTAAAATCGAAGCATGAAGAGCATAGTGAGCATCAAGTTCAAAAAAGAATTGACACAAACAAGATTAGTGATAAGCATGAGAGCAATTGGTCCCATCCTAACTCAATGATAATGAGGCAGAAAAACAAAGAATGATGTGTTAGGAAGGACTAAAGCACTAATCTCGTGTGTAGGACAAATATTACAATTAATGCAACAAGTCACGAAGCACCAAAATAATGCAAGAAATTCTCAACAATTGAGTATAAGAATTCAACACCATTATTAAAATGAGAAACTTTGAAAAAAAATGAAAACAGGCTATAAAATTAAAATTGAAATGTAAAGAATAAAAGTATACGAATGCGATAAACAAAAAAAAATGGAAGAGGAGAAAAAAAACTCTTTTTTTTCTTTTTGTTTTTTACCGGCGCGGACGCGTCATGCACGCTTACGCGCCGATATGCATATTGGTCGAATGCGCGCACGCGTACAAGTGGTTGTGCTAGTGGCACAATGTTGGCCCAAAGTTCGCGCAACTCTCGGGTCTGGAAACTGTGTTGGCTAATCGACGCGTATGCACGCAGTGCGCGCACGCATACACGTGGTTGTGCCATTGGCCCAGCGTTGGTGCGAGATTGGCCCAACTCTCTGGAGAGAGTATGGGCCTGCATATGCATATGGATGCGCACGCGCACAGCGTGTGTACGCGTCCTTGACCCCTTTTTTTCAGAAATGCTATAAACAGCTAAAAATCTCCCTAACACTACCTACAGCTCAAAATTAACTCAAAATACAAAATGACAAAATTCTTTTTGGCTTTTTAGGAATCTTCAAATATAAGCAAGGGATACTTACCCGATAAGCAACCTACAACCAATTTATTGAAACAAATATAGGGAAAGAAATCTACCTACAATGGTAACTCAATTCACTTATTAATCAAGATTACAAGAGGGGGAAAAGAGTTTACCATGGTGGAGTGTCTCCCACCTAGCACTTTTAGTTTAAGTCCTTAAGTTGGACATTTGATGGGGTCCTTGCTATGGTGGCTTATGCTTGAATTCATCCTTGAATCCCCATCAATGTTTGCACTTCCAATAGCCTCCAGGATCCCAAATTAGGCGCATAAAGTCTTCAAGGAAGCGTAAGCAAGTGACAAGGCCCCAAAGTTGATGGTTGTCTATGTATATTCCGGGGTCCCATACTTTGTTTGTCAACCCCCCTTCTTCTTTATCTTCATGCTTCCAATAGGGTGACAAACTTATTGAATTCTCTTTGTGGCTCTTAATCATCATCTTAATTCGCTTGACTTGAGTACCACTCCACCTTTGAATCCTAAAATTTGAGTTTCTACCCACTATGTACCTTGATTCTTGTTGCCAACCAACATCCAACTCTTTTCTACTTTCTAACCCACAAGTAGTTCTAAGTTGACCATCCGTTTCTAACAATGCATATTGATATGGGCCAAGGAAATTAAAGGATGAGATGATTACCCACTCACTTTGTGATTTGGATGGTGACTTAGCAAGGAAGATATCCAACGGTCTTGACATTGTAGGCTCCACTTCCCTTGGCTCCTCCTTGATGACTTCCATCTTTTGACAACTTTCTTCAATTTCCTCTTGTTTGCTAACTTCTTCCAACTCTTCCTCATTGATCAAAACATGCATTGGAGGTTGTGCACATGCCTCCTCAACATCGGTTTCACATCCCATGGAAGAAGCTTCAACAAGATCACCATTGTCATTTGATGTAGAGTTGTCTTCAATGATGGAACGTCCTTCTTGTTCAACCTCCCCTAGGTCTTCTTCCACTTCTTCTTCTTCAATAATCTCCATCTCTTTCACTTGTTGCAAAACACACTCCATTTCCTTGTGCTCAACTTGAGACTCTAAAATCTCCCTCATACTTCCCTCTTCGATTGCTTTTTCACAATCATCCATGGACATATTTTGCTTATGGCATGAATCCCACGAGTCTAACTTTTGACGAATGGTTTCTTGAAGCCGATCCATTTCCTCCTTGAGACGATCCTTTGATTCTTGTTCCTCTTTGCTAACATAAGTAGGATCATATTGCTCTTGGATTGATGGACATGTATATTCTTCCATGGGGAGTTGTGATGGAAAGGAGAATTCATCATGTGGTTGGAAAGGAGGTTTACCAAAGCTTGGAGGTTGGAAGGTATTTTAGTTGTTGGTAGAAGGTCGAAGTATACAGGACATAAGTTCTTGGAGGGTAAAGGTGAAACTAGTGAGTGCAGTTTGGAGCTCTTCTTGCCCTTGAGGGATGATACCAAGTGTATCATCCATGGGAACTTGGTTTGAAGGGTAAAAATGTTGGAGTAGTGGTGATTCAATGGTTGCTTGCTCATAATTATCACAAGGATATGCATAGGGAAAAAATGGATTGGGATTGTGTGGAGGCAATTGGTGGAAATAGGATGTGGATTGAGAGTATGGTGGTTGAAATGATGGTGTTTGAGGGCTATGTTGAGAGTATGGTGCATGAAATGATAGTGGTTGAGTGGAATAATCATGATAAGAACCATCATATCCATTGGAATGATATGCATTATAGGAGGGATTACCATCATAGTAGCTTGAATGAGGAGGTTGCCATGGTGATTGCTCATATAAATGTGGCTCCCTTCTCAAGTATTCATCTCTCCTATAATGTGAGCCATTATTCAAGTTTTCATCACCTACAACATAGTCATAACCATATCCGAAACCACAAGGACGAGAATTCATAGTGACAAATAAAAAAACAAAACTAATAGAGTCTTAAAACTAACAAAAACTAACAAACAAGCTAAGCGAAAAACAAACATATCTACAATATTCACATATGTACAATAATCAATAACAAGCCACACAATTGTAATTCCCAGGCAACGGCGCCATTTTGACGAGAGGAGTTTTGTGTGGTTTAAAATTCACAAATAAATATTCCTTGCAAGTATAGTTTCTAAACCAAACAATAATCCTTTCATACAAAAATTTTATTTGTCACAAGTACAAACCCCTAAATATATAAACCGAAGTATTGGAACCTCGGGTCATTCTTCCTAGGAATTACAATAAAGTGTTCTTGTTATTGGTTATGGAGTATGTTTGGGGTTTTTGAGTTAAGGAACAAGGAATGTAAATTGCAAAAGAAATAAACTAACAACTAAGAAAGCTCTTGGCAAGATATGAGAACTAGAAGTCATATCCTAGTTATCCTCCTCAATTGTGACCACAATTGTCCATTTCTACCACTTAGTTAACCTCTAATCATGGAGAAAAGTCAAGTGGATGAATCAACTTGATTCCACAAGTCCTAGCTAACTCCCAAGGGAAAGACTAGCTTTAGTGGTATCCAAATCAATTAACAACTTCTAATTTTCAATCAACAAAGGAATTAGATAACTCAAGCGTCACTAATTACTCTACCTATGCCAAGAGGAACAAAATCTATACTAAAATCCAACCAAGCATTTCCTCAAACACTTGGAAGGCATAAAAGGAAAGCATAGTAAATCTACAACAAGAGCAAAATCTAACAACAACTAATTGCAAATAATTAACAACAACAATTAAAGAAAACAAGATCTACATGAATTACCTCAAATTGAATTAAAAGAAAATAGGAGAAGAAAGAGTGCATTAACAACAAAGTAAGCAATTACAAGAATGAAATACAAAATTAGAGAGAGGAAGAGTAGAGGAACAAGAAATTGTAAAGGAAAAGTAAATCAAAGCATGAATTAAATCTAGATCTAAGAACTAAACCTAATCCTAATTCTAATCCTAGAGAGAAGTGAGAGCTTCTCTCTCTAAAACTAACTAAAACTAATTCTAAAACTTAAACTATGACTAGTGATCAAAAGTATGATAATTCCCCTTCAATCCTTGGCTTAAATAGTATCAGAAATGAGTTGGATTGGGCCCACAAAGCTTCTAAAATCGCTGGCCACGAGTTGCATTAAGTGAACCATGTGCACCCATCGGTGCGTACACGTACCGTGCACGTGCGCGCCCCAATGCGCGATGCAACTATAGCAAATCTTATATCATTTCGAAGCCCCAGATGTTAGATTTCCAACGCAACTAGAACCGCATCATTTGGACCTTTGTAGCTCAAGTTATGGTCGATTGAGTGCGAAGAGGTCGGCTTGACAGCTTTTGCAATTCCTTCATTTCTTCATGAGTTCTCTATTTTTTCATGCTTTTCCTTCATTTCCTTGATCCAATCTTTGCCTTCTAAATCTAAAATTACTTAACAAACATAACAAGGCATCTAATGGAATCAAAGGTAAATCAAGATTAAACAATTAAGGGCCTAAGAAGCATATTTTCACACTTAAGCACAATTAGGAGACAATCATGAAACCATGCTACTTCATTGAATAAATGTGGGTAAAAGGTCATAAAATCTCCAAAATTAAGCACAAGATAAATCCTATAAATGGGGTTTATCAGAACTCAACACTTGCAGGAGACCAAACAAAATGAGGGTTGGCGCCTTTTCCCATGCTAGGCGCCACTCCCCAAGTGGGAAAACATTGAAGTGCTTTCAATTCCCACCATCCAGACCACACTTCCCACCACTATAAAAAGCCCCTCACTTTCCCACCTCCCTTCACACTTTGAACCCCAACCTCAAAGAAATGAAAGAACCTCCAGACTCTCCTCTTCTCTTTCCTTTACCTTTCTTTTCCTATTTTTTTTTCTTTTCTTAATTGGGACAATCAAGTCCTAAGTTTGGTATTGGAGCAAAATTGTGTTTTGCTTATTCTCTTGCCACATTCCCCAACTTTCTTTAAACCTTCAAACACCCTTTCTCAACCCAATGGCACCACCAAAAACCTCAGCATCAAAGAAAAGAAAGACCAACGAACCAATTTCTGGATCCTCAAGTTCAAGCTTCAATGAGTACAAGTTCCTCTCCTCATTCAACCAAAACCAATTTTATGGTTGGGTGAGTGAGAGGCAAATCATCCCAGAGGTTGGTTTTCAGCTGGGGAGAAACGAGCACTCTGAGATCAACAGGGAGATAAACAATAGAGGCTGGGCACGCTTGTGCAACCCACCAAAGAAGGTGGTGAAAAGCTTGGTGAGAGAATTATATGCCAATGCTGTACCTCAACCTAGGCAAGCCTATGGCTATCTCAGTTATGTGAGAGGGAAGGCCAAGGAACACAGAGCTCATGCTCATGTGCCACAAGGGCAACCACAACAAGAAAAGAAGAGGCTGAGGATCAACCACATTTCCTAGCACTCCAACCACCACCATACTAATAATACCAACAATTTCCTGAAGGATTCAACTGGAAAAAAACTGTAAGGAGACGTACACCAAATGAAAGGAGACCTACATCATCTGAGAGAGGATGACAACCAACTCAAGGATATCAACAAAAGCAATGAGACCAAGTGAATAAGAACATACAACAACTCCAAGAAAGTTTGGAGCACATGAGGAAGGAGCAGCAAGAATAGTTCGACTGGGGAGAGATGCAAAGTGCACTCAACAAAATAGTGGAGCAGAACAAATGGCAACAGAGGAACCTTGCTGAGTTCAGAAATCTTTATGATGCCAGAACTATTTCAAGGAGGCAATATGATATCAACACACAAGCGAAGCTGAATCACTTGTGTAATGCTGCGGCTGCTTTAAACCCTGGATACCCAACATTCATGCAAGGAATGGAGGAGTTGAGTGCTAGACAAGAGGAAATTCTGGCCAAGCACAAGGAGGATGAAAGGAATTACATGAGGAGGCTAGGATTTTGGAAGCCCAAGGACACAAAGGCACAAGAGGAATCTTCCAAAAAGGATGAAGATGACTCCTCCCCTTCAAGAAGAAAGACAAAGGAAAAGGGCCAATGAACTGAAGCTGCTCAAGGTTGTTAAGTCCCATGGTTGACACTCTAAATTTTGAATTCTGTTTAAGTTTTTCTTTATGTTTTAATTTCTGTTTAAGAATAAATAGTAATGCTAGGATAGTTTATGTTTAATGCCTATTTTTTTCTTTTATGCCCTGAAGTCTTTTGTGAGTCCTTTGAATTACAAGAAAGAAAATGCAATGTTATTTTGAGTCTTTTCAACATCAATAAAGAATAGTTTGTCTCCATAAGAGTTGTTGTGAGTTGTGCAAGAACAAGAGTAAAAGAGACTAAGACCAAGAGAGGCCATTCAAAAACTAAAGGACAAGGAACTAACTGTAGAACCTTGAATGAACTAAAAAGAAAATGAGTCATGAAAAGCAACTAGTCTTAGAAGGTATGACAAGTAAAGGCTAAGGGGTGTTCCTTGAATATCTATAGAGCCAAGAAGTAGTGAGCAATAAAGACCCAAGGCTCTGAGCATCAACTACTTGGATGGAAAGAAACATTAAAAAGCTCAGAAGAGTTGGAAACCCTAGTAGATGCTTGTGGTGAAGATGTGTCAAGAAAAGAGACTTGGGCAAGTAAATTCTCAAGGGTATTTCAACACCTAATACCCTAAAGCCAATTGGTTTGGGAGTGCTAATTGAAAGCCTAACTAAAGGTTTGTCTTGAGACAAAACACTTAAAGTCGTGGTCAACGAAAAAGAAAAATTGAAGGGAAAGAACAACCAAAAGAGAATGAAATAACTCTTACTACTTCAAGGTGGCAATTAATAAAAAAGGGCCCCTGGAGCTTATACTTGAAAGAACCCTCAAGGATCTAGGAGTTCTTTGTGGCATTGAAACAAAAATATGCATGCATGTGTTAAACACTTAGTCCTATCCTTAGTCATGTTTGCATCCGTTCCAGGTCAAGTCTCAATTCATATAAGGACTACTCACATTGATTTGCTTGGGACAAGCAAAGCTTAAGTTTGGTGTTGTGATGACTTGCATTATCTACCTTTTTTTCTTGTCTAAAAAGGATCATAAAAGATTATAATCTCATTTAATCATTCCAATTTATGAGTTAAGTGATAAATATTATGGTACATTGCTTTAAAATAGGGTTGTGCTGAATTTCAGGTGAAAAAGAGCAATAAAAAGGGAAGAAAAACAACAAAACCAGCTGGGCGTGTGAAACTGGCGTGCCACTTGGAACAAATGCCACAAAATTGTATGGGCATGGCACACCAGGAGCTGGGCGTGACACGCCAGCGTAGTTTTCCAGAGAGCAATAATGAAGGCCACTAAAGGGGCGTGGCACGCCAAGCTAGGCGTGGCACGCCTAACCCTTCACATACTATGGGCGTGCCACTTGAGCCATGGGCGTGGCACGCCAGTTCATCACTCCAGAAGGGATCATCACCTGGGTGTGCCACTTAGTATTGAAGGCGTGGTACGCTAGCTTTAAAAGTCACTCGGGCCTGCCACTTGAAGAGCCAGGCGTGGCACGCCAAGTTTAAAAGAGCCACACTAAAGGGGCGTACCACTTGAGCATCAAAGCATGGCACGCTAGTACAAATTTCAGAGACGAAGACAAAGGCCCAAGCACTGGGCGTGCCACTTGGTATCGAAGGTGTGGCACGCCAACACTCAAAGAAGCCAAAGCAAAGCTGGGTGTGCTACTTGGTATCAAAGGCATGGCACGCCAATTACTAGACAAAGGAAAAATGTTGGGCGTGGCACGCCAGACCCTGGGCGTGGAACGCCAGTTATATTTTCCAGAGAGGGATATAGGAGACCAACCATAGGGGCGTGCCACTTGGTATCGAAGGCGTGGCACGCGAGCTACCATTTCTCACTTAGGCGTGCCACTTGAGTCTCAGGCGTGGCATGCCAGCATCACCAATCAGCAAGAAGAAGACCTGGGCATGCCACTTAAGTTCTGGGCGTGGCACGCCAATGAAGGAACCAAGCACACAAATAGGCGGGGCACGCCAGACCCTGGGCGTGCCACGCTAGTTCAACTTTCCAGAAACAAGAACAAGAATGAAAAGGCCTGGGCGTGCCACTTAAGGTCGAAGGCGTGGCACGCCAAGCTACACAGGTGCTTAAAGAACCCTGGGCGTGCCACTTGAGGTCGAAGGTGTGCCACTTGAGGTCGAAGGAGGGCGTGCCACTTGAAGAGTTGGGCGTGGCACGCCAAGCCAAATTTAGAGCTGGGCGTGGCATGCCACTGAAGCGCCAGTCACACACCAGCTGGGAGATCACGTTCATTGAGTTTCTTTTCCCTCCAAATTGTATTTTCCTTTTCACTTTTGTATTTTCTTTATTTCTAGTGCTAAGAGTAGTATAAATAACCCCTGAAAGTACTGAGAAGGGGGTTAAGCAGTTAGGAAGCTAAGTTGTGGAGTAGAGTTTTTAGATTTACTTTTTCACTTTGTCATCTCTTCCATCTCTTGTACTTTTCTCTGAGCTGTGAGTAGCTAAATTCCCTCTCATTGAGAGAGGGAGCTCTGTTGTACTTGATGGATTAATGATAGTAAATTTCTTCTTCTCTTCATCTTCTCTTTGATTTGCTAGAAGAAATTTTGTTCTTCATGCTAGTGTTCAATCTCCTTGGAAAATGGGTTGAATACAAAATGGGTTTCATGAGAACCTTGGAAAAGGAAACATGAAACTAAGCTAGAAATCCCTTCTCACACTTGAGTAGGATCTGGGTTTTGGTGTTTGGATATGGTGACATATAATCCTCCCTCTACTGGTACCTATGATGATGTGTGGTACAATCAGGGACCAAGCATATCTCTCTTCATGAGCAATTAGACCAAGGAATTGGCTATTGATCAAGTTCTGAGAGATTGAGTCACCAAGGGATTCGGGCTCAATCAATCATGATTTCCAAGAGGTCAATGAGTTGCATGATTGAAAATGATATGAGCTAGATTTAATCCAAAGAGACAACATCTCCTGATCTCAATGAATTCCCCTGTTCTCATCTTCCACATTCTTTATAGCTTTCTTTACATTCTGCAAATCCCCATTCCCATTTACAATTAAGTCATTTATGTTTCTGCACTTTACATTATTGCCATTTCCTTTTCTGCACTTTACTTCTTTTATTTACCTTTGAGCCATTTATAATTCTGCCCATTTACCATTCTGTAATCACAATCTATTCCGCTCAACTTGACTAATTCACCAATTAATTAAAATTGCTCAAATCTACCAATCTCTGTGGATATGATCCCACGTCACTGTGGGTTATTACTTGACGATAATTTTGGTGCGCTTGCGAAAAGAATGGATTCATCAATTTTTATATGGGGAGTGAATTCCGGTCATCACGTAGCATTCTCTGATCTAGAAGATTCGACCTTGTCTATGGCGTTTTGAGTAGGATCATTAAGGAGAATGGACTACATGAGCTTCACCCTCAATCATAATGAATCCACACTAACCCTGGGGTTCATATCTGGAGGAGCATTGGCGACCTCTCAACCGGCATTGATCACATACAGCCTGCCATAGAAGAAATCATTCACAGTTGAAGAAGATAGTAAAACCAGAGTTATCCAAAAGAATAAAGCATTTCCAAGCCTTAACTATCTTCTTATCATTGCAAACATATCAACCTAGTTAAGTTCTCTTTATTTTCTTTTATGCGTTTAAACAACATACCTACATCTCCCATTTGTCTGACTAAGATCTATAAGATAACCATAGCTTGCTTCAAACCACAATCCTCGTGGGATCGGCCCTGACTCGCTCAGGTATTACTTGGACAACCCAGTGCACTTGCTGGTTCAGTTGTACGAAGTATCGAGATTCGTGCACCGGGCACCACTGCTACGTTACAAAGCAACAATTTCAAAAATCATTAAGAAAATTCAAAGAAAAGCTATCAATCCATAAAAAACCTATAAAGGGGCAATAAAAGCCTAAATCAATACTACTCAAATTAGGGGAAACTAAAATAGTGGTAACTCTACTACATTCTCTTAGCCAAAACTAGAAAGATAAATGCTAGAATCATTTAAAGGATCCATGTTACAGTGAAGGAAAGCAATAATTCTAGAATATAGAAAGTTTCAACAAAGTATACTGGTGCACGAAATTGTGATCTCAACGGCGCCAAAAACTTGGTACGCACTTTCATAATCTCAATTCTTTTTCACAACTCCGCACAACTAACCAGCAAGTGCACTGGGTCGTCCAAGTAATAAACCTTACGTGAGTAAAGGTCGATCCCACAGAGATTGTCGGCTTGAAGCAAGCTATGGTCATCTTGTAAATCTCAGTCAGGTAGATTCAAATGGTTATGAGGTTTTGATAATTAAAATATAATTAGAACATAAAATAAGATAGAGATACTTATATAATTCATTTGTGAGAATTTCAGATAAGCGTATAGAGGTGCTTTACTCCTTCTGAATCTCTGCTTTCCTACTGCCTTCATTCAATCATTCATACTCCATTCTATGGCAAGCTGTATCTTTGGGGATCACCGTTGTCAATGGCTACCATCTGTCCTCTCAGTGAAAATGGTCCAAATGCGCTGTCACCACACGACTAATCATCTGTCAATTCTCACTCATGTTGGAATAGGATCCATTGATCCCTTTGCGTCTGTCACTACGCCCAACACTCGCGAGTTTGAAGCTTGTCACAGTCATCCCATCCCAAATCCTACTCGGAATACCACAGATAAGGTTTAGACTTTCCAAATCTCAAGAATGCTGCCAATTGATTCTAGCTTATACCACGAAGACTCCGATATTTCAGAATGGAGGCTAAGAGATACACATTCAAGCTTGTTTTCATGTAGAACGGAGGTGTTTGTCAGGCACGCGTAATAAGTGAGAATGGTGATGAGTGTCACATAATCATCACATTCATCATGTTCTTGGGTGCGAATGAATATCTTAGAATAAAAATAAACTTGATTTGAATAGAAAAACAATAGTACTTTGCATTAATTCATGAGGAACAGCAAAGCTCCACACCTTAATCTATGGGGTGTAGAAACTCCACCATAGAAAATACATAAGTGAAAGGTCTAGGCATGGTCGTGAGGCCAGCCTCCTAAACGTGTACAATATGATCTATGATAGCATAAAACTTATCAAAGATAGTCTAAGGACTAAACGTCCAAAGATGTAAAATAAGTCTCTAAAAGTAGTTTTTATACTAAACTAGTAGCTTGGGTTACAGAAAATAAGTAACTAAGTGCAGATAGTGCAGAAATCCACTTCCGGGACCCACTTGGTGTGTGCTTGGGCTGAGCATTGAAGCTTTCATGTGTAGAGACTCTTCTTGGAGTTAAACGCCAGCTTTGGTGCCAGTTTGGGCGTTTAACTCCAGCTTGTAACTCAATTCTAGCGTTTAACGCCAGAATAGGGCAGGAAGTTGGCGTTTAAACGCCAATTTGCGTCATCAAAACTCGAGCAAAGTATGGACTATTATATATTGCTGGAAAGCCCAAGATGTTTACTTTCCAACGCAATTAAGAGTGCTCCAATTAGGCTTCTGTAGCTTCAGAAAATTCACTTCGAGTGCAGGGAGGTCAGAATCCAATAGCATCTGCAGTCCTTTTTCAGCCTCTGAATCAGATTTTTGCTCAAGTCCCTCAATTTCAAATAGAAAATATCTAAAATCACAGAAAAACACACAAACTCATAGTAAAGTCCAGAAATGTGAATTTTTCTTCAAAACTAATAAAAATATACTAAAAAGTAACTAGATCCTACTAAAAACTACCTAAAAACAATGCCAAAGAGTGTATAAATTATCCGCTCATCACAACATCAAACTTAAATTGTTGCTTGTCCCTAAGAAACTGAAAATCAAATAGGATAAAAAGAAGATAATATACTATAAATTCCAAAATATCAATGAAACTTAGCTCCAATTAGATGAGCGGGACTAGTAGCTTTTTGCCTTTGAACAGTTTTGGCATCTCACTTTATCCTTTGAAGTTCAGAATGATTGGCATCTATAGGAACTCAAAATTTAGATAGTGTTATTGATTCTCCTAGTTCAATATGTTGATTCTTGAACACAGCTACTTTATGAGTCTTGGCCGTGGCCCTAAGGACTTTGTTTTCTAGTATTACTACCGGATACATAAATGCCACAGACACATAAATGGGTTAACCTTTTCAGATTGTGACTTAGCTTTGCTAGAGTCCCCAATTAGAGGTGTCCAGAGCTCTTAAAGCACACTCTTTTTGCTTTGGATCACGACTTTAACCGCTCAGTCTCAAGCTTTTTACTTGACACCTTCACGCCACAAGCACATGGTTAGGGACAGCTTGGTTTAGCCGCTTAGGCCAGGATTTTATTCCTTGGGGCCCTCCTATCCATTAATGCTCAAAGCCTTGGATCCTTTTTACCCTTGCCTTTTGGTTTAAAGGGTTACTTGCTTTTTACTCTTGCCTTTTGGTTTAAAGAGCTCTTGGCTTTTTCTGCTTGCTTTTTCCTTTTCTTTCTTTTTTTTTCTTTTATTTTTGCCTTTTTTTTTTTGCAAGCCTTGTTTTTCACTGCTTTTTCTTGCTTCAAGAATCAATTTTATGATTTTTCAGATTATCAAATAATATTTTTCCTTTTTCATCATTCTTTCAAGAGCCAACAATTTTAACATTCATAAACAACAAATTCAAAAATATGCACTGTTCAAGCATTCATTCAGAAAACAAAAAGTATTGTCACCACATCAAAATAATTAAACTAATTTCAAGGATGAATTCGAAATCATGTACTTCTTGTTCTTTTGTGATTAAAAACATTTTTTTTATTTAAGAAAAGTGATGGATTCATAGGACATTCATAGCTTTAAGACATAGACACTTAGACACTAGTGATCATGTAATAAGACACAAACATAAATAAAACATAAAGCAAAATTTTCGAAAAATAGAAAAATAAGAGCAAGGAGATTAAGGAACGGGTCCACCTTAGTGATGGCGGCTAGTTCTTCCTCTTGAAGATCCAATGGAATGCTTGAGCTCCTCTATGTCTCTTCCTTGCCTTTGTTTCTCCTCCCTCATGACTCTTTGATCTTCTCTAATTTCATGGAGGAGGATGGAATGCTCTTGGTGCTCCACCCTTAGTTGTCCCATGTTGGAACTTAATTCTCCTAGGGAGGTGTTAATTTGCTCCCAATAGTTTTGTGGAGGAAAGTACATCCCTTGAGGCATCTCAGGGATTTCATGATGAGGAACTTCCTCATGCTCTTGTTGAGGTCCATGAGTGGGCTCTCTTGTTTGCTCCATCCTCCTTTTAGTGATGGGCTTGTCCTCTTCAATGAGGATGTCTCCCTCTATGACAATCCTAGCCGAATTGCAGAGGTGACAAATGAGTTGAGAAAAGGCTAACCTTGCCAAAGTGGAAGACTTATCAGCCACCTTGTAGAGTTCTTGAGGTATAATCTCATGAACTTCCACTTCCTCGCCAATCATGATACTATGGATCATGATGGCCCGATCCACAGCTACTTCGGATCGGTTGCTAGTAGGAATGATAGAGCGTTGGATGAACTCCAACCATCCTCTAGCCACAGGCTTAAGGTCATGCCTTCTTAATTGAACCAGCTTGCCTCTTGAGTCAATTTTTCATTGAGCTCCTTCCACACATATGTCCATGAGGACTTGGTCCAATCTTTGATCAAAGTTGACCCTTCTGGTGTAGGGGCGTGCGTTTTCTTGCATCATTGGCAAGTTGAACGCCAACCTTACATTTTCTGGACTGAAATCTAAGTATTTCCCCCGAACCATTGTAAGCCAATTCTTTGGATTTGGGTTCATACTTTGATCATGGTTCTTAGTGATCCATGTGTTTGCATAGAACTCTTGAACCATTAAGATTCCGACTTGTTGAATAGGATTGGAGAGAACTTCCCATCCTCTTCTTCTAATCTCATGTCGGATCTCCGGATACTCACTCCTTTTGAGCTTGAAAAGGACCTCAGGGATCACCTTTTTCTTGGCCACAACTTCATAGAAGTGGTCTTGATGGACCTTTGAGATGAATCTCTCCATCTCCCATGACTCGAAGGTGGAAGCTTTTGCCTTCCCTTTCCTCTTTCTAGAGGTTTCTCCAGCCTTAGGTGCCATAAATGGTTATGGAAAAATAAAAAGCAATGCTTTTACCACACCAAACTTAAAGTGTTTACTCGTCCTCGAGCAAAGAAGAAAGAATGGAGGAGAAGAACAATAAAATAGAGGAGATGGAGGGTGAAGGTGAGTTCGGCCAAGGGGGTATAAAGTGTTTGTGATGTGTGAAATTGAAGGAGGGATGAGGGGTATATATAGGAGTGGGGGAGGGTTAGGTTCGTGTATTTGGGGTTGGGTTTGGGAGGGAAAAAGGATTTTGAATTTGAAGGTAGATGGGGTTTTGGGGGAGAGTGAATGAGGTGATTGGTGAAGGATATTTGGGGAAGAGACATGGAGGTGATTGGTGAAGGGTATTTGGGGAAGAGTGTTATGAAAAGGTGTGAAAAAGAGAGAGAGAGTGAGTTGAGGTTGGTGGGGATCTTGTGGGGTCCACAGATCCTGAGGGGTCAAGGACTTATCATCATTGCTCCATTTAGGCATGCAAAACGCCCTTAGAGTGCAATTCTAGCGTTAAACACCAGATTGCTGCTTGTTTCTGGCGTTTAACGCCAGCTTTTCTCCCTTTCTTGGCGTTTAACGCCAAGTTGGTGCTTGTTTCTGGTGTTTAACGCTAGCTTTTTGCCCTGTTCTGGCGTTAAACGCCAGTCTGGAGCCCATTTCTGGCGTTAAATGCCCAGAATGGTGCCAGACTGGGCGTTTAACGCCCATTCTGCTACTCTTACTGGCGTTTAAATGCCAGTAAGCTCTTCCTCCAGGGTGAGCTATTTTTAATGCTATTTTTCATTCTGTTTTTGATTTTTCAGTTGTTTTTGTGACTTCACATGATCATCAACCTAAAGAAACATAAAATAACAATGGAAAATAAATAGATATAATTAAATAACATTGGGTTGCCTCCCAATAAGCGCTTCTTTAATGTCAATAGCTTGACAGTGAGCTCTCATGGAGTCTCACAGATAATCAGAGTAGGGTTGGGGCCTCTCAACACCAAACTTAGAGTTTGGTTGTGTCCTCCCAACACCAAACTTAGAGTTTGAATGTGGGGGTTTTGTTTGACTCTGTATTGAGAGAAGCTTTTCATGCTTCCTCTCCATGGTTACAAAAAGAGAACCTTGAGTCTTGAATACAAGGTAGTCCTCATTCAACTGAAGGACCAACTCTCCTCTGTCAACATCAATCACAGCTTTTGCTGTGGCTGGGAAGGGTCTGCCAAGGATGATGGATTCATCCTCATCCTTCCCAGTGTCTAGGATTATGAAATCAGCAGGGATGTAAAGGCCTTCAACCTTTACTAGCACGTCCTCTACTAGTCTATAAGCCTGTTTCATTGATTTGTCTGCCATTTCTAGTGAGATTCTTGCAGCTTGTACCTCAAAGATTCCCAGTTTCTCCATTACAGAGAGTGGCATGAGGTTTATCCCTGACCCCAGGTCACACAGAGCCTTTTCAAAGGTCATGGTGCCTATGGTACAAGGTATAAAGAATTTTTTGGGATCCGGTTTCTTCTGAGGTAATGTCTGCCTCATTAATGCACTCAGTTCATTGGTGAACAAGGGAGGTTCATCCTCCCAAGTCTCATTACCAAACAACTTGGTATTCAGCTTCATGATTGCTCCTAGATACTTGGCAACTTGCTCTTCAGTGATGTCTTCATCCTCTTCAGAGGAAGAATATTCATCAGAGCTCATGAATGGTAGAAGGAAGTTCAATGGAATCTCTATGATCTCTGTATGAGCCTCAAATTCCTTTCGTTCCTCAAAGAGAAACTCCTTTCTGTCCAGAGGACATCCCATGAGGCTTTTCTCACTGGGACTCACGTCCTCCTCACTCTCTCCAGGTTCGGCCATGTTGGTCATGGTTATCGCCTTGCACTCTCTCTTAGGATTTTCTTCTGTATTTCTTGCGAGAATACTGGGAGGAGTTTCAGTAATCTTCTTACTCAGCAGACCCACCTGTGCCTCCAAAGTTCTAACGGAGGACCTTGTTTAATTTATGAAACTTAGTGTGGTCTTGGATAGATCAGAGACTATGGTTGCCAGGCCAGAATGGCTCTGTTCAGAATTCTTTGTCTCTTGCTGAGAAGATGATGGAAAAGGCTTGCTATTGCTAAACCTATTTCTTCCACCATTATTATTGAAGCCTTGTTGAGGCTTCTGTTGGTCCTTCCATGAGAAATTTGGATGATTTCTCCATGAAGGATTATAGGTGTTTTCATAGGATTCTCCCATGTAATTCACCTCTGCCATTGCAGGGTTCTCAGGATCATAAGCTTCTTCTTCAGAAGATACTTCTTTAGTACTGTTGGATGCAGCTTGCAATCCATGCAGAGTCTAAAAAATTATATTGACTTGCTGAGTCAATATTTTGTTCTGAGCTAATATGGCATTCAGAGTATCAATTTCAAGAACTCTCTTCTTCTGAGGCATCCCATTGTTCACAGGATTCCTCTCAGAGGTGTACATGAACTGGTTATTTGCAACCATTTTAATGAGTTCCTGAGCTTCTGCATGAGTTTTCAGATGAAGAGATCCTCCTGCAGAATGGTCCAATGATATTTTTGACAACTCAGACAGACCATCATAGAATATACATATGATGCTCTATTCTGGAAGCATGTCAGTAGGACACCTTTTGATCAATTGCTTATATCTTTCCCAAGCTTCATAGAGGGACTCACCTTCCTTCTATCTGAAGGTTTGGATTTCCACTCTAAGCTTGCTCATCTTTTGAGGTGGAAAGAATTTGGCTAGGAAAGCACTGACCAGCTTTTCCCAAGAGTTCAGGCTTTTCTTAGGTTGTGAATCCAACCATGTTCTAGCTCTGTCTCTTATAGCAAAAGGGAAAAGCATAAGCCTGTAGACCTCGGGATCAACTCCATTGGTCTTGACAGTGTCACAGATTTGCAATAATTCAGCTAAGAACTAATGAGGATCTTCCAATGGAAGTCCATGAAACTTGCAATTCTGTTGCATTAGAGAAATTAATTGAGGCTTAAGCTCAAAGTTGTTTGCTCCAATGGAAAAAATTGAGATGCTTCTTCCATAGAAATTGAAAGTTGGTATAGTGAAATCACCAAGCACCTTCCTTACATTGTTGTTGTTATTGGGTTCGGCCATGTCTCCTTCTTTTTCGAAAATTTCTGTCAAGTCCTCTCCAGAGAGTTGTGATTTAGCTTCTCTTAGTTTCCTCTTAAGAGTCCTTTCAGGTTCAGGATCAGCTTCGATAAGAATGTCTTTATCCCTGTTCATGTTCACATGAAAAAAAAGAGAACAGAAAAGAAGAGAAATCCTCTATGTCATAGTATAGAGATTCCTTTATGTGAGTAGAAGAAGAGAAGAATAGAAGAAGGAGAAGAGAAAAATTCAAACATAGAGAAGAATAGGGGATTCAAATTTTGAGTGGAAGAGGTGTTAGTAGATAAATAAATAAATAGAGAGATGAAAGAGAGAAGAATTCGAATTTAAATTAAAATAAAAGAAAAAATATTTTTATTTTTATTTTAATTATTGGTTAGTCTTCGAAAATTAAAAGGAGAATTAAAATAAAATTTGAAAATTAAATAAATTAATTAATTAAAAAGATTTTTGAAAAAGTGTTAGTGATTTTCGAAAATTGGAGAGAGAAAAGTAGTTAGGTGGTTTTGAAAAAGATATGAATGAAATAGAAAACTTTTAAAATCAAACAAAAAGTCAAGTAGTTAATTGAAAAAGATTTAAAAATCAATTTTGAAAAGATAAGAAGTTAGAAAAGGATTTTGAAATTAAATTTTGAAAAAGATATGATGGAAAATCAATTTGAAAAAGATTTGAAAAGGAAATTTTTGAATCAAAACATTAAATGTTAGCATTAATTTCGAAAATAAAAATAAGAAAAAGATTTTGAAAATCAAATTTTAAAATTTTCGAAAATATTAAGAAGGAAATAGAAAAAGATTTGATTTTTGAAAAAAGTTTGAAAAGATAGAATTTTTAAATTGAAAATTTTGACTTGACTAACAAGAAACAACTAAATTTTAAAACTTTAAGACTAAATCAATTCAAATTTTCAAAATTTATGAGTGAAATAAGAGAATGATATTTTTTTATTTTTGAATTTTAATGAAGAAAGAGAAAAACACCAAAATGACACAAAACATAAAAGTTTAAGATCAAAACAACAAATGCATGCAAGAACACTTTGAATGTCAAGATGAACACCAAGAACACTTTGAAGATCATGATGAACATCAAGAACATGTTTTTGAACATTTTTAAGAAAGGAAAAACATGCAAGACACCAAACTTAAAAATTTCTATTCTATAGACACTAATAATTCAAGAATGCATATGAAAAACAAGAAAAGACACCAAACAAGAAAATTTAAAGATCAAACAAAGAGAATCATCAAGAACAACTTGAAGATCAATGAAGAACACCATGCTTGAATTTTTGAAAATAAGAAAAATGCAATTGACACCAAACTTAAAATTTGACACTAGCCTCAAACAAGAAACACAAATTTTTTGGTTTTTATGATTTTATTAAATTTTTTTGTGTTTTTCGAAAATTACTTGGAAAAAGAAAATAAAGAAATTCAAAATTTTTAATACGAATTCCAGGAATCATGCAATGTTAGTCTAAAGCTTCAGTCTAAAAAGATTAGACATGGCTAGCCAAGCTTCAGCAGGACATTACATACAACAGCCAAATTGATGGGAATTACTTAGCTCCCGTGATGATAAAAGCATCATCTGAAACTCTAGAATTCATTCTTAAAAATTCTTAAGAACAAATATAAATTATATATTATTATTTTTTTGAAATTTTTTCGAAAATAAAAAGAATAAAATAAAAAGCATAAAATTAAAATAAAATTACCTAATCTGAGCAACAAGATGAATCGTCAGTTGTCCAAACTCGAACAATCCCTGGCAACGGCGCCAAAAACTTGGTACGCACTTTCATAATCTCAATTCTTTTTCACAACTCCGCACAACTAACCAGCAAGTGCACTAGGTCGTCCAAGTAATAAACCTTACGTGAGTAAGGGTTGATCCCACGGAGATTGTCGGCTTGAAGCAAGCTATGGTCATCTTGTAAATCTCAGTCAGGCAGATTCAAATGGTTATGAGGTTTTGATAATTAAAATATAATTAGAACATAAAATAAGATAGAGATACTTATGTAATTCATTGGTGAGAATTTCAGATAACCGTATAGAGGTGTTTTGCTCCTTCTGAATCTCTGCTTTCCTACTGCCTTCATTCAATCATTCATACTCCTTTCTATGGCAAGCTGTATGTTGGGGGATCACCATTGTCAATGGCTACCATCCATCCTCTCAGTGAAAATGGTCCAAATGCACTGTCACTGCACGGCTAATCATCTGTTGGTTCTCACTCATGTTGGAATAGGATCCATTGATCCTTTTGCGTCTGTCACTACGCCCAACACTCGCGAGTTTGAAGCTCGTCACAGTCATCCCATCCCAAATCCTACTCGGAATACCACAGACAAGGTTTAGACTTTCCGAATCTCAAGAATGCTGCCAATTGATTCTAGCTTATACCACGAAGACTCCGATCTTTCAGAATGGAGGCTAAAAGATACTCATTCAAGCTTGTTTTCATGTAGAATGGAAGTGTTTGTCAGGCACACGTTCATAAGTGAGAATGGTGATGAGTGTCACATAATCATCACATTCATCATGTTCTTGGGTGCGAATGAATATCTTAGAATAAGAATAAGCTTGATTTGAATAGAAAAACAATAGTACTTTGCATTAATTCATGAGGAACAGCAGAGCTCCACACCTTAATCTATGGGGTGTAGAAACTCCACCGTTGAAAATACATAAGTGAAAGGTCTAGGCATGGTCGTGAGGCCAGCTTCCTATACGTGTACAATATGATCTATGATAGCATAAAACTGATCAAAGATGGTCTAAGGACTAAACGTCCAAAGATGTAAAATAAGTCTCTAAAAGTAGTTTTTATACTAAACTAGTAGCTTGGGTTACAGAAAATAAGTAACTAAGTGCAGATAGTGCAGAAATCCACTTTCGGGACCCACTTGGTGTGTGCTTGGGCTGAGCATTGAAGCTTTCATGTGTAGAGACTCTTCTTGGAGTTAAACGCCAGCTTTGGTGCCAGTTTGGGCGTTTAACTCCAGCTTGTAACTCAGTTCTGGCGTTTAACGCCAGAATAGGGCAGGAAGTTGGCGTTTAAATGCCAGTTTGCGTCGTCAAAACTCAGGCAAAGTGTGGACTATTATATATTGTTGGAAAGTCCAGGATGTCTACTTTCCAACGCAATTGAGAGCGCACCAATTGGGCTTCTGTAACTCCAGAAAATTCACTTCTAGTGCAGGGAGGTCAGAATCCAACAGCATCTGCAGTCCTTTTTCAGCCTCTGAATTAGATTTTTGCTTAGGTCCCTCAATTTTAGCCAAAAAATATCTGAAATCACAGAAAAATACACAAACTCATAGTAAAGTCCAGAAATGTGAATTTTGCTTGAAAACTAATAAAAATATACTAAAAAGTAGCTAGATCCTACTAAAAACTACCTAAAAATAATGCCAAAAAGCGTATAAATTATCTGCTCATCATATACATATATGACGTTCGAAAAAAATGTGATTCAAAATGAAGAGGCAAAAATCTTACTTGGATTTGTTAAAATTTACTAACTATACAAGAAAAATATTGAATATTGTTGGGTTTAGCATCGGACGTTTGTTGGATTTATCGGTGGATTTACCAACGGATTTGAAATAAATTCGTCGAATAAAAAGATTACCGTCAGATTCAATTTTTTGATGGTAAATTCGCCGACAATAATTAGAAGAAAAAAAAGAAAAATTGGCATCGAGATTACCGTCAAATTTACCAGCAGAAAATACCATGGTAATCTTGCCCAAAATTCAAACCGCAAACCTTCTCCTCCTTCATTTTCGAAATACTCTCTCTAACCTTCTCTCTCTCTCTCTCTCTCTCTCTCTCTCTCTCTCTCTCTCATCCCAAATCACCTCTGGCAGTCCCTCCTCCAGTGTCAGCCACTACCAACAGCGTATAAAGACTGCATAAACTCGGCTAAGTGCTCCTTGAGACGCGTTGGTCGCTCTATCGTTGCCATTTTCGTCGCTCTCACTACTGTTACTGCCATCGTTGCTCCCTCAATCACCGACCTGCATCTCTCCTCCCTCTTCCAGGTAGGTTGCCCTCATTCCTCTTCCTATTCCATTCCCGTTTTTACTTCATTTTAAATAAAAAGAACCCTAACCCCTTTTTGAATCCGTAACCCTATCTCCTCCTTCTTCAGTGACCGTGGTCCGTGGTTTAGACGTTCTCGCCGCCTCGCATTCTCGTTGTTAGTCATACTTAGTTCTTGACATGTCCCGATCCTCTGCTTTCTTTTCTCATGATTCCTCTATCGCTATATTCTTGGTTATACTTCTACAGTGTCGGTGAGTTCACTAACTTCACTTTTCACTAAGTTTTCTTCAGTATTTATTTCATAAATTTTTTATACTGGATTCTTTTAGTTTTTTAATTTTAAATTGTGATGTAGATTTAGATCATTTATTTAATTTGATGTAATTAGTTATTATTGACTTGCATCTCACTCTTTCGTTAATTGGATTATCTTAATAACAAAAATGGATTCAAACAATTAGAAGAAAGCTGTGAAATAAAATATGAAAGTCAAATTATGTAATTTGATATCAGTTCAGGTGAGAATATTGGCTGAGTTAATTGTTCTGATTTCTGCAAGTGTAAGATCCTCAACTGTATTGTTCTGATGTTTGTTCTGGTGTTATTTGAGTTAATTATTTTTTGAGTTAATTAGTTGATTGTTATTAATTATTTGTATTAATTTTAATTTATTTATTTTCTGAATTGATTATTGACTTATTGTTTATTATTGTTAATTTTCTAAGTTTATTATTATCTGAATTAATTATTTTTTGAGTTAATTAGTTTATTATTATTAATTGTCTTATCTTAACTTGTTTATTTTTTGAGTTAATTATTGACTTATTATTTATTGTTAATTTTCTAAATTTATTATTATCTGAGTTAATTATTTTTTGAGTTAATTAGTTGATTGTTGTTAACTTTCTGAATTAATCTTAACTTGTTTATTTTTTGAGTTAATTACTGACTTATCGTTTATTATTGTTACTTTTCTAAGTTTTACTATTATCTAAGTTAATTGGTTTCTGAGTTAATTAATTGATTATTGTTAGTTGTCTGAGTTAAACTTAACTTGTTTATTTTCTGAGTTAATTATTGACTTAATATTTATTATGGTTAATTTTCTAAGTTTATTATTATCTGAGTTAATTATTTTTTAGGTTAATTAATTGATTGTTGTTAATTGTCTGAGTTAATCTTAACTTGTTTATTTTCTAAGTTAATTATTGACTTATTGTTTATTGTTGCTAATTTTCTAAGTTTATTATTCTCTAAGTTAATTATTTTCTGAGTTAATTAGTGTTGTATTTTCTGATTTATTAGTTTGAAAATTATTGAATTTAAATATTTAAAATTATACATTAATTTTTAAACAAATTTTTAAAATATTTAAATTCTAGAATTTATTGTCGGATTTACTGTCAGTTAAATCTGTCAGTAGTTATTAATTTAGTTATTAATTAGTAATATATTACCGTCAGATTTATCGAAAAAAATCCGTCGGTAAAAATTATCAAAAAATTTTTCGTTAGTAATTAGTGGCGGATGAAAAAATCCGTCGAGGCTTATACCTCATATTTATTCCGACGATAAACATTATCAGCGAATTTTTTTGGTAAATTTGCAGGTAAATCCAACGGTATTTGATGAATTTTCTGTAGTGTAAGTAACGCACTTGAAGATGGCAACAGAGAATAAATCTTCCTCTGCTGACTCAAAAAAAAGAAAAAAGACATTCAAGAAAATCTTAGAAAAATACATCGAAGAGAAAGAAAGAGTTTTTGGGAGTTTTGAGTAAAATGAGTAGTGAAAGTTAAAGTGGAGTTATTTAATTGAATGGCAATGTATCATTGATTGATGAAGAGAGAAGTTACAATTAAAACTTGATAGTTCGCAAACCAAGGAAAGTTATAACTTCTCAAGAAAAATTAAAAGGTTTTCTTAAAAAATTTTTGGCGCTTAAAATCCAATGAGTAAAAAAAATTTTGGGCTTGGTCCATTAACTTGGGTATTCTTGACAAAGTCGTTTAGTCAATAAATCCGAGTTGGGACATTATTCTAGATAAGAATGGCATATCAAGAATACAAACAAATGAGAAAACTACGTTACTAGCTAACAGCTAAGTCATTAAGTCTACTAAAGTCATTAACTCACAAAGCTATCAAATCATGGCATTAAAAATATATATTAAAGACAATAAATTACTAATAATAGTTACATCAGAAAAATATAATAAAGAAAAAAGAAAAACTCAGTAGATATACATTATTCACCACTACCACCTAAAATACTACTGACTTAAGCATCAAAATTTTTTGTAGCTTGTTATCCCGATTTGATTTCAAATGTGGTCAGATTACGATCTCTGAATCTTTCTAGCTCTTAACCTCGCCCAAAGGTACGAATATCTATAGATAGAGATAAGTGATAATGAAGATGAAATTACCTAGAAGTTGGAGAAAAATGACCACTATTCTGTTTCTTCAGGCACCGAGTTGGGTCTCAATTTTATCATCCCCATTAGATCAGCTTCCAGAAATCTACAACAACAAAAAAAATCTGAAAAGCAACATGTAAGCTACCATACTGACAAAGGTAAAAATGTTTGTCTGAAAAGCTCTCCATGGTAGTTTGTCGGTCAGAAAAAAATTCAAGAAATAATTTTTATCTATCAAATATTTCTGTTTAAACTGTCATCAACTAGAGAAATTTATCTTTCATTCTTTTCTATTATGCTCCATAGCTCAACTTTTTTGGTATGAAATCAGTTTCAAAAATTGGATTTATTAATTCTCCTAAATCAATTTTGGAAATGGTGGTCTTGGCTCTTGAAAAAATTAAAGATGAAAGTCGGCTGAAAGGAAAAGACTGCACTTGCATCAATATTACTGATGATATGGAAGATTTGAAGAGCAAAAAATGCTAAGATTTTAGCTTCGAGAACATCATCATCTCACCTTAGCATGTAGTGATGAAGGCTAAGGCCATGATAGTTTTAAAGACATCTCACTTCATAATTTATTTCTTTCTTTTTCTTAATGTTATTTCCTAAGACATTTGAGTATATTCCCTTTTTTTCTATGGCTAGTCCATCTTAGACATGTAATACGTTTATTGAACTAAATGAATTGCTCCTTTTTGAAAAAAAAAAACATTCAATAAATTGTTATTATCATTCAAATCTTTCTTTTAATGAGTATAATTTATTACTATTAGTATCAGTGGTTGAAAAAGTAAAAACAAAATTAAAGCATAAAAGATAAAGGATATGTCTGTGTTAAAAAAACTAAAAGAAAATCATAACTAATTGAAAATAAAATGAACGTATAATTTGGCCAAAAATAAATATTTACTTAAAATTGTGACCATAAATTCTTTTAAGTTACTCTTTTAAAAAATTGTGATCATAAATTCTTTTAGGTCACTTCTAAAATCGTGACCATAGAATCATTTAGATCACTCCTTAAAACTGTGACCATAGACTTTTTTAGGTCATCATTTTTTGAAAAGTCGTGATTATAAACTTTTTTAAGTCATCCTCCAAAATCGTGACCATAGACCCCTTTAGATCACCTCCTAAAATCATGACCATAGACCCTTTTAGATCACCTTTTTTTAAAAAATTATGACCATAGACTCCTTTAAATTACTCCTAAAATCGTGATCATAGGTCTTTTTAGACTACTCTTTTTTATAAAACCATGACTATAGGTACTTTATGGTCATTCTTTTTTAAAAGACTGTGACTATAACTTTTTTTTTGTTACAGTAAAAAACTGTGACTATAAACTCTCTATAGTCATAATTTTTTACTGTGACAAAAAAATCGTGGTCATAAATCTAAAATATTATAATGAAAAATTTGTATTTAAATTTTATTTAAAATAGGTGTATAAATATAGATATAAAATAATTTTTAAATTGAATCATGTATATAAAATAACTAAGATGAGAATAAAAAAGTAATTTTTTTTAATAAAATTAGATAAAATTATGAATTACATATAAGTTTCAAATAATCTAAAACATAAGCATCTTTGTCTAAGTCTTTTACGGGAAAGATAAACTAGATCTTATTAGGGAGTTGTTTTCCTACCAATAATCCACCATTAATATTGTTAAATTTCCAAACTATGTAACCTATTTTGTGGTACCATTGCAAGCAAAACACTTGCACTTGTACGTTTAACACAACAAATATTTAAATAAACTTGAATAATCTATCTGCATAAAAAATATTTAAATACGAGTCGATTTTGATTAAGAAAATATTGAAAAGAAATTTAAAAGATAGGTAAAATGAAAAATTCCCGTTTACTAAGAAATTTAAATATCATGTAATTATTCTATATCTGATTTTATTTAGATTAAAAAAAATAAAAAGAGTGAATAGTCTTGTAAGATCTAAATACTAAAAGTGAGAAGTATTGTGGAGAAGAAAGAGAATTACTGAATAATAGAGCGTCGGAATACGTTAGGTGAAAGTGCGTCCTCCGCAAATGATCTCTAAAAACTATCTTTTCGGAATATGAGTGGTGGAAGATAGTTTTATTGTCTTAGCATAAGGGATGACAATAGGTAGGATAAAGTAGGGGTTTGAACTCAACTCTAATTCTATTCACAAGTTGAACTTGTTACTAAAACTCAATTCTACCCTACTTACGGATTGAGAACAACTCAATTCTAATTCTATTCATCGCAGTTAATCTGTGGACTGTGGGTATCCAACCCTACTCGCTGATTTTCACAAATAATAATATTATTATATAACCTAATAGCATGTAAATTAAAAATTTAATACAAACAACACAATCATCCTACAAATAACATAATTATCCTATAAATAACATAACTATTAAATATTTAAATCTACAAAAAAATTTTTGTTTAATTAATAACACAAATACAAATAAAATGTGATATAATGTTGTATTTGTATATCACTAAAATAGAATTAATTTTTATATAAATAAAAGTGTTAAATTATTAATTGATAATTTTAGTTCAATAATAAAAATATTTTATATTAAGTGAGAGATCTTAATTTAACACTCACCCACCCAATTAGTTCTGCACTCAACTCTACTTGCAGCGAATCAAATTAACAATTCTAGTCAACTGAGTTGGGTAGGATTAGAAACCGGGTGAATTTTGCCAATGGGTTGGGTAGCAAGTGTTAAAGAGTTGAACAATTCATGTGTAGAGGCTGATTGCGGACCATATGGGTGATTAAGGGAATATCTTTCGTTTTTTGGTCATGAGTTATTAAGGGAATATCCTTTGTTTCCCTTTGTGGTTTGGGTTTCGGCCCAAACAAAGCCCAAAAATGTAATCAGTCTAAAAAAGAGTGATAGTAAAAGAAATAGAAGATGTGGCAAGAAAAGACTTAATAGTTAAAAGTAGACAAATGACAGCACCAACTCACCAAGCCAAGCTTAGATCATGCCCCTTTAACAGTTTAACGGCCCATAGTAATTTCCTGGAAACTGACGCAGTAATGTAGTAAATACAACTTCTTACAAAGTAAATGGGTCCAATGTCAATTGTCAAACACAATTACACAAATTTTCGCCCTAGATTCTTCATTCTTCCGCTTACGTTTTTTTTCCTTAAATCCTTATCTACTGTTTTTCCTCATCCCACTGATCTCATAGCGGGTCCCACACACCCCCTTATCCAACGGGTCAGATTTCATCGAAGGATTGTGTTAGGGTTTACCCAAACCCGCCACCATCATCATCCACCACCCAACCCCAACCCACACTATATACTCTCTTTACTGCTCCATTTCTCGGCTAAAATTTTTATATATGAATAATTTTAATGTGAAATACAAAAATATTTGATGATTTTGGTGTTCTACAGAGTTGTGGTAGTAGCACAAAACGTCACTGACGTTTTGCAATAAATTTTTTTTTTAATCATCAAAGAACAAAACTTCACTGACGTTTTGTAATAAAAAATATTATTTTAATTATTAAAACAGAAAACGTCACTGACGTTTTGTTAGAAAAATATTATTTTAATTGAAGAAACACAAAACGTCATTAACGTTTTGTAAATGGCCATAGTTGTGTTTAACACACAATTTGGTTCATGACGAAGGATTTCACCTCTAGTGATACAATATTAAAAAGAAAAAGTTCCCATTTCTCACTCCTCTTTTTTCCTCTTCGGTACTCTCTTCCTGTGCTCTCTCTATTTCACTTTTTATTATTACACCATTTTTTTTCTTTCTCACGCGCCGCCGCGCTTCTTACCGGCGGCCACCACTTATCCTTTTTTCGCATCTACCTCCATATCTCTCCCTTCCCTCTCCTCGCTTTTCTCCATAAAAAAAAAAAAAAACAAAAAATAGAAAAATTTTAGAAAAAAACCTAAAATTTGTCCGAAGGCTGTGGTTATTGTTCTTCAAATCTACCGTTTAGCTCAGTCTAGCTAGGGTTTATTTTTCTGTTCTTCCTTAGGGTTTTATTGTTCTGAATAACAAGAGGAGGGGGAAGAGAAAAAGAAAAAAAAAAAAGAAAAAAAGAAAATTTGGGTGAAAAAAGAAACCAGGAGTTAAGTTATTTTCTTCTTCTTCTTCTTCTTCTGCTGCTGTTGTGTTGTTGAAGTAATAATTGTTGCTGTTGTTGTAGTAGCTGTTGTTGTTGTTGTTGATTGAGATGGCTCAGGTTCAAGTTCAGCCTCAGAATGCGATGGCGGGTCCCAACGGAGGAGCAGCTGGTGGTGCTGGTGGAAACCAGTTCGTGACGACGTCGCTTTACGTTGGGGATCTGGACCCGACCGTGACTGAGTCGCAGTTATATGACCTATTCAACCAATTGGGTCAGGTTGTGTCCGTTAGGGTTTGCACCGACCTCACTAGCCGCAGATCGCTCGGTTACGGTTATGTCAATTACAGCAACCCGCAAGATGGTTAGTTAGTTATTTTTTTTATTTTTACTTCTATTTATTTTATTTTACTTATTTTGTGTTTCGTTATTCCGCTCTTTGCTGTGTTTTCTGCTTTTGATGAGTAGTTAAATTTAAAATGTGTCGGGTTCTCTGGTTGAGAAATGGATTTGTGTATAAGGTTGCTGCTTGTTTATTAATGAGTTAGTTCAGGACTTGGGTTAACATATGTTTGCATTTTTTGGGTGCTAATTTATTGTTCGAGTTTGTGGTGGACTCATGGATGTGTTCATGTCAGTTCATGGGCGAGAGATTCTTGCTAGGCTTCTAATTTTTTGTATGCCGCCTTGCTCTGGTGAAACCTAGAGTAGCTTGATATAATTGAAAGCTCCGGAAGATTTACTGGCTTATTTACATTGGTTAGCTGGTTATATTATGTTCTAAATTTCTTTTAATGCAACAGTGGACTTTGTTGAGCAGTTGTAATTATCTATCGTTTTATGATTTATTGTTGCATAAAGACTAGGATATTTTGTTTATGAAGTACTTTATTATAACAAGGATTTGGCTAAAAACAAATGGAAATTTTTTATATAATCAATGCAGTGAAAATATAAAATATTTATCTTTTCAAACATTTTCAATGAGGCATGGAAAAGAAGTTTGAATGCCATGTTAAAAATTAAGCATTGTGCAGCAAATTGTTGACTATTGATTATTTAGAGGGTTATTGGGTGTACTCTATTTCCTAGGGTTTTTTCCCCTTCCCTGTAATCCGCCTTATCAGTGTATAAAACATGCACTGCTGGATCATTTAGTATTAACATTGGCCTTTTTCGTGTATTTGGAAGACTTAGCTGTTGTAGTTCCAAAAGTAACTGTGGTGTAAATCTAATGATAATTTCAACTCTAGATCAATGTTGAAGAGATCATGGGGCTACTTGATCACTAATGTCTCAAATACATCATACCAGAAAAGGTCCTTGGTTTTGGACTTTCAGAAAATTTAGAGTACTTTTTTACTTTTCTGTCGATTTTGTACAAAGTACAACTATTAGTTTCCACATTTGTCATCGAAAGCATGGTGGAGGAAATAATTGCTAGAATATATTCCAATGCGATTTGTGCTCTTTAATATATTACTTGTTTGGTTACTGTCCATGCCCATTCTGCGATGGGAATAGTTTCATGAATTATAACCATATTTTGAAACTTGATTTGATGTGGTTATCCTTCTCGTTTAATTAGTTTGTCGTTGGTCTGATATTCTTTTGTGTTTTCATGATCTTCTCTGCCCAAGTATTACTATGTGTTATTATTGATGTTGTGATGAACCATAAGTTATTTGCTCTTTTATCATCTGATTCAGTGTTCTTGCCGTTCATAAGATTTGCTACCTGTGTACAGCTGCCAGAGCACTGGATGTTCTGAACTTCACTCCTCTGAATAACAAGCCTATCCGCATTATGTATTCACATCGTGATCCCAGTATTCGTAAAAGTGGTGCTGGAAACATATTTATCAAGGTATGCTCGTCTTTTTTCACATTGCTTCGTACTAAGAAGCTTTAATTTTGCATGTCTAGGTGATCCTGACTCCATTTCTTTCTTTTGTGTGGATTATTGCAGAATTTGGACAAGGCAATTGACCACAAGGCATTGCATGATACATTTTCTTCCTTTGGGAATATCCTTTCTTGCAAGGTTGCTACAGACTCATCTGGTCAGTCAAAAGGGTATGGGTTTGTGCAATTCGATAGCGAAGAAGCTGCTCAGAAAGCCATAGAAAAGCTGAATGGCATGCTGTTGAACGATAAGCAAGTGTATGTGGGACCCTTCCTTCGCAAGCAAGAGAGAGAAAGTGCCACTGACAAGGCAAAATTTAACAATGTGTTTGTGAAGAACCTATCTGAGTCAACCACGGATGATGATTTGAACAAGGTTTTTGGTGAATTTGGGACCATTACCAGTGCTGTTGTGATGAGGGATGGTGATGGAAAGTCCAAGTGCTTTGGATTTGTTAACTTTGAGAATCCTGAAGATGCTGCTAGGGCTGTTGAAGCACTTAATGGCAAAAAATTTGATGACAAAGAATGGTATGTTGGAAAAGCACAAAAGAAATCTGAAAGGGAGCATGAGTTAAAACAAAAATTTGAGCAGAGCATGAAAGAAGCTGCTGACAAATACCAAGGGGCAAACTTGTACATCAAAAACTTAGATGATACCATTGGAGATGATAAACTTAAGGAGCTGTTCTCCCCATTTGGCACTATTACCTCTTGCAAGGTATGTAGTATATTTGGCGTCACGCTATATGTTTGCTAGCAACACAATCTCTATACATTATTTCCTTTTTTAATTGAAAGGTTATGAGGGACCCTAATGGAATCAGTCGAGGATCAGGGTTTGTTGCATTCTCAACTCCTGAGGAGGCCTCTAGAGCTGTAAGTCATTTGCTAATTTTTTGTTGGAAATAATTGGTAATTTTTCTAGGCTGATTATGTTTTCTTCCCCTTAGTTTTATAATATTTTTTCTATTGATTTCTATTATTATTTTGATTCCTGTTTTGTAGCTCTTGGAGATGAATGGCAAAATGGTGGTAAGCAAACCCCTCTATGTGACTCTTGCCCAGCGGAAGGAAGATAGAAGAGCTAGATTGCAGGTATCTCTTGTTATAAACATTGAGCACTTTTTAACTTAGACCATTGTAGTTGCAATTGTGTAGTACCAATGCAGAGAAAAATCTCTCGCCATTCCCTCCTAGTAAAAAATATTAATGATCTACACAAGCCATCTTTGGTCACTTTATCATTACTTGTATACATGTTTGTATGCTTAGACTAGATTTTCATAGTAAAATACCTGGTTATTTTGTTATTTGAGGTTGGTAACATTAGCTGTAGTGATGATGTCTCTTGCCTTGTCACCATTCTATAAGGATTAGTTTTGTGACTATGAAGATGTTTATAACTCAAATAAATATACAGGCTCAGTTTGCTCAAATGCGGCCCATTGCGATGGGACCCACTGTTGGTCCTCGGGTGCCAATGTATCCCCCTGGTGGTCCAGGTATTGGTCAACAAATATTTTATGGTCAAGGCCCTCCTGCTATCATTCCTTCCCAGGTAATCCCTTCTTTCTACTTTGTTTCTGGACTTGAACCAGGTGGTGATCTTGAATGGAGCTCAATATTGTTCCTGTTTCTCCTTTATTTGGATAATAATTTCCTTATTCTTCTCGTCTCTTGGCTTTTGCTAGCCTGGGTTTGGTTATCAACAACAACTTGTGCCTGGTATGAGGCCTGGCGGGGCTCCTGTTCCAAATTTCTTTGTGCCAATGGTTCAGCAAGGACAGCAAGGGCAGCGTCCTGGTGGAAGACGTGCAGGTGGAGTCCAGCAGTCCCAGCATCCAGTTCCAATGATGTCACCTCAGGTCGCTTGAATTCTATCTCAATTCATTTTTTTGCATATCATCTATATCCTATTTGGTACACTGACCTGGTTATTTTGGGGTTGGCAGATGCTTCCTAGGGGACGTATGTATCGTTATCCACCCGCTGGTAGGGTTCCTGATGTTCCCATGCCTGGTGTTGCTGGAGGCATGTTTTCTGTTCCGTATGATGTGGCCGGGATGCCTATGCGTGATGCAACAATCTCCCAGCAAATTCCTATTGGGGCTTTGGCTACTGCATTGGCAAATGCTTCTCCAGAGCAGCAGAGAACGGTAGGTATTCTATCCCCACTCATTTTTAGAATGATCGTTGTTTATATTCTCCTGTGTGATCAGATGAATTCCTGGTCTGTTGCTTGTTAGTTTTTATAACTGACTGACTGGTTTTATATTTGTAGATGCTGGGTGAAAATCTCTACCCTCTGGTGGAACAGTTGGAGCCTGATAATGCTGCCAAGGTGACTGGAATGCTTCTGGAGATGGACCAGACTGAGGTTCTGCACTTGCTTGAGTCACCCGAAGCCCTGAAGGCAAAGGTGGCCGAGGCAATGGACGTCTTAAGGAATGTTGCACAGCAGCAGCAGACTGGCGGTGCTGCTGACCAGCTTGCTTCATTATCACTCAATGACAACCTTGTTTCTTAAGATTTATATGTTGGGGTTTACATTCCTAGTGATGATGGATCTCTATTGTCGGCGCTTGCTTGATACAGTTTTCAGGTTGAGTTTGTTTCACTAGATTAGATACTTTTGGTTTGTTCTGGACCTCCTCCTTTTGGTTTTACGCTTATTTAAATTATGCCTGGTACAAGGAATTATTTAATTTCATGTTTCTAGTTCGGTTGCAAGAGGTTTTTTTCTGGGAGGTTAGATTATGCATTATCTGTGATTTGCTATGCCAAGTTTTGATTGGGTTGGGCATGATTGGGAGGTTGAGTCATCCTTGTTTCTTTTGGTGTCTAAAAAAAAAGGGAAAACTAAAACAAACTCCTAGCCTAAATCAGAACTGAAGATTTGTTGGAGAATAACACTAGGCTTTGACCAAATCACATTAAAATTACTTCTTGTTTCATATCTAGTCATTCAATTCATTGCTTTATTTGCTTTTCTAGCTATTCAATCAACTTGAAAGTATTAAGATCCTGACAAAAGTTTTGTAAACTAAATCAGCAATTTCGAGATGTACCTATGCTTCACACACAATGACTTTTAAATCGCAATCTCAGGATAAGACAAGTCCTCTTCAGACCATGAGAAGTACCAGAATAGTCATGAGTTTCTAATAATACATGAGAAGTACCAGAGTAGTCACGAGTTTCTAATAATACAACTAAAATTAGCCAAATTTAAATCAGGAAATAAACTTACATCATAATTAACTTTAAAGGTGTTACCTACAGAAGGTTTTCAACACCATCGATCTTGAAATGAAAGAATATCGATGCATATAAAGTTTCATCGATCTTGAAATGAAAGATCATCGATCTTGAAATGAAAGAATATCGGTGCATATAAAGTTTCTGGTCTATGGCAGTGCTTTTGATAAGGGCAACTACCTTGTGATTCATCCAATGATTCCTAACACTGAAAACATCATTACACCTATGTCTCCGCAACCACCACATTTTGGCCCCAAAAAGAACCTTATTATTAGGCATGACCTTTCTAAACCACATCTCAATGGAAGTGTCTTCAAACGAGTTAATAAAGTGAGTGTCTAACATTTGGCTTCTTGGATTTAACACAGTCCCGCAAGCAATGTTCGACTGTCTTCAGAGCCGAATTGCATCTCTGGCACAAATCTGAAATAGTTAGATGCTTCCTAAAATGGAAAGCCTCCATCAGGAGAGCGTTATGAAACACAAGCCACATAGTGAATTTGATCTTCTCCGAAAGATTTAAATGCCACAGCCAGCTCCAATCACTATTACCATTCCAATCCACTTTATGCTTCAACAACCAACTGTAACCCTCTCTTGCACTATACCTTTTTGTCCTTGCAACCACTAACTCCACCCCGTATCTAGATCCGCCGATTTTGGGTAAGTAAGGCCGGAAATGAATTGCTTAACTGCAAGAGGAATTTTCGTAGCAAGCGTATCCACCATCCAAGATCCATCACGTTACAAATCAGCCACTACAAATTCCGACTTAGATATGTGAACATAGGGAACAAGATCACAAAGTCTTCCAAACGTAGTTCACTCATCATACCACACGAATTGCTGCACATTCCCTACATTGCACCTAAACCCATCCTTAAGAGCTTCATATGTTTTGAGAATTTTTTTTCAAATGGTCGACGCATTCTGTCCATGACCACCACCAAAACAATTTGAATTCTAGATGTATTTTTGCATCACAATCTATACCACAGTTTGTTTTTATTATTGAAGTAATCCCAAACCAACTTGCCAAGAAGTGCCAGATTAGCACGGTATGTATCTCGTACACCCAAGCCACCTGCCTTTTTGAGAGTAATAGCTACTTCCCAATTAACCAAAGACAACCCTCTCCCATTATTCTAGCCTTTCCATAAGAACTGTTGCATCGGTGAATCAATCTTTTCACATGCATACTTTGAAAGTAGAGTAACCTGCATGTTGTAGACTGAAATACAAGTCATTACCGACTTAACCAAACAAAGTCTTCCTACCTTATTCAGCAGATACCACTTCCAACTATCAAGCTTATTCTAAATCATCTCAATGACTTCTTGAGCCATCTTTCTAGAAGACCTTTTATGCCCAATATTAACCATAGGTACCGTCCCAAGTCCTGGCAAAAACGAATACGAGGGACTCCCGAGAGCATCTCTTTCCTTCTCACAGACACATTCTTTGAACATTGAGCCCTAGACTTACTAAGATTCACTCGCAGGTCTGATGATTTGGAAAATAAGTTCATGCACTGCATAACATCCTCTACCTAAGCTTTCGTAGCTTTAAAGAACAACAGTAGATCATCAAAAAATATCAAGTGGGATATATTTGGGTGATATCTAGAAACCGACACCGGTATCCATGAGCCCTACGAAACCCGATGGGCAATAAAACAAGCAAGACACTCCATACAAAGCACAAAGAGATAAGGGGACATGGGATCCCCTTGTCTCAAACCCCTCTGGGGATTAAAGCTCTAAAATTTCTCGATGTTCCACAAAACAGACAAAGAAGATGATGTCACACAAGCCATAATAAGATGAATAGTAGCCCTCGAAAAGCCAAACCAAACCAAAATAGCTTCAAGAAATCTCCAGTCCACCCTGTCATACCCTTCTCCAAGTCAATCTTAAAGATCATGGTCCCTTTCCTAGACTTAGTGTTCTTCATGAAACTCATAATATCCTCCACAATGATAATGTTCTCTGTAGTACCTCTTCCTGGGATAAAACCATCGTGAAGCGGGCCAATGAACTTTGACAGAAAGGGTCTAACCCTGTTCATCAGCACTTTTGTAATGATTTTATAAAGAACATTACATAAACTTATAGGGCGAATGTCTCTTAAAGAAGTAGGAGCTTTAACTTTAGGAATCAGAACAATGCAGGTCTTGAAAATAGCAGCATTTAGAATCTCTCCCTCAAAGGCTCTCTTGACTAACTGATGCGTGAGCATCTTTCCTATCTTTTCCTAGTGAATTTGCATCTAAATTGTTGAATTTAATAAAGAATTAATTATCTTTTAGCCAATATGGATGCTACTTTGAGTCTTTTGCAATTTTGTTTATTTTAGGTAGCATTCGGCTGGATTTGATGGAGTTTCTGCAGCAAAAGAAGCAAAGGAGATGGCAGCGAGGAGCGACGCGCACGCGTGACTGACGCGTGCGCGTGATCTGGAAGTATCCATGGCGACGCGTACGCGTGACTGACGCGTACGCGTGACTCGCAAAAAGGACCATCGACGCGTACGCGTGACTGACGCGTACGCGTGACATGCGCCACGTGCAGAAAACACAGAAAAATGTTGGGAGCGATTTTCTGGGCTATTTTGACCCAGTTTTCAGCCCAGAAAACACATATTAGAAGTTGCAGAATGGACGAAACAAGTGGTCTCCATCCATCCATTGAAGACTTGATTATTTAAATTAATTTGAATTTAAATTCAAATTTGAATTCTAAGAAAATATATTATTTTAATTTTAAAAATTAGATTTTAAATTTATTAAAATTAGTTATAAAAGGGAGAAACTTTCCTTCCTTGAGAGAGGTCCTGGGGAGGATCCCATTCCATCCCAATTTACAATCTGTATTTTCTCTGAACCATGAGCAACTAAACCTCGACTATTAAGGTTAGGAGCTCTGTCTATTTCTATGATTAATTTTATTACTTTTTCTCTTTTAATTCATGTATGGATTTATAATTTAAGGATTGTTTTCACTCTTTATCTTATGAATTTAGGTGGAACGGAAGTATGGCCTTCTTTCTATTTGAGTTCTTGTATAACTTGGAAAAGCTCTTTACTTACACAACAGCTTGAAAACATATTCTCCTAAATTTGAATTATCTGGATTTAACGAGATACGTGACATATAATCCTTTTATTTTTGGGTAATTAGAGTTTTTGTGTCATATAAACTGGAATTTGATCATGTAGCTTTTAATTGGAATTAATTGACCAAGGAATTGGCAGTTAATAAATTTTAGAGGAGACTAGAAAGATCTAAGGAATTAGGGTCTAGTCACATATAGTTTGCCATAAATTAAATCCTACATAATTAAAATAGTTAGTAAGAAAAGTAAATATGGAAAAATAGATAATTCTGAAGCCTTAACTGCTTTCTCCATATTTTATTCCTCACCTATTCACTTGCCTATCTTCAACTTTGAATTTACTTTTTAATGCTATTGAACTTCCAAACACTATTTTCTTTTTGTCTAACTAAGCCTATCAAATACTATTGTTGCTTAATCCATCAATTATCGTGGGATCGACCCTTACTCACGTAAGGTATTACTTGGTTCAACCCGATGCACTTGCCGGTTAGTTTGTGGTTAGAAATTCCGCACCAAGTTTTTGGCGCCGTTGCCGGGGATTGACTGTGATTAACAACTATTAGTTGTTTGATTGTTTAGATTAGGCGTTTTAATTTTAATTTTATTTAAATATTATTTTATTATTTTTCAAGAAAAAAGAAAAAATTTTAAAAAAATTTTCCTTGTTTTTTTTTTCGTTAGCAAACCCCCTGCCCCCGTTTTATATACTTTTTTTTTACTTCCGTTTAAAAATTTTTTTATAAATCTCGTCGATTTTTTATTTTATTTTATTTCTCTTTTCATTTTCATTTTTTTTCTTGGTTTTACTTTGTTTATTTTTTTGGTTATTTTTTTAACTTTTTATATTCTATTAGTTTTATTTTATTTTTATCTTAAGTTTGGTGTTTCCTAGTTAGTTTTATTTTAATTTTTAGAATTATGTTCTTTCCTCTTTACTTTCCTGTTTATCACATGGTGCGTTTAATTTTTTTTGATATTTTGTGCTAAGGAAAAATAATGTAAAGAGATCATATGGGTTACTACTCACACCCAAGTAGTAATTCATATGATTGTGGATGGAGGAACTACCCGAATTTTGGTTGGCAAAGTCAAAACCAAAGAAACTTCAATGCTCCATGTTCCAACTATCAAGAACCACCATCTCCATATCCATATCAAGAACCATCATCTTTCTACCCATATCAAGAGCCACTATCTCCCTATTCATACCAAGCACCATCCTCTTTTTACACTTATCAAGAACCATCACCTCCTTCTTATTCATCTCAAATACCATCAGATCTTGAGCTTCTCATGAAAGAATTCTTACATGATATAAAGACAAGTGTCAAAAATATAGAGAAGCATGTGCAGTCGATTATCAAACCACAGGAAGAGGAGCAAGAAAATTCCTTTCCAAGAGATATAATACAAGATCCTATAAAAGAAAGTGGGGAAATCAATCAAAAGAGTTCATACTCCAGTGAACTAGAGAACTTTCCATCCTCACACATGGAAGAAGAGGAAGATGCAAAAACAAAGGAGGAAGATGCACCCACAAAGGAGGAAGATGCACAACCTCCCATGCCCTTGGTAAGCAATGAAGAATAGATTGAATTAGAAGACAGCTACCAAGAGGAAGAAGTTGAAATTGAGGAAGCCTGCAAAGAAGTGAAAGAATTCAAAGAAGAACACAAGGGAGTGGAGCTTGCAAGACCTCTCCCAAAGCCATCACCATCCAATACAACATTCAAGTGGGTAAAATTCTTATCTTTAACCTTTACATTCCCACTTGAATATGGGCTACTGGAGACGGATGGTCAACTTAGAGCTTTTTGTGGCATTAAGAGTGAGAGGAAGATAGTTAGTGGTAAGAGTTGTCAAGCAAGGTTCAATATGGTTGCATGCTCCAAATTGAAGTGCAAGGATTGGTGTAGAACTCAATTGAATGGGTCTAGAAGGTTGTTTGGATGTCTCTGTGAGAATTCAGATCAATTGCCACCCGGTGGGAACAATGGTGATCCACAAGAAGATGGGTGTAAAAGCAAGGTTTGGGACCCTGGAATTCATTCTCACAATCAACATTATTGGGGCCTTGTCACTTACTTCAACTTGCTCGAAGGAGTTATGCGCCTAGTTTGGAATCCCGGTGGCCATTGGATTAACACACATTGGTGGAGATTCTTGGATCAGTACAAGCACAAGCCACCATGACAAGGAGCTCACCACATGTCCAACTTAAGGACCTTAACTAAAAGTGCTAGGTGGGAGACAACCCACCGTGGTGTGATCATTCCTTTTCATTCTTAGCTTTATTTTGTTTTATTTTTATTAGTAGTAGTTTTCTTACTTATTTGATTTTTATTAACTTCTTACTAATTTTCTGATCATGCAGCTATTTTATCATAGGAACCAAACACCACAAGCTAAAAAAAAAGGGGGGTGGGGCACACGACGCGCAAGCGTCGCTGACGCGTACGCGTCAGATGGGTGTGCGTGAAAAAAATTTGAACAGAGAGTTGCGCGGGAGTGGCGCAAGAATGATGCCTCTAGCACAAACAAACCCACGCGTACGCGTCTCCCACACGTGCGCGCCATCAACGCGTACGCGTGACCTCGCAATCGGCGTAAAAGGTGTTTGGACAGAGAGTTATGCTGGCTTGGGGCTGGAAGTGTGCTAAAAGCACAAAATGGCCCACGCGTATGCGTCCCTGACGCATGCGCGTCATTTGACCAAACGGCCATCCACGCGTGTGCGTGCATGACGCGAACGCGTCGTATGCCAATATTGGTTCCCTAGCCACGCGAACAGAGAGTTGCGCGTGCGCGCGGCTGGCTTCGCACGAATCGCGCAAAACCCAGGGCACGCGGACACGTGCCTGATGCTGACGCGTCATTAAGGAAGTTCTGCGACCTACGCGTACGCGTGCCGTACGCGTACGCGTCGCCTTCGCCGCCCAGTTTTAATTTTCTTTCTCTCTCTCCCAATCCTAATTCTCTCTTGTTCTTTTATCCTTTTATTTTTCTTTTCTCAAAATATCTGTCTCTTTTTATTTTCAGTTCTTCTTTGCTTGAGGACAAGCAAACATTTAAGTTTGGTGTTGACGCTTCGCTTAAGGATTTTCTGTCTATTCCGATGGCACCAAAAGGGAGGCGAATCATCTTCATTGAGGAGTACAACCTGAAGAATAAAACGACCGCTCAGATAACCAAGGTGGTTGAGTTCCTTTCATTTTTATTCCCTCCCACTTTTATTATGTATGTTTCGGTTTTCTACTATTTTGCTTTGTTTGCTGCATGATCCTTTATTAGTAGATTCATAGGTTCTAGTTTAATTTTTCTGTTAAGTGCTTTAATTCTGAAAGATGTCTCATGTATTGCCCACTAAGCTTGAAATAAAAAAGAAAGAAGAACAGATGTAGTGCATGAGAATTTGAGTTTAATTTTTCGAGTAGTCTCACTTACTTAGATGTGGTGGTATTTTCTGTGATTCTGAATGAATGCTTGAACAGTGCATATTTTTTATAGTGAAGTTTATGAATGTTACAATTGTTGGCTCTTGAAAGAATGATGAAAAAGAGAAATGTTATTGATAATCTGAAAAATCATAAAATTGATTCTTGAAGTAAGAAAAAGCAGTGAAAAACACAAAGCTTGCGAAAAAAAGAAAAAAATAAAATAAAATAAAGAAAAAGAAAAAAAAGAGAGTAGAAAAAGCCAATAACCCTTTAAACTAAAAGGCAAAGGGTAAAAAGGATCTAAGACTTTGAGCATCAATGGATAGGAGGGCCCAAAGGAATAAAATCCTGGCCTAAGCGGCTAAATCAAGCTGTCCCTAACCATGTGCTTGTGGCGTGAAGGTGTCAAGTGAAAAGCTTGAGACTGAGCGGTTAAAGTCGTGATCCAAAGCAAAAAGAGTGTGATTAAGAACTCTGGGCACCTCTAACTGGGAACTCTAGCAAAGCTGAGTCACAATCTGAAAAGGTTCACCCAGTTATGTGTCAGTGGCATTTATGTATCCGATGGTAATACTAGAAAACAAAATGATTAGGGTCACGGCCAAGACTCATAAAGTAGCTGTGTTCAAGAATCAACATGCTGAACTAGGAGAATCAATAACACTATCTGAATTCAGAGTTCCTATGGATGCCAATCATTCTGAACTTCAAATGATAAAGTGAGATGCCAAAACTATTCAGGATTGCAGTTGTAAATCCCACTATAAGAAGAGACATGAGCTTAATCGAACTCTCGTTCTCATGCAAATTCACATCCTAAGCTTATATTAGTTTTGGTTGCTTGAGGACAAGCAACAGTTTAAGTTTGGTGTTGTGATGCGTGAGCATCTTTCCTATCTTTTCCTAGTGAATTTGCATCTAAATTGTTGAATTTAATAAAGAATTAATTATCTTTTAGCCAATATTGATGCTACTTTGAGTCTTTTGCAATTTTGTTTATTTTAGGTAGCATTCGGCTGGATTTGATGGAGTTTCTGTAGCAAAAGAAGCAAAGGAGATGGCAGCGAGAAGCGACGCGCACGCGTGACTGACGCGTGCGCGTGATCTGGAAGTATCCATGGCGACGCGTACGCGTGACTGACGCGTACGCGTGAGTTGAAGATTTGCTCAGTGACGCGTCCGCGTGACCGACGCGTACGCGTGACTCGCAAAAAAGACCATCGACGCGTACGCGTGACTGACGCGTACGCGTGACATGCGCCACGTGCAGAAAACGCAGAAAAACGTTGGGAGCAATTTCTGGGCTGTTTTAACCCAGTTTTCAGCCCAGAAAACACAGATTAGAAGTTACAAAATGGACGAAACAAGTGGTCCCCATCCATCCATTGAAGACTTGATTATTTAAATTAATTCAAATTTAAATTCAAATTTGAATTGTAGGAAAAGATATTATTTTAATTTTAAAAATTAGATTTTAAATTTATTAAGATTAGTTATAAAAGGGAGAAACTTTCCTTTCTTGAGAGAGGTCCTGGGGAGGATCCCATTCCATCCCAATTTACAATCCGTATTTTCTCTGAACCATGAGCAACTAAACCTCCACTGTTAAGGTTAGGAGCTTTGTCTATTTCTATGGATTAATTTTATTGCTTTTTCTCTTTTAATTCATGTATGGATTTATAATTTAAGGATTGCTTTCGCTCTTTATCTTATTAATTTGGGTGGAACGGAAGTATGACCCTCTTTCTATTTGAGTTCTTGTATAACTTGGAAAAGCTCTTTACTTGAACAACAGCTTGAAAACATATTCTCCTAAATTTTAATTATCTGGATTTAACGGGATACGTGATATATAATCCTTTTATTTTTGGGTAATTACAGTTTTTGTGGCATATAAACTGGAATTTGATCATGTAGCTTCTAATTGGAATTAATTGACCAAGGAATTGGCAGTTAATGAATTTTAGAGGAGACTAGAAAGGTCTAAGGAATTAGGGTCTAGTCACATATAGTTTGCCATAAATTAAATCCTACATAATTAAAATAGTTAGTAAGAAAAGTAAATCCGGAAAAATAGATAACTCTGAAGCCTTAACTGCTTTCTCCATATTTTATTCCTCACCTATTCACTTGCCTGTCTTCAACTTTGAATTTAATTTTTAATGCTTTTGAACTTCCAAACACTATTTTCTTTTTGTCTAACTAAGCCTATCAAACACTATTGTTGCTTAATCCATCAATCATCGTCACGTAAGGTATTACTTGGTACGACCCGGTGCACTTGCCGGTTAGTTTGTGGTTAGAAATTCCGCACCACTAACCCCCACACATCATAGCATATAGAATTTCAAAATTCCTTATAAAATAGGGTCTGAAAACCATCTGGACCAGAGCTTTAAAAGAATTCATGGTCATTACAGCTCGTTTCACCTCTTCCAACTCCACTGGTTCAATCAACCTTTGACAGGTTTACTAAGGGATGGACTGGGAAAGTCTTTCCTAGCATGAAGATCAATATGCTCCCTTGTAGAAAAAAACTTCTAGAAGAAGGAGTTTGTTGCTTTCTCTAGCTCCTGCGGCTCAGTAGCCCAAGTTCCATCTTTCAAAGACAGTCTATGAATTGTATTCCGTTTTTTCCTGATGATTGTTTGCAAGTGAAAAAATTTAGTGTTTATGTTCTCACATTGAACCGACTGCTCTCCTGATTTCTGATATCACATAAGTTCTTCTTGAAGAAGGATAGTATTTATTTCATCATAGATACCTTGTTCTTTCGCCCTCAACCCCAAATCCTCCATACTCTCAAGAGAAATTCGAATATCATTAAATTGTCTCTCCAACTACTTCTTTTTGACAAACACATTACCAAAAGTTTTCTTATTGAAGAGAAGAGCATCCTTAAGTACCTTTATCAAACTTCTAACAAAATCAGGGACCCCTTTATTCCAAGTTGCACGAACAAAGATGAGCCATCCTTGTTTAGTTGTTTTAATATTTTTTCATTCGTAATTCCTGATAAAGATATGGTACTACTTAGTACGGTTTTCTTAAAGCGATTAAAGGGTCCATCGCTGTTTTATACAAAGGCGAAATAATTTGTTTTTCATTTTCGGTCGGTCTTTATTGAGGCTTAAATTTAGAGAAAGACTATTGCTTTAGCTTTTAATCTGTATATTTTTAACCTTCGTAAATGAAAATAAAAAAGACTTATAGAAAATTTATACAACAAAAATAGCAGGAGAAATAAAAAGTACAAGAATCTTTATCTGCTTGGTTAGTCAGAATTCTCATTAATAAAAAAAATAGAACTTCCCACTCCAAAATCAAAAGAAAAGGAAGTTTATGGCCAATGCTAAAGATATCCGTGGTTTATTTATCATTAATTTATTAGATTTTGCACCCGTGACCATGGGAAGTATGAAATAAAGCAACTGTGTTCGAACTTGTGTTTGAAATGATAGATCTTGTTTGGATAATAATGAAAAAAAAAGTATCGGGTATATATGGACAAATAACGGATTTACTTACATGATTATTTAATTAATTATATACAAAATACAAAATAAATGAAATATAACGGTAAAATAATTAAAAAATGAGTAAAGTATTGTTTTTGTCCCTAACATTTGGGATTAGTTCTATTTGTGTCTCTAATATTTAAATCATCTTATTTGTATCCCAAATGCTTATAAAAGTGAGTCAATGTTATCCTGCCGTCAATTATACTAACAGATCAGATTGTATTTTTCAATTATTCTCAATTAGATATATTCATTTTCAATTAGATCCTATTTGGATGTGTTCGATTTCAATATTGTACCCACTATTTGTGTTCAAATTCAATTATGTCCCCAAAAAAGTGAATTATGTAAATGTTACAGGGATTAATTTCAACTTTTGATGAGTTATTATCCGGAATAGATCATCGGTTCTATTCCAGACATCTATATTCTAACTTCAAGAAGAAATTTTCAGAACTCCAACTAAAACTCATGATGTGTAATTAACGACAAGATAACATCGAATCACTTTTACAAACGTTAGGGATACAAATAGGACGATTTAAAAGTTAGGTAGGACTTACTCCAAACGTTGGAGACAAAAACGATAGTTTAATTATTAGGAAAAATATTGATATGATACTTTTAAGAGTAAAGTGATAATTTTATCTTTAAAGATTTTGAATTCGGACTAATTAACCTTTGAAAAAAAATACTAATTAGGTCTTTCACGATAGTAAACAGTGAACATGTATGTCCTTTCGTTAATAAGTGTAATAGTGCAAAATGAAACAAAATTGTCTATATATTTTGTTGTCTACAATGGTGCATATTTTGTTGTTGCCACATAAGCATGAAAACGATATATTTTTGGACAGTAAAACATTCATTATATTTTGAATTTCCATATAATCTTTATCAACTGCTATCTATTAACCACAAATCCTACTAAAACAGGTGAAGTTTTACTCCAGAAGTTATCTACGTGATGATTTTTCATAAACAGATACATCGCAGGAGTTATTGGTATATATAAACACCATTATTAAATTTTACGTGATGAATTGATAGAAGAACATAACATACCTATCATTTAATATTGTGAATGATCAAATTGATACTTTTTTTTTCTTTCTTGAAGGACTAGTTAATTTGAAACTAACTTTTAAGGACTTAATTGTAACTTTATTCAACTTAAATGACACAAATTATAGTTAAACTAGGGTTTAGATAAATTTTATGCACAAGTCATTTTATTCTATTATTATCCAAATCAGTACTCAAGAATTTTAAAAGTAGACATTTTAATTTCTAAAACAAATTAATATACAGATTAATCTCCATCTCGTTAGACATAATAATCTCCAAACTGCATGTCTAAGGAAAAAAATGCTAAAAATTTATCTATGTATTAATTCTTTTTAGATTAAAATATCTATTTTAAAATTTAGACTAATTTGGATCATTAATCTTTTATTATTTTGATTTTGTTTCGCACGTTTTTTGGTAGGGATGTTCATGGGCCCGGTGAATCGAGTCTATTTTTTGGACCCTAACTCGGCCCTAGACCCGATGAAACCTAAATATCTGGCCACAATTATACCAGATCTAAATCGGGGTCTTTAAAACTTTAACAATAATTTATAAAAAAAAAACTTATTTATAAAGAAACTTATTTATGATGCATTTATTTATAAAAAATAAATTTGTTATCGAAAAGTTAATATCTATATTTAAACTTAAATTTGTCCATAAATTCTAATTTGATACTTTGATCTATTTTCTAATTCAACAACTCTGATTAAAAATAAAAATATAACATAATATTATAATTAATTTAAAACATATATTTTAGTTCTCTTAGAGTGTGCATAGACCAGAAGAAGCCAAGTTCCCCTTGACTCAGACTCGACCCAAAATAATGATCGGGTCTATTTTTGAGATCCTTACCCGACTTTAAACCCAATAAAATCATACAAAATTAGCCCTTAAAATGTTCGAAGCTGGACCAGATCTTCGAACCGGACTAGACTATGTATACCCCTACTTAGATTTATTGTATTTCGCTGTTATGCGAAAATTGGGAAAACCCCACTTTCCTCTACTAGTAGTCCTGACTTTTGTACACACTTTTTTCTTTCATTTGAAATAAAATCGCATTAGTGTCTTTGGGAGAAAAGAAAAAATACTGCTAGGCTCCATAACGATGTTCTAATTCAACTATGCGAGATGGGAGAACGGTACATAATAGTTAGGGTTCTGAAATAGTCGATCGCTTTTATTTTCAATAACCATACTGTGAACACCAATCAAACTATAAAATACGTATTTAATTAGTTCTCTACTACAAAATTTAATTATTGTAATAACTGATTATTTAAATAAAAAATACCGATTAATTAAAAAAATACATAAGGACTAAATTTGATCATCAGTTTTTCTTTAGCTGCTTTTTTTCTTTATTAACGTTTTTTCTTCAGCTTTAGAAATATCATTATCAATAACTAAATTTGATCTAATTCACATTTTTTGAATTTTGTAAAGATTTTTTCTCAAAAAAGGTTGACAAGTAGTTTCAGTATACCCTTAACGGGTTCCACATACATTTCTTGATTTTCTTCAAAACGGGAAATGTATGGATTTTATAGTCTAGAAGCAGGAACCTACCTAGCAAATATATATGTTTTAAATTATTTTTAATAAATCGTTAAAAATGTTATTGTCGAGATCCATCAAGTTTGAAATTTGAAACACGTCCAAAAAAAAGTAAAAGAAATCCACATTTGCAATTTACATCTTGTATCAAAGAATAAAAAGGTATCTCCGGTAATTGAAGACCTTGTGCCCATGACAAAAAATTAAACGCTAACTAAACATCTATTCAAATTAACCTTGCTTTCATTCCCTAAAAGTAACCTTCTACCCATCAGAAGTTCACGTTGGAACACCCTAGGAACTTTTGTACACAGGTTATGGTTACCTTTCATGATCCTACATCCTCATGTCTACTTCAAACCACGATAATCCAAACACTTCCAAAGGCAACCCAGACTCCAACATGCTACCCGCTTCCTTCTTTCAACAACCCAAAAACATAAAAAAGCAAAAAGTAAATAATTTCTACCTTTATTTTCCTACCATTAGCTAAATTATTGTGCAAAACATACTGTTTTTTCTCGACTGAAAGTACAGGTGTTGTGACAGATGTTGTAATAACTATCCAACAAAGGTGCATAATTATACATTACCGATTCATGAGCAGAGCCAACAGGCATGAGGTTTAACAAGTTCTCATACCTGAAATACATCTCAGCCTGCCTGTTGATTTATGCGCCTCAGCCTAAGTCCAACATCTGCTTCATGGTCAGATAAAATTGTATCCGGCACGCCTGTAGAAGCTCCTGCTTCATTTGCCTTCTCGACATGTTCTCCAAAGTTGTGCAACCGCCGGCCAATGAGATACCGGTCATCGCGTATTGAATTATGAAGATTCGTAAACCAAACATGAAATCTCTTGGCACAAAAGCACAAGAAACTGAAACAGAGGCATCCCAACCATGCAAACCGATATACAGCAGAATTGACCACCAAAGGATACCCAAGTACCGGAAACACACCTCTGGCAAGAACATAAGGTACACACAATGCTGTCAATAGTTTCATTATGATTGGAAGTACAATTTCCCGAAGGACCCAAAGGCCTTGTAGCCTGGAGAAACCATCTTCTCTCACTCTCTCAAACTTTACTCGCCAGCTGTCATCCACGAGAGGCATCATGTGGTCTAACATAACCTATTCAAAGAACTAAGTCAGCACCAAGAAAATCAAAGCAAGAAAGCTTATCAATTCCAAATTATTAGTCAGGTATGAAAGGTGTCAACTTTTCTTTAGCAAAACTTGGTCAGCTGATAGGAAATTGATGAACTGAAAAATTATAGAAGATGAGCCAATATTTCTCTCTTCTTACAATGCAAAATATAACTCACCAGGACCTAACCTTACAAGTCATTTCATAAAAAGTTAATACCATTGCCAACTTGATATCCAAAATAGGGTGTAGGAGGGTATATAATCCTACTAGGAATAATAAACTACATATGCTAGAAGGAAGTATGAACAACGGGTGTAGATGATAACATGGATCAAACAATGACATTGGATTCTATACTGTCTCTGTCATATGGGTATATAGATCCAGATAAATTGGAGAATCTGTTGGATAGTCATTAATTAATGCGAAACTTTGCGAGTTACTACGAAATGGATCAATTACAAAAGTTGGTACAGCCAAGGAAATGTAGATAATTTTTTAAAAAACAAAAACACTTACCAATCTTGTCCATATCTTTAGGAATATAAGGCCTAAAGCCCAGTCTTGATAGAGGAGGAACACAGGACTTTCGTCCACTGGAACTCTCATTGGCACGATGACCAAAAGCTCAAAGAGAAGCCCAATTAGCACCGGGATGACAAATATCTAAAATAAGGAAGCGGGGAAGATAATTAAAAATAAAGAAAAACTATGCATAAGCAAAATCAGGCTGAATAACAAAATCAATGACCATCCTTACCCATATAGACAAAAGTGCAGAACTCTTCATAACAATGGCACACCACTTCCATATTTGGCCAAACAAGACTGAGGCCCTCCTTTTTTTGATTTGCTCAATTGAGTATCTAACTCCAGCAACAGCAGTCCAGATCACGTAGCTTCCAATTACGAATGCATACAGATCTGAAGAAAGATACAAGATTACAACCACATTCATATTAACAAAGTTTGGGAACAAAAACCAGTTCACTCAATTACATACCATTGCACTTAATGCCATGAGTTATGGGCAGACGTGGAATAGAATTGAAAAGTGCCCGTCCAAGTGAAATTGGTACAACTATCAGGGCAGAGTTGAAGACAAGCAGGGTCATCCAAGCTATCACCAGTAGTAGAACAATGCGAAGTGCAAAAGCATAACTGCTAGAGTAAGAAAATATGTAATCAGATGGTGCCAGAGAAATAGCTTCCGAAACATGAGTGTACACACACAGATTAGCAGCTAGACCTATCATCGATGAATTATGCAAAGTAAACATAAAAAATAAAAGATAAAAAGTAAAAAGTAAAAAGTACAAAAAGGTCACATAGACAAAATAACTAGATACAGAGGAGGAAGGGCCTAAATCATAATAGTGGGACTTTAATCTAACAATATGGAAGGAACTCACTCAGAATCAGATTGTTCATCATTATCATAATCCTCGGCAGCATTTGGATCACCTGCTGCATTAATAACCCTATTCAAATCATCCCCCGCAAAGGCCACCATACCCTGATCGTGCACCCCTGCTTGTACAACCTGTAGCCTGTCCTGCCTAACTGGTTCCCCATTTCCATTTTCTTGACCACCATTGTCATCAGGTCTAGGCAGTAAGAAATCAGTTAAACCAAGTGCCCAACCAACTGCTGTGAACCAGTATCGAAGCAGGGATTTAATAGTTGTCCGCAATTTAAAATGCTCAATAGCAAATGGGATACAAATCTGAAAGAGAAGCATGTCCGCTGGGATTTCAGTGAATGGATCAGAAACCCTGCAAAAATATGTATTTGAAGTTAATAACTATAGTAGAGAGGCTGAGTGCATGTATGAAATGTTGGAACCGCTCAAGGAGGTCAGCTTACGATATGTCAAGTGGGAAAATAGAAGGAGCCATCCGCATGGCAAGTTTAACAGGCAAAAATACTAGCATCACAATCAAACTGCCATAAACTGCAACAGATAACAGAACCCTGCGAGCATGCTTGTGGACAGGATCATCAATCAGATCACGGAACGGATTGTAGTTTGGATCAGCTGGATCCCGAAGGAAGTACAGAACCCCATTGCGCAAAACCTGCCATAAGAAACAGATGAAACATGTAAACTAGTAGTCAAAAATAGAAATAGCTTTAAGAATCATGTCATATGAGCAAATGTTACCCCTCTAAGAAGGCTGACAAATATGCTAATTTGTAGCATATACACAATCCCCACAACCCAATGAACTAGGGAACTGGCTAAAGGTGATGCAGAGAAGAACTGAACTCTGTGAACCATTGTCTTCCCAAACATCTGTATGGTGCAAACATCAAGCCACCATCCACACATCAAGGGGAATACCCCAAGTTCAATAACCAAAAGGAAAGCAACCTTAACCATAGTCATCAAGTGCTTCATTGCTGCCAAAAACTGCCTGAAGAGAGATGGAATTGTTTCTGCTATAGAAGCAATACCATAGAATCTTCCCATCATCAAAGGCTCACCCTTCGTGTAACGAATCAAAGCAACAATACCGAAGTAGCAGAAAATTAGACTCAATATGAATATATATCCTATTGCTAAAGTAGTAACATCTGAAAGCCTTGAAGTTCCAATTGACACTCCTTTCAAGAGATCAGACGAGGCAGATTCACTTATGTTGTTTGCCATTTCACTCAATCCACTAGCATTCACTTTCAGCATGTCTGCAACCTGACCAATTGATCCACTTTCTTGAGTCTCAGATGACAAATTCTTAACAGCAGTTAATGCATTTTTTAACGTAATATTTGCTAGGGAAAGAGATGCGTCAGTAAGTGGGGCCATAGCAGCTATTACAGGACCACTAGCAGTTGAGAAGAACCAAGATAGATAATGGAGTATGATGCGACCCAATGAGAAGGGCACAAAGATTACAACACCAAGGAAAATCATATTGCTTGCAAGCACCTGCATGTGGAACAACATATTTAATCTCTAAATAAAATACCATGTAAAACAATGGGTTCATTTTGTCAAAGAAAAACATTAAAATTATCATCGAAGTTTATCAGCACAATATACAACTTTATGAACATAAGCTACTGCTTCAACAAAATGACCAATTAACATAAGAAAGATAATCATAGAATTCAATAACCATGCTTCACCTAATGATCAAAACACAGCCAATAATCAATTTTAAGGGAATGAGGCTTGGATTTCATGCAACGAACCCCCCAAATTTAAATTTTACATGCAAAAGTAATGAATATTTTTCTCTGATCAAGTAAAATTCATCACCTCATATTTGTGCATTCCTTCCATTCACATGTTATGAGAGAAGTTTATTAATCAAGATTGCATTTCATCCATGACTGTAATAGCACACTAAAATAATGTTTGAATACAAATATACATCATCATTATTCAGGAGAGGAGCTTGTTAAATATAGCTCACTGACATAAATGCAACTAAAATAAGCTTAATCATTTTTGGCTAAACATTCTTTTCTGCCTAGGCCAACTTGTCCATTTTTTTATAAAGAAGCAATAACAAGACCAATAACATTGTAATAAATGAATAACGAACATTAGACGTTATAACATGAAGTTAATAGACTTACAGTAAATGCATTCTCAACCAAATGAAAAACTGGACCCTGCATGCCAACAAGTTCATCAAAGGGCACATCCTCTGCTCCATCAGCATCATCCAGACCATCAAACATCTGCTCAACATGGGCCTCAAGACGTGCTGCTTGCATCTCCCACCGTGCAGCAACATTTTCAGCATTTCTTCTAATCACTTGTCCAGCTCCTGCAATTCCTTGTGCTCCACCAGCATCTTCACCATTCCCATCACCATTAATATTACGATTAGCTTGTCCAGGAGCTCTTCTAGCAATTCGCGCCCCATTTCTGTCCACTTCATCTTCTCTATCAGCATCCTGTCCCCCAATTTCTCGCAAATGCCTAAAGTAATCTCTCAGAGAAGTGGCCCCAAGAAATATGAAGACAATGCTTGCAGAAAGCAGGAAACCATGGAGGCAATCAGTCAGAATAACTGCTGTTGATAAATGACTTAGGAATAGCCTCTGGGCTTCACTGAAACTTCTTACAAAAGCTAATCGCCATATCCAGAATGTTATGAAAGGTATAATTAGGAGCCACACGGATAGCACAAAGCTCAGGCGCAAGAAGAATTGCAGAACGTGGCAAGCTTTCATTGCCATTCCAACCACAAATTCTTGAAACGGTAACCTAGCTGGGGCATTCTCAGCATAAACAGGAGAAAACGAGAATGCATGCTTGCAGACCTGCAGCATATATGAAACAAATTTAGGAGAGCCACCAAAATCAAAAGGGATGTAAGGCTAGAAGTACACTATAAACGTTGTCCCAACTCAGGTACATTCAGGCAGGGTTATTGGCGTGTTGAACATAGCATATGAACTGATTTTAAAAACAAAGCCCTACTTCCTGCGAATGGATGCGATTTCTTTTAAAATATGGATATCAATTTAAATATTTTTAAAATTAGGAAATTTATTATTATTTAAGGTAATTTTAAAATATCCGATAAAATAGTGCATCTTTCATTTTAACACTGTAACTGATGAAATTACATGATACTAATATCCTTATGAATATATGATTGAAATTTTGATTATATAAAAATTATCGATATTACTATATAAAAAATTACCATAGCAAATTCTTTTATTTTATTTTATCAATTTATTATTTTTTTAATTTCTTGACATAAAAAACTTTATGCTTTTAAATCATTAAATGTATAGTGGCGGAAGTTTGGTTTGGTTTGGTTCATTGGTTATTGAGAGCGAGGAGCTCCAAGATACAAGTAATACCAAATGAATCACCAAACTCGCCATAAAAATGTAGAGCATAACTGTCTTTCGTATAGTGATAATCAAATTCATTTTTCTTGTCCATTTAAGGGTAATTTATTTAATGGGTCTGCTACACATACAAGCAAAAAAGCCCTACAAGCTTTACAAGTTCCCAACCCAGACTTCATTCACATGCGCAGTCACTCCCTTTGAACGGAGCGTAAAATACACGCGCGCCACTCAACGGTTGCGCTTCGCAAAAAACGCTCATTAATGGCGCACTCTTCCACTTCTCCAAGCCCTTCGAAGAAAACACAAATCGTCCATTTTCGAGCAACATTCGAAACTGAAGAGATAGAACTCGTCGCGAAGATTAGAACTCTCCATCAACAATCTCCAGAAAAAACGAAGATATATTACTCAAGGTACGTTACTATTTTACTCATCTTGTAGATTTTCCACATTTCGAAATCGAAGAACTAGGTTTTACTGTTCTTCTACATTCTTCTACGTCTTACTGTTCTTCTTGTTCTTAGCTCTCATTTTACTGTTTTTAATGTTCTTCTTGTTCTAGGTTTTACTTTTCTTCTTGGTTCTAGGTTTTACTATTCTTCTTAGTTGTTCTAGGTTTTACTGTTCTTCTTGTTCTAGTTCTTCTCGTAACTGATTTTTGGGAGTATATTGTGTAATTTGGTGGGTGTATATGGAGTAATTTGTTGGGTGTATATGGCATAATTTGTTGGGTGTATATTTTTGAACTGATATAATGTAATATAATCAACTGTTGCAAGTGTTCTAAATATTGCTTGTCCTTGGTTGTATATTGCTTGACCTTGTAATGTTGCTTGACCTTGTATATTTATGCATGTTTGAGTGAATTGAAACATCATTTTGAACTGATCTAATTAAATACTTATGAGAAACCGTATAGGTGTATGTGGCTAATCTATGGGTGTATTTGACTGATATCTATGGGTGTATTTTTCATTTTAGAAAAAATGGCAGGCAGAAACCAAGCTGGAAAAAAATGTAAGAACAAATATATGTCTTAGATCAAATCAGTTTTTCATAATAGAAATATATTTGACTCTAATTTTGCTTTGTTTACAGCAAACCAAAGACCTTAAGTGTGCAACCCATTTGTTGAGTGAGAAATTCAGAAATATGAGCGAGGAGAAGAAAACAATTGTTAGGGATTTGGGATTTGGTGGCCTGATGCACATCCCGCCGCTAAGGGTGCATCACCAAATATTAAAGGAGTTGGCTAACTCCTTTAAATTAGGGAAAAACAGACTCGAAACTGGTTACGGTTCTTTTAAAGTAAGACCAAAAACAATAGGGGCTGCGGTTGGCATCAACGCGTCAGGTAACTCGCTACAAATATAGGTGTATATGAGCCATATTCAGGTGTATTTCAATTGATGCTTGGGTGTATTTGAACTGATTTTCATACTATGTTGTTTTCCTTTTTGTAGGAGATCTATTTCCTCAAAAAGTCAATTATAAGGATCTTTCTGAAGACGACAAACAAATTTTTAGAAGATTCCAGGGTAAGACCCTCAAAAATATGACAGATGAGATGATGACTATTGGTGTTGATAATGAACAGGATCGCCTCATGTTCAAGAGGATTTTCATCCTCTATATACAAATGGCGTTCCTGTTACCAACAACAATAAACAAAATCTCACCTATGCACCTGGCACCAATTTTCAAGATGGACACAATAACAGAGCAGAATTGGGGAGCACATGTTTTGAATTTTATCATCAAGGGCATAACAGATTACAATCTGAAAAAGAAAAAGGCAATTGACGGCTGCCTGTTTGCCTTGATGATAGTTTACTTTTATCTATCAAAAAATAAAGACAAGAAGAGGGCAGAAAGACCTCCAGAACCCTGGATTGCCAACTGGACTAGAGAGCAGTTGGTCGAAAGAATGAGGACAGAAATGGAGGAACATATGGTAAGTGAACAAAATATCTTGGGTGTATTTTATTTATCTGAATGCTGCTAACTAAAATTTCTAATGTTTTAGGGGATTGTAAAGATGACTGAAACAAAGGAAAAATGAAAGAAATAAAGAAAAAAGAAAAAAAAAGAAGAAACCAAAAAAACAAAAAAAGGAAGGCAAGTTCAACATCATCATCTGAGACTAAGGCTTAGTTTGGTAAAGCTTTTACTTTTCAAAAGTAGCTTATAAAAGCTAACTTTTAAAAGATAGCTTTATAAAAGTTGTAGCATTTATGTTTGGTAAATTAAATTAAAAATAGCTTTCAATAAACACAAGTAACAATAATTGCGTTTGGTAAAATAGCTTTTAAAATTTAAAAATACTATAATAGATATAAATGCAAGCATTAAATTTGAAAATTAGTTAACATATGAGGTTATGTTAGGCTTTTAAATTTTAAAAAGCACAAGCCAACTTTGAAAAGCTTCTTGTTAGGTGCTTTCAAAAGCACCCATAACTTTTAAAAGCTGCAAGCACAAGCACTTGAGTTTTTTAATTTACCAAACGCAAAATGAGGTGCTTGTACTTTTTAGAAGCACAAGCACCTCTCCAAAAAGCTTTACCAAACCAAGCCTAAAACAACTGAAAGTGACCATTCTACCTCTGAGTCTGAGACTGAAGAAGACTCAGAGGATTCAACAAGAAAACAACCCAGCCGAAAAGCCAAAAAGTAAGTAACATACTTGGATGTATTTTGTTTATCCAGTTGGATGTATTTTGTTTATCAAGTTGGGTGTATTTTGTTTATCCAGTTGGGTGTATTTTGTGCATTCATTTGGGTGTATTTTGTGCCTCTTAGTATGTTTTTAAATAATGATTGTTTGCCTTCCAAAATGGAGTCCAAAAAAAGAAAGAAGATTCAGGAGGATTCTGATTCAGAATCTGAATCAAGTGATGAGTAATGTTCTGAAATTATTACTCCTTTCCTTTGGGTTTATTATCAAGATTTCATGTATTAACAGAGTGTCTCTTATTACCTTATAGAAGCGAAGAATCATCACCAGTGGAGAAGCAAAAAACAAAGAAAAAGACTCAGAGAACACCAAAAAAGTAAGCACTTCTTTGGATAGTATTTTGTGATCAAATTAATTTTGTATTTCTGATTCATACTTGTTTTTTCCCCCCGGGACACAATCCAAAAAGAAAAAAGTCAATGTTGAGGATTCATCTCCTGAGCAAGCTCAATCCTATCATCGGTACAGTACTTTGTAAGCTATATTACCGTCTATCATCAAAATTATATTTGTTAACATGTTCTTTTATGCATGTACTGTCAGATCTGAAATTAGAAATGAAGAATTAGATGAATTCTAAAGGGAAAACAATGAAAAATCTGCTGCACAGGGGTATGTCTTGTTGGGATGTATATTTCAGATTTTAGGGTGTTTTCTTTGCTAATAATTGTTTCTTGTTTGGCAGGGAGAAGGAAGCTGACCTGCGATCGACGTAAGGTCACTATGTCTCATCTAAAACATAAGAAGCTTTATTTGATAAAATCTTGTTATCCTGATTTTACAGTATGATATTTTTTGTGAATAACATGTACTCTATTATGTTTAGAATACCGGACGTAAACTTGGGAAGTGATGATCCTTCCTCTCAAGGACACACAGACCAAAGTAGCGTAAACAAACCGGCAGAGAGCATGTAATTTCTCTTTCAAATAACCGTTACTTCTGTTCTTTTATTACCTTCTACTTCTAATTCTGTATATATTTTTTTTAGAAAAAAAAGCCCTTTATTGTTTTATTCGAGAAAAAAGGCAGGAAAAAAAAGCAAAAATACAAGTATGTAAGTTCTCAAAAAACAAAGCCTGTCTTTCTTTTGAATGCTTCGGGTGTATTTTTGACTTTCTTAGGGTATATTTTAGGTTGAGTCTGGTTGAAGAGTCAGCCAATGAGCCGACTGAAGAGAATATGATGGTTGTGAGGGAAGAGACACAGTCTGAAGCACTTGCAATGTGAGTTTTTCAAGAAAATTTCAACCTTATAACCTTTTTATTTTCAAAGGCTTTGTTAACCTTTTATTTTTCTTCTTGTTTAGAGTTCCAATTCAAGTTTGTCTATCATTGTCCCAAACAACCACTATGCCGGAAATTGAAGAAACACCTGAGATAGAAAATGAACCAACCCTTGTGCTACAAATTAAAGGAACTACAAAAAGGTAAGAAATAGTCTTGGGTGTGTATTTGGTTACAGTTTGGGTGTATATTGCCCCTGTTGGGGTGTATATTTTCACGATTGATCCCTGACTATTTTTTTATGATATGATTAATTTTATGTAACCCTGCAGCACTCCTGAACCCCCCCAACAACTTGAAGAAAGCACACCCACGCTTCCCCCAACTCCATCTAAAATGTAAGTTCATCAGAGCAAAATCAATGTTTGGTTATTGGTGCACGAATTGTAAATCACACTTTTCACAACTCGTACCACTAACCAGCAAGTGCACTGGGTCGTCCAAGTAATACCTTACGTGAGTAAGGGTCGATCCCACGGAGATTGTCCGCTTGAAGCAAGCTATGGTTATTTTGTAATTCTTAGTCAGGAAATTAATAATAAAAATGGTTGGGTTTAGGAAAAGTAATTAACATAAAATAAATAATACTTGTTATGCAATAATGGAGAACAGATTGAGGTTTTGGAGATGCTCTGTCTTCTGAATCTCTGCTTTCCTACTGTCTTCCTCTTCACGCACGCAGGTCTCCTTCCATGGCAAGTTGTATATTGGTGGATCACCATTGTCAATGGCTACCATCCATCGTCTCAGTGAAAATGGTCCAAATGTGTTGTCACCGCACGGCTAATCATCTGTCGATTCTCACTCATGTTGGAATAGAATCCGTTGATTCTTCTGCGTCTGTCACTACGTCCAACACTCGCGAGTTTGAAGCTCGTCACAGTTATCCCTTCCCGGATCCTACTCAGAATACCACAGACAAGGTTTAGACTTTCCGGATCTCAGGAATGGCCGCTAATAATTCTAGCCTATACCACGAAGACTCTGATCATGAACCAGGAGGCTAAGAGATACACACTCAAGCTAGTGCAGATAGAACGGAGGTGGTTATCAGGCACGTGTTCATAGGTGAGAATGATGATGAGTGTCACGGATCATCACATTCATCAGGGTGAAGTGCGAGTGAATATCTTAGAATAGAAACAAGCGTGATTGAATGAAAAACAGTAGTAATTGCATTAATTCATCAAAACACAGCAGAGCTCCTCACCCCCAATCATGGGGGTTTAGAGACTCATGCCGTCAAAAATATAATATGAAGTGTAAAAATGTCATGAGGTACATAGTAAGTCTCTAAAAGTTGTTTTTATACTAAACTAGTAGCTAGGGTTACAAAAAATAAGTAACTAAGTGTAGATAGTGCAGAAATCCACTTCCGGAGCCCACTTGGTGTGTGCTTGGGCTGAGCATTGAGCATACACGTGTAGAGGCTTCTCTTGGAATTAAACGCCAGGTTGCAGCCTGTTTGTGGCGTTTAACTCTGGTTTGTAGCCTGTTTCTGGCGTTTAACTTCAGAATAGGGCAGGAAGTTAGTGTTTGAATGCCAGTTTGCGTCGTCAAAACTCGGGAAAAGTATGGACTATTATATATTGCTGGAAAGCCCTGGATGTCTAATTTCCAACGCAATTGAGAGCGAGCCAATTGGGTTTCTGTAGCTCCAGAGAATCTATTTCGAGTGCAGGGAGGTCAGAATCGAACAACATCTGCAGTCCTTTCTCAGCCTCTGAATCAGATTTTTGCTCAGGTCCCTCAATTTCAGCCAGAAAATACCTGAAATCACAGAAAAACACACAAACTCATAGTAAAGTCCAGAAATGTGAATTTTGCATAAAAACTAATAAAAACATAGTAAAAACTAACTAAATCATACTAAAAACTACCTAAAAACAATGCCAAAAAGCATATAAATTATCCGCTCATCACAACACCAAACTTAAATTGTTGCTTGTCCCCAAGCAACTGAAAATCAAATAGGATAAAAAGAAGAGAATATACTATAAATTCCAAAATATCAATGAAACTTAGCTCTAATTAGATGAGCGGGACTAGTAGCTTTTTGCCTCTGAACAGTTTTGACATCTCACTTTATCCTTTAAAGTTCAGAATGGTTGGCATCTATAGGAACTCAGAATCTAGATAATGTTATTGATTCTCCTAGTTCAGTATGTTGATTCTTGAACACAGCTACTTTATGAGTCTTGGCTGTGGCCCTAAGCACTTTGTTTTCCAGTATTACCACCGGATACATAAATGCCACAGACACATAATTAGGTGAACCTTTTCAGATTGTGACTCAGCTTTGCTAGAGTCCCTAATTAGAGGTGTTCAGGGTTCTTAAGTACACTCTTTTTGCTTTGGATCACGACTTTAACCACTCAGTCTCAAGCTTTTCACTTGACACCTTCACGTCACAAGTACATGATTAGGGACAGCTTGGTTTAGCCGCTTAGGCCGGGATTTTATTCCTTTGGGCCCTCCTATCCATTAATGCTCAAAGCCTTGGATCCTTTTTATTACCCTTGCCTTTTAGTTTAAAGGGTTACTGGCTTTTTGCTCTTGCCTTTTGGTTTAAAGAGCTATTGGCTTTTTCTACTTGCTTTTCCTTTTTCTTTCTTTTTTTTTCCGCAAGCTTTGTTCTTCACTGCTTTTTCTTGCTTCAAGAATCAATTTTATGATTTTTCAGATTATCAATAACATTTCTCCTTTTTTGTTATTCTTTCAAGAGCCAACAATTTTAACATTCATAAACAACAAATTCAAAAAACATATGCACTGTTCAAGCATTCATTCAGAAAGCAGAAAGTATTGTCACCACATCAAAATAATTAAACTAATCTCAAGGATGAATTTGAAATTCATGTACTTCTTGTTCTTTTGTAATTAAAGCATTTTTCATTTAAGAAAGGTGATGGATTCATAGGACATTCATAGCTTTAAGACATAGACACTTGAACACTAATAATCATGTAATAAAGACACAAACATGAATAAACCTAGAGCATAGTAAACGAAAAACAGAAAAATAAAGAACAAGGAAATTAAAGAATGGGTCCACCTTAGTGATGGCAGCTAGTTCTTCCTCTTGAAGATCTTATGGAGTGCTTTAGCTCCTCAATGTCTCTTCCTTGCCTTTGTTGCTCCTCCCTCATAGCTCTTTGATCTTCTTGAATTTCATGGAGGAGGATAGAATGCTCTTGGTGCTCCACCCTTAGTTGTCATATGTTGGAACTCAATTCTCCTAAGGAGGTGTTAATTTGCTCCCAATAGTTTTGTGGAGGAGAGTGCATCCCTTGAGGCATTTCAGGGACTTCATGATGAGCAATTTCCTCATGCTCTTGTTGAGATCCATGAGTGGGCTCTCTTGTTTGCTCCATCCTTTTCTTAGTGATGGGCTTGTGAGATGAATCTCTCCATCTCCCATGACTTGGATGTGGAAGCAATTGTCCTCCCTTTCCTCTTTCTAGAGGTTTCTCCAGCCTTTGGTGTCATTAATGGTTATGGAAAAACAAAAAGCAATGCTTTTACCACACCAAACTTAAAAGGTTTGCTCGTCCTCGAGCAAAAGAAGAAAGAAAGTAGTAGAAGAAGAAGAAAATAGAGGGGATAGAGGGAGATATGTGGTTCGGCCAAGGGGTAGAAGTAGTGGTTGTAATGTGTGAAAATGAAGGAGTGGTGAGGGGTTTATATAGGGGTAGGGGGAGGTGATTGGTGAAGGGTATTTGGGAAAGAGTGTTATGAAAAGGTGGGAGAGAGAGAGAGAGAGAGAGAGAGAGAGAGAGAGATGTAGGGTAGGTGGGGATCCTATGGGGTCCACAGATCCTGAGGGGTCAAAGACTTATCATCCCTGCTCCATTTAGGCATGCAAAACGCCCATAGAGTGCAATCCTGGTGTTAAACGTCATGTTGCTGCTTGTTTCTGGCATTTAACGCCAGCTTTTCTCCCTTTATTGGCGTTTAATGCCAAGTTGGTGCTTGTTTCTGGTGTTAAACACCAGACTGTAGCTTGTTTCTGGCGTTTAACGCCAGCTTGATGCTTCTTTTTTGCGTTAAACGCCAGTCTGATGCTTCTTATTGGCGTTTAAACGCCAGTAAGCTCTTCCTCTAGAGTGAGCTATTTTTAATGCTGGTTTTGATTTTGCTTTGATTTTTGTGACTCCACATGATCATCATCCTAAAGAAAACATAAAATAAAAATGGAAAACAGAAAATTAACATAGATAAGTAAAAATTGGGTTGCCTCCCAATAAGCGCTTCTTTATTGTCTTTAGCTGGACTTTACTGAGCTTTTAATCTAGTCTCACCTTTGAGCATTCTTGCTCAATATTACCTTCAAGATAATACTTGACTCTCTGTCCATTAACAATGAACTTCTTATTAAAATCAATGTCTTGAAGCTCCACATAGCCATATGGTGACACACTTGTAATCACATATGGTCTCCTCCACTGGGATTTCAGTTTCTCGGGGAATAATCTGAGCCTAGAGTTAAACAGCAGAACCTTTTGTCCTGGTTCAAAGACTCTGGATGACAGTTTCTTATCATGCCACCTTTTTGTTTTCTCCTTGTAAACTTTTGCATTTTCGAAAGCATTGAATCTGAATTCCTTTAGCTCATTTAACTGGAGTAATCTCTTCTCTCCAGCTAACTTAGCATCCATGTTTAGGAATCTGGTTGCCCAGTAGGCCTTATGCTCTAGTTCCACGGGCAGATGACAGGCCTTGCCATACACAAGCTGGTATGGAGAGGTTCCTATAGGAGTCTTGAATGCTGTTCTGTATGCCCACAGAGCATCATCCAAGCTTTTGCCCAATCCCTTCTACGGGTAATCACAGTCCATTCCAGGATTTTTTTTAGTTCTCTATTAGAGACTTCAGCTTGCCCATTTGTCCGTAGATGATATGGAGTTGCTACTTTGTGGCTAATTCCATATCGGACCATAGCTGTTTATTACAGAAATGAGTGCCCCCAACACTGATTAGTGCTCTAGGGATACCAAACCTGCTGAAGATATATTTCTGAAGGAACTTCAGCACTGTCTTAGTATCATTAGTGGGTGTTGCAATTGCCTCTACCCATTTAGATACATAGTCTACTGCCACCAGAATATACGTGTTTGAGTATGATGGTGGGAAAGGCCCCATGAAGTCAATACCCCATACGTCAAATAACTCAATCTCTAAGATTCTTTGCTGAGGTATGGCATATCCATGAGGCAGATTATCAGCTCTCTGGCAGCTGTCATAGTTACACACAAACTCTCGGGAGTCTTTATAGAGAGTAGGCCAGTAGAAGCCACATTGGAAGACTTTTGTGGCTGTTCGCTCACCTCCGAAATGTCCTCCATACTGTGATCCATGACAATGCCATAGGATCTTCTGTGCTTCTTCTCTAGGCACACACCTATGGATTATTCCATCTACACATCTCTTAAAGAGATATGGTTCATCCCACAAGTAGTACTTTGCATCAGTAATTAATTTTTTTGTTTGTTGCCTGCTGTACTCCTTGGGTATGAATCTTGCAGCTTTATAGTTTGCAATATCTGCAAACCATGGTGTTTCCTGAATGGCAAACAATTGCTCATCCGGAAAGGTTTTAGAGATCTCAATAGAGGTAAAGGACGCCCCTTCTACTGGTTCTATCCGGGACAGATGATCAGCCACTTGGTTCTCTGTCCCTTTTCTGTCTCTTATTTCTATATCAAACTCTTGCAGAAGCAACACCCATCTTATGAGCTTGGGTTTTGAATCCTGCTTTGTGAGTAGATATTTAAGAGCAGCATGGTCAGTGTACACAATCACTTTTGATCCTACTATGTATGATCTAAACTTGTCAATGGCATTAACTACTGCAAGCAATTCTTTTTCTGTGGGTGTGTAATTTTTCTGGGCATCATTTAAAACACGACTAGCATAATAAAATGACATGCAGAAGCTTGTTATGCCTCTGTCCCAATATTGCACCAATGGCATGGTCACTGGCATCACACATTAGTTCGAATGGTAATGTCCAGTCTGGTGCAGAAATAACTGGTGCTGTGATCAGCTTAGCTTTTAGGGTTTCAAACGCCTGCAGACACTTTGTGTCAAATACAAATGGCATGTCAGCAGCTAGCAGATTGCTCAGAGGTTTTGCAATTTTTGAAAAATTCTTTATGAACCTCCTATAGAATCCTACATGCCCCAGAAAGCTTCTGATTTCCTTAACATTGGCAGGTGGTGGTAATTTTTCAATTACTTCAACTTTAGCTTGATCCACCTCTATTTCCTTGTTTGAAATTTTATGCCCAAGGACAATCCCTTCAGTCACCATAAAGTGACATTTTTCCCAGTTTAAAACTAGTTTGGTCTCTTGGTATCTTTTCAGAACAAGTGCTAAATGATTAAGGCAGGAGCTGAATGAGTCTCCAAATACTGAAAAGTCATCCATGAAGACTTCCAGAAATTTCTCTACCATATCAGAGAAGATAGAAAGCATGCACCTCTGAAAGGTTGCAGGTGCATTGCACAGACCAAAAGGCATCCTTCTGTAGGCAAACACTCCAGAAGGACATGTGAATGCTGTTTTCTCTTGGTCCTGAGGATCTACTGCAATTTGGTTATAACCTGAATAGCCATCCAAAAAGCAGTAGTATTCATGACCTGCTAGTCTTTCTAGCATCTGGTCTATGAATGGTAAAGGAAAGTGATCCTTCCTGGTGGTTATATTGAGCCTTCTGTAATCAATACACATACGCCACCCTGTAACTGTTCTTGTAGGAACCAATTCATTTTTTTCATTATGAACCACTGTCATGCCTCCCTTCTTGGGGACAACTTGGACAGGGCTCACCCAAGGGCTATCAGAAATAGGATAAATAATCCCAGCCTCTAGTAACTTGGTGACCTCTTTTTGCACCACCTCCTTCATGGCTGGATTTAGCCGCCTCTGTGGTTGAACCACTGGCTTAGCATCGTCCTCCAATAGGATCTTGTGCATGCATCTTGCTGGGCTGATGCCCTTAAGATCACTTATGGACCACCTAAGAGCTGCCTTGTGTGTCCTTAGCACTTGAAGTAGTGCTTTCTCTTCCTGTGGATTTAAAGCAGAGCTTATGATCACCGGAAAAGTGTCACCTTCTTCCAGAAATGCATATTTCAGGGATGGTGGTAGTGGTTTGAGCTTGGGTTTAGGAGATTTTTCCTCTTCTTAAGGAATTTTCAGAGGCTCTTTTATTTCCTCTGATTCCTCCATATCAGGCTGAACATCTTTAAAGATGTCTTCTAGCTCTGATTCGAGACTCTCATCCATGTTGATCTCCTCTACCAGGGAGTCAATAATATCAACACGCATGCAGTCTTTTGATGTGTCTGGATGCTTCATTGCCTCAACAGCATTCAGCCTGAACTCATCCTCATTGACACTTAAGGTCACTTCCCCTTTTTGGACATCAATGAGGGTTCGTCCAGTTGCTAGGAAGGGTCTTCCTAGAATGAGAGTTGCACTCTTGTGCTCCTCCATCTCCAGCACTACAAAGTCAGTGGGAAAGACAAATGGCCCAACCTTGACAATCATGTCCTCAATTATGCCTGATGGATATTTAATGGAGCCATCAGCAAGTTGAAGATATATCCGGGTTGGTTTGACCTCTTCAGTCAAGCCAAGCTTTCTGATAGTGGATGCAGGGATTAGATTGATACTTGCCCCAAGGTCACATAAAGCTGTCTTGGTACAAGTACCCTCTAATGTGCATGGTATCATAAAGCTTCCGGGATCCTTAAGCTTTTTTGGTAAGCTTGTTAGGATGACTGCACTGCATTCTTCAGTGAGAAAATTTTTTTCTGTTTCTCTCCAATCCTTCTTATGACTTAAGATCTCTTTCATGAACTTAGCATAAGAGGGTATTTGCTCAAGTGCCTCTGCAAACGGAATCTTTATTTCAAGAGTCCTGAGATAGTCTGTAAAGCGGACAAATTGCTTATCCTATTCCGCTTGACGGAGTTTCTAAGGATAAGGCATTTTGGCTTTATATTCTTCAACCTTAGTTGCTGTAGGTTTATTTCCTACAGAGGCAGGTTGAGAAGCCTTCTTGAGGGAGTTATTATCATCACTTGCAGGTGTCTGCTCCCTCACTGGCGTTTGAACGCCAAAACTGGACATGGATTGGGCGTTTAACGCCAGATTCCTACCCTTTTCTGGCATTTGAACGCCAGAACTGGACATGGATTGGGAGTTTAACGCTAGTTTTTCACCCGTTTCTGGCGTTTGATCGCCAGACTTATTCCTCTCTGGGCTCTTACTGTCCTCAGAGGGATTTTGGGTAGCAGGTTGTTCATCCTTTGTCAGCTGTTCCTTTCTTGGCTTTCTGTTGCTTTGAGTTGAGATATTTAATATTTTTTCACTTCTTAATTGAACCGCTTGGCACTCTTCTGTTATCTATTTTGATAACTGCTATTTTGTTTTATTCAATTGTGATTCCATATCCTTGTTAGCGTTTTTGGTTTCTTGTAGCATCTCCTTAAATTCTTCTAACTGCCTTGTTATAGAGGATAGTTGCTGATTGAGTTCAGCAACTTGTTCCTGAGGACTAAAGTCAGTTGATACTTCCTTAGCTTTTTCTTTCATGGAGGACTCATCACTTATGTACAGATGCTGATTTCTGGCAACTATATCAATGAGCTCTTGAGCCTCTTCAATGATCTTTCTCATGTGTATAGATCCACCAGCTGAGTGGTCTAGAGATGTCTGAGCTTTTTCTGTAAGTCCATAGTAGAAGATGTCTAATTGTACCCACTCTGAAAACATTTTAGAGGGGCATTTCCTTAGCATCCCTCTGTACCTCTCCCAGGTGATGACAAGTCATCTTAGCCTAGTTTCACTAGCCTTTTTCTTTTGTTTTCAATTGAATTATGCACTTTCTTGAGTCACAAGCAAGCCAATTGGGTAGATTTCCATATTTCCTTTGATTTAATCAACTAGATGAATTAATGCAATTTCATGAGGATTTATGCTATAATTACCACATATTATGAAAGAATGACAAACTCATGATTTTAAGCATAGCTTTGATGTGTTTGGTTGATTGATGATAGGTGAAGAAAGCTTGGAGAAAGGTTGAAGCAAGAAGGAATGGCTAGGAGCAAGAGAGAACAAAAAGTTTGAGCAAAAGTTTTCCTCAAACTTTAGCTCAAACTTTCGGATAAGTGAAAACACACCAGGGAACAAAAAGCTTGAGCAAAAGTTTGCCTCAAACTTTAGCTCAAACTTTTGGGAGAAAAGCTTGAGCCAACGTTTGCCTCAAACTTTTTGGCAAACATTGGCGCCATCAGCAACACACCCTGGAGACAAAAAGTTTGCGCCAACGTTTGCCTCAAACTTTTTGGCAAACGTTGGCGCCATGAGTGTGCATAAGGGGGCCAACGTTTGAGCAAAAGTTTGACCCCAAACTTTAGCCCAAACGTTGGTAGCAGCAAGAATGGGGCAGCTGATGTAAAAAGTTTGAGTAAAAGTTTGCCTCAAACTTTTACTCAAACTTTTACTCAAGCTTTTATAATTCCCAACCCGGTTCACTTTGGTTCTCTCTCCAACTCCAAGAGCAATCAACCAAGGCCTCTATCAACCCAATTCCATCAAGAGCAAAGGCCCAATTCAAGGCTTGAAGACCATTTGAAGAAAGTGTATAAATAGATTAGGATTTAAGTTTCTAGGGAGCTTTCTTTTCGGTTTTGATTAGGTAGTTTTGTAGAGAGCTCACCTTTACATTTTGGCATTGTTGTTTGAATTCAAGAGAATTTGGAGGAGAATTGATCTTACTTCTTCCTTGTTCTTGCTTGAATACTCTTTACTTTTCTTGCTTCGGATCTTGGGTGGAGAATTGAAGAAATTCTGTTTCAATCTCACCTTGGGATCTTGTTTAATTTTCCGCATTATTGAATTTCAGTTTCTGTTAATTGCTTCTTCTCCTACTTTCTCTGAAATTTACATTTCCCTTGCAATTGTTCTTGTTGGATCTAGGAAGGCATTGAGATCTAGACTTGGTTATCTAGTCTCTTGAGTCCTGAGATCTGAATTTCCGTTTTCAATTTCTTTGTTTACTGCTTTTCAAGCTCTTTTATATTTCTGTTTTAGATCCGATTCAACCCAAGGCATCTTCCACTCTTTTGTGTGTTGAATTTTACTTTTCCTTGTTTAATTTCTGCAAATCCAATTCCCAATTCCCTTTACAATTCAAGCCATTTACATTTCTTGCTTGCGCTCTAAGATTCTGCAATTTACATTTCTTGCGTTCTAAGTTTTGGCCATTTAATTTCTTGCCCTTTAAGATTCAGCACTTTAAGTTTCAGTTCTCTTTAATTTCATGCAAATTACCCATTCCCTTTACTTTCCATGCAATTTAAATTCTGCAAATCACAAATCTCTCAACCAAATCTTGATTCGCTTGACTAAATCAACCACTAAACTAAAATTGCTCAATCCTTCAATCCCTGTGGGATCGACCTCACTCCCATGAGTTATTATTACTTAATGCGACCCGGCGCACTTGCCGGTGAGTTTGTGTCAGATCGTTTTCCGCACATCACCAGGCATTATAAAGGGATTCATCATCCTCTTGTTTAAAGCCTTGGATGTCCAGCCTTAGCTGTGTCATCCTTTTTGGAGGGAAATATTGATTCAGGAATTTGTCTGATAACTGTTTCCATGTTCTTATGCTTGCTGTGGGTTGGTTATTTAACCACCTCTTAGCTTGATCTTTTACAGCAAATGGAAACAGTAACAGCCTGTATACATCCTGATCTACCTCTTTGTCATGCACTGTGTCAGCAATTTACAAGAACTGCGCCAGAAACTCAGTAGGTTCTTCCTGTGGAAGACCGGAATACTGGCAATTTTGCTGCACCATGACAATGAGCTGAGGATTTAGCTCAAAACTACTTGCTTTGATGAGAGGTATACAGATGCTACTCCCATATGTAGCAGTAATGGGGTTAGCATATGACCCCAGAGTCCTTCTGGACTGTTCATTTACATTTAGGTCTATGATGGATAAAATGGAATTGATATGAATTACAAACAAAATATATTTTTGTTTTTATTTTATTTAAGTAGAAATAAACCAAATTATTAAGAATAAATAAAAATAATAAGATAAAATAAAATAATTAGAAATTAAAATGTAAATTTCGAAAACCAAGAGAAAAATAAATTTGAAAACGAAAATAATTACTTAATTAAGAAGATTTGAAAAACTTTGGATATGATTTTTGAAAAAGATTTTGAATTTTGAAATTTCAAAACTAGGATAAGATAGAATAGAAAATTTTAAAATAAAAATCTGAATTTTTTTAAAGAAAAATTCGAAAATTAATTAAAATAAAGAGAAAAGATATTTTTGAATTTAATGAAGAAAGAGAAAAACAGTAAAAATGACACCATACTTAAATTTTTAGATCAAAACAAAGGACACAAACAGGAAAGCTTTGAATATCACTATGAACACTAAGAACAACTTTTGAAAATTTTTTTAAGAAAACAGAAACACAAAGGACACCAAACTTAAAAATTTTTATATTCTGAGCACTAAAAATATGAAAGAAAAATAAAATCATGCAATTGACACCAAACTTAAAATATAAAACTAAACTCAAACAGAAAAACTCAATTATTAGTTTATAAAAATTTTTGAAAAAATAAAAAAAGAGAAAATAAGGATTTTTAAAAAAAAGTTCCAACAAAAAACAATAATAAAAGACTCTAAACCAAAAAGAAAAATTTTCCTAATCTAAGCAACAAAATAAACCGTCAGTTGTCCAAACTCGAACAATTGCCGGCAACGGCGCCAAAAACTTGGTGCACGAATTGTAAATCACACTTTTCACAACTCGTACCACTAACCAGCAAGTGCACTGGGTCGTCTAAGTAATACCTTACGTGAGTAAGGGTCGATCCCACGGAGATTGTCGGCTTGAAGCAAGCTATGGTTATTTTGTAATTCTTAGTCAGGAAATTAATAATAAAAATGGTTGGGTTTATGAAAAGTAATTAACATAAAATAAATAATACTTGTTATGCAGTAATGGAGAACAGATTGAGGTTTTGGAGATGCTCTGTCTTTTGAATCTCTGCTTTCCTACTGTCTTCCTCTTCACGCACGCAGGTCTCCTTCCATGGCAAGCTGTATGTTGGTGGATCACCGTTGTCAATGGCTACCATCTATCCTCTCAGTGAAAATGGTCCAAATGCACTGTCACCGCACGGCTAATCATCTGTCGGTTCTCACTCATGTTGGAATAGCATCTGTTGATTCTTTTGCGTCTGTCACTACGCCCAATACTCACGAGTTTGAAGCTCGTCACAGTCATCCCTTCTCAGATCCTACTCGGAGTACCACAGACAAGGTTTAGACTTTCCGGATCTCTGGAATGGTCGCCAATAATTCTAGCCTATACCACGAAGACTCTGATCATGAACCAGGAGGCTAAGAGATACACACTCAAGCTAGTGCAGATAGAACGGAGGTGGTTGTCAGGCACGCGTTCATAGGTGAGAATGATGATGAGTGTCACGGATCATCACATTCATCAGGGTGAAGTGCGAGTGAATATCTTAGAATAGAAATAAGCGTGATTGAATGAAAAACAGTAGTAATTGCATTAATTCATCGAAACACAGCAGAGCTCCTCACCCCCAATTATGGGGTTTAGAGACTCATGCTGTCAGAAATACAATATGAAGTGTAAAAATGTCATGAGGTACATAGTAAGTCTCTAAAAGTTATTTTTATACTAAACTAGTAGCTAGGGTTACAGAAAATAAGTAACTAAGTACAGATAGTACAGAAATCCACTTCCGGGGCCCACTTGGTGTGTGCTTGGGCTGAGCATTGAGCTTTATACGTGTAGAGGCTTCTCTTGGAGTTAAACGCCAGGTTGCAGCCTGTTTGTGGCGTTTAACTCTGGTTTGTAATCTGTTTCTGGCGTTTAACTTCAGAATAGGGCAGGAAGTTGGTGTTTGAACGGCAGTTTGCGTCGTCAAAACTCGAGAAAAGTATGGATTATTATATATTGCTGGAAAGCGCTGGATGTCTACTTTCCAACGCAATTGAGAGCGCGCCAATTGGGTTTCTGTAGCTCTAGAGAATCCATTTCAAGTGCAGGGAGGTCAGAATCCAACAGCATTTGCAATCCTTTTTCAGCCTCTGAATCATATTTTTGCTCAGGTCCCTTAATTTAGCCAGAAAATACCTGAAATCACAGAAAAATACACAAACTCATAGTAAAGTCCAGAAATGTGAATTTTGCATAAAAACTAATAAAAACATAGTAAAAACTAACTAAATCATACTAAAAACTACCTAAAAACAATGCCAAAAAGTGTATAAATTATCCACTCATCAGTTATCATTCGTATATTCTTATTCTTATAATACGTTATACATGATCACGCAATAATCCAGCCCCAGAAGATGCTGCTGCGCTGATGATGATAGCACTGACAGCATCGTATGTTCCTAAAACAGATCCAATGGCATCATTCAGCCTTGGCTTGACTAATTCAAGCCAAGAAGTGGGAGCAACGTAGGAGGGAGTGTCAACGCAAGATGGAGGGAGGGCAAAAACTCCAGTAATCCCAAAACTGCTAGAACAATTAGGGGATCTGGTACAAAAAATTGCAAGTGGTGGGGTGACAACAAAAGAAAAAAGTCCACAGATTCCAAAGGAGTGTGGCGGAGAGAGTTTCGAGAAGTTTGAAACTCCTACGAGGACAAATGAAGATACTTCTAACATGAAAGAGAAATGCTACCTCTGAGCCATACGAGTGAAGACATACGCAGATGGTCTAACTAATGATTTTGACACCATCTGCATACTCCAAGCCCAAGATAGATACATTTTGTCAAAACTCCACCTTGCATCACTCGCACCTGAAACACATATAGAAGCTGAGGAAATATTACATTAACATTAATGTTTTTATCACCAAAATTAACTGCAATGCTGATTGATGTAAAATTGATTTCGGCATCTTTTTCTAGATTGTCTCTGCCATGTGCTTTATCCTAAACCAGCAAAAGATTAAAAGGTTTCAGGAAGAAGTTTTTTGTCTCCTCCCTGATATTGTGGTAAGGGTTACTTCAACGAATTTTGGTTGTATTTTCTGCATTCTTTCGGGTGTATTTTCTGTCTTAAATCGGGTGTATTTTATGTGTTCATTTGGGTGTTTTTTCTGTGTTAAATTAGGTGTAAGTTGTTTATTCATTTAGGTGTATTTTCTGGATTCGTTTGGGTGTATTTTCTGTATTCATTTGGTGGTTCACAATTTTTGCAGAACATGGCCCTTGGAAATCATCCAAAAGGGGTATTCTTACAGCCTAAAACCAATAAGCCGTTCAGGGTGGAAGACTACCCAATGTTTATACCCTTCTTGGACCTTAAAAAATTAGCATCGCATCGTTATGTAAGTTTTCATTTCTAAAACTTCTTATTACCATTTTTTACTTAAATAAACTAAAATAGTGTTCAATCTGAACATATTTCATATTTTTGCACCTGTTTGCCATTGACAACATTGGTGGTTATGGATGGCTGATACAAGAAAGCAAAAATTTTATATAGTCAACCCATATCACACAAAATCTCCGTCCGATGAGAGAACTTCCCTGAATACATTCATTGTAAGTTGGTTCTGTGTTCTGTATTTTAATAGTTGGGTGTATTTCTGTTCAATATAAGGTGTAACTTTGTGCTCCTTTGGGTGTATCCCTTTATTAAAATTATTCATGTATTACTGATTTATTTTGTGTTTTAAGGGATATGTAATTTAACGAATTAAAGTATATGCTGGGGGGAAACCTCTGAAGACAAGGGACAAGGACAAGGAAATTGAACCACCGTACCTTAACATCTCGGGCCAAAAGACAAGGTATAAATCTTTCACTCTGAAAATTAAACTTTCCTATATGTAATTTGTAATTTATTTTCTTTGTTTTCAGCTATGACTGTGCTATATATGTAATGAAGTGGCTTGAGATATTTCAGCCCGCAAACATTAAAAGGTGGAAGTATGAGTGGGACAATTGGACCCAGGTAAATGTGTTTAAAACTAAATAACTCTGTATTACATTTCTCAATTAACATGGTTGATTAAACAGAATATTCTTTTTAATTGTAGGACGAGGTGGACCACTTTAGAGTAGAATATGTTTCCCAGATTCTATTCCATGAAATGAATCAAGACAAAGTTGAAGCCATTAGGGGAAGTAATGCAATAAGGCTGTCCAAGCCATCCTCATTGTTATTGAGTCCATATTGTCAGATAGATTCTAAGGATATTGACATTGATTAATGTAAATGTTATATAGTCTTGTAACAAATTGAACACATGTTGTAAAAATTTGCCAATTATAATCCTGTTTATTGTAAAATTTCTTTCAATAATTAAACTCTCTTTGCTGTATTCAAAATGTCTGAATTACAGGTACTATAATATGAAGAAAAACATCAAACCAAATATACACCCATAACCTGACATTTTTTACACCCAAAGAAATTTGAATATACACCCAAACATCTATCCCCCTGATGCTTTATCCCTAAAACCCTGAATCCTAAACCCTAAAGTCTAAACCCTAAACACTAAAACCTAAACCCTAAATGCTAAACCCTAAACACTAAAACCTAAACCGTAAACCCTAAAACCCTTAAACCCTAAACACTAAAACCTAAACCCTAAATACTAAACCCTAAACACTAAAACCTAAACCGTAAACCCTAAAACCCTTAAACCCCAAACCCTAAACCCTAAACCCTAAACCCTAAACCCTAAAACCTAAAACCTAAAACCCTAAACCCTAAAACCCTTAAACCGTAGTAAAAAAAACAAACAATATTTTATAACATAAATAGCAGATTGTGAAATATATATGTATATATGTAAAATGTGAAACACAAGAAAATTCACAAAAATACACCCAAAAGAATAGTACTTTTACACCCATATTCTGTAACTATACACCCAAAGAGTTATCCGCTGCTGCTGGTACTCTGAACTGATAATTCATAACACGTCCTTGATATTGGCTGGAATTTGAATGCACCACTGGTGCAGCATCAAAGAGGTTTAACTGAATATAACAAACTCACATATTAGCTAAACTATTAACGAGAAAATTAAACTCAATCACCACATATTTAAAGAACATCACTTTTACCTCGTTTAAAGCTTTCGTTTTCTTCTTCTTTGTGGCATTTGCAATCTGTTTGTCCAACTTTGAACCTAGCCTATTTTTTGGACGTCCTCTTGTTTGAATCCTTGGAGGGCTTTGAAGCTCGTTAACGGATTCCAAGTTGGCATCTTCGTGAGAAAAAGAAGATGTCCCATTCCTTTTGGCTTTCAATGATTCCATCTCAACCATGATGTTATCGTACGCACGATACAGAATTGCAGTCAGCTCTTCCGATTCTGATGCAAATTCGCAAATATTTTGCGAACGAAAAACCAATTGGTCAAACCTCTTGCTTCTTGGCTCCAACAGTGGCTCGTTGTGGCTGCTCTTGATGTGTGTGTCTCCTCTTTACCTTCTTGCTCCATCATTCCAGTATATATCTAGGTGACACTTGGCTTACTTGTTCAAAGCTTAACACGCTTAGTGCGTGACGGCACAACATCCCTCTTGACTCGAATAATAAGCATTGACATTTTACCTCGGCTGCTACTGAGTCGTAAGTAACCACAAACTTGTTGAATATTGAGCTGAAAACTTGTTCTCCAACTTCGTATACTGAATAGCCTAGAGCGAAATTTGTTAATCTAGTGATGCAATTCGCCTTTCCTTTGAATTGTGCTTGGACTTCCCTAAACTTTTGATGAGTGTACACATCTTGAAACTGAGCTTCAATGGAGGATTTGGTTGCACACAGTATGACCGTATGAAAATCTGCAGCATCAGATTCTCTCTCTGCTTGCTCCCTGCTTCCGAGGCAATTATCGTATTGTTTGACAAAATGAATAAGCGAGCTGTTCCGGGTAATAAACTTGTTAAAAAATGAATGCATACTCTCGCTCCTTTGTGTGCTTCTCATCCCTGCCCAGAAGTGGTGATCCAGATAGATTGGAACCTATATATGACAGTCTTCATAGAGATCTGCAGAATACACCTAAAAAGAGACTATAAATACACCCGAAAAAAATTCAATTTACACCTCTGCTGCAGATTTTAAACAAACATTACCTGAAAGCCACTTGTTGTCCACAAGACCAAAATTTAGCAGAAAATCATTCCAATTCCTATCAAATGAGTCTTTACTATGAGAGTTGCAAACAATTTGGCTCATTTCTTGTTCAATTTCTGCATGTCCCTTGTACCCGTTTAATTTTCTTGGAATCTTCTTCATGATGTGCCAAATACACTAACGGTAAATTGTTGTTGGCATACAAGCCTCTAAATCCCTTTTCATTGATGTGCATTGATAGGTGAGAAACCCTTTCGGAGCATTTCCTCCCATGCAACGAAGCCAACATTGAAATAACCATTTGAATTATTCAATTTCTTCATTTTTCTTCAAAGAGCATCCAAGAAGTGTTGATTGACCGTGGTGATTCACCCCGACAAAAGAACCACAAACCAAATTATACCTAAAATAAATTACCATAGTGCAGAATTACGTACACCCAAAAAATGATTTTATACACCCAATATACACCTCTGCGGCAGATTCATAAAAAAACATTAATTTAGCATCATAAACAGGGACAGTTTATTACCTGTTTGTATTGTAGGTGGTGTCAAATGAAATAACATCTCCGAAATACTCAAAGATAGCTCTACTTCTTACATCAGCCCAAAAAGCCAACTTAATCGATTGATCCTCCTCGAGTTCAAGCTCAAAAAAGAAATTCTGATTCTTCTCTTTCATTTTTAACAAATATTTTCCGAATTCCTTTGCATCTTCTTGTTCAGAAACATTCCGCACTTCTCTCGTAATGTAATTCCTCACATCCTTTTCAATAAAATTTAACTCGCGGTGACCCCCGGCTGCTGCAACAAATGATTGGTAAGTTTTGCTTGGTCTAATACCAGCCTCCTCGTTATTCTCTATTGTACGACAAATGGACATGCTTAGTTCCCTGTGCTGTTTGAGCATCTCTACTTTAATTGGACAGTAAGGGTGTGAATGATGCAGCACAACCTTTGAAATGATCTAAGCACCAACATTCTTCAATGTGTGTATATAAATTCTTGCTGGACAGTTTAAACCGGCTGTCGAATTTGCATTTTAGATTTCTATTTTCCCTCTCTGCTACATGTAATCAACTGATTCTAATCTCATTTCCCTTCCTATTTGTGCTCTGAACTCTTGTAGAAAAACCTGCAGTCTTGGTGTAGTCCCTGTAAAATTTTCTAGCATCTTCAAGAGTGGTAAAGGTCATTCCAACCTTCGGAACAAACTAGTCATCAACAACACAGAGAGGCTGCAGAATACACCATGTCAAAAACTAAAAATACACCCAATAATGTCTGATCTACACCCGAACGACAACAACTCAACTAAAATAACAAAAAAAGCCATAAACTGTAAATACACCCAGGCTTCCCCTAAAATACACCCAAAAAATTCTGATCTACACCCGAGCGTCTGCTATAAATTGCAGATAATTAATCAAAACTAATGCATTATATTCAATCCATAGATTTATGTTCACGCATTAATTTCACAGTCAATGATCACCAATTATTCAGCTAGACAATCATAGACGAATAACTGCATCAAAATTCAGAGTAATCGTAATTAGCTGAATGTAAATCAAACCTCAGGAACTTCGTTAGATTGAAATTCATAATCCACTTCGCCCTGATTTAGCTGACAATCTGAGGTTGAATCATCCATTATCTTCAAAATGAGTTCAAAATTTGATTTCAGGAACTAGAAAATCGAAAAAAAAAAAACGAAGCTAGAGTTACAGAGAGAGGAACTCACATCAATGACGAAGAACAAACCAGTGATAAAGGAGGGAAAAAGAACGATTGAAAAGGCAGGGAAAGACGCGCGAGAAGGAGAACTATGTACATGTTTTTAGATTTTTAACAATACTATAAGTTATTTTATTTTTCTATTTATCTAATATTCACTAACTATACAAGTATTAGATTAGCAACAGTACATTTATTTAAAATTTTTAAATTAAAAATTACGAAGACATTAATTTCTAATGGGTCATTTAAAAAAAAATCACAAACCATAGCAACGATTTATATTTTGAGCTTGTTAGACGGTTTGGTAAAGTATACTACACAATGGAATGTTATGATGAATTACCCATATCAATTATACCGACTAAATAGAATTGCTCATGTGGCAGAAAACATAAACAAAGCAGTTAGAAATGTTAAATTTTTTAATATTACTGACTTGACAATAATAAATGTGATGATAATGTGAAATTTTAATGCTAGAAAAAAATATGTATAATTATGTTTGATTTTTAAGAGCATTAGAATTATTTTTAAATTAAAAAATTTAAATTAAAAAAATAAATAAACATATATGTATTATTTTAAATTAATGTATTTGTATTTTTTAAATTAAAAATTTTAAATAAATGTATTGTTTCTCATTTTCTACTTGTATAGTTAGTGAATGTTAGATAAATAGAAAAATAAAATAACTGACACTATTGTTAAAAATTAAAAAATATGTACATAGTTGGATATTGATTTTATACTTGTATAATTTGTTATATGTTCATACGTGCCCATAATTTTCACTCTCCAAGATGGTTTCTATATGTACATAAATTATGGGAATCTCTTTGGTTTTGGTCTCTGACTTCGTAAATCATGGGAATTACTCATATTTTATGCTTTTTGGTGTAAAACCAAGTTTGGAGCCACGATTTATGGTCACCAGGAGAATTTAAGTACGGTAGAATGTCGGCGCTTGAATTGTAGCAATCATGGTTTTATATAATTTTTTTAAAATCAGCAGCAAATCCACGATTTATATAAAAAAATAAGAGGGTAAAAATGTTATCCTTTTTTATTTAGGACAATTTGATAAATTTTATACTCACTTAATTTATTTAAATAATTTACCCTCGCTTTAACATCTAAAACAAAATGATGGTTCAGATATTAGGCTGCAATTGTTTCTAAAAAAGATAAGATAAGATACTAAAAATAAAATATAAAATATAAAGACATAAAATTTTGTATTCTTGTATTTTGTTTAGTGATAAATTAGAACAAATTATGAAAATTTAATATATTCTCATTTTTTTATTCAAAAAATTTGAGACGAAAAATATAATAATAAAAAAATATAATTATAAAAAATTAACAAGAATAATGAAAGAAAAAATAAAAATAAGTTATGTCCCTTGTTAGTATCTCCATGTTTTTACTATCAGGATGGACACAAAATACACTAATTTAGTGTTTCTAGACACATTGTCTCTGTTTATATCTTCTCTGTCAAATACAATTTTGTGTCTCTATGTCCCTATCTCAGTATCCTGTCTTTGTAAATAAACGCAGCTTTAATGACTAAATTTTGGCACTAACACAATGAATCCATATATCATTCCTCTAAAGTCTAAAAATAATGGAGGAAGTCCAATATTAAGTAACAATGCTCTTCATAATATCACTTGTAAGTTGTAATGGATTATAAAAATAGATTCTCTCAATTTTTTAAAATTATTTGGTAGAGTGTAATCTCTCATTTTATACTCTTTTAGTGAACCTAAGAAAAAATACATGAGAAAATATATTAAATAATATAAGAATATACTTTATCAAACAATTAAAAAAAATTTGAGAAGATCCACTTTCGAGACTCATACTTTATACTTCTTAGGCTTAATTTGGATAAATAGTTTAATTAAACCCCTTTTGAAAAAATAGTTTAAACAATAAATGTTTATACTAAAAGTAGCTTATAAATAAGTTATTTTATATTTGATTTTTAGTTCTAAAAGTGCTTATTTTAAAAGAAATGTGATAAAAAAATTTTATTATGAGAGGTCATTTTTTTTAACTTTCTACAAGCACTTAAATAGCTTCTTAGAAAGCTACAATTTAATTTTAAAAATTGTACCAGATATTAATACTACTACTTTTCATAAGTCAAAAGCTCAAAAAAATAACTTTTGAAATTTCCCAAACGGGCCAAGTTAAAGTAGACCCGGATCTGATTTTAAAAGGGCACCGGGTCTATTTTAACCCAATCCGAAAGTGACCCGAAATAAACCTGGTTAAATTGGAGTCGAGTCGATGTAAAATTAATATATATAAATTTATAAATTTTATATATTAAAGTAATAAAATTCTACATTTGAAAATTAAATTTAATAAATGTTATATCATCTTTATATCAAAATAAATTATTTTAAAACAAAAATGATATCGTATAATATAAAAAATATTAATTGAAGTATAAAAGTAAAATATGATATTACTATTTTCACTCTAAAATATACATTTTTATTGAAAAAAATAATTTTTGAGTCAGGTTGGGTGACCTAAAGCATAATTCAACCGAAAAATAACACCGAATAAAAATGAAAAACCTGAATTTGATAAAATATACTTCAGATCCAGATCAGATTTTGAATCGAATCGATCTTAAATACCCCTACCTCTTAGTAGAAGAGGCGTTTTTCATTCTTAAAAGAAATTAGAATAAATAGAACCACAATTGATAATTATGCGAAAACAAAAGTGTAGATCAGATGATAATAATTTTAATAAATATAAGAGTAAGAATAAATATAGATACTTATTAGTATATAAGATTATATTAGATATTTTAATTTTAAAAAAATATTTTTATAAGTACTTTCAATTTTAAAAACACTCTTAATTTTTCAAAGTTTAAAAACAATTACCTTTTCGAAAATCCTTAATACACCAAACCTTGTAATTTATGGTTTGTGAAGAGCGAAACTCTCGCGCGATCTAGAATTTTCACAAATAAATTTCTGTTGTAAGTATAGCTTTTAGACCGACAAGAATTCTTTTCTTACAAAAGTTTTGGTTGTCAATTAAGCAAACCCAATAAAATTTATAACTGAAGTATTTAAACCTCGGGTCGTCTCTCAAGGAATTGCAGGGCAGTGTGATTTATTATTGGTTATAGAAAAAAAGTATATTTTTGGGTTTTTTTAATGTATAAGATAAAAAGTAAGAATAGTAAATGGCAAGAAAGTAAATTGTAAAGAATTAATTTAAATAAATAATAAAACTCTTGGCAATGTACAAGGAATTGAAGTCCTATCCTAGTTATCTTTATCAGGTGTGATGAGAATTGGATTTTTGCTCCCACTTTTAATTAACCCTTACTAAATAAAGAAAAGTCAAGTGGACAAATTAATTTGATCCTCAAGTCCTAGTCAACTCCTATGGAGAAACTAGAGTTATTGGACTGCAAATTAACCAGCTAAGAATTCCAATTTCAATCAACAACTGAGTTGATAACTCAAGTGTTATAAATTACTTAACCAAAGCCAAAAGGGGAAAATAAATCTAATTTGAATTGAAATCATTCATAAATAAATTAAAGTAAAATCAAATCTGAAATACCTCAAAATATATTAATTAAGAAAATCATAACATGAATGATCCACGAGCCAAATCTGGAAGATAAATATCAATTAAAGTAATGAAGTAAATAAAACTAGAAAGTAAATTAAAGGAACATTGAACCTGTGATTGAAGAGAAATAATCCTAAACTTGAGAGAAATCCTAATCCTAATCCTAATCCTAAGAGAGAGGAGAAAACCTCTCTCTCTAAAAACTACATCTAAAACCTAAAATTATGAATTATTCAGTTGTTCTACGTCTTTCCTTTGATTCCTCTATTCTCTGGCTTATATTCTGTGTTTCTGGCTTAGATTTGGGCCGAAAAAGGGTCTAGAAATCGCCGAGGGCATTTTTTGCAGATTTTTGTACGTGGCATTTGTCACGCATTCGCGTGGGTCACGCGTTCGCGTCATCTGGGAGTTTTTCTTGTCACGCGTACGCGTCGGTCACGCGTACGCGTCAATTGCATTCTGCTCAAGGCACGTGTCCGCGTCATCCACGCATTCGCGTTGTTGCATTTTTGCGCTAGGCACGCGTTCGCGTCGTCCATGCGTTCGCGTCGCTGCCCTTTTCTTCAAAACTCCATTTTTTGTGCTTTCCTTCTATTTTTGTATGCTTCCTTTTTGTCCTTTGAGCCATTCCTGCCCTATGAGATCTGAAAATACTTAACACACAAATCACTGCATCGAATGATAGTAAAGGGTAATTAAAATTAATATTTTTAAAGCATAGGAAACATGTTTTTCACTTATATCATAAAATAAGGAAGGGAAAGTAAAATCATGCAATTTACATGAATAAGTGGGTGAAGGATTGAATAAATCACTTAAATTGAGCACAAAATACATCATACAATATGGGTTTATCAACCTCCTCATACTTAAACAATAGCATGTCCTCATGCTAAATCCAAGAGAAAGGGTAAAGTTAGAATGGTGGAATCTCATGCAATGCAATCTATTCTAATTGCAAACTACCTACATGAATCATGCAATTTTAATTATCACCCACCTATATATATAGAGCTTACATGTGGTTAATCTAATTCATATTTTCAAGGAATTATATATGTATAGCCAAACCTAAATCATGTTAAAGCACTGTCACAATTGAGTTGGGTTAAAATATTTAATAAGCTTGCAAGACAATTAAACAATTAAGCAGAGATATATGGTGATGAGCTATTGAACCCTCACTGGATTTGTGTTTACTCTCTAGTCACTCAGTGTTTGGGGTTAATCACTCTATTCTTTTCTATTCCTGCTTTCTAAAACTTTGTTCTTCATCTAACCAATCAACAAATATTGAATACAGACATACAAAAATCATGAGGTCTTTTAAAGGTTGTAATGGGCCAAGGTAAGGGTAAGGGTATATATATGAGGCTAAGTGAGCTAACAAAGTGAATCCTTGATTAGTCTAAGATCTCACCTAACATATACATACTTTATAAAAATTCAAAACTATCCTGGTCTTCCCAATTTTTTCCACTTGTGTCACATACTCATGTACCAAATTTATTTTTTGTTTTACTTCCATGTGCATTGATCTCTCTACTAAACTTATTATTAGGGTAATTTTGTCCCTTTATTTATCTATTTATATTATAAAAAGGATTTTTTTAACATAAGCATATATCAATGCACATGGTGTTTTGGTTTAATTTGATTTTACATGAGCATGCTCCCAAAATCCTTATTATCTTATTGAATTAATCCTCTCCTATCAACCCATGTTCCCATGTTCCCATGTTTTCTCACACTTAGTGGATACACAATCTCTATCTTAAGCTAACCAAGGATTCAACTTGGGATTTTTAATTTGTTTTTCTGCTTAAGGCTAGTAATGTGGTTATAGAACAAGAGGGGATTAAAAGCTCAAGGGGGCTAACAAAGGTGATGTAAAAGGTAAGCTTATTTAGGATAAGTGAGAAAAAATTTAAATGATGGCCTCAATCATCTCTTGGTATGTATCTATATTCTATATTGGACATATAGATTAAAACAAAGTAAAGATTACCAGAATAAAAAAGAAGGACGAACACACAAGAATGAAATAATTATGGTTAAATAATATAACCATACAATTAAGCTCAAAAACTCACAGGCTGTGTGTTCTTTGGCTCAAAAACCATATATCAGTTATGTATGTCATGCAAGTAGAAATCAAAGGTTCCCATTATTCTCAATGTGAATCTTAGGGTGGCTCTTAAAATTTTAGTGTTCTTCCTTGAAAAATGTTGTTTAAATTAACCAATCAATCATTTATTGCTATATATATACAGTGTGTGGATTGTTGTGAATCTGTTATATTAAAGTCTTTAGTTTACTCTTTTTTATTTTCAATTAATCCAAGTTATCGTATGCTAAAAGGGTAAACTAAACTAATTAATCCATATATTCTATATCACAACTTAATAACTAAAATTGCAACTAGACTAAACTAAATGTCTAAGATAAGTATATAAACTAAAGTGCAAAATGCAGAAATACTGTAAAAATACAGAAAAATGTGCAAGTACTGAAAGAAAAGATAAGATAAAAATAAAAATAAAAATAAAGATAAAAATATAGAAAAATAATCAAAATAGGATAAAAAAAGAGTGTCTGAAGAGTGGTTCACCAAAATAAAGTATGCCAGAGATGGCGACCTCCCCACACTTAATAAATAGCATCGTCCTCGATGCTCACTCAGGCTAGGTGTGAGAAGTGTCATCTCCGGAAGGATGGGCTGCTGGTGACTCTGTGGTAGGCTGAGGATCTGCAGTCTCGGTAAGTGTAGGAGGAGCTGCCTGCTAAAGCGGAGGCTCTATCTGTAGAGGAATCTCCGGATTTGCAGCCTGGATCTGGTGGGGCTCCTCATGGTGTGGTGCAGCCTGCTCAGGTCCTCCCTGCTCTGCCTGGGCATGTGCCTCCTCCTCATGATCATCCGCCTCTACATCAGAAGGCTCAGAAGCGGTGTCAGGCTCGGAGGGGATGTCGCTGCCAGATCGGATCATCAACTTTAGGTGCTCATAGCGTCGCTTGTGGCGACGCTCCATACGATCCAGGCGTGCGAAGAGGCGGTGCACCAGATGATAAATGGGCTTAGGAGCAGGTGGAGGTGCAGTAGATAGGGCTGGTGCAGCAGTGGACGCAGAAGAGGCAGCTGAAGATGTGGCTGCCTCACCCGAGGCAGTGAGAAAAGGAGGTCTGTACCCTAATGCTAGAAACTTCCTGCTTTGAGGAATGATCTTCTTGCAGTCTGCAGCAGTTGGCTTCTCATCAGCAAGCTCCCAAGGCACGTCGGCTCGGCGGCTTAGCTGGGTGATCAGATAAGGGAAAGGGAGAGTGCCTCTGACATGGACCCTGGCCATATAATACCTAATGAAACGTGGAAGATACAGGTCCTTACCCTCTATCACTGATGAGCGGATAATTTATACGCTTTTTGGCATTGTTTTTAGTATGTTTTTAGTAGAATCTAGTTACTTTTAGGGATGTTTTCATTAGTTTTTATGTTAAATTCACATTTCTGGACTTTACTATGAGTTTGTGTGTTTTTCTGTGATTTCAGGTATTTTCTGGCTGAAATTGAGGGACTTGAGCAAAAATCAGATTCAGAGGTTGAAGAAGGACTGCTGATTGCTATTGGATTCTGACCTTCCTGCACTCAAAGTGGATTATCTGGAGCTACAGAACTCAAAATGGCGCGCTTCCAATTGCATTGGAAAGTAGACATCTAGGGCTTTCCAGCAATATATAATAGTCCATACTTTGGCCGAGTTTAGAGGATGTAAAAGGGTGTTGAATGCCAGTTCTACGCTGCTGTCTGGAGTTAAACGCCAGAAACACGTCACAAACCAGAGTTGAACGCCAGAAATACGTTACAACCTGGCGTTCAACTCCAGAAAGAGCCTCTGCACGTGTAACATTCAAGCTCAGCCCAAGCACACACCAAGTGGGCCCCGGAAGTGGATTTATACATCAATTACTTACTTCTGTAAACCCTAGTAACTAGTTTAGTATAAATAGGACTTTTTACTATTGTATTTGACATCCTGGATTGTATTTTTGATCCTGTGATCACGTTTTGGGGGCTGGCCATTCGGCCATGCCTGGACCTTTCACTTATGTATTTTCAACGGTAGAGTTTCTGCACTCCATAGATTAAGGTGTGGAGCTCTGCTGTTCCTCAAAGATTAATGCAAAGTACTACTGTTTTTCTATTCAATTCAACTTATTCCACTTCTAAGATATCCATTTGCACTTCAACCTGAATGTGATGAACGTGACAATCATCATCATTCCCTATGAACACGTGCCTGACAACCACATCCGTTCTACCTTAGATTGAATGAGTATCTCTTGGATCTCTTAATCAGAATCTTCGTGGTATAAGCTAGATTGATGGCGGTATTCATGAGAGTTTGGAAAGTATAAACCTTGTATGTGGTATTCCGAGTAGGACTCTGGGATTGAATGACTGTGACGAACTTCAAACTCGCGAGTGCTGGGCGTAGTGACAGACGCAAAAGGAGGGTGAATCCTATTCCAATATGATCGAGAACCTCAGATGATTAGCCGTGCTGTGACAGAGCATTTGGACCATTTTCACAAGAGGATAGGATGCAGCCATTGGCAAGGGTGACGCCTCCAGACGATTAGCCATGCAGTGACAGCGCATCGGACCATTTTCCAGAGAGGATCAAAAGTAGCCATTGACAACGGTGATGTCCTTACATAAAGCCAGCCATAGAAAGGAGTAAGACTGATTGGATGAAGACAGCAGGAAAGCAGAGGTTTAGAGGGACGAAAGCATCTCCATGCATTTATCTGAAATTCTCACCAAGGATTTACATAAGTATTTCTATCCCTATTTTATTATTAATATTCGAAAACTCCATAACCATTCTATATCCGCCTGACTGAGATTTACAAGATGACCATAGCTTGCTTCATACCAACAATCTCTGTGGGATTGACCCTTACTCGCGTAAGGTTTATTACTTGGACGACCCAGTGCACTTGCTGGTTAGTTGTGCGAAGTTGTGATAAAAAGTTGAGATTACAATTGAGCGTACCATGTTGATGGCGCCATTGATGATCACAATTTCGTGCACCAAGTTTTTGGCGCCGTTGCCGGGGATTGTTCGAGTTTGGACAACTGACGGTTCATCTTGTTGCTCAGATTGGGTAACTTTCTTTTTGTTTTCTTTTCAAAAAGTTTTCAAAAATCTTTCAAAAATCTTTCAAAAATTTTCTCCTTTGTTTTCGAAAAAAAAATGTTTTCAAAAATATATTTTTCTTCTGAATTTTTAAGAATGAATTCTAGAGTTTCATGAAGCATGTTGAAGCATGGCTGGCTATAAAGCCATGTCTAAATTCTTTTGGACTGAGGTTTTGGCCTAAAATTGAATGAATTACTCCCATATTCATGCTAAAGCTTGACTGGCTATTAAGCCATGACTAACCCTCAGATTGGAGCTTTAGACTAAGATTGTAAGATTTCTGGAATTCATATTAAAAATTTTGGAATCCTTATTTTTATTTTTCAAATAATTTTCGAAAAATCCAAAAAAAAAAAAATCATAAATTCATAAAAATCAAAAATATTTCATGTCTCTTGTTTGAGTCTTGAGTCAAGTTGAAGGTTTGGTGTCAATTGCATGTTCATCTTGCATTTTTCGAAAAATTCATGCATTCATGGTGTTCTTCATGATCTTCAAGTTGTTCTTGGTAAGTCTTCTTGTTTGATCTTGATGTTTTCTCGTTTTGCATCTTTTCTTGTTTTTCATGTGCATTTTTGCATTCATAGTGTCTAAACATGAAAGATTTCTAAGTTTGGTGTCTTGCATGTTTTCTTTGCATATAAAAATTTTCAAAAATAAGTCTTGATGTTCATCATGACATTCAAAGTGTTCTTGGTGTTCATCTTGACATTCATAGTGTTCTTGCATTCATCACATACTTTGATCCATAACTTTCATGCATTGCATCATTTTTCATGTTTTTCTCTCTCATCATAAAAATTCAAAAAATAAAAAAAATATATCTTTCCCTTTTTCTCTCTTAAAATTTCAAAATTTGGATTGACTTTTTCAAAAATTTTTAAAATCTAGTTGTTTTTATGAGTCAAATCAAATTTTCAATTTAAAAAAAAATCTTATCTTTTTCAAAATCTTTTTCAAAAATCAAATCTTTTTCAATTTTCTTAGTTATTTTCGAAAATTTCAAAAATATTTTTCAAAAATCTTTTTCTTATCTTTATCACATAATTTTCGAAAATAACATCATCAATTAATGTTTGGATTCAAAAATTTCAAGTTTGTTACTTACTTGTTAAGAAAGATTCAAACTTTAAGTTCTAGAATCATATCTTGTGATTTCTTATAAATCAAGTCATTAATTGTGATTTTAAAAATCAAATCTTTTTCAAAACCAATTTCAATCATATCTTTTCAAAAATTTCTTCTTATCTTATCTTTTTCAAAAATTTGATTTTAAAATATCTTTTCTAACTTCTTATCTTCTCATCTTTTCAAAATTGATTTTCAAATTTGTTTCATCTAACTAACTAACTTTTTGTTTGTTTCTTATCTTTTTCAAAACTACCTAACTAACTCTCTCTCTCTAATTTTCGAAAATATCTCCCCTCTTTTTCAAATTTTCTTTTTAATTAACTAATTATTTTAATTTTTGATTTTAATTTTCGAAAACTAACCTTTTTTTCAAAAACTATTTTCGAAAATCACTAACCCTTTTTCAAAAATAATTTTCGAAAATCCCTCTCCCTCATCTCCTTCTAATTATTTATTCATCTACTAACACTTCTCTTCATCTCACATCACTGCTCCTATCCTTACCCTGGTGTTTGGATTCTTCATTCTGCTTCACCCCTATTCCTTTTCTTCTTCTACTAACAATAAGGAACCTCTTTACTGTGACATAGAGGATTCCTCTTCTTTTCTTGTTCTCTTCTCTTTCTTATGAGCAGGAGCAAGGAAAAAGGCATTCTTGTTGAAGCTGATCCAGAACCTGAAAGGACTCTGAAGAGGAAACTAAGAGAAGCTAAATTACAATAATCCAGAGACAACCTTATTGAAAATTTTGAACAAGTAAAGGAGATGGCAGCCGAACCCAACAACAATAATGCAAGGAGAATGCTTGGTGACTTTACTGCACCTAATTCCAATTTACATGGAAGAAGCATCTCCATTCTTGCCATTGGAGCAAACAACTTTGAGTTGAAACCTCAATTAGTTTCTCTGATGCAGCAGAACTGCAAGTTTCATGGACTTTCATCTGAAGATCCTTTTCAGTTCTTAACTGAATTCCTGTAGATATGTGATACTGTTAAGACTAATGGAGTAGATCCTGAAGTCTACAGGCTCATGCTTTTCCCTTTTGCTGTGAGAGACAGAGCTAGAATATGGTTGGACTCTCAACCTAAGGATAGCCTGAACTCTTGGGATAAGCTGGTCAAGGCTTTCTTAGCCAAGTTCTTTCTTCCTCAAAAGCTGAGTAAGCTTAGAGTGGATGTTCAAACCTTCAGACAGAAAGAAGGTGAATCCCTTTATGAAGCTTGGGAGTGATACAAAGAACTGACCAAAAGGTGTCCTTCTGACATGCTTTCAGAATGGACCATCTTGGACATATTCTATGATGGTCTGTCTGAATTAGCTAAAATGTCATTGGATACCTCTGCAGGTGGATCCATTCACCTAAAGAAAATGCCTGCAGAAGCTCAAGAACTCATTGACATGGTTGCTAATAACCAGTTCATGTACACTTCTGAGAGGAATCCTGTGAGTAATGGGATGCCTATGAAGAAGGGAGTTCTTGAAATTGATACTCTGAATGCTATATTGGCTCAGAATAAAATATTGACTCAGCAAGTCAATATGATTTCTCAGAGTCTGAATGGAATGCAAGCTGCATCCAACAGTACTCAAGAGGCATCTTCTGGAGAAGAAGATTATGATCCTGAAAATCCTGCAATAGCAGAGGTGAATTACATGGGTGAACCATATGGAAACACCTATAATCTCTCATGGAGAAATCACCCAAATCTCTCATGGAAGGATCAACAAAAGCCTCAACAAGGCTTTAATAATGGTGGAAGAAATAGGTTTAACAATAATAAACCTTTTCCATCATCCACTCAGCAACAGACAGAGAACTCTGAACAAAATACCTCTAATTTAGAAAACTTAGTCTCTGATCTATCTAAGGACACTGTGAATTTCATGAATGAAACAAGGTCATCCATTAGAAATTTGGAGGCACAAGTGGGCCAGCTGAGTAAAAGGATCACTGAAATCCCTCCTAGTACTCTCTCAAGCAATATAGAAGAAAATCCAAAAGGAGAGTGCAAGGCCATTGACATGATCACCATGGCCGAACCTGTAAGGGAAGGAGAGGACGTAAATCCCAGTGAGGAAGACCTCCTGGGACGTCCAGTGATCAATAAGGAGTTTTCCTTTGAGGAACCAAAGGAATCTGAGACTCATCTAGAGACCATAGAGATTCCATTGAACCCCCTTATGCCCTTCATGAGCTCTGATGAGTATTCCTCTTCTGAAGAGAATGAGGATGTTACTGAAGAGCAAGTTACCAAGTACCTTGGTGCAATCATGAAGCTGAATGCCAAATTATTTGGTATTGAAACTTGGGAAGATGAACCTCCCTTGTTCACCAATGAACTAAGTGATCTGGATCAACTGACATTGCCTCAGAAGAAATAGGATCCTGGAAAGTTCGTAATACCTTGTACCGTAGGCAACATGATCTTTGAAAAGGCTCTGTGTGACCTTGGTTCAGGGATAAACCTCATGCTCCTCTCCGTAATAGAGAAACTAGGAATCTTTGGGGTGCAAGCTATTAAAGTCTCATTAGAGATGGCAGACAATTCAAGAAAACAGACTTATGGACAAGTAGAGGACGTGTTAGTAAAGGTTGAAGGCCTTTACATCCCTACTGATTTCATAGTCCTAGATACTGGGAAGGATGAGGATGAATTCATCATCCTTGGAAGACCCTTCCTAGCTACAGCAAGAGCTGTGATTGATGTGGACAGAGGAGAATTGATCCTTCAATTAAATGAAGACAACCTTGTGTTTAAAACCCACGGATCTCTCTCTGTACCAATAGAGAGGAAGCATAAAAAGCTTCTCTCACTGTAGAGTCAACCAGAGCCCCCACAGTCAAACTTTAAGTTTGGTGTTGAACTCCCATATCCAAACTCTAAGTTTGGTGTTGGGGAGTCTCAACAATGCTCTGAACATCTGTGAGGCTCCATGAGAGCCCACTGTCAAGCTATTGACATTAAAGAAGCGCTTGTTGGGAGGCAACCCAATTTTTATCTAATTTTATTTTTCTTGTTCTTTCATGTTTTATTAGGTTCATGATCATGTGGAGTCACAAAATAAATATAAAAAGTGAAAACGGAATAAAAAACGGCAGAAGAAAAATCACACCCTGGAGGAGGATCTCACTGGCGTTTAAATGCCAGTAAGAAGCATCTGGCTGACGTTCAACGCCAGAACAGAGCATGGTTCTGGCGCTGAATGCCCAAAATGGGTAGCATCTGGGCGTTTGAACACCAGAATTGCACCCTGGAGAAGAGCTGGCGCTGAACGCCCAGAACAAGCATGGTTCTGGCGTTCAACGCCAGAAATGGGCAACAAATGGGCGTTCAACGCCCAGAACAAGCACCAATCTGGCGCTGAATGCCCAGAGTTGTGTGCAAGGGCATTTTGCATGCCCAATTTGGTGCAAGGTTGTAAATCCTTAAACACCTCAGGATCTGTGGACCCTACAGGATCACCTCAGGATCTGTGGACCTCATAGGATCCCCACCTACCTCCACTCACTTATTCTCACCCCTCTTTCACACAATCCCATAAACACTCTTTTCCAAAACTCTTCACCAATCACCTCAATCTCTATTCCCTATCACCACTTCACCACTCACATCCACCCACTCTTTCCCATAAACCTACCTCATAAACACCACCGACCTTCAAAATTCAAAATCAATTTCCCACCCAAACCCACCCTAATGGCCGAAACACATCTCTCTCTCCCTCTCCTCCGTTTCTTCTTCTTCTTCATCTATTCTTTCTTTTCTTGCTCGAGGGCGAGCAAAAATTTTAAGTTTGGTGTGGTAAAAGCATAAGCTTGTTTTTTTTCCATTACCATTGATGGCACCTAAGACCGGAGAATCCTCTAGAAAAGGAAAAGGGAAGACAAAAGCTTCCACCTCCGAGTCATGGGAGATAGAAAGATTCATCTCCAAAGCTCATCAAGACCACTTTTATAATGTTGTGGCCAAGAAGAAGGTGATCCCTGAGGTCCCTTTCAAGCTCAAGAAGAATGAGTATCCGGAGATCCGACATGAAATCCAAAGAAGAGGTTGGGAAGTTCTAACAAAACCCATCCAACAAGTCGGCATCCTAATGGTTCAAGAGTTCTATGCCAATGCATGGATCACTAGGAACTATGATCAAAGTAAGAACCCGGACCCAAAGAATTATCTCACCATGGTTCGGGGGAAATACTTAGATTTTAGTCCGGAAAATGTGAGGTTGGCATTTAACTTGCCTATGATGCAAGGAGATGCACGCCCCTACACTAGAACGGTCAACTTTAATCAAAGGTTGGACTAAGTCCTCATGGACATATGTGTGGAAGGAGCTCAATGGAAGATTGACTCCAAAGGCAAGCTGGTTCAATTAAGAAGACTGGACCTCAAGCCTGTGGCTAGAGGATGGTTGGAGTTCATCCAACGCTCTATTATCCCCACCAGCAACCGATCTGAAGTTACTGTGGATCGGGCCATCATGATTCATAGCATCATGATTGGAGAGGAAGTAGAAGTTCATGAAGTTATCTCCCTTGAAATCTACAAAATAGCCGAAAAGCCCTCCCCTGGGGCAAGGCTAGCTTTTCCTTATCTTATTTGCCATCTATGTTACTCAGCTGGAGCTTTCATAGAAGGAGACATTCCCATTGAGGAAGAGAAGCCCATCACTAAGAAAAGGATGGAGCAAGCAAGAGAGCCCATTCATGGATCTCAAGAGATGCATGAAGCTCATCACCATGAGATCCCAGAGATGCCTCAAATGCATTTTCCTCTACAAAACTATTGGGAGCAAATCAATACCTCCCTAGGAGAATTAAGTTCCAACATGGGACAATTAAGGGTGGAACATCAAGAGCACTCCATCATCCTTCATGAAATAAGAGAAGATCAAAAAGCAATGAGGGAGGAGCAACAAAGACAACGAAGAGACATAGAAGAGCTCAAGGACATCATTGGTTCCTCAAGAAGGAAACGCCACCATCACTAAGGTGGACTCATTCCTTGTTCTTACATTCTCTGTTTTTCGTTTTCTCTATGTTAAGTGCTTATCCATGTTTGTGTCTTCATTACATGATCATTAGTATTTAGTAACTTTGTCTTAAAGTTATGAATATCCTATGAATCCATCACCTCTCTTAAATGAAAACTGTTTTAATTCAAAAGAACAAGAAGTACATGAGTTTCGAATTTATCCTTGAACTTAGTTTAATTATATTGATGTGGTGACAATGCTTCTTGTTTTCTGAATGAATGCTTTAACAGTGCATATGTCTTTTGAAGTTGTTGTTTAAGAATGTTAAATATGTTGGCTCTTGAAAGAATGATGATAAGGAGACATGTTATTTGATAATCTGAAAAATCATAAAAATGATTCTTGAAGCAAGAAAAAGCAGCAAAGAACAAAGCTTGCAGAAAAAAAAAAAGAAAAAAAAAATAGCGAAAAAAAAAATAGAAAGAAATAGAAAAAGCAAGCAGAAAAAGCCAAAAGCTCTTAAAACCAAGAGGCAAGAGCAAAAAGCCAATAACCCTTAAAACCAAAAGGCAAGGGCAACAAAAAGGATCCCAAGGCTTTGAGCATCAGTGGATAGGAGGGCCTAAAGGAATAAAATCCTGGCCTAAGCGGCTAAACCAAGCTGTCCCTAACCATGTGCTTGTGGCGTGAAGGTGTCAAGTGAAAACTTGAGACTGAGCGGTTAAAGTCAAGGTCCAAAGCAAAAAAAGAGTGTGCTTCCAACAGTACTCAAGAGGCATCTTCTGAAGAAGAGGCTTATGATGCTGAGAACCCTGCAATAGCAGAGGTGAATTACTTAGGTGAACCTTATGGAAACACCTATAACCCATCATGGAGAAACCATCCAAATTTCTCATGGAAGGAGCAACAAAAGCCTCAACAAGGCTTTAACAATGGTGGAAGAAACAGGTTTAGCAATAGCAAGCCTTTTCCATCATCCACCCAGCAACAGACAGAGAATTCTGAGCAGAATCCATCTAGCTTAGCAAATTTAGTCTCTGATCTATCTAAGGCCACCGTGAATTTCATGAATGAAACAAGGTCCTCCATTAGAAATTTGGAAGCACAAGTGGGCCAGTTGAGTAAAAGAGTCACTGAAATCCCCCTTAGTACTCTCCCAAGCAATACAGAAGAAAATCCAAAAGGAGAGTGCAAGGCCATTGAAATGACCATCATGGCTGAAACCACAAAAGAGGAAGAGGACGTGAATCCCAAGGAGGAAGACCTCCTGGGACGTCCAGTGATCAATAAGGAGTTTCCCTCTGAGGAACCAAAGGAGTATGAGGCTCAACTAGAGACCATAGAGATTCCATTAAACCTCCTTATGCCATTCATGAGCTCTGATGAGTATTCCTCTTCTGAAGAGAATGAGGATGTTACTAAGGAGCAAGTTACCAAGTACCTTGGTGCAATCATGAAGCTGAATACCAAATTATTTGGTATTGAGACTTGGGAAGATGAACCTCCCTTGTTCACCAATGAACTAAGTGATCTGGATCAACTGACATTGCCTTAGAAGAAACAGGATCCTAGAAAGTTCCTAATACCTTGTACCATAGGCACCATGATCTTTGAAAAGGCTCTGTGTGACCTTGGTTCAGGGATAAACCTCATGCCCCTCTCTGTAATAGAGAAACTGAGAATCTTTGGGGTGCAAGCTGCTAAAATCACATTAGAGATGACAGATAACTCAAGAAAAGAGGCTTATGGACAAGTAGAGGACATATTAGTAAAGGTTGAAGGCCTTTACATCCCTGCTGATTTCATAATCCTAGATACTGGGAAGGATGAGGATGAATCTATCATCCTTGGAAGACCCTCCCTAGCCACAGCAAGAGCTGTGATTGATGTTAACAGAGGTGAACTAGTCCTTCAATTGAATGAGGACTCCCTTGTGTTTAAAACTCAAGGACATCCTTCTGTAAACATGGAAAAGAGGCACAGTAAGCTTCTCTCAAAACAGAGTCAACCAGAGCCCCCACAGTCAAACTCTAAGTTTGGTGTTGGGAGGCCACAACCAAACTCTAAGTTTGGTGTTGAACTCCCACATCCAAACTCTAAGTTTGGTGTTGGGGAGTCTCAACAATGCTCTGAACATCTGTGAGGCTCCATGAGAGCCCACTGTCAAGCTATTGACATTAAAGAAGCGCTTGTTGGGAGGCAACCCAATTTTTATTTAATTATATTTTTATTAGTTATATGTCTTTATAGGTTCATGATCATGTGGAGTCACAAAATAAATATAAAAATTGAAAACGGAATCAAAAACAGCAGAAGAAAAATCACACCCTGGAGGAGGATCTCACTGGTGTTTAAACGCCAGTAAGGAGCATCTGTCTGGCGTTCGACGCCAGAACAGAGCATGTTTCTGCCGTTGAACGCCAGAAACAAGCAGCATCCTAGTGTTCAGACGCCAGAAATGCACAGTGAAGAAAAGCTGGCGCTGAACGCCAGAAACAAGCATCTGGCTGGCGTTCAACGCCAGAAATATGCTGCATCTGGGCGTTGAACGCCCAGAACAAGCATCAATTCGGCGTTTAAACGCCAGAATTGCATGCAAAGGCATTTTACATGCCTAATGGGTGCAGGGATGCAAATCCTTGACACCTCAGGATCTGTGGACCCCACAGGATCAACTCAGTATCTGTGGACCCCACAGGATCCCCACCCACCACCGCTCACTCTCTTCCCTCTTCTCCATATTCCTCTCTTTCCAATAAACACTCTTCCCCAAAACTCTTCACCAATCACCTCAATATCTCTTCCCTATCACCACTTCACCACTCACATCATCCACTCTTCCCCATAAACCTACCTCATAAACTCCACCTACCTTCAAAATTCAAAATCAATTTCCCACCCAAAACCCACCCTTATGGCCGAACCTTACCCCCCCTCCCTTCCCTATATATAGCCCTCCATTCTTCCTCATTTTCACACAACACAACCCTCTCTTCTCCTTCTTGGCCGAATCCATCTCTCCCTCCTCTCCTCCATATTTTCTTCTTCTTCTTCATCTATTCTTTCTTCTCTTGCTCGAGGGTGAGCAATATTTTAAGTTTGGTGTGGTAAAAGCATAAGCTTTTTGTTTTTCCATTACCATTGATGGCACCCAAGACCGGAGAATCCTCTAGAAAAGGGAAAGGAAAGACAAAAACTTCCACCTCCGAGTCATGGGAGATGGAAAGATTCATCTCCAAAGCTCATCAAGACCACTTCTATGATGTTGTGGCCAAGAAGAAGGTGATCCCCGAGGTCCCTTTCAAACTCAAGAGAAATGAGTATCTGGAGATCCGACATGAGATCCATAGAAGAGGTTGGGAAGTTCTAACAAACCCCATCCAACAAGTCGGAACTCTAATGGTTCAAGAGTTCTATGCTAATGCATGGATCACAAGGAACCATGATCAAAGTAAGAACCTGAACCCAAAGAATTATCTCACCATGGTTCGGGGGAATTACTTAGATTTTAGTCCGGAAAATGTAAGGTTGGCATTCAACTTGCCAATGATGGAAGAGAACGCACGCCCCTACACAAGGAGAGTCAACTTTGATCAAAGGTTGGACCAAGTCCTCATGGACATATGTGTGGAAGGAGCTCAATGGAAGATTGACTCAAAAGGCAAACCGGTTCAACTGAGAAGACTGGACCTTAAGCCTGTAGCTAGAGGATGGTTGGAGTTCATTCAACGCTCAATCATTCCCACTAGCAACCGGTCTGAAGTTACTATAGACCGGGCCATCATGATCCATAGCATCATGATTGGAGAAGAGGTGGAGGTTCATGAGATTATACCTCAAGAACTCTACAAGGTGGCTGACAAGTCCTCCACTATGGCAAGGTTAGCTTTTCCTCACCTCATTTGCCATCTATGCAATTCGGCCGGGATTGACATAGAAGGAGACATTCCCATTGAGGAAGAGAAGCCCATCACTAAGAAAAGGATGGAGCAAGCAAGAGAGCCCATTCATGGATCTCAAGAAATGCATGAAGCTCATCACCATGAGATCCTGGAGATGCCTCAAATGCATCTTCCTCCACAAAACTATTGGGAGCAAATCAACACCTCCCTAGGAGAATTAAGTTCCAACATGGGACAACTAAGGGTGGAACATCAAGAGCACTCCATCATCCTTCATGAAATTAGAGAAGATCAAAAAGCAATGAGGGAGGAGCAACAAAGACAAGGAAGAGACATAGAAGAGCTCAAGGACATCATTGGTTCCTCAAGAAGGAAACGCCACCATCACTAAGGTGGACTCATTCCTTGTTCTTACATTCTCTGTTTTTCGTTTTCTTTATGTTAAGTGATTATCCATATTTGTGTCTTATTACATCATCATTAGTATTTAGTAACTTTGTCTTAAAGTTATGAATGTCCTATGAATCCATCACCTCTCTTAAATGAAAAATGTTTTAATTCAAAAGAACAAGAAGTACATGAGTTTCGAATTTATCCTTGAACTTAGTTTAATTACTTTGATCTGGTGACAATACTTTTTGTTTTCTGAATGAATGCTTGAACAGTGCATATGTCTTTTGAAGTTGTTGTTTAAGAATGTTAAATATGTTGGCTCTTGAAAGAATGATGACAAGGAAACATGTTATTTGATAATCTGAAAAATCATAAAATTGATTCTTGAAGCAAGAAAAAGCAGTGAATACAAAAGCTTGCAGAAAAAAAAATTAGGCAAAAATAAAAGAAAAAAAATAGAAAAAAAAATATAGAAAAAGAAAAGCAAGCAGAAAAAGCCAAAAGCTCTTAAAACCAAGAGGCAAGAGCAAAAAAGCCAATAGCCCTTAAAACCAAAAGGCAAGGGTAATAAAAAGGATCCCAAGGCTTTGAGCATCAGTGGATAGGAGGGCCTAAAGGAATAAAATCCTGGTCTAAGCGGCTAAACCAAGCTGTCCCTAACCATGTGCTTGTGGCATGAAGGTGTCAAGTGAAAACTTGAGACTGAGCGGTTAAAGTCAAGGTCTAAAGCAAAAAAAGAGTGTACTTAAGAACCCTGGATACCTCTAATTGGGGACTTTAGCAAAGCTGAGTCACAATCTGAAAAGGTTCACCCAGTTATGTGTCTGTGGCATTTATGTATCCGGTGGTAATACTGGAAAACAAAGTGCTTAGGGCCACGGCCAAGACTCATAAAGTAGCTGTGTTCAAGAATCAACATACTGAACTAGGAGAATCAATAACACTATTTGAACTCAGTTCCTATAGATGCCAATCATTCTGAACTTCAATGGATGAAGTGAGATTCCAAAACTATTCAAGAGGCAAAAAGCTACAAGTCCCGCTCATCTGATTGGAGCTATGTTTCATTGATGGTTTGGAATTTATAGTATATTCTCTTCTTTTTATCCTATTTGATTTTCAGTTTCTTGGGGACAAGCAACAATTTAAGTTTGGTGTTGTGATGAGCGGATAATTTATACGCTTTTTGGCATTGTTTTTAGTATGTTTTTAGTAGAATCTAGTTACTTGTAGGGATGTTTTTATTAGTTTTTATGTTAAATTCACATTTCTGGACTTTACTATGAGTTTGTGTGTTTTTCTATGATTTCAGGTATTTTCTGGCTGAAATTGAGGGACTTGAGCAAAAATCAGATTCAGAGGTAGAAGAAGGACTGCTGATGCTGTTTGATTCTGACCTCCCTGCACTCAAAGTGGATTTTCTGGAGCTACAGAACTCAACATGGCGCACTTTCAATTGCGTTGGAAATTAGACATCCAGGACTTTCCAGAAATATATAATAGTCCATACTTTGGCCGAGTTTAGATGACGTAAAAGGGCGTTGAACGCTAGTTCTACGCTGCTGTCTGGAGTTAAACGCCAGAAACACGTCACAAACCAGAGTTGAACGCCAGAAACACGTTACAACCTAGCGTTCAACTCCAGAAAGAGCCTCTGCACGTGAAAAGCTAAAGCTCAGCCCAAGCACACACCAAGTGGGCCCCGGAAGTGGATTTATGCATCAATTACTTACTTCTGTAAACCCTAGTAGCTAGTTTAGTATAAATTGGACTTTTTACTATTGTATTAGACATCTTTGGATCATCCTGGATTGTATTTTTGATCCTATGATCTCGTTTTGGGGGCTGGCCATTCGGCCATGCCTGAACCTTAATCACTTATGTATTTTCAACGGTAGAGTTTCTACACTCCATAGATTAAGGTGTGGAGCTCTGCTGTTCCTCAAAGATTAATGCAAAGTACTACTGTTTTTCTATTCAACTCAACTTATTCCGCTTCTAAAATATTCATTCGCACTTCAACATGAATGTGATGATCGTGACAGTCATCATCATTCCCCTATGAACGCGTGCCCGACAACCACTTCCGTTCTACCTTCGATTGAATGAATATCTCTTGGATATCTAATACAGGGGACCGAGTCCGAGTTATTAGTGTCTTCGTGGTATAAGTTAGAACCCATGGATGGCCATTCCTGAGATTCGGAAAGTCTAAACCTTGGCTGTGGTATTCCGAGTAGGATCTGGGAAGGGATAGCTGTGACGAACTTCAAACTCGTGAGTGCTGGGCATAGTGACAGACGCAAAAGGAGGGTGAATCCTATTCCAGTATGATCGAGAACCTCAGATGATTAGCCGTGCCGTGACAGAGCATTTGGACCTTTTTCACAAGAGGATGGGATGTAGCCATTGACAACGGTGATGCCCTTACATAAAGCTTGCCATGGAAAGGAGTAGGACTGATTGGATGAAGACAGCATGAAAGCAGAGGTTCAGAGGAACGAAAGCATCTCTACACGCTTATCTGAAATTCTCACCAATGATTTACATAAGTATTTCTATCCTATTTTATGTTTTATTTATCTTTTAATTATCAAATCTCCATAACTATCTGAATCCGCCTGATTGAGATTTACAAGGTGACCATAGCTTGCTTCATACCAACAATCTCCGTGGGATCGACTCTTACTCACGTAAGGTTTTATTACTTGGACGACCCAGTGCACTTGTTGGTTAGTTGTGCGAAGTTGTGAAGTTATGTTTGGACCATGGTATGGTGCACCAGTTATTGGCGCCATTGCCAGGGAGAGAATGAACAACAAATTTTACAACCTCAGAGTAACAATTTCGCATACCACATACCATGGTGGGTTGTCTCCCACCTAGCACTTTTAGTTAAAGTCCTTAAGTTGGACATTTGGTGAGCTTCCTGCTATGGTGGCTTGTGCTTGAATTCATCCAAAAATCTCCACTACTGTTTGGAATGCCAATAGCCTCTGGAGTCCCAAACTAGGCATGTAAAGCCTGTGAGTAAATTCAAACAGGTTCTTAGGTTCCCGGGTTGTTTAATATCAGAATAGATTCCAGGATCCCAAACCTTGCTTTTATATCCGCCTTTGTCTTGATTTATATTTTTCCAGCCGGGCAGTTTGGAAGTTGCATTCTCACCAAGATGGCTAATCATTCTCCGAGACCCATTCAATCGAACTCGAAACCAATCCTTACACTTCAGATTGAAGCGTGAAACCTTATTGAATCTTGCATACCAGCCTTGAGCACGAACCATTTCCTTTTTACTCTTAAAGCCGCAAAGAGCTCTAAGCTGACCATCTGTTTCAAGTAAACCATATTCAAGTGGAAAAGTAAAGATAAAAGCTAAGGATTTTACCCACTTGAAGTTTGTATTGGGAGGTAATGGCCTTGGGATAGGTGTTTCTAGTGGTTTTGCAAGCTCTACTCCCTTGTATTCTTCTGTGAATTCTTCCACTTCTTTGTAAATTTCTTCAATCTCAACCACATCTTGATCCAAGTCTTCGATATCTTCCTCATCACTCAAGTCATAAGTTGGAGGTTGCGAAAAATCTACCTCTGCATCATCTTCGTATTCACTTGGGAAAGATTCTTCCATCTCAAAGAATTCACTTGCGGATGCAAGTTCATTACTAGGAGAATTAGACTCGTGGTCATTATTATCAAGGAAACTTGCTTGTTGAGTTATTCCGTCTAATTCTTCATAAGATTCATGCTTTGGAGGTTGTGCACTATCCTCCTTACCATCAATTGTAAATTTCTTGACGGAATTCTCCTCAATTCTGGATTTCCATGGAGGTTCAGCATCTCCTAAGTCTTCAACCGATTCTTCTTCTTCGATAATTTCAGCTTCCTCCACTTGTTCCAGTACAAAGTCATGCTCCATACTGTCCAGTGGTGTTTCTAGTATCTCCTTCATGCTGCGTTCTTCATTAGTTTGTCCACATGAAGCCATGGGGTTCCTTGAGTGTCCGAACGTCAGAAAGGTAGTCTATTTATCGCTTTATTCAATTGGTAAAGTATGGCATGAAATTTTTCAAATGTTTCCTTGAGTTGCTCCCTTGATTCTTGGAGTGATGGATATGGACATGGTGCATAGGGAAGTGGTGGTTCTTGGGAGTAATTAGGTTGGAATTGGGGTGGATACAGGGGAATTGGGGTGGATACGGGTTAGGGTCATATGGAGGTGAATGGTGGTAGTTGGCTTGTGAGTGTGGTGGTTCAAAGCTGTGTTGTAGAGGGGGTTCATGAGCATTTGGTGGGGCTTGTTGGTAACCACAAGGGGGTCACCATAACTATTGTTCCGATATGCATTATTGAATGGTCGTCGTCCATGATAGTTTGGAAGGTGTTGTTGCCTAAAGGTTGATCAGATCCTCGTGTCTCCGTCCATCTCTGATTGTTTTTACCTTGATGCATGTTCCTGTTATAACTTCCATTCCTTTCAACATTATTAGAACCAAACTCAAAGCGATAGGGGTGAGAATTCATAGTAAATAATAAAAATTAAAAGCGAAAATAAAAACAAATAAACAAGCAAAAGAAAATATTTACAATAACCAATAATAAGGCACACAGTTGCAACTCCCCAGCAACGGTGCCATTTTGAAGAGCAAAACTCTCGCGTGATCTAGAATTTTCACAAATAAATTTCCGTTGTAAGTATAGCTTCTAGACCGACAAGAATTCCTTTCTTACAAAAGTTTTGGTTGTCACTTAAGCAAGCCCAATAAAATTTATAACCGAAGTATTTAAACCTCGGATCATCTCTCAAGGAGTTGCAGGGTAGTGTGATTTATTATTGGTTATGGAAAAAAGTATATTTTTGGGTTTTTTTAATGTATAAGATAAAAAGCAAGAATAGTAAATGGCAAGAAAGTAATTTGTAAGAAATTAATTTAAATAAATAATAAAACTCCTGGCAAGGTACAAGGAATTGAAGTCCTATCCTAGTTATCTTTATCAGGTGTGATGAGAATTGGATTTTTGCTCCCACTTTTAATTAACCCTTACTAAATAAAGGAAAGTCAAGTGGATAAATTAATTTGATCCTCAGGTCCTAGTCAACTCCTATGGAGAGACTAGAGTTATTGGAGTGCAAATTAACCAGCTAAGAATTCCAATTTCAATCAACAGCTGAGTTGATAACTCAAGTGTTATAAATTACTTAACCAAAGCCAAAAGGGGAAAATAAATTTAATTTGAATTGAAATCATTCATAAATAAATTAAAGCAAAATCAAATCTGAAATACCTCAAAATATATTAATTAAGAAAATCATAACATGAATGTTCCACGAGCCAAATCTGGAAGATAAATATCAATTAAAGTAATGAAGTAAATAAAACTAGAAAGTAAATTAAAGGAACATTGAACCTGTGATTGAAGAGAAATAATCCTAAACTTGAGAGAAATCCTAATCCTAATCCTAATCCTAAGAGAGAAGAGAGAACCTCTCTCTCTAAAAACTACATCTAAAACCTAAAATTATGAATTATTCAGTTGTTCTACGTCTCTCCTTTGATTTTTCTATTCTCTGGCTTATATTCTATGTTTCTGGCTTGGATTTGGGCCGATAAAGGGTCCAGAAATTGCTGCGGGCGTTTTCTGCAGATTTTTGTACGTGGCGTCTGTCACGCGTTCGCGTCATCTGGGAGTTTTCCTTGTCACGCGTACGCGTCGGTCACGCGTACGCCTCAATTGCGTTCTGCTCAAGGCTCGCGTCCGCGTCATCCACGCGTTCGCGTTGCTGCATTTTCGCGCTAGGCACGTGTTCGCGTCGCTACCCTTTTCTTCAAAACTCCATTTTTTGTGCTTTCCTTCCATTTTGTATGCTTTCTTTTTGTCCTTTGAGCCATTCTTGTTCTATGAGATCTGAAAATACTTAACACACAAATCACGGCATCGAACGATAGTAAAGGGTAGTTAAAATTAATATTTTTAAAGCATAGGAAACATGTTTTTCACTTATATCATAAAATAAGGAAGGAAAAGTAAAACCATGCAATTTACATGAATAAGTGGGTGAAGGATTGAATAAATCACTTAAATTGAGCACAAAATACATCGTAAAATATGGGTTTATCAGTTTGCCAAATAGTAACTTATTACAATGTATTGTAAAACTTTATTATATTTTTTAAAGAATTTGTTGAGCGGTCAATTTACATAAATTAAAATTAAAAAAAATATAAATTTAATTTTGATGTACTGTTAGTATAAAATAATTATACACATTTATCTAATTATATAATGCTATATCAGTAAAAATAACTACCTTTTATATTGATCGCGTGAATAGTCATCTAAAAAAACAAATATGATTGTATGTCTATGTAAACTGCTTTACATTATCAATGTATTAAAATTAAACACAATAAATATTATTTTTATGAGAAAAAAGAGATGGTATTTGGTGTACAATTCTTTTGATGTATAATAAAAAGTGTGTATTGTGAATTTATGGTTAAAATTCGAATCCAAATGAAGAATATTAAGAGACCTTAGTACATCAAAATTGAATCAAACGGATCAGTTCAATCAAAAAAATAAAAAATCAAATCTTTATTCGATTTGATTCGATTTAATATTTTGACCGTTTAAAATAAAAAAAATTGGTCAAATTTATTTGAATCAGTCGAAATCGGTACAAACCGTAACTAAACTGGACCAGTCAACTCGCGATCAACCAGTCAACTCAGCGTAGGTATTTTGCCAAAAATGCTCCATGTATGGCTAGACATACCTCTACCACGAGACTAAATGTCTTTTTACTACGGTGTTAATAATTTTGTATATTAAATATCTAGTACAACTTAAAAAATTTTTTTTTTGTTATATATATTTGTTCATATAATAATATAAAAACTCATATTATATTATAATTTATTTATAATTTAATTAAGTCAAATTTAAATTATATCAAATATTAATCTTATCTTTTAATAATATTATTGTATTTTTTATTTTTATTATTAATATTTTTGTTTTATTATAATTTTATGTATTTATTTTATCAAAATATATATAATTACTAAAATAAATATTAAACATTTTAAATATGAAATATTTAAACGTTAGTAAATATATATTTTTAATTTTAGTTTTAAGTTTTTTATTATTTTTATTGGTTCAACCAGTAATTTATCGATTGAACTAATAAATTAATAAACTAATAAGTTGATCAATTTAATTACCGATTCGATTCTTATAACTATACCTTAATATGTCATGTTAACTTAGCTTCAGTTGTATGATTATCGGTATATGTGCAACCAATAAATGTAAATATGGGCCGGTTTGGTTTTGGCAGTCTTAACTAGCATTGGATTGGACTGTTTTGTTGTTCTTTTCGGGTCAATGTTATTTTGCTTCTAATAGTGTTCAATTATGTTATTATGTATTACCAAAATATGTTATTACATAAATAACCATTTAGTCCCAGACCAAAAATATAGCCATTAGGTCATGATCACTCATGACCAAGAAAAAAGTATAGATAGATTTAGTGTTAATACTCTCATTGGTTTTTGTTCTTGTGTGAATAATCTAGACGTAACTCAGTTTTTGGGAATCGATGTGGAGCTGTTGCCTTCAACACCGAGCTATAGGCTAGGAAGATCCGGGTTCTTTGTCTAGAGAGATATCACGTCATGGAGAGTATGAACAAAGGGAGAGTGTACCTGCAAAAGGCACTCTGATGTTTAAGTTAGTATTGTATATTCAGTGTGTCCCTTGAGGATAAAATATCATACCTTTATAGGCGAGGGAGGATAGGTCGGTTACATTTCTATTGGTCCTCTGAATTGAAGAGCATTTATTGGAATTTAGTAGGCGATAGCGTCTGGTCGAATGTTTCTACTCAAGAATGACATCCATTGAATTTGATTGTAACGCATGATGCCGAGTTATAACGCATATAGCCGAGTTATGGTGTATAATGCCGAGTTATGGCTTCGAATTTGTAACAACCACATCATAGCTCCCAAGCTTAGCCTGAGAATGTATTTTAATGAAGCAGGTTGAGCTTTTGATGAGTCATAACATGGCCATCGAGTTAGCCTTGGAGACCCCAATTCAAGATGGTGTATTAAAAGATTATTTAATTGATATGAGTAGGAGAGAGAAACAGTCTTAAATGCCCATTAAAGAACGTGCGTGTTTCCAATGCACATCATTTCCCTTGATGCAACTGATGGGATGGTTTAGTGAATTTCAAAAACAGTTTTGGAGTGTTAATTAAAAGCCTTGGAATCCAAAAGATTGTGTTGGTTGCACAAGGTTTTGTTGTTATCAGAGGCATTTTAAAGAATCATGAGTAAAAGAGGTATGCTTTATTTTTTCCCTGTATTTTCTATAACTTCTGTTCCTCTTCTCCTAGGTCGTTCTAATGGGTTTTGAAAAAGAGAAAAAAGAGAGAGTTGATTGGTCATATGATTGGATAAATGACGACGTTAGGAAGCGTTGCTCACTGTTCTTAGATCAGGAAACTGTGAAGGAGATAGATAGAAGTAAGATTGTGAGGGGCGGGTCTGGCCTCCAATTTGAGTTACTTTCTTGTATTCCTAGTGACCATGTGTTTCATAGGGGGGAAGGGTTTGAGTTCTTTTATATGTGTAGTTTTGTGTTAGAGGAGTTGGGGTGAAGCTTTTCTTCACTGATTTTGAATGTCAGGTGCTAAGTGATGCATGAGCATCATGATGTGTTTTTCTATGCTTTTTCATATAAAAATATATTCATAATGCTTAATTATGGAGTGTTTTTGGTGCTTAAATTGAATATTACTTTGATTGCTTGAGTTAATAAATTTTATAGGTAATGATAGAAATAGAAGCAATAAAAACACTATTAGAGGATGCACACTCCCAAGGTGGCAAAAGAGTGGGAAACAAACTCAAAGAGAAGCAAAGAGGATTTGCAACCCTGACCTCTTCACACTCCAATATAAATAACTCGAGCTACAAAGCTCTAAATGAGATGATCTTAGTGCCATTGGAAGGTAGACTTCTAGGTCTTTCCAACCATATATAATACTTTATATTGGATACTGGATTTGAGGGTACAAATCGCTATTCTTTTAGCGTTGCAACTTCAGCGTAAAACAATTTCCTGCACTTCACCAGACTGACCTCTTCACCTTCAAAAGATCATAACCTAGGCTAGAGAAGTCTAAATAATGCGCTTCCAGCGGCGTTAGAAATCTGAGATCTAGGGCTTTCCAATGATATATAATAGTTTATAGTGGGCATTTATTTTGGGGATGCAACAGATCAATCTTTCAACGTGCAAGGCTTCCCAAGCCTTCAAAAGCCCAAAGTGCCACTTCAATAACACTCCACATTGGGCCACTTCCAAATACCCCAATTCTTTCATTTATTCTTCAATGTTTCAAGCCTCCATGAAGAGAATTAAAATTTAACAAGCCCAAGACAAGCCACAATTAACAATCAATCAAGGCAACAAGAATCATCTAGAAGTAGTTAGAAAATTTGCATTTGATTGTAATTTCATTTGAATTTGTAATTTGGGTAGCTTATAAATAGGACCTTAGATTCATCATTTTAGACACACAATGGAGGGGTGGAGGTGACTCCACTCCCCTTTCACACTCATTCTCTTCTCTTCTTCCATTTTCTTTCATACACACTTTTGTAAATATTTAGTTATGTGTTTCTAATTTCCAACATTGGGATAGAGAACTCTATTATAATTTAATGGATTAATTTATTTTTATTCTTTTTCTTCTCTTCATTTTTCATTTGATTTGCTAGAAATAATCTTCGTTCTTCATTTCAAGGATTTAATTGTCTTGGAAAAGAAATTGAATTCACATGGATTCTATGTGAGCCTTGGAAAGGGGATCATAGAATCATGCTTGAAGTTCTTTCTCACAATTGAGTAAATTTGGGTTTGGATTTGATATTGTGATATGTAATCATCCCTAAACTTGGGTTTATAAGTTGTGTGGCTCTAAACCGGAGACCAATCTTCATATCTTCTCATGAGCAATTAGATCAAGGAATTGGCAATTGATCAAGTTAAGAGAGATTGATTCACCAAGGGATTGGGTTTCAATCACTTATGATTTGCCAAGAGATCAATGATTGTATGATTGAAGAGGAGATGAGAGCTATTGATCTTGAAAATGCAATATCTCTTGATCCCAATGTTAATTTCATTCTAAATTCTTGTTATTTACTTCTTATCTTTAATTCTTGTCATTTACTTATGCACATTTATGGCTTTATTTACTTATGCACATTTATGCCTTCCATGTGTTTGTAGAAATGCTTTGATAAACCACTATTTTATGGTTTATCTTGTGCTCAATTGAGTGGTTTTTATCAAGTCTTTGCACACTTATTCATACTATTTGTATGATTTTACAATCCCTTCCTAATTTTGTTCTATGATTAAAAACTTGCTTCCTAAGTCTTTAAATTGTGTATTTTTAATGTCCTTTCATAATATTCGATGCCGTGATATGTGTGTTCAGTGTTTGCAGGCTTTATAGGGCAGGAATGGCTTGGAGGATGGAAAGGAAGCTTGCAAAAATTGAAGGAACACAAGAAATAAAGGAGACAACCACCGAGGAGTGACGCGTGCGCGTACCTGACACGTACGCGTCAGACGCGAAGTTGACCAGCAACGCGTACACGTGACTGACGCGTACGCGTGACGTGCGCAACCTGCTGAAAACGCAAAAAATGCTGGGGGCAATTTTGGGCTGAGTTTGGACCCAGTTTTTGGCCCAGAAACACAGACTAGAGCCAGGGGATAGCAGAGACTCAACACACATTCACATTACGCATAGTTTTAGTTTTAGTTTTGAATCTTAGAGAGAATTCTACTCCTTCCTCTAGGATTCTTCACATTCATAGTTTTAGAGATTATTGCTTTTGCTTTGGATATTGAGAAAAGTCATTACCTCCGTTGAAGTTTCATTATTCTAGTCTGTTTTCCTATTCCTTTACTCTTTTATTGCCCATTAACCCTGTTTGGATAAGTATGTTTATGATTTTGGGATTTATTAATGCAAAATACTATTTTTATTATTAATTAATTTTCCGTTTCTATTTTATTTAATTTATCATGTCTTCTTCTTATATTTCTTGCACAAGGACAACAAGACATTTAGACTACATTGAACTCTACTCTAAATGGTCTGAATGCCACTTTACAAGCTCTCATCTCCCAGATAGATTCATTACCTACTCCCAACAACCAGCCTTCAAGCTCCAGTAGGATTCCTTCTCAACCCTTACCCAACCCCAAAGGTAGCATCAATGCCATCACTTTAAGGTCTGGAATCATACTGCAAGAGAGGAATCATGAGGAGCCAAGCCCATAAGAACATGCCCTAGTTGAGGACATGGTAGAAGTGGAAGATGTTGAAGAGGAAGATGAAGTACAAGACATGGTTGAAGAAGAAGCAGCTCAACCAAGGAATAAAGAACCAAAGGAAGCTGAAGCTATAAGAGACGCCATTCCTATCCCATTTCCACACCTTGCAAGGAAGCCCAGAAAGCAGATGGAACTCGATCCTAAAATGGTAGAAATCTTCAAAAAGGTTAAGGTAACTGTTCCCCTTTTGATGTTATTCAGCAAGTACCTAAATATGCGAAGTTTCTAAAGGATTTGTGCATGCATAAGGATAAGATTAATGAGTTAGAAACTATTCCTTTAGGTAATTTTATATCTGCTTTAATGGGGATATACCTGAAAAATGTAGTGATCCAGGTCCATGCATGGTTAACTGTACCATTCAGGGTGTAATATTTTTTGACTACATGTGTGATTTAGGAGCATGCATGAGTATTATGCCTTTGTCTATATATGATGCTTTGAGGCTCCCTCCCTTAAAAAGTTCGGCAGCTCATTTTGTTTTAACAGATAAAAGCATTATTACAGTGGTTGGAATTGCTGAGGACGTGCTGGTGAGCATTAAGGGGCTCACATTTCCCATTGACTTCTATATCCTGGAAATGTCCCCTAATGACTCAGGAAGACCGTCATCCATCCTACTTGGAAGACCATTCCTGAAGGCTTCAAAGTTCAAGTTGGATGCCTTTTCAGGAACTTATTCTTTTGAGATAGACGGCCGAGCAGTGAGTTTCAACCTGAACGAAGCTTTGAAGCATCCTCCGGAAGACCATTCCATCTTCCAGTGTGACATCATTGATGATACCGTAGCTACAGTTCACATAGAGATGCACATAGAGGAAGGTCCAAGTGTGGGAAAATCCTCTGAACACAATGAAGACACTTTGCCACCATCACTAGCTCCAGGAGATCAAGTGCCTGACCATGAGCATAAATTGGAGTTGAAGCCCTTTCCACCCCACCTAAGTATGCTTACCTTGAGGATAATCAAAAGCTCCCAGTTATCATTGCAAGGGAACTCACATCCCAACAGGAGGAGCAGCTGCTTCGTGTACTAAGAAGACATAAGAAGGATATTGGGTGGAGTTTGGCAGATATAGTAGGCATTAGCCCTCAAGTTTGTGAGCACAGGATAATTTTAGAAGAGGGAGCAAGGCCTGTCCGTCAACCTCAAAGGCGGCTGAATCCCACCATCTTGGAAGTTGTCAAGAAGGAAGTGACCAGATTGCTTGAGGCAGATATCATCTACCCCATCTCAGATATTGAATGGGTAAGTCCAGTACAAGTGGTGCCCAAGAAGTCTGTAGTCACTATAGTGCAGAATGAGCATGGAGAGCTCATAGCAACTAGAGTGCAGAATTTCTAGAGGGTGTGCATTGATTACAGGCGCCTCAACCAGGCCACTCGTAAGGATCACTACCCCCTACCATTCATTGATCAAATGCTGGATTGCCTGTCAGGTAAATCACATTACTGCTTTTTAGATAGTTACACATGCTATTTCCAGATTCATATAGCTCCTGAATATCAGGAAAAGACTACTTTTACATGTCCCTTTGGAACATATTCTTACAAGAGGATGCCTTTTGGCTTATGTAATGCACCAGCTACTTTTCAAAGGTGCATGATGAGTCTTTTCTCTGATCTTATTGAGAGCTGTATGGAAGTTTTTATGGATGATTTTAGCGTATACGGTGATTTCTTTAGCCTTTGCTTGGATAGTTTATCTAGAGTATTAGACAGGTGTGTTAGTTCAAACCTTGTTTTAAATTTTGAAAAGTGTCATTTTATGATTAAACAAGATATTGTTCTAGGACACGTTGTTTCTAATACTGGTATCTCTGTAGATCCAGCAAAGGTAAATGTCATTTCTAGTCTACCTTACCGCTCCTCCGTGAGGGAAGTCCGTTCGTTCCTTGGTCATGCGCATGCAGAAGGACTTCAGTAAGGTAGCATTGCCCTTATCTAGACTGCTGCAGAAGGATGTTGAATTTGAGCTGAGTGAGGACTGTATGGAAGCGTTTGATAAGCTGAAGGTCACCTTGACTCAGGCTCCGATTGTGAGAGGACCAGACTGGAACCAGCCATTTGAGATTATGTGTGATGCCTCCAATCATGTAGTAGAAGCGACACTGGCCCAGCGCGCAGGTAAGGATCCTTTTATAATTGCTTATGCATCTAAGACCTTAGACGCTGCTCAGTCTAATTACACCACCACTGAAAAAGAGCTTCTGGCTATTGTTTTTGCTCTGGATAAATTTCGAGCCTACTTGCTTGGTACTAAGGTGGTAGTGTACTTAGACCATGCACCTCTAAAATATTTATTAGCTAAAAAAGAGTCCAAACCAAAGCTAATACGTTGGATATTGCTGCTGCAAGAATTTGATTTAGAAATTAAGGATAGGTGTGGTTCCCAGAATTTAGTGGCGGACCACTTGAGTCACCTTGAGCATGTCAAGGATGACTCCACTTCTATCAATGATGCTTTTCCATTTGATAGCTTGCATGCAGTATCTGAAGTAGTTCTTTGGTATGCACCTGTAGCTAATTATCTAGTTAGTCATACCTTCCCTCCCAATTTTACTAAGCATCAGAAGGACAAGTTGAAAAGCAAGTCCAAATATTATATATGGGATGACACATATTTATGGAGGTATGGTGCTGACCAGATAATTAGAAGGTGTGTGCCTCAATCAGAATTCCAGTCCATTTTAGAGGCCTGCCACTCCTCTGAGAGTGGTGGCCATTTTGGTCCTCAAAGGACAGCTAGAAAAATCTTAGACTGTGGATTCTGGTGGCCTACTCTTTTTAAGGATGTTACTGCCTTCTGTAAATCTTGTTTCCCATGACAGAGGTTTGGTAATATATCCAAGAGGGATGAGATGCCCCAACAAATTATGTTGTTCTGCGAAATTTTTGATGTTTGGGGCATTGACTTCATGGGTCCATTTCCAAATTCTAGCGGTTTTTTATATATATTGTTAGCTGTAGATTATGTTTCTAAATGGGTGAAAGCAATTCCTACCCATACTGATAATGCTAACACTATTGTCTCTTTTGTTAGAAACCATATTATCTGTCGCTTTGGATCACCACGAGCAATCGTGAGTGATCAAGGCACCTATTTTTGTAACAGGAGATTGACCGCTCTACTGAAGAAGCATGGCGTTATTCACAAGGTAGCAACAGCCTACCATCCCCAGATTAATGGACAAGCAGAGGTGTCTAACAGAGAGATAAAGCATATCCTGGAGAAGATAGTCAAGCCTCATAGGAAGGACTGGAGCACCAGGCTACAAGATGCGCTTTGGGCATATCGGATAGCATACAAGACACCTATAGGGATGAGACCGTTCCGCCTAGTTTATGTTAAGGACTGTCACCTCCCAGTAGAGGTAGAACACAAGGCTTTCTGGGAAGTAAGAGAAATCAACATGGGATTTGAGAAGGCCGGAGCTGAAAGGAAGATGCAACTACAAGAATTAGAGAACCTTCACCTAGAAACATATGATAACTCCAAGCTGTACAAAGAGAAGATGAAGGCTGTGCATGACAAGCACATTAAAAGGAGAGAGTTCAGACCAGGGGAGTTAGTTCTCCTTTACAACTCCAGACTGCGGCTCATGCCAGGCAAGCTGAGATCCAGATAGGAATGTCCCTATAGAGTAGAGAAGGCAGACCCATACAGAGTCTTTCACCTGAGTCATCATTCTAGCTCCAAATTTATCAAGGCCAATGGACATCGCTTAAAGCTATATCATGGTGAGAAGATGAAGAAAAATAAGGAGCTGGAGATCTTCTTCTTGGAGGATCCACCAACAGCAAAAGACTAAGCTAGTGGACTGTCCAACTTAAGGACGTTAAAGAAAAGCACTAGGTGGGAGACAACCCATCATGGTACGATCTCTCATTTTTATTCTTAGCTTTATTTTATTTTATTTTTCTCAGTAGCCATTCATAATTTCTGCATAATCAAGTACATACTACATTCTGCATCAAAAAAAAAAAAAAGAGCACAGGACGCGCAAGCGTCGCTGATGTTATGTGTGTGCGTGAAAAATAAATATTGAATAGAGAGTTGCGCGGGAGTGGCACAGGAAGGGTGCATTGCGCACAATCATGCTCACGCATACGCGTCCATGACGCATGCGCATCATTTGAAATTTTGGCACTCTATGCGTACGCGTCCAGCACGCGTGGATGATGAAATCGGCGTGAATGGGTATTTGGGCAGAAAGTTGTGATGGTGTGGGGCTGGAACTGTGCTAGGAGCACAAAAAAAAATATGTTATGTTTCTACTTCATTTGCGTCATTTTCCCATCCAAGCCATCCACGCGTGCGCGTCCCTGACGCGCACGCATCGTTTAAAATTTTGGCAAATGTGCGTATTGGACAGAGAGTTGTGCGTGCGCGAGGCTGCCTTCGCGCCATTTGCACAACTCATGTCACGCGTACGCGTCCCTGACGCGTACTGGTGTACAAAATTATGATCACACTTTTCACAACTCTGCACAAATAACCAGCAAGTGCACTGGGTCGTCCAAGTAATACCTTACGTGAGTAAGGGTCGATCCGACGGAGATTGTCGGTTTGAAGCAAGCTATGGTCATCTTGTAAATCTTAGTCAGGCGGATTCAAATGGTTATGAAGTTTTGATAATTAAAAGATAAATAAAACATAAAATAAAATAGAGATACTTATGTAATTCATTGGTGGGGATTTCAGATAAGCGTTTGGAGATGCTTTGTTGCTTCTGAACCTCTGCTTTCCTACTATCTTTTTCCAATCATGCGTGCTCCCTTCCATGGCAAGCTGTATGGCCCTCTTGGATGAAAAATACCAAGTACGATCTCTGCACGACTAATCAACTATCGGATTTCTCGTCTCGGATGAAAAATACCAGGCACAGCTACCGCACGGCTAATCATCTGTCGGTTCTCACTAGTGTCGGAATAGGATCTCTCTATCCTTTTGCACACTGTCACTGTGCCCAACATTCGCAAGTTTGAAGCTTATCATAGTCATCCCTTCCCAGATCCTACTCGGAATACCACAGACAAGGTTTAGACTTTCTGGATCTCAAGAATGCTGCCAATTGGTTCTAGCCTATACCACGAAGGTTCTAATAACGGATTTGGATGCTCTGTTGTCAGGAGAGACGATGCAAATCGTGAATTAGAGACCCAAGAGAATATACTCTGGCTGTTGTCCAATAACTACGTTGAACATCATGTAGACCGCTTGTGGTTATCAGGCACGCGGATCTTGGCTAAGCGAGTAACGAAGATAGTGGGTGATTGTCACGGGTCACCCCTTCATTCTGACTTAACTGAGAATTAAGTACGAGAGTATATCTTGGAGATGAATTAGGCATGAATTGAAAGAAAAATAATGGTACTTGCATTAATTCATGAAGAACAGCAGAGCTCCTCACCTTAATCTATGAGGTGTAGAAACTCCACCGTAGAAAATACATAAGAGAAAAGAGGTCTAGGCAAGGCTATGAGGCCAGCCTCCAAACGTGAACAATGATTCCAAAGATGATAGTATGATAAAAGTCTCCAAAAGATTTGAATACAATGGTAAAAAGTGCTATTTATACTAAACTAGTTACTAGGGTTTACAGAAAGTAAGTAACTAAGTGCAGATAGTGCAGAAATCCACTTCCGGAACCTACTTGGTATGTGCTTGGGCTGAGCATTGAAGCTTTCACGTGCATAGGCCATTCTTGGAGTTAAATTCCAGCTTGGGTGCCAGTTTGGGCGTTTAACTCCAGTTTTGGTGGCAGTTCTGGCGTTTTATGCCAGAAAAGGGTCTCTGGCTGGAGTTTAATGCCAGTTTGGGCCATCTAATCTTGGGCTAAGTATGGACTATTATATATTGCTGGAAATCCCAAGATGTCTACTTTTTAACTCAATTGAGAGTGCACCAATTGGGCATTTGTAGTTCCAGAAAATCCACTTCAAGTGCAGGAGGGCCAGAATCCAACAGCATCTGCAGTCCTTTCTCAACCTCTGAATCAGACTTTTGCTCAGATCCCTCAATTTCAGCGAGAAAATACCTGAAATCACAGAAAAATACACAAACTCATAGTTAAGTTCAGAAATGTGATTTTTGCATAAAAACTAATAAAAATATAATAAAAAGTAACTAAAACATACTAAAAACTATGTAAAAATAATGCCAAAAAGGGTATAAATTATTCGCTCATCACAACACCAAACTTAAATTGTTGCTTGTCCCCAAGCAACCAAAAACAAAATAGGATAAAAAGAAGATAATATACAATAAATCTCAAAAATATCAATGAAGATTAGTTTCAATTAGATGAGCGGGACTAGTAGCTTTTTGCTTCTGAACAGTTTTGGCATCTCACTTTATCCTTTGAAGTTCAGAATGATTGGCATCCATAGGAACTCAAAATTTAGATAGTGTTATTGATTCTCCTAGTTCAGTATGTTGGTCGTGACCCTAAGCATTTTGTTTTCCAGTATTACCACCGGATACATAAATGCCACAGACACATAACTAGGTGAACCTTTTCAGATTGTGACTTAGCTTTGCTAGAGTCCCCAGTTAGAGGTGCCCAGAGCTCTTAAGCACACTCTTTTTTCTTTGGACCACGACTTTAACCGCTCAGTCTCAAGCTTTTCACTTGACACCATCACGCCACAAGCACATGGTTAGGGACAGCTTAGTTTAGCCGCTTAGGCCAGAATTTTATTCCTTTGGGCCCTCCTATCCATTAATGCTCAAAGCCTTGGATCCTTTTTACCCTTGCCTTTTGGTTTAAAGGGTTATTGGCTTTTTCTGCTTGCTTTTTCTTTTTCTTTCTTTATTTTCGCAAGCTTTTGTTTTTCACTACTTTTTCTTGCTTCAAGAATCAATTTTATGTTTTTTCAAATTATCAATAACATTTCTCTTTTTTTCATTATTCTTTCAAGAGCCAACAATTTTAACATTCATAAACTTTACTATAAAAAATATGCATTGTTCAAGCATTCATTCAGAAAATAAAAAGTATTGCCACCACATCAAAATAATTAAGCTAATTCAAGATAATTTTCAAAATTATGCACTTCTTGTTGTTTTGTAAATAAAAACATTTTTCATTTAAGAAAGGTGAGGGATTCCTGGAATCATTCATAGCTTTAAGACATAGACACTAAACACTAATGATCATGTAATGAAGACACAAACATAGACAAAATATAAAGCATAGAAAACGAAAAACAGAAAAAAAAGAACAAGGGAATTAAAGAACGGGTCCACCTTAGTGACGGCAGCTAGTTCTTCCTCTTGAAGATCCTATGAAGTGCTTGAGCTCCTCTATGTCTCTTCCTTGCCTTTGTTGCTCCTCTCTCATGGCCTTTTGGTCCTCTCTGATTTCATGGAGGATGATGGAGTGCTCTTGGTACTCCACTTTTAGTTGCTCCATGTTGAAACTCAATTCTCCTAAAGATGTGTTAAGTTGCTCCCAATAGTTGTGTGGAGGGAAATGCATCCCTTGAGGCATCTCAGGGATTTCTTGATGAGGAATTTTCTCATGCTCTTGTTGAGATCCATGAGTGGGCTCTCTTGCTTGCTCCATCCTCTTTTTAGTGATGGGCTTGTCCCCTTCAATGAGGATATCTTCCTCTATGACAACTCCAGCTGAATTGCATAGGTGACAGATAAGATGAGGAAAGGCTAACCTTGCCAAAGTGGAGGGTTTGTCAGCCACCTTGTATATTTCTAGAGATATGATCTCATGAACTTCTACTTCATCCCCAATCATGATACTATGGATCATGATAGCCCGATCAATAGTTACTTCGGATCAGTTGCTAGTAGGAATGATAGAGCATTGAATGAACTCTAACCATCTCCTAGCCACGGGTTTGAGGTCAGGCCTTCTTAATTGAACCGGCTTGCCTCTTGAGTCTCTCTTCCATTGTGCTCCTTCCACATAGATGTCCATGAGGACTTGGTCCAACCTTTGATCAAAGTTGACTCTTCTAGTGAAAGGATGATAATCTGCTCTCATTATTGGCAAGTTGAATGCCAACCTTACAGTTTCTGGACTGAAATTCAAGTATTTCCCCCGAACCATTGTGAGCCAATTCTTTGGGTTCGGGTTCACACTTTGATCATGGTTCTTAGTGATCCATGCATTAGCATAGAACTCTTGAACCATTAAGATTTTGACTTGTTGGATGAGGTTGGTGAGAGTTTCCCAACCTCCTCTTCGAATCTCACGTCGGATCTCTGGATATTCACTCTTTTTGAGCATGAAGGGGACCTCGGGGATCATCTTTTTTTTTGCCACAACTTCATAGAAGTGGTCTTGATGGACTTTTGAGATAAATCTCTCCATCTCTCATGACTCAAAGGTGGAAGCAACTGGCTTCCCTTTCCTCTTTCTAGAGGTTTCTCATGCCTTAGGTGCCATTAATGGTTATGAAAAAACAAAAAGCAGAGCTTTTTCCCACATCAAACTTAAAAGGTTTGCTCATTCCCGAGCAAAAGAAGAAAGAAATGGGGAGAAGAAGAAGTAATGGAGAAGATGGAGGGGTGTTTTGAATTCAGCTAAGGGAGTTTAAGTGTGTATGATGTGTGAAAATGAAGGTGGTAAGGAGGGGTATTTATAGGGTAAGAGAGAGGGGGAGGGGAATTCGTGTAAGATAGGGTTGGGTTTGGGAGGGAAATGTTTTGAATTTGAATGGTGAGGTAGGTGGGTTGTATGATGTGTTGTGGGGAATAGTGGATGGATATGAGTGGTGAAGAGATTATAGAGAAGAGAGTAGGATTTGATAGTGAATGATGTTTGGGAAAGAGTGTTATGGAAAGGTGTGAAAAGGAAAGAATGAGAGGTGGGGTAGGTGGGGATCCTGTGGGGTCCACAGATCCTGAGGTATCAAGGAATTCTGATCCTTGCACCTTTCTGGCATGTAACGCCATCTCTGCTACCTCTCCTGGCGTTAAACGCCATGCTGATGCCCTTTTCAGGCGTTTAACGCCAAGCAGACACCCTTTTCTAGCGTTAAACGCCAGTCTGTCTGCCAATTCTGACATTTAATGCCAGCCAGACAGCCACTCAGCCAGACACCCTTTTCTGGCGTTAAACGCCAGTCTGTCTGCCAATTCTGGCGTTTAACGCCCAGAATACTGTCAGACTGGGCGTTAAATGCCCATTCTGCTATCCTTACTGGCGTTTAAACGCCAATAAGCCTGTCCTCCAGGGTGTGCTATTTTTGATGCTTTTTTGATTCTGCTTTAATTTTGCAGTTGTTTTTATGACTCCACATGATCATCAACCTAAAGAAAACATAACATGGCAATGAAAAACAAATAAATATAATTAAATAACATTGGGTTGCCTCCCAACAAGTGCTTCTTTAATGTCAATAGCTTGACAGTGAGCTCTTAGAGATCCGCACAGAGACTTAGAGCTTAATGGTGGCCTCCCAACAGCAAACTTAGAAGTTGAGTGTGGGGGCTCTGTTTGACTCTGTATTGAGAGAAGCTTTTCATGCTTCCTCTCTATGGTTACAGAAGAAGATCTTTGCCTTAAACACAAGGTAGTCCTCATTTAATTGAAGGATTAACTCTCCTCTGTCCACATCAATCACAACTTTTGCTGTGGCTAGGAAGGGTCTTCCAAGGATGATGCATTCATCCTCTTCCTTCCCAGTGTCTAGGATTATGAAATCAGCAGGGATGTACATGCCTTCAACCTTCACTAAGACATCCTGTACAAGTTTATAAGCCTGTTTCCTTGATTTGTCTGCCAACTCTAGTGAGATTCTTACAGCTTGTACCTCAAAGATCCCTAGTTTCTCCATTACAGAGAGTGGCATGAGGTTTATTCCTGACCCCAGGTCACACAGAGCCTTCTCAAAGGTCATGGTGCCTATAGTACAAGGTATTAAGAACTTTCCAGGATCCGGTTTCTTCTGAGGTAATTTCAGTTGAACCAAAGCATTCAGTTCATTGATGAGCAATGAAAGTTCATCTTCCCAAGTCTCATTACCAAATAGCTTGGCATTTAGCATTTTGATTGCTCCTAGATACTGAGCAACTTGCTCTTCAACAATATCTTCATCCTCTTCAGAGGAAGAATACTCATCAGAGCTCATAAATGGCAAGAGTAAGTTCAGTGGAATCTCTATGGTCTCTATATGAGCCTCAGATTCCTTTGGTTCCTCATTAAGGAACTCCTTAGTGGTGAGTGGACGTCCATTGAGGTCTTCCTCACTAGAATTCACTGCCTTTCCCTCCTCTACAGGTTCGGCCATTTTGGGTATATTGATGTCCTTACACTCTCTCTTCGAATTTTCTTTCGTATTGCTTGGGAGAGTACTTAGAGGGATTTCAGTGACTCTTTTACTCAGCTGACCCACTTGTGCCTCCAAATTTCTGATGGAGGACCTTGTTTCAGTCATGAAATTGAGAGTGGTTTTAGATAGATCAGAGACTATGGTTGCTAAGTCAGAGAGGCTCTGCTTAGAATTCTCTGTCTGTTGCTGAGAAGATGATGGAAAAGGCTCGCTATTGCCAAACCTATTTCTCCCACCATTATTATTATTGAAGCCTTGTTGAGGCTTCTGTTGGTCCTTCCATGAGATATTAGAATGATTCCTCCATGAAGGATTGTAAGTGTTTCCATAGAATTCTCCCATGTAATTCACTTCTTTCATTCCAGGATTCTCAGGGTCATAAGCTTCTCCTTCAGAGGAGGCTTCTTTAGTACTGCCAGATGCAGCTTGTAATCCAGTCAGATTCTGAGAAATCATATTAACTTGCTGAGTTAATATTTTATTCTGAGCCAATATGGCATTCAGAGTATCAATCTCAAGAACTCCTTTCTTCTGAGTCATTCCATTATTCGCAGAATTTCTTTCAGAAGTGTACATAAACTGGTTATTTGCAACCATTTCAATGAGTTCTTGGACTTCTGCAAGTGTCTTCTTCATATGAAGAGATCCACCAGCAGAGTGGTCCAATGACATCTTGGATAATTCAGACAGACCATCATAGAATATACATAAGATGCTCCATTTTGAAAGCATGTCAGAAGGACACCTTCTGATCAATTGCTTGTATCTTTCCCAAGCTTCATAGAGGGATTCACCTTCCTTTTGTCTGAAGGTTTGGACTTCCACTTTAAGTTTACTCAACTTTTGAGGTGGAAAAAATTTGGCCAAGAAAGCATTGACTAACTTTTCCCAAGAGTTCAGGTTTTCTTTAGGTTGTAAGTCCAACCATGTCCTAGCTCTGTCTCTTACAGCAAAAGGGAAAAGAATAAATCTATAGATCTCAGGATTAAACCCATTGGTCTTAACAGTGTCACAGATTTGCAAGAATTCAACTAAGAACTGATGAGGATCTTCCAATGGAAGTCCATAAAACTTGCAATTCTGCTACATTAGAGAAACTAATTGAGGCTTAAGCTCAAAGTTGTTTGCTCCAATTGTAGGAATTGAGATGCTTCTTCCATAGAAGTCAGAAGTTGGTGCAGTAAAGTCACCAAGCATCTTCCTTGCATCTCCACCATTGTTATTGGGTTCGGCTGCCATGTCCTCTTCTTTTTCGAAAATTTCTATAAGGTCTTCTCCAGAGAGTTGTGCTTTAGCTTCTCTTAGCTTCCTCTTCAAAGTCTTTTCATGTTCAGGATTAGCTTCAACAAGGATGTCTTTATCCCTGTTCCTGCTCATATGAAAAAGAAGAGAACAGAAAAGAAGAGGAATCCTCTATGTCACAGTATAGAGATTCCTTTATGTGAGTAGAAGAATAGAAGAATGAGGTAGAGAGAGAATAAGAAGAATTCGAACACAGAGAGAGGGAGAGGGTTCGAATTATGAGTAGAAGGGAAGTGTTAGTAAATAGATAAATAAATAGAAAGAGATGAGAGAGGGAGTATTCGAATATTAATTTAAAAGAAAAGAAAAATATTTTTGTTTTTATTTTAATTAATAGTTAGAATTTGATTTTATTAGAAGAAATAAAATTAAAATTAGAATTTAAAACAATTAGTTAATTAAAAAGAATTTTGAAAAAGTTATTAGTGGTTTTCAAAAACTAGAAAGAGAGAGAAAAGTAGTTAGGTGGTTTTGAAAAAGATAAGAAATAGTAATCTTTTTAAAATTAAAACAAACAAGTCAAGTAGTTAATTGAAAAAGATTTAAAAATTTTGAAAAGATAAAAAGTTAGAAAAAGATTTTGAAATTAGAATTTTGAAAAAGATATGATTTGAAATTTATTTTGAAAAAGATTGAAAAGGAAATTAAAAAGATTTGATTTTCAAAATTAAAGTTGATGACTTGGCTAACAAGAAACTAAAATATATGATTCTAGAATTTAAAGATTGAATTTTTCTTAACAGGAAAGTAACAAACTTGAAATTTTTGAATCAAAACATTAAATGTTAGCAATAATTTCGAAAATATGAAGTAAAAATAAGAAAAAGATTTTGAAAATTTGTTTAAAGATTTTCAAAAACATTAAAAGAAAAAATGAAAAAGATTTTGAAAAATTTTAAGATAGAATTCGAAAATGTTAAAAGAAAAATGAAAAAGATTTGATTTTTGAAAAAGATTTGAAAAGATAGAATTTTTAAATTGAAATTTCGACTTGACTAACAAGAAACAACTAAATTTTTAAAAATCTTTGACTAAGTCAACCCAAAATTTTGAAATTTATGAGTAAAATAAGGAAAATATATTATTTTTGATTTTTTTGAATTAATGAAGAAAGAGAAAAACAACAAAATGAAACAAAACATAAAAATTTAAGATAAAAATAAATAATGCATGCAAGAACACTTTGAATGTCAAGATGAACACCAAGAACACTTTGAAGATCATGATGAACATCAAGAACATATTTTTGAAAATTTTTAAGAAAAGAAACACATGCAAGACACCAAACTTAAAAATTTTTAAACTTTAGACACTAATAATTTGAAAATGCATATGAAAAACAACAAAAGACACAAAACAAGAAAAATTAAAGATCAAACAAGAAAAATCATCAACAATAACTTGAAGATCATGAAGAACATAATGCATGAATTTTCGAAAATTTAAGGGAAATTAAAAACATGCAATTGACACCAAACTTAAAATTTGACACTAGACTCAAATAGGAAACATAAAAATTTTTTTAGTTTTATGATTTTATTAAATTTTTTTTTGTATTTTTCGAAAAAAAAAATTTTGGAAATAGAAAATGAAGAAATTCAAAATTTTTAATAAGAATTCCAGGATTCATGTAATGTTAGTCTAAAGCTCCGGTCCAAAAGAATTAGACATGGCCAAATGGCCATCCAAGCTTTAGCACAGAATTTTAAATGAGAATCCAAAGGCTCATGTAATGTTATTCTAAAGCTTCGGTCCAAAAGTATTAGACATGGCCAAATGGCCAGCCAAGCTTTAACATAACACAAACAAGCATGTCCTTTCTACAATGAAAAGTGGAAGCCTCAGTCCAAAATATTAGACATAGCTTAACAGCCAGCCAGGTTTCAACATATCTCATGAAACTCTAGAATTCATTCTTAAAAATTTTTTGAATGATTTTTTTTTTCAAAAACACAAATTTTTTTTCGAAAATAAACATTAAAAGCTTAAACATAAAATAAAATTACCCAATCTAAGCAACAAGATGAACCGTCAGTTGTTCAAACTCGAACAATCCCCGGCAACGGCGCCAAAAACTTGGTGCATGAAATTGTGATTACACTTTTCACAACTCCGCACAACTAACCAGTAAGTGCACTGGGTCGTCCAAGTAATACCTTACATGAGTAAGGGTCGATCCCACAGAGATTGTTGGCTTAAAGTAAGCTATGGTCATCTTGTAAAATCTTAGTCAAGTGGATTCAAATGGTTATGAAGTTTTGATAATTAAAAGATAAATAAAACATAAAATAAAATAAAGATACTTATGTAATTCATTGGTGGAAATTTCAGATAAGCGTTTGGAGATGCTTTGTTGCTTCTGAACCTCTACTTTCCTATTGTCTTCTTCCAATCATGCGTGCTCACTTCCATGGCAAGCTGAATGATCCTCTCGGATGAAAAATACCAGGTACAATCTCTGCACGGCTAAGCAACTGTCGGATTTCTCGTCTCGGATGAAAAATACCAGGCACAGCTACCGCAAGGCTAATCATCTATCGGTTCTTCCCAGCGTCGGAATAGGATCTCTCTATCCTTTTGCACACTGTCACTGTGCCCAACATTCGCAAGTTTGAAGCTCGTCACAGTCATCCCTTCCCAGATCCTACTCGGAATACCATAGACAAGGTTTAGACTTTCCAGATCTCAAGAATGCTGCCAATTGGTTCTAGCCTATACCACGAAGGTTCTAATCACGGATTTGGATGCTTTGTTGTCAGGAGAGATGATGCAAATCGTGAATTATAGACCCAAGAGAATATACTCCGGCTATCGTCCAATGACTACATTGAACATCATGTAGACCCCATGTGGTTGTCAGGCACGCGGATCTTGGCTAAGCGAGTAACGAAGATAGTGGGTGATTGTCATGGGTTACCCCTTCATTCTAACTTAACTGAATTAAGTACAAGAGTATATCTTGGAGAAGAAGTAGGCGTGAATTGAAATAAAAACAATAGTACTTGAATTAATAAATGAAGAACAGCAGAGCTCCTCACCTTAATCTATGAGGTGTAGAAACTCCGCCATAGAAAATACATAAGAGAAAAGAGGTTTAGGCATGGCCGTGAGGCTAGCCTCCAAACATGAACAATGATTCCAAAGATGATAGTATGATAAAAGTCACCAAAAGATTCGAATACAATAGTAAAAAGTGCTATTTATACTAAACTAGTTACTAGGATTTACAGAAAGTAAGTAACTAAGTGCAGATAGTGCAGAAATCCACTCCCGGGGCCCACTTGGTGTGTGCTTGGGCTGAGCATTGAAGCTTTCATGTGCATAGGCCATTCTTGGAGTTAAACGCCAGCTTGGGTGCCAGTTTGGGCGTTTAACTCTAGTTTTGGTGCCAGTTCTGGGGTTTTACGCCAGAAAAGGGTCTCTGGCTGGCGTTTAACACCAGTTTAGGCCATCTAATCTCGAAAAAGTACGGACTATTATATATTGCGTGAAAGCCCAAGATGTCTAGTTTCCAACGCAATTGAGAGCATGCCAATTGTGCTTCTGTAACTCCAAAAAATCCACTTCGAGTGCAGGAGGGTCAGAATCCAACAGCATTTGCAGTCCTTTCTCAGCCTCTGAATCAGACTTTTGCTCAGATCCCTCAATTTCAGCCAGAAAATAACTAAAATCCCAGAAAAACACACAAGCTCATAGAAAAGTCCAGAAATGTGATTTTTGCATAAAAACTAATAAAAATATAATAAAAAGTAACTAAAACATATTAAAAACTATGTAAAAACAATGCCAAAAAGTGTATAAATTATCCGTTCATCACGTACGCGTCGATTGAAAATAGCGCGATCCACACGTACGCGTGATGCACGCATACGTGTCGCATGCGACGCACAACTAAAACACCTCAGCATCTGATTTCACATCTTCCACCCCTCAAATCCTAATTCTTTTCCATCCTAATTATTTCTTCTTTCTTCTTCCTTATTTTTTCTTACTTTCTATTACTTTTTTCCTTCCTTCTCCATCTTCTTCATCAAGGTTCTTTTCTTCTTCCTCTTTTTCTCTCTCATTCTTACTTTAATTTATGTTTCCTTCTTCTTTTTCTTTTACTTTCATTATCTATGGTTTCTTTTTTCTTTCTTCTTCCATGCATTTTTATGTTGGTGTTGGAATTTTATTTGGGTCTTACCTTACTATAATGAAGCTTGTGGATATTATGAGGAGTGATTTGACAATTGATATTTTAGTTTGGCTCTCCTATACATTTGGATTACATTATTTTCATTCCTATTATACCTTGCACACCACGTGTTTGTGAAAAAGCTTTTATGGCACTTTGAATCCTATTTTCTTTTACTCTTATACAATAATGCCTCTTTTTCACCCCACTTGGATTCCACATGTATTTGAGATTATTATTCACAATTGTCATCATTACATATGCTCTTTTATTTGGCACATTTATTACTTGATGCTTGAGTTATGCTTCTCATGCCTAGTACTTGCATGCTTTTAACCTCGTGCATCTAATTAATATGACTTGCCTTCTTGTTCTTAATTGATGTCTTACCTACATGTTGTAGCTACCATGTAGTTGGGCTATCATCTTTCCTTTGGCATTCATTATCACTTGGTATTTTCTCCCTACCGGTCTTAGTTATATATATTTAATATTCTTCCTTTTCTTTCTTCTTTAGACATTGGTACCAAGAAAGGAAAAGAGAAGGCCACTGTCAAGACACCAGCAAAGAGAGTGATGCTAGGGCATCATGGCTAGTTTTACTAGCCATTTTTTGTATGTTTTAGGTTGGTTTCATACATTTTCTTAGGAAATAAGAAAGTATTTGGGTGAAAATGCATTCATACCATGATTCAAGCAAACATTGTAAATTTTGAATGATTTTATGAGAATTATGCATGAATTGAATGATAAAATAGATGATGCATGATCTCATGATTAAGAGCAAGACTTTGATGTACTTTGTTTGATTGATTTCAGGTAACAAGAAGTAGAGAAGAGCCACGTTAGTGGCTACGTTAATGCCACTAACGTGGCCATTAAAGGGGAAGGAAGGAAAGCTTGGAAAGTTAGTGAGAACGTTAACGCCACTAACGTTAGCGAAGGGCAAGAAGACCCACGTTAGTTTCCACGTTAGTTACATTAACATGGGAGATAACGTGGAAAAAAAGAGAAGCTCCAACGTTAGTGAGAAAGTTAATGGCATTCACTTTGAAGAAGGAGAGCATGGAACGTTAGTGGTAAAAGTAAACACCACTAACGTTAGCGAAGGGCAAGAAGACCCATGTTAGTTTCTATGTTAGTTACATTAACGTGCGAACTAATGTGAAAAGAAAGGGAAACTCCAACGTTAGTGGAAAAAGTGAACGCCACTAACGTTTGCGAAGCAAAGAAGGCCTACATTAGTGGCCACGTTAGTTACACTAACGTGGGCAAAAATCTCACCTGGCAGCCTGACCATGCCTTCTTCAAACAAGAATAACTTGAGCCACAAAGCTCCAAATGAGGTGATTCCAGTGGCATTGGAAAGTAGGAATCTAGAGCTTTCCAAGCATATATGGCACTACATGGTAAACACTAAATTTGAGGGAGAAAACTTGCCCCGAAAGTGTAAAGATGAACATGGTATCAACCTGTAGTAAGGCCAGCTGACCTCTTCACCTTCCAAGAAGTGTAACTCGAGTTGTAGAGCTCCAAATGATGCACTTCCAAAGGCATTGGAAAGTAGACGTCCAGGGCTTCTCAAAAATATGTAATAGTAAGGGGTGCACATTAAGTTTGAGCTCCAGAATCTGGCAATATTAATCCCCTGAACGCGGACGTTATTGGCACTCACTTTTTTCAATAACGCCAGCGACTATGCCAGCGACCTTGTCCACTTCAAAGGAGCATAACTTGTGTTACAGAGGTCCAATTGAGGTGATTCCAATTGCGTTAGAAAGCTGACATTCAGAACTTTCCAACGATATATAATACTTTATAGTAGGCATGAAATTGGAGCACCAAACAGAGGCATCTTTTAAGCCCCAAAAATATCAATTGGGTAGCAAGTGTGACGTTAGCCACTCTAACTTCAGCACTAACGCCACACTTGTAGCGTTAGTGTGGCTAACGGTAGCACTAACGATTAGCACCTAGACCTCAACTTGATTCACTTCCCTTTCAAGGACCACCCAACCACAAGGAAGCAAGCCCACAAGTGTTAACCAATCAAGGTCACAAGAAGCATCTAGAATAGGAATTTTCATTTAATTGTAATTTACTTTTAGTTTCATTTCATTTTTAATTTAGGAGAGCCTATATAAAGGCCTTAGTTTTAACATTCAATTCATTCGGGATTGGAGGGGGATTCTATATTGGGGTCTTCGGACTCCCTCCCCTCACACACTTTTCTTTCTTTTTCTTTCCTTAGTAGTAGTTCATTTTATAGTTTGTAATTTTCCAATTATGAATGTTGAAGTCTAAATTTCAGTTTTAATCTTCATCTTTATTTTTCTGCACTTCTTTTCTTCTCTGTTGAATAGATCAATGAACAACTAACTCTTTTCATTGGGTTAGAGAGCTCTGTTGGAATTCAATGGATTAAATTGTTTTCATCATGCACCTTCCTCTTTCTTTTCTCTTGATTTTACTAGAAAGCTTTCATTCTTCATCCAATTGGTTAGCTATCTTGGAAGAGAAGCTCTCCATAATTGGATCTCCTCAGAACCTTAGAAGAGGAATGAGGAGATCATGCTAGAAATGCTTTCTCATGCTGGACCAAATTGGGGTTTGGATGGATATAGTGACATATAATCCTACCAACACTTTGATTTAGGAATGCATGTGATATAATCAGTGACCAAACTTCATCTCTTCCCATGAGCAATTAAATCAAGGAATTGGGAAATTGTTCAAGCTTAGAGAGATTAGATTGCCAAGGAATTGGGATCCAATCACTTAAGATTGCCAAGGAGATCAATGAATGCATTGATTGAGGAAGAGATGAAAGCAATTGATCTGGAGATTGAAATATCTTTCTATCCCAATGCTTTCTTTTCTTTTTACTTTTAGTTATTTACTTTCTTGTATTTTACATTCCAGTCATTTACTTTCCTGCACTTTACATTTTTTGCACTTTAATTTCTTATAATTTACTTTTCTTGCCATTTTACTTTTCTGTACTTTATTGCTTTTCCTTTCTTTTCTGTCAATTTACAATTCCTGCTGCTTATCACTTCAATCTGGATCGTCTGACTAGGATAATTAATCAACTATTGATTGCTTAATCCGTTAATCTCTGTGGGATTCGACCTCACTCTTTTGTGAGTTATTACTTGACGACAATTCGGTATACTTGCCGAAGGGAGATTTGTTGAGAGACAAGTTTCCGTGCATCAAGTTTTTGGCACCATTGCCGGGGATTAATTGTGATTAACAAACTACCAGTTGATTGATTTACTAGATTAGACACTTTTCTTTTGTCTTTGTTTTCTTTTGTTTCTTATTTTCTTTTGCTAACTAACTGTTTGTGATATTACCTCACTAAGAATCCCTCATTTATTACAATGGAGATTCCAATTTCTTTTGGTGATTATTGTTTGAGACAAAGCCTTTTGCAGGAAAGAAAGGAGCATCCGTCATATTTTAGTCAATCAAATTTCATGGAAAACACTCCACCACCACAGAATGATTCACTTTACTATGCTCATGGTGGGTGGGAGTATCAAGAACATGAAATTGGGTACTTTTCAGAGCCACAAAATGGTCCATATTTTGGCGAATTTGATTACTACTCAAATTGTGGTTGGGAAGATCAAAATCAAAGAGATTTCACTCATTCATACCCTATTCATTAAGAACCATCACCTCTCAATTATCCAACCTCACCTCTAAGTTTTACATGCCTAAATTCTTCATCACTTGAGTATAGCTCAGCACAAAATTTTGTCCCAAATCCATACAATTCATTTCACCATCCACAAAACTCAATCCACTACCCACAAGAGTCATACCACTTTCAGAACACACAACAACAAAACAACCAATTCCATTCACAAGCCAACCCCGACCAACCATTATAACCTACCCAACCTCCTTTAGATAGACTTGCTAGGATGGAACTCAACATGGAAGAACTCAAAAAAAGTAGAGAAGAAGATAGACTCGCTAGGATAGAACTCCTCCTTGAAGAAATGATAAAGACAAACGAAGAGGAGAAAATAGCAAAAAGGGACCATGAAGAAAAATTGAGACAGAATACACAACTCTATTCTGAAGAACAATTCATTGAAGAGCTGAGATCACAAAGAGAGACCACTCCACTCTCTCCAAAAATAGAGGAGTTCATTCAAAGGTCAAGAAAAAGAGAGGAAGTCAATCAAGGGAGACCACACTCCAATGAAACAGAGAGTTGCATTGAGGGTGAGTTCATTGAACCACCAATTCAAGAAGCACTTGATGAAGAGGATGCTCCAACCATCATACAACACCCAAGTCCTGAAATCAAGGTGGTGAAGGCAATCAACATGAGCACTAAAAAGAGGATGGTGACCAAGAAAAGAAGGACAATATCCATGAAGAAGAAAAGGTCAACCAAAAGCCATCTCACCCCTACTCTAACAAGCAAGTTTACTCAAGCTAACAACAGAAGAAGGCTTGTTGGAGAGAGGCACTCAAAACAAGGGGCATTAACTGGCTCCTCTTTCCTCTTGAGGTCATTCCTCTTAACAAATTGGAAGAAGAGGAAGAAATTCATGAACAACATGTCAAGCTAATGACATTAAAAGAGCGCTTGTTGGGAGGCAACCCAACCGTAGGTAACATTTTCTTTCCGTGCTTAGTTTACTTTCAATAATTTGACATATGATTGCATTCTAAGTTTGGTGTTGCCATGCAACAAAATGATTTTCAATCTTCACTAGGTATTTGCATCATTCTAAAATGACAGTGTCACACTAAGTTTGGTGTTGTCACTTAACTTTCATGCAAAGTACCATGCCAACATCACTTATTAATGCCATCACAATGTTGCTGTTTTTAGTTCTTGTGCCTTTATTGTGATCCTTAATCTTGCTTGCTGAAACACATGCATACTCACACTTTATTCTAAGACATTCATGATCCATCATAAACCCCATCACCACTGTTTTACTTGTTGCTTGAGGATAAGCAATCATTCTAAGTCTGGTGTGGGAAGGGGAAGAATAGGAGGAAAAGGACAACAACAATGAAGATGAACTATAAGGTGGTAAAGTTTCTTTTTCCTCTTACTTATTTCCAGCACTTTAAATTGCATGATTGTCTTCTATTTATGCATGTGTGATTACTCCTTGTGAATAAGCATAATTTGATATTTGATTTGTAACATGTTGCTATGATATCATGATTATCATCTTGAATTTTACTTGCACCCAATATCTTTAAGACTGCAACAAAGAAATCATTCTTTTGAAAGGAAAATGTTGAAGAATTTTATAAATCTTGGGGCAAGCAAAAGATTAAGAGGAGTGGAGGTTCTGATTGTATGATTGTGTATTGAGGTTGCATGTTTGTGAAAACTTGCATGGATCTCATAGACAGGAATTGAAATTTAGAGAAGTATTATGGAATTTCTCAAACATCTATTGATCCAAGAAGCAGCAACAAAAAGAAAACAAAAGAAAAAGAAAAACAAGTAGAGGACATATTAGTAAAGGTTGAAGGCCTTTACATCCCTGCTGATTTCATAATCCTAGATACTGGGAAGGATGAGGATGAATCCATCATCCTTGGAAGACCCTTCCTAGCCACAGCAAGAGCTGTGATTGATGTTAACAGAGGTGAACTAGTCCTTCAATTGAATGAGGACTCCCTTGTGTTTAAAACTCAAGGACATCCTTCTGTAAACATGGAAAAGAGGCACAGTAAGCTTCTCTCAAAACAGAGTCAACCAGAGCCCCCACAGTCAAACTCTAAGTTTGGTGTTGGGAGGCCACAACCAAACTCTAAGTTTGGTGTTGAACTCCCACATCCAAACTCTAAGTTTGGTGTTGGGGAGTCTCAACAATGCTCTGAACATCTGTGAGGCTCCATGAGAGCCCACTGTCAAGCTATTGACATTAAAGAAGCGCTTGTTGGGAGGCAACCCAATTTTTATTTAATTATATTTTTATTAGTTATATGTCTTTATAGGTTCATGATCACGTGGAGTCACAAAATAAATATAAAAATTGAAAACGGAATCAAAAACAGCAGAAGAAAAATCACACCCTGGAGGAGGATCTCACTGGCGTTTAAACGCCAGTAAGGAGCATCTGTCTGGCGTTCGACGCCAGAACAGAGCATGTTTCTGGCGTTGAACGCCAGAAACAAGCAGCATCCTAGTGTTCAGACGCCAGAAATGCACAGTGAAGAAAAGCTGGCGCTGAACGCCAGAAACAAGCATCTGGGCGTTGAACGCCCAGAACAAGCATCAATTCGGCATTTAAATGCCAGAATTGCATGCAAAGGCATTTTACATGCCTAATGGGTGCAGGGATGCAAATCCTTGACACCTCAGGATCTGTGGACCCCACAGGATAAACTCAGTATCTGTGGACCCCACAGGATCCCCACCCACCACCGCTCACTCTCTTCCCTCTTCTCCATGTTCATCCTCTCTTCCCAATAAACACTCTTCCCCAAAACTCTTCACCAATCACCTCAATATCTCTTCCCTATCACCACTTCACCACTCACATCATCCACTCTTCCCCATAAACCTACCTCATAAACTCCACCTACCTTCAAAATTCAAAATCAATTTCCCACCCAAAACCCACCCTTATGGCCGAACCTTACCCCCCCTCCCTTCCCTATATATAGCCCTCCATTCTTCCTCATTTTCACACAACACAACCCTCTCTTCTCCTTCTTGGCCGAATCCACCTCTCCCTCATCTCCTCCATATTTTCTTCTTCTTCTTCATCTATTCTTTCTTCTCTTGCTCGAGGGTGAGCAATATTCTAAGTTTGGTGTGGTAAAAGCATAAGCTTTTTGTTTTTCCATTACCATTGATGGCACCCAAGACCGGAGAATCCTCTAGAAAAGGGAAAGGAAAGACAAAAGCTTCCACCTCCGAGTCATGGGAGATGGAAAGATTCATCTCCAAAGCTCATCAAGACCACTTCTATGATGTTGTGGCCAAGAAGAAGGTGATCCCCGAGGTCCCTTTCAAACTCAAGAGAAATGAGTATCTGGAGATCCGACATGAGATCCATAGAAGAGGTTGGGAAGTTCTAACAAACCCCATCCAACAAGTCGGAACTCTAATGGTTCAAGAGTTCTATGCTAATGCATGGATCACAAGGAACCATGATCAAAGTAAGAACCCGAACCCAAAGAATTATCTCACCATGGTTCGGGGGAATTACTTAGATTTTAGTCCGGAAAATGTAAGGTTGGCATTCAACTTGCCAATGATGGAAGAGAACGCACGCCCCTACACAAGGAGAGTCAACTTTGATCAAAGGTTGGACCAAGTCCTCATGGACATATGTGTGGAAGGAGCTCAATGGAAGATTGACTCAAAAGGCAAACCGGTTCAACTGAGAAGACTGGACCTTAAGCCTGTAGCTAGAGGATGGTTGGAGTTCATTCAACGCTCAATCATTCCCACTAGCAACCGGTCTGAAGTTACTATAGACCGGGCCATCATGATCCATAGCATCATGATTGGAGAAGAGGTGGAGGTTCATGAGATTATACCTCAAGAACTCTACAAGGTGGCTGACAAGTCCTCCACTATGGCAAGGTTAGCTTTTCCTCACCTCATTTGCCATCTATGCAATTCGGCCGGGATTGACATAGAAGGAGACATTCCCATTGAGGAAGAGAAGCCCATCACTAAGAAAAGGATGGAGCAAGCAAGAGAGCCCATTCATGGATCTCAAGAAATGCATGAAGCTCATCACCATGAGATCCCGGAGATGCCTCAAATGCATCTTCCACCACAAAACTATTGGGAGCAAATCAACACCTCCCTAGGAGAATTAAGTTCCAACATGGGACAACTAAGGGTGGAATATCAAGAGCACTCCATCATCCTTCATGAAATTAGAGAAGATCAAAAAGCAATGAGGGAGGAGCAACAAAGACAAGGAAGAGACATAGAAGAGCTCAAGGACATCATTGGTTCCTCAAGAAGGAAACGCCACCATCACTAAGGTGGACTCATTCCTTGTTCTTACATTCTCTGTTTTTCGTTTTCTTTATGTTAAGTGATTATCCATATTTGTGTCTTATTACATCATCATTAGTATTTAGTAACTTTGTCTTAAAGTTATGAATGTCCTATGAATCCATCACCTCTCTTAAATGAAAAATGTTTTAATTCAAAAGAACAAGAAGTACATGAGTTTCGAATTTATCCTTGAACTTAGTTTAATTACTTTGATCTGGTGACAATACTTTTTGTTTTCTGAATGAATGCTTGAACAGTGCATATGTCTTTTGAAGTTGTTGTTTAAGAATGTTAAATATGTTGGCTCTTGAAAGAATGATGACAAGGAAACATGTTATTTGATAATCTGAAAAATCATAAAATTGATTCTTGAAGCAAGAAAAAGCAGTGAATACAAAAGCTTGCAGAAAAAAAAATTAGGCAAAAATAAAAGAAAAAAATAGAAAAAAAAATATAGAAAAAGAAAACCAAGCAGAAAAAGCCAAAAGCTCTTAAAACCAAGAGGCAAGAGCAAAAAATCCAATAGCCCTTAAAACCAAAAGGCAAGGGTAATAAAAAGGATCCCAAGGCTTTGAGCATCAGTGGATAGGAGGGCCTAAAGGAATAAAATCCTGGTCTAAGCGGCTAAACCAAGCTGTCCCTAACCATGTGCTTGTGGCGTGAAGGTGTCAAGTGAAAACTTGAGACTGAGCAGTTAAAGTCAAGGTCCAAAGCAAAAAAAGAGTGTGCTTAAGAACCCTGGATACCTCTAATTGGGGACTTTAGCAAAGCTGAGTCACAATCTGAAAAGGTTCACCCAGTTATGTGTCTGTGGCATTTATGTATCCGGTGGTAATACTGGAAAACAAAGTGCTTAGGGCCACGACCAAGACTCATAAAGTAGCTGTGTTCAAGAATCAACATACTGAACTAGGAGAATCAATAACACTATTTGAACTCTGAGTTCCTATAGATGCCAATCATTCTGAACTTCAATGGATGAAGTGAGATGCCAAAACTATTCAAGAGGCAAAAAGCTACAAGTCCCGCTCATCTGATTGGAGCTATGTTTCATTGATGGTTTGGAATTTATAGTATATTCTCTTCTTTTTATCTTATTTGATTTTCAGTTGCTTGGGGACAAGCAACAATTTAAGTTTGGTGTTGTGATGAGCGGATAATTTATACGCTTTTTGGCATTGTTTTTAGTATGTTTTTAGTAGAATCTAGTTACTTTTAGGGATGTTTTTATTAGTTTTTATGTTAAATTCACATTTCTAGACTTTACTATGAGTTTGTGTGTTTTTCTATGATGTCAGGTATTTTCTGGCTGAAATTGAGGGACTTGAGCAAAAATCAGATTCAGAGGTAGAAGAAGGACTGCTGATGCTGTTTGATTCTGACCTCCCTGCACTCAAAGTGGATTTTCTGGAGCTACAGAACTCAACATGGCGCACTTTCAATTGCGTTGGAAATTAGACATCCAGGGCTTTCCAGAAATATATAATAGTCCATACTTTGGCCGAGTTTAGACGACGTAAAAGGGCGTTGAACGCTAGTTCTACGCTGCTGTCTGGAGTTAAACGCCAGAAACACGTCACAAACCAGAGTTGAACGCCAGAAACATGTTACAACCTGGCGTTCAACTCCAGAAAGAGCCTCTGCACGTGAAAAGCTAAAGCTCAGCCCAAGCACACACCAAGTGGGCCCCGGAAGTGGATTTATGCATCAATTACTTACTTCTGTAAACCCTAGTAGCTAGTTTAGTATAAATTGGACTTTTTACTATTGTATTAGACATCTTTGGATCATCCTGGATTGTATTTTTGATCCTGTGATCTCGTTTTGGGGGCTGGCCATTCGGCCATGCCTGAACCTTAATCACTAATGTATTTTCAACGGTAGAGTTTCTACACTCCATAGATTAAGGTGTGGAGCTCTGCTGTTCCTCAAAGATTAATGCAAAGTACTACTGTTTTTCTATTCAACTCAACTTATTCCGCTTCTAAGATATTCATTCGCACTTCAACATGAATGTGATGATCGTGACAGTCATCATCATTCCCCTATGAACGCGTGCCCGACAACCACTTCCGTTCTACCTTCGATTGAATGAATATCTCTTGGATATCTAATACAGGGGACCGAGTCCGAGTTATTAGTGTCTTCGTGGTATAAGTTAGAACCCATGGATGGCCATTCCTGAGATTCGGAAAGTCTAAACCTTGGCTGTGGTATTCTGAGTAGGATCTGGGAAGGGATAGCTATGACGAACTTCAAACTCGTGAGTGCTGGGCGTAGTGACAGACGCAAAAGGAGGGTGAATCCTATTCCAGTATGATCGAGAACCTCAGATGATTAGCCGTGCCGTGACAGAGCATTTGGACCTTTTTCACAAGAGGATGGGATGTAGCCATTGACAACGGTGATGCCCTTACATAAAGCTTGCCATGGAAAGGAGTAGGACTGATTGGATGAAGACAGCATGAAAGCAGAGGTTCAGAGGAACGAAAGCATCTCTACACGCTTATCTGAAATTCTCACCAATGATTTACATAAGTATTTCTATCCTATTTTATGTTTTATTTATCTTTTAATTATCAAATCTCCATAACTATCTGAATCCGCCTGATTGAGATTTACAAGGTGACCATAGCTTGCTTCATACCAAGAATCTCCGTGGGATCGACTCTTACTCACGTAAGGTTTTATTACTTGGACGACCCAGTGCACTTGTTGGTTAGTTGTGCGAAGTTGTGAAGTTATGTTTGGACCATGGTATGGTGCACCAGTTATTGGCGCCATTGCCAGGGAGAGAATGAACAACAAATTTTACAACCTCAGAGTAACAATTTCGCATACCACATACCATGGTGGGTTGTCTCCCACCTAGCACTTTTAGTTAAAGTCCTTAAGTTGGACATTTGGTGAGCTTCCTGCTATGGTGGCTTGTGCTTGAATTCATCCAAAAATTTCCACCACTGTTTGGAATGCCAATAGCCTCCGGAGTCCCAAACTAGGCATGTAAAGCCTGTGAGTAAATTCAAACAGGTTCTTAGGTTCCCGGGTTGTTTAATATCAGAATAGATTCCAGGATCCCAAACCTTGCTTTTATATCCGCCTTTGTCTTGATTTATATTTTTCCAGCCGGGCAGTTTGGAAGTTGCATTCTCACCAAGATGGCTAATCATTCTCCGAGACCCATTCAATCGAACTCGAAACCAATCCTTACACTTCAGATTGAAGCGTGAAACCTTATTGAATCTTGCATACCAGCCTTGAGCACGAACCATTTCCTTTTTACTCTTAAAGCCGCAAAGAGCTCTAAGCTGACCATCTGTTTCAAGTAAACCATATTCAAGTGGAAAAGTAAAGATAAAAGCTAAGGATTTTACCCACTTGAAGTTTGTATTGGGAGGTAATGGCCTTGGGATAGGTGTTTCTAGTGGTTTTGCAAGCTCTACTCCCTTGTATTCTTCTGTGAATTCTTCCACTTCTTTGTAAATTTCTTCAATCTCAACCACATCTTGATCCAAGTCTTCGATATCTTCCTCATCACTCAAGTCATAAGTTGGAGGTTGCGAAAAATCTACCTCTGCGTCATCTTCGTATTCACTTGGGAAAGATTCTTCCATCTCAAAGAATTCACTTGCGGATGCAAGTTCATTACTAGGAGAATTAGACTCGTGGTCATTATTATCAAGGAAACTTGCTTGTTGAGTTATTCCGTCCAATTCTTCATAAGATTCATGCTTTGGAGGTTGTGCACTATCCTCCTTACCATCAATTGTAAATTTCTTGACGGAATTCTCCTCAATTCTGGATTTCCATGGAAATTCAGCATCTCCTAAGTCTTTAACCGATTCTTCTTCTTCGATAATTTCAGCTTCCTCCACTTGTTCCAGTACAAAGTCATGCTCCATACTGTCTAGTGGTGTTTCTAGTATCTCCTTCATGCTGCGTTCTTCATTAGTTTGTCCACATGAAGCCATGGGGTTCCTTGAGTGTCCGAACGTCAGAAAGGTAGTCTATTTATCGCTTTATTCAATTGGTGAAGTATGGGATGAAATTTTTCAAATGTTTCCTTGAGTTGCTCCCTTGATTCTTGGAGTGATGGATATGGACATGGTGCATAGGGAAGTGGTGGTTCTTGGGAGTAATTAGGTTGGAATTGGGGTGGATACGGGTTAGGGTCATATGGAGGTGAATGGTGGTAGTTGGCTTGTGAGTGTGGTGGTTCAAAGCTGTGTTGAAGAGGGGGGTTCATGAGCATTTGGTGGGGCTTGTTGGTAACCACAAGGGGGTCACCATAACTATTGTTCCGATATGCATTATTGAATGGTCGTCATCCATGATAGTTTGGAAGGTGTTGTTGCCTAAAGGTTGATCAGATCCTCGTGTCTCTGTCCATCTTTGATTGTTTTTACCTTGATGCATGTTCCTGTTATAACTTCCATTCCTTTCAACATTATTAGAACCAAACTCAAAGCGATAGGGGTGAGAATTCATAGTAAATAATAAAAATTAAAAGCGAAAATTAAAACAAATAAACAAGCAAAAGAAAATATTTACAATAACCAATAATAAGGCACACAGTTGCAACTCCCCGGCAACGGTGCCATTTTGAAGAGCAAAACTCTCGCGTGATCTAGAATTTTCACAAATAAATTTCCGTTGTAAGTATAGCTTCTAGACCGACAAGAATTCCTTTCTTACAAAAGTTTTGGTTGTCACTTAAGCAAGCCCAATAAAATTTATAACCGAAGTATTTAAACCTCGGGTCATCTCTCAAGGAGTTGCAGGGTAGTGTGATTTATTATTGGTTATGGAAAAAAGTATATTTTTGGGTTTTTTTAATGTATAAGATAAAAAGCAAGAATAGTAAATGGCAAGAAAGTAATTTGTAAGGAATTAATTTAAATAAATAATAAAACTCCTGGCAAGGTACAAGGAATTGAAGTCCTATCCTAGTTATCTTTATCAGGTGTGATGAGAATTGGATTTTTGCTCCCACTTTTAATTAACCCTTACTAAATAAAGGAAAGTCAAGTGGATAAATTAATTTGATCCTTAGGTCCTAGTCAACTCCTATGGAGAGACTAGAGTTATTGGAGTGCAAATTAACCAGCTAAGAATTCCAATTTCAATCAACAGCTGAGTTGATAACTCAAGTGTTATAAATTACTTAACCAAAGCCAAAAGGGGAAAATAAATTTAATTTGAATTGAAATCATTCATAAATAAATTAAAGCAAAATCAAATCTGAAATACCTCAAAATATATTAATTAAGAAAATCATAACATGAATGTTCCACAAGCCAATTCTGGAAGATAAATATCAATTAAAGTAATGAAGTAAATAAAACTAGAAAGTAAATTAAAGGAACATTGAACCTGTGATTGAAGAGAAATAATCCTAAACTTGAGAGAAATCCTAATCCTAATCCTAATCCTAAGAGAGAAGAGAGAACCTCTCTCTCTAAAAAGTACATCTAAAACCTAAAATTATGAATTATTCAGTTGTTCTACGTCTCTCCTTTGATTTTTCTATTCTCTGGCTTATATTCTATGTTTCTGGCTTGGATTTGGGCCGAAAAAGGGTCCAGAAATTGCTGCGGGCGTTTTCTGCAGATTTTTGTACGTGGCGTCTGTCACGCGTTCGCGTCATCTGGGAGTTTTCCTTGTCACGCGTACGCGTCGGTCATGCGTACGCCTCAATTGCGTTATGCTCAAGGCGCGCGTCCGCGTCATCCACGCGTTCGCGTTGCTGCATTTTCGCGCTAGGCACGTGTTCGCGTCGCTACCCTTTTCTTCAAAACTCCATTTTTTGTGCTTTCCTTCCATTTTGTATGCTTTCTTTTTGTCCTTTGAGCCATTCTTGTTCTATGAGATCTGAAAATACTTAACACACAAATCACGGCATCGAACGATAGTAAAGGGTAGTTAAAATTAATATTTTTAAAGCATAGGAAACATGTTTTTCACTTATATCATAAAATAAGGAAGGAAAAGTAAAACCATGCAATTTACATGAATAAGTGGGTGAAGGATTGAATAAATCACTTAAATTGAGCACAAAATACATCGTAAAATATGGGTTTATCAGTTTGCCAAATAGTGGCTTATTACAATGTATTGTAAAACTTTATTATATTTTTTAAAGAATTTGTTGAGCGGTCAATTTACATAAATTAAAATTAAAAAAAATATAAATTTAATTTTGATGTACTGTTAGTATAAAATAATTATACACATTTATCTAATTATATAATGCTATATCAATAAAAATAACTACCTTTTATATTGATCGCGTGAATAGTCATCTAAAAAAACGAATATGATTGTATGTCTATGTAAACTGCTTTATATTATCAATGTATTAAAATTAAACTCAATAAATATTATTTTTATGAGAAAAAAGAGATGGTATTTGGTGTACAATTCTTTTGATGTATAATAAAAAGTGTGTATTGTGAATTTATGGTTAAAATTCGAATCCAAATGAAGAATATTAAGAGACCTTAGTACATCAAAATTGAATCAAACGGATCAGTTCAATCAAAAAAATAAAAAATCAAATCTTTATTCGATTTGATTTGATTTAATATTTTGACCGTTTAAAATAAAAAAAATTGGTCAAATTTATTTGAATCAGTCGAAATCGGTACAAACCGTAACTAAACTGGACCAGTCAACTCGCGATCAACCAGTCAACTCAGCGTAGGTATTTTGCCAAAAATGCTCCATGTATGGCTAGACATACCTCTACCACGAGGCTAAATGTCTTTTTACTACGGTGTTAATAATTTTATATATTAAATATCTAGTACAACTTAAAAAGAATTTTTTTTGTTATATATATTTGTTCATATAATAATATAAAAACTCATATTATATTATAATTTATTTATAATTTAATTAAGTCAAATTTAAATTATATCAAATATTAATCTTATCTTTTAATAATATTATTGTATTTTTTATTTTTATTATTAATATTTTTGTTTTATTATAATTTTATGTATTTATTTTATCAAAATATATATAATTACTAAAATAAATATTAAACATTTTAAATATGAAATATTTAAACGTTAGTAAATATATATTTTTAATTTTAGTTTTAAGTTTTTTATTATTTTTATTGGTTCAACCAGTAATTTATCGATTGAACTAATAAATTAATAAACTAATAAGTTGATCAATTTAATTACCGATTCGATTTTTATAACTATACCTTAATATGTCATGTTAACTTAGCTTCAGTTCTATGATTATCGGTATATGTGCAACCAATAAATGTAAATATTGGCCGGTTTGGTTTTGGCAGTCTTAACTAGCATTGGATTGGACTGTTTTGTTGTTCTTTTCGGGTCAATGTTATTTTGCTTCTAATAGTGTTCAATTATGTTATTATGTATTACCAAAATATGTTATTACATAAATAACCATTTAGTCCCAGACCAAAAATATAGCCATTAGGTCATGATCACTCATGACCAAGAAAAAAGTATAGATAGATTTAGTGTTAATACTCTCATTGGTTTTTGTTCTTGTGTGAATAATTTAGACGTAACTCAGTTTTTGGGAATCGATGTGGAGCTGTTGCCTTCAACACCGAGCTATAGGCTAGGAAGATCCGGGTTCTTTGTCTAGAGAGATATCACGTCATGGAGAGTATGAACAAAGGGAGAGTGTACCTGCAAAAGGCACTCTGATGTTTAAGTTAGTATTGTATATTCAGTGTGTCCCTTGAGGATAAAATATCATACCTTTATAGGCGAGGGAGGATAGGTCGGTTACATTTCTATTGGTCCTCTGAATTGAAGAGCATTTATTGGAATTTAGTAGGCGATAGCGTCTGGTCGAATGTTTCTACTCAAGAATGACATCCATTGAATTTGATTGTAACGCATGATGCCGAGTTATAACGCATATAGCCGAGTTATGGTGTATAATGCCGAGTTATGGCTTCGAATTTGTAACAACCATATCATAGCTCCCAAGCTTAGCCTGAGAATGTATTTTAATGAAGCAGGTTGAGCTTTTGATGAGTCATAACATGGCCATCGAGTTAGCCTTGGAGACCCCAGTTCAAGATGGTGTATTAAAATATTATTTAATTGATATGAGTAGGAGAGAGAAACAGTCTTAAATGCCCATTAAAGAACGTGCGTGTTTCCAATGCACATCATTTCCCTTGATGCAACTGATGGGATGGTTTAGTGGATTTCAAAAACAGTTTTGGAGTGTTAATTAAAAGCCTTGGAATCCAAAAGATTGTGTTGGTTGCACAAGGTTTTGTTGTTATCAGAGGCATTTTAAAGAATCATGAGCAAAAGAGGTATGCTCTATTTTTTCCCTGTATTTTCTATAACTTCTGTTCCTCTTCTCCTAGGTCGTTCTAATGGGTTTTGAAAAAGAGAAAAAAGAGAGAGTTGATTGGTCATATGATTGGATAAATGACAACATTAGGAAGCGTTGCTCACTGTTCTTAGATCAGGAAACTGTGAAGGAGATAGATAGAAGTAAGATTGTGAGGGGCGGGTCTGGCCTCCAATTTGAGTTACTTTCTTGTATTCCTAGTGACCGTGTGTTTCATAGGGGGGAAGGGTTTGAGTTCTTTTATATGTGTAGTTTTGTGTTAGAGGAGTTGGGGTGAAGCTTTTCTTCACTGATTTTGAATGTCAGGTGCTAAGTGATGCATGAGCATCATGATGTGTTTTTCTATGCTTTTTCATATAAAAATATATTCATAATGCTTAATTATGGAGTGTTTTTGGTGCTTAAATTGAATATTACTTTGATTGCTTGAGTTAATAAATTTTATAGGTAATGATAGAAATAGAAGCAATAAAAACACTATTAGAGGATGCACACTCCCAAGGTGGCAAAAGAGTGGGAAACAAACTCAAAGAGAAGCAAAGAGGATTTGCAACCCTGACCTCTTCACACTCCAATATAAATAACTCGAGCTACAAAGCTCTAAATGAGATGATCTTAGTGCCATTGGAAGGTAGACTTCTCGGTCTTTCCAACCATATATAATACTTTATATTGGATACTGGATTTGAGGGTACAAATCGCTATTCTTTTAGCGTTGCAACTTCAGCGTAAAACAATTTCTTGCACTTCACCAGACTGACCTCTTCACCTTCAAAAGATCATAACCTAGGCTAGAGAAGTCTAATTAATGCGCTTCCAGCGGCGTTAGAAATCTGAGATCTAGGGCTTTCCAATGATATATAATAGTTTATAGTGGGCATTTATTTTGGGGATGCAACAGATCAATCTTTCAATGTGCAAGGCTTCCCAAGCCTTCAAAAGCCCAAAGTGCCACTTCAATAACACTCCACATTGGGCCACTTCCAAATACCCCAATTCTTTCATTTATTCTTCAATGTTTCAAGCCTCCATGAAGAGAATTAAAATTTAACAAGCCCAAGACAAGCCACAATTAACAATCAATCAAGGCCACAAGAATCATCTAGAAGTAGTTAGAAAATTTGCATTTGATTGTAATTTCATTTAAATTTGTAATTTGGGTAGCTTATAAATAGGACCTTAGATTCATCATTTTAGACACACAATGGAGGGGTGGAGGTGACTCCACTCCCCTTTCACACTCATTCTCTTCTCTTCTTCCATTTTCTTTCATACACACTTTTGTAAATATTTAGTTATGTGTTTCTAATTTCCAACATTGGGATAGAGAACTCTATTATAATTTAATGGATTAATTTATTTTTATTCTTTTTCTTCTCTTCATTTTTCATTTGATTTGCTAGAAATAATCTTCGTTCTTCATTTCAAGGATTTAATTGTCTTGGAAAAGAAATTGAATTCACATGGATTCTATGTGAGCCTTGGAAAGGGGATCATAGAATCATGCTTGAAGTTCTTTCTCACAATTGAGTAAATTTGGGTTTGGATTTGATATTGTGATATGTAATCATCCCTAAACTTGGGTTTATAAGTTGTGTGGCTCTAAACCGGAGACCAATCTTCATATCTTCTCATGAGCAATTAGATCAAGGAATTGGCAATTGATCAAGTTAAGAGAGATTGATTCACCAAGGGATTGGGTTTCAATCACTTATGATTTGCCAAGAGATCAATGATTGCATGATTGAAGAGGAGATGAGAGCTATTGATCTTGAAAATGCAATATCTCTTGATCCCAATGTTAATTTCATTCTTAATTCTTGTTATTTACTTCTTATCTTTAATTCTTGTCATTTACTTATGCACATTTATGGCTTTATTTACTTATGCACATTTATGCCTTCCATGTGTTTGTAGAAATGCTTTGATAAACCACTATTTTATGGTTTATCTTGTGCTCAATTGAGTGGTTTTTATCAAGTCTTTGCACACTTATTCATACTATTTGTATGATTTTACAATCCCTTCCTAATTTTGTTCTATGATTAAAAACTTGCTTCCTAAGTCTTTAAATTGTGTATTTTTAATGTCCTTTCATAATATTCGATGCCGTGATATGTGTGTTCAGTGTTTGCAGGCTTTATAGGGCAGGAATGGCTTGGAGGATGGAAAGGAAGCTTGCAAAAATTGAAGGAACACAAGAAATAAAGGAGACAACCACCGAGGAGTGACGCGTGCGCGTACCTGACACGTACGCGTCAGACGCGAAGTTGACCAGCAACGTGTACGCGTGACGTGCGCGACCTGCAGAAAACGCAAAAAATGCTGGGGGCAATTTTGGGCTGAGTTTGGACCCAGTTTTTGGCCCAGAAACACAGACTAGAGCCAGGGGACAGCAGAGACTCAACACACATTCACATTACGCATAGTTTTAGTTTTAGTTTTGAATCTTAGAGAGAATTCTACTCCTTCCTCTAGGGTTCTTCACATTCATAGTTTTAGAGATTATTGCTTTTGCTTTGGATATTGAGAAAAGTCATTACCTCCGTTGAAGTTTCATTATTCTAGTCTGTTTTCCTATTCCTTTACTCTTTTATTGCCCATTAACCCTGTTTGGATAAGTATGTTTATGATTTTGGGTTTTATTAATGCAAAGTACTATTTTTATTATTAATTAATTTTCCGTTTCTATTTTATTTAATTTATCATGTCTTCTTCTTATATTTCTTGCACAAGGACAACAAGACATTTAGACTACATTGAACTCTACTCTAAATGGTCTGAATGCCACTTTACAAGCTCTCATCTCCCGGATAGATTCATTACCTACTCCCAACAACCAGCCTTCAAGCTCCAGTAGGATTCCTTCTCAACCCTTACCCAACCCCAAAGGTGGCATCAATGCCATCACTTTAAGGTCTGGAATCATACTACAAGAGAGGAATCATGAGGAGCCAAGCCCATAAGAACACGCCCTAGTTGAGGACATGGTAGAAGTGGAAGATGTTGAAGAGGAAGATGAAGTACAAGACATGGTTGAAGAAGAAGCAGCTCAACCAAGGAATAAAGAACCAAAGGAAGCTGAAGCTACAAGAGACGCCATTCCTATCCCATTTTCACACCTTGCAAGGAAGCCCAGAAAGCAGATGGAACTCGATCCCAAAATGGTAGAAATCTTCAAAAAGGTTAAGGTAACTGTTCCCCTTTTGATGTTATTCAGCAAGTACCTAAATATGCGAAGTTTCTAAAGGATTTGTGCATGCATAAGGATAAGATTAATGAGTTAGAAACTATTCCTTTAGGTAATTTTATATCTGCTTTAATGGGGATATACCTGAAAAATGTAGTGATCCAGGTCCATGCATGGTTAACTGTACCATTCAGGGTGTAATATTTTTTGACTACATGTGTGATTTAGGAGCGTGCATGAGTATTATGCCTTTGTCTATATATGATGCTTTGAGGCTCCCTCCCTTAAAAAGTTCGGCAGCTCATTTTGTTTTAGCAGATAAAAGCATTATTACAGTGGTTGGAATTGCTGAGGACGTGCTGGTGAGCATTAAGGGGCTCACATTTCCCATTGACTTCTATATCCTGGAAATGCCCCCTAATGACTCAGGAAGACCGTCATCCATCCTACTTGGAAGACCATTCCTGAAGGCTTCAAAGTTCAAGTTGGATGCCTTCTCAGGAACTTATTCTTTTGAGATAGACGGCCGAGCAGTGAGTTTCAACCTGAACGAAGCTTTGAAGCATCCTCCGGAAGACCATTCCATCTTCCAGTGTGACATCATTGATGATACCGTAGCTACAGTTCACATAGAGATGCACATAGAGGAAGGTCCAAGTGTGGGAAAATCCTCTGAACACAATGAAGACACTTTGCCACCATCACTAGCTCCAGGAGATCAAGTGCCTGACCATGAGCATAAATTGGAGTTGAAGCCCTTTCCACCCCACCTAAGTATGCTTACCTTGAGGATAATCAGAAACTCCCAGTTATCATTGCAAGGGAACTCACATCCCAACAGGAGGAGCAGCTGCTTCGTGTATTAAGAAGACACAAGAAGGATATTGGGTGGAGTTTGGCAGATATAGTAGGCATTAGCCCTCAAGTTTGTGAGCACAGGATAATTTTAGAAGAGGGAGCAAGGCCTGTCCGTCAACCTCAAAGGCGGCTGAATCCCACCATCTTGGAAGTTGTCAAGAAGGAAGTGACCAGATTGCTTGAGGCAGATATCATCTACCCCATCTCAGATATTGAATGGGTAAGTCCAGTACAAGTGGTGCCCAAGAAGTCTGGAGTCACTATAGTGCAGAATGAGCATGGAGAGCTCATAGCAACTAGAGTGCAGAATTTCTAGAGGGTGTGCATTGATTACAGGCGCCTCAACCAGGCCACTCGTAAGGATCACTACCCCTTACCATTCATTGATCAAATGCTGGATCGCCTGTCAGGTAAATCACATTACTGCTTTTTAGATAGTTACACATGCTATTTCCAGATTCATATAGCTCCTGAATATCAGGAAAAGACTACTTTTACATGTCCCTTTGGAACATATTCTTACAAGAGGATGCCTTTTGGCTTATGTAATGCACCAACTACTTTTCAAAGGTGCATGAAGAGTCTTTTCTCTGATCTTATTGAGAGCTGTATGGAAGTTTTCATGGATGATTTTAGCGTATACGGTGATTTCTTTAGCCTTTGCTTGGATAGTTTATCTAGAGTATTAGACAGGTGTGTTAGTTCAAACCTTGTTTTAAATTTTGAAAAGTGTCATTTTATGATTAAACAAGATATTGTTCTAGGACACGTTGTTTCTAATACTGGTATCTCTATAGATCCAGCAAAGGTAAATGTCATTTCTAGTCTACCTTACCGCTCCTCCGTGAGGGAAGTCCGTTCGTTCCTTGGTCATGCGCATGCAGAAGGACTTCAGTAAGGTAGCATTGCCCTTATCTAGACTGCTGCAGAAGGATGTTGAATTTGAGCTGAGTGAGGACTGTATGGAAGCGTTTGATAAGCTGAAGGTCACCTTGACTCAGGCTCCGATTGTGAGAGGACCAGACTGGAACCAGCCATTTGAGATTATGTGTGATGCCTCCAATCATGCAGTAGAAGCGACACTGGCCCAGCGCGCAGGTAAGGATCCTTTTATAATTGCTTATGCATCTAAGACCTTAGACGCTGCTCAGTCTAATTACACCACCACTGAAAAAGAGCTTCTGGCTATTGTTTTTGCTCTGGATAAATTTCGAGCCTACTTGCTTGGTACTAAGGTGGTAGTGTACTTAGACCATGCACCTCTAAAATATTTATTAGCTAAAAAAGAGTCCAAACCAAAGCTAATACGTTGGATATTGCTGCTGCAAGAATTTGATTTAGAAATTAAGGATAGGTGTGGTTCCCAGAATTTAGTGGCGGACCACTTGAGTCACCTTGAGCATGTCAAGGATGACTCCACTTCTATCAATGATGCTTTTCCATTTGATAGCTTGCATGCAGTATCTGAAGTAGTTCTTTGGTATGCACCTGTAGCTAATTATCTAGTTAGTCATACCTTCCCTCCCAATTTTACTAAGCATCAGAAGGACAAGTTGAAAAGCAAGTCCAAATATTATATATGGGATGACACTTATTTATGGAGGTATGGTGCTGACCAGATAATTAGAAGGTGTGTGCCTCAATCAGAATTCCAGTCCATTTTAGAGGCCTGCCACTCCTCTGAGAGTGGTGGCCATTTTGGTCCTCAAAGGACAGCTAGAAAAATCTTAGACTGTGGATTCTGGTGGCCTACTCTTTTTAAGGATGTTACTGCCTTCTGTAAATCTTGTTTCCCATGACAGAGGTTTGGTAATATATCTAAGAGGGATGAGATGCCCCAACAAATTATGTTGTTCTGCGAAATTTTTGATGTTTGGGGCATTGACTTCATGGGTCCATTTCCAAATTCTAGCGGTTTTTTATATATATTGTTAGCTGTAGATTATGTTTCTAAATGGGTGAAAGCAATTCCTACCCATACTGATAATGCTAACACTATTGTCTCTTTTGTTAGAAACCATATTATCTGTCGCTTTGGATTACCACGAGCAATCGTGAGTGATCAAGGCACCTATTTTTGTAACAGGAGATTGACCGCTCTACTGAAGAAGCATGGCGTTATTCACAAGGTAGCAACAGCCTACCATCCCCAGATTAATGGACAAGCAGAGGTGTCTAACAGAGAGATAAAGCATATCCTGGAGAAGATAGTCAAGCCTCATAGGAAGGACTGGAGCACCAGGCTACAAGATGCGCTTTGGGCATATCGGATAGCATACAAGACACCTATAGGGATGAGACCATTCCGCCTAGTTTATGTTAAGGACTGTCACCTCCCAGTAGAGGTAGAACACAAGGCTTTCTGGGAAGTAAGAGAAATCAACATGGGATTTGAGAAGGCCGGAGCTGAAAGGAAGATGCAACTACAAGAATTAGAGAACCTTCACCTAGAAGCATATGATAACTCCAAGCTGTACAAAGAGAAGATGAAGGCTGTGCATGAGAAGCACATTAAAAGGAGAGAGTTCAGACCAGGGGAGTTAGTTCTCCTTTACAACTCCAGACTGCGGCTCATGCCAGGCAAGCTGAGATCCAGATGGGAATGTCCCTATAGAGTAGAGAAGGCAGACCCATACAGAGTCTTTCACCTGAGTCATCATTCTAGCTCCAAATTTATCAAGGCCAATGGACATCGCTTAAAGCTATATCATGGTGAGAAGATGAAGAAAAATAAGGAGCTGGAGATCTTCTTCTTGGAGGATCCACCAACAGCAAAAGACTAAGCTAGTGGACTGTCCAACTTAAGGACGTTAAAGAAAAGCACTAGGTGGGAGACAACCCATCATGGTACGATCTCTCATTTTTATTCTTAGCTTTATTTTATTTTATTTTTCTCAGTAGCCATTCAGAATTTCTGCATAATCAAGTACATACTACATTCTGCATAAAAAAAAAAGAGCACAGGACGCGCAAGCGTCGCTGATGTTATGTGTGTGCGTGAAAAATAAATATTGAATAGAGAGTTGCGCGGGAGTGGCACAGGAAGGGTGAATTGCGCACAATCATGCTCACGCATATGCGTCCATGACGCATACGTATCATTTGAAATTTTGGCACTCCATGCGTACGCGTCCAGCACGCGTGGATGATGAAATCGGCGTGAATGGGTATTTAGGCAGAAAGTTGTGATGGTGTGGGGCTGGAACTGTGCTAGGAGCACCAAAAAAAATATGTTATGTTTCTACTTCATTTGCGTCGTTTTCCCATCCAAGCCATCCACGCGTGCGCGTCCCTGACGCGCACGCGTCGTTTAAAATTTTGGCAAATGTGCGTATTGGACAGAGAGTTGTGCGTGCGCGAGGCTGCCTTCGCGCCATTTGCACAACTCATGTCACGTGTACGCGTCCCTGACGCGTACTGGTGTACAAAATTATGATCACACTTTTCACAACTCTGCACAAATAACCAGCAAGTGCACTGGGTCGTCCAAGTAATACCTTACGTGAGTAAGGGTCGATCCGACGGAGATTGTCGGTTTGAAGCAAGCTATGGTCATCTTGTAAATCTTAGTCAGGCGGATTCAAATGGTTATGAAGTTTTGATAATTAAAAGATAAATAAAACATAAAATAAAATAAAGATACTTATGTAATTCATTGGTGGGGATTTCAGATAAGCGTTTGGAGATGCTTTGTTGCTTCTGAACCTCTGCTTTCCTACTATCTTTTTCCAATCATGCGTGCTCCCTTCCATGGCAAGCTGTATGGCCCTCTTGGATGAAAAATACTAAGTACGATCTCTGCACGACTAATCAACTATCGGATTTCTCGTCTCGGATGAAAAATACCAGGCACAGCTACCGCACGGCTAATCATCTGTCGGTTCTCACTAGTGTCGGAATAGGATCTCTCTATCCTTTTGCACACTGTCACTGTGCCCAACATTCGCAAGTTTGAAGCTTATCATAGTCATCCCTTCCCAGATCCTACTCGGAATACCACAGACAAGGTTTAGACTTTCCGGATCTCAAGAATGCTGCCAATTGGTTCTAGCCTATACCACGAAGGTTCTAATAACGGATTTGGATGCTCTGTTGTCAGGAGAGACGATGCAAATCGTGAATTAGAGACCCAAGAGAATATACTCCGGCTGTTGTCCAATAACTACGTTGAACATCATGTAGACCGCTTGTGGTTATCAGGCACGCGGATCTTGGCTAAGCGAGTAACGAAGATAGTGGGTGATTGTCACGGGTCACCCCTTCATTCTGACTTAACTGAGAATTAAGTACGAGAGTATATCTTGGAGATGAATTAGGCATGAATTGAAAGAAAAACAATGGTACTTGCATTAATTCATGAAGAACAGCAGAGCTCCTCACCTTAATCTATGAGGTGTAGAAACTCCACCGTAGAAAATACATAAGAGAAAAGAGGTCTAGGCAAGGCTATGAGGCCAGCCTCCAAACGTGAACAATGATTCCAAAGATGATAGTATGATAAAAGTCTCCAAAAGATTTGAATACAATGGTAAAAAGTGCTACTTATACTAAACTAGTTACTAGGGTTTACAGAAAGTAAGTAACTAAGTGCAGATAGTGCAGAAATCCACTTCCGGGGCCTACTTGGTATGTGCTTGGGCTGAGCATTGAAGCTTTCACGTGCATAGGCCATTCTTGGAGTTAAATTCCAGCTTGGGTGCCAGTTTGGGCGTTTAACTCCAGTTTTGGTGGCAGTTCTGGCGTTTTATGCCAGAAAAGGGTCTCTGGCTGGAGTTTAATGCCAGTTTGGGCCATCTAATCTTGGGCTAAGTATGGACTATTATATATTGCTGGAAATCCCAAGATGTCTACTTTTTAACTCAATTGAGAGTGCACCAATTGGGCATTTGTAGTTCCAGAAAATCCACTTCAAGTGTAGGAGGGCCAGAATCCAACAGCATCTGCAGTCCTTTCTCAACCTCTGAATCAGACTTTTGCTCAGATCCCTCAATTTCAGCGAGAAAATACCTGAAATCACAGAAAAATACACAAACTCATAGTAAAGTTCAGAAATGTGATTTTTGCATAAAAACTAATAAAAATATAATAAAAAGTAACTAAAACATACTAAAAACTATGTAAAAACAATGCCAAAAAGGGTATAAATTATTCGCTCATCACAACACCAAACTTAAATTGTTGCTTGTCCCCAAGCAACCAAAAACAAAATAGGATAAAAAGAAGATAATATACAATAAATCTCAAAAATATCAATGAAAATTAGTTTCAATTAGATGAGCGGGACTAGTAGCTTTTTGCTTCTGAACAGTTTTGGCATCTCACTTTATCCTTTGAAGTTCAGAATGATTGGCATCCATAGGAACTCAAAATTTAGATAGTGTTATTGATTCTCCTAGTTCAGTATGTTGGCCGTGACCCTAAGCATTTTGTTTTCCAGTATTACCACCGGATACATAAATGCCACAGACACATAACTAGGTGAACCTTTTCAGATTGTGACTTAGCTTTGCTAGAGTCCCCAGTTAGAGGTGCCCAGAGCTCTTAAGCACACTCTTTTTTCTTTGGACCACGACTTTAACCGCTCAGTCTCAAGCTTTTCACTTGACACCTTCACGCCATAAGCACATGGTTAGGGACAACTTAGTTTAGCCGCTTAGGCCAGAATTTTATTCCTTTGGGCCCTCCTATCCATTAATGCTCAAAGCCTTGGATCCTTTTTACCCTTGCCTTTTGGTTTAAAGGGTTATTGGCTTTTTCTGCTTGCTTTTTCTTTTTCTTTCTTTATTTTCGCAAGCTTTTGTTTTTCACTACTTTTTCTTGCTTCAAGAATCAATTTTATGGTTTTTCAAATTATCAATAACATTTCTCTTTTTTTCATTATTCTTTCAAGAGCCAACAATTTTAACATTCATAAACTTTACTATAAAAAATATGCATTGTTCAAGCATTCATTCAGAAAATAAAAAGTATTGCCACCACATCAAAATAATTAAGCTAATTCAAGATAATTTTCAAAATTATGCACTTCTTGTTGTTTTGTAAATAAAACATTTTTCATTTAAGAAAGGTGAGGGATTCCTGGAATCATTCATAGCTTTAAGACATAGACACTAAACACTAATGATCATGTAATGAAGACACAAACATAGACAAAATATAAAGCATAGAAAACGAAAAACAGAAAAAAAAGAACAAGGGAATTAAAGAACGGGTCCACCTTAGTGACGGCGGCTAGTTCTTCCTCTTGAAGATCCTATGAAGTGCTTGAGCTCCTCTATGTCTCTTCCTTGCCTTTGTTGCTCCTCTCTCATGGCCTTTTGGTCCTCTCTGATTTCATGGAGGATGATGGAGTGCTCTTGGTGCTCCACTTTTAGTTGCTCCATGTTGAAACTCAATTCTCCTAAAGATGTGTTAAGTTGCTCCCAATAGTTGTGTGGAGGGAAATGCATCCCTTGAGGCATCTCAGGGATTTCTTGATGAGGAATTTTCTCATGCTCTTGTTGAGATCCATGAGTGGGCTCTCTTGCTTGCTCCATCCTCTTTTTAGTGATGGGCTTGTCCCCTTCAATGAGGATATCTTCCTCTATGACAACTCCAGCTGAATTGCATAGGTGACAGATAAGATGAGGAAAGGCTAACCTTGCCAAAGTGGAGGGTTTGTCAGCCACCTTGTATATTTCTAGAGATATGATCTCATGAACTTCTACTTCCTCCCCAATCATGATACTATGGATCATGATAGCCCGATCAATAGTTACTTCGGATCAGTTGCTAGTAGGAATGATAGAGCGTTGAATGAACTCTAACCATCTCCTAGCCACGGGTTTGAGGTCAGGCCTTCTTAATTGAACCGGCTTGCCTCTTGAGTCTCTCTTCCATTGTGCTCCTTCCACATAGATGTCCATGAGGACTTGGTCCAACCTTTGATCAAAGTTGACTCTTCTAGTGAAAGGATGATAATCTGCTCTCATTATTGGCAAGTTGAATGCCAACCTTACAATTTCTGGACTGAAATTCAAGTATTTCCCCCGAACCATTGTGAGCCAATTCTTTGGGTTCGGGTTCACACTTTGATCATGGTTCTTAGTGATCCATACATTAGCATAGAACTCTTGAACCATTAAGATTCTGACTTGTTGGATGAGGTTGGTGAGAGTTTCCCAACCTCTTCTTCGAACCTCACGTCGGATCTCTGGATATTCACTCTTTTTTAGCATGAAGGGGACCTCGGGGATCATCTTTTTTTTTGCCACAACTTCATAGAAGTGGTCTTGATGGACTTTTGAGATAAATCTCTCCATCTCTCATGACTCAAAGGTGGAAGCAACTGGCTTCCCTTTCCTCTTTCTAGAGGTTTCTCATGCCTTAGGTGCCATTAATGGTTATGAAAAAACAAAAGCAGAGCTTTTTCCCACATCAAACTTAAAAGGTTTGCTCATTCCCGAGCAAAAGAAGAAAGAAATGGGGAGAAGAAGAAGAAATGGAGAAGATGGAGGGGTGTTTTGAATTCGGCCAAGGGAGTTTAAGTGTGTATGATGTGTGAAAATGAAGGTGGTAAGGAGGGGTATTTATAGGGTAAGAGAGAGGGGGGAGGGGAATTCGTGTAAGATAGGGTTGGGTTTGGGAGGGAAATGTTTTGAATTTGATTGGTGAGGTAGGTGGGTTGTATGATGTGTTGTGGGGAATAGTGGATGGATATGAGTGGTGAAGAGATTATAGAGAAGAGAGTAGGATTTGATAGTGAATGATGTTTGGGAAAGAGTGTTATGAAAAGGTGTGAAAAGGAAAGAATGAGAGGTGGGGTAGGTGGGGATCCTGTGGGGTCTACAGATCCTGAGGTATCAAGGAATTCTGATCCCTGCACCTTTCTGGCATGTAACGCCATCTCTGCTACCTCTCCTGGCGTTAAACGCCAGGCTGATGCCCTTTTCAGGCGTTTAACGCCAAGCAGACACCCTTTTCTAGCGTTAAACGCCAATCTGTCTGCCAATTCTGACATTTAATGCCAGCCAGACAGCCACTCAGCCAGACACCCTTTTCTGGCGTTAAACGCCAGTCTGTCTGCCAATTCTGGCGTTTAACACCCAGAATACTGTCAGACTGGGCGTTAAATGCCCATTCTGCTATCCTTACTGGCGTTTAAACGCCAGTAAGCCTGTCCTCCAGGGTGTGCTATTTTTGATGCTTTTTTGATTCTGCTTTAATTATGCAGTTGTTTTTATGACTCCACATGATCATCAACCTAAAGAAAACATAACATGGCAATGAAAAACAAATAAATATAATTAAATAACATTGGGTTGCCTCCCAACAAGTGCTTCTTTAATGTCAATAGCTTGACAGTGAGCTCTTAGAGATCCGCACAGAGACTTAGAGCTTAATGGTGGCCTCCCAACACCAAACTTAGAAGTTGAGTGTGGGGGCTCTGTTTGACTCTGTATTGAGAGAAGCTTTTCATGATTCCTCTCTATGGTTACAGAAGAAGATCTTTGCCTTAAACACAAGGTAGTCCTCATTTAATTGAAGGATTAACTCTCCTCTGTCCACATCAATCACAGCTTTTGCTATGGCTAGGAAGGGTCTTCCAAGGATGATGCATTCATCCTCTTCCTTCCCAGTGTCTAGGATTATGAAATCAGCAGGGATGTACATGCCTTCAACCTTCACTAAGACATCCTCTACAAGTTTATAAGCCTGTTTCCTTGATTTGTCTGCCAACTCTAGTGAGATTCTTACAGCTTGTACCTCAAAGATCCCTAGTTTCTCCATTACAGAGAGTGGCATGAGGTTTATTCCTGACCCCAGGTCACACAGAGCCTTCTCAAAGGTCATGGTGCCTATAGTACAAGGTATTAAGAACTTTCCAGGATTCGGTTTCTTCTGAGGTAATTTCAGTTGAACCAAAGCATTCAGTTCATTGATGAGCAATGGAGGTTCATCTTCCCAAGTCTCATTACCAAATAGCTTGGCATTTAGCTTTATGATTGCTCCTAGATACTGAGCAACTTGCTCTTCAACAATATCTTCATCCTCTTCAGAGGAAGAATACTCATCAGAGCTCATAAATGGCAAGAGTAAGTTCAGTGGAATCTCTATGGTCTCTATATGAGCCTCAGATTCCTTTGGTTCCTCATTAAGGAACTCCTTAGTGGTGAGTGGACGTCCATTGAGGTCTTCCTCACTAGAATTCACTGCCTTTCCCTCCTTTACAGGTTCGGCCATTTTGGGTATATTGATGTCCTTACACTCTCTCTTTGAATTTTCTTTCGTATTGCTTGGGAGAGTACTTAGAGGGATTTCAGTGACTCTTTTACTCAGCTGACCCACTTGTGCCTCCAAATTTCTGATGGAGGACCTTGTTTCAGTCATGAAATTGAGAGTGGTTTTAGATAGATCAGAGACTATGGTTGCTAAGTCAGAGAGGCTCTACTTAGAATTCTCTGTCTGTTGCTGAGAAGATGATGGAAAAGGCTCGCTATTGCCAAACCTATTTCTCCCACCATTATTATTATTGAAGCCTTGTTGAGGCTTCTGTTGGTCCTTCCATGAGATATTAGAATGATTCCTCCATGAAGGATTGTAAGTGTTTCCATAGAATTCTCCCATGTAATTCACTTCTTTCATTCCAGGATTCTCAGGGTCATAAGCTTCTCCTTCAGAGGAGGCTTCTTTAGTACTGCCAGATGCAGCTTGCAATCCAGTCAGATTCTGAGAAATCATATTAACTTGCTGAGTTAATATTTTATTCTGAGCCAATATGGCATTCAGAGTATCAATCTCAAGAACTCCTTTCTTCTGAGTCATCCCATTATTCGCAGAATTTCTTTCAGAAGTGTACATAAACTGGTTATTTACAACCATTTCAATGAGTTCTTGGACTTCTGCAGGCGTCTTCTTCATATGAAGAGATCCACCAGCAGAGTGGTCCAATGACATCTTGGATAATTCAGACAGACCATCATAGAATATACATAAGATGCTCCATTTTGAAAGCATGTCAGAAGGACACCTTCTGATCAATTGCTTGTATCTTTCCCAAGCTTCATAGAGGGATTCACCTTCCTTTTGTCTGAAGGTTTGGACTTCCACTTTAAGCTTACTCAACTTTTGAGGTGGAAAAAATTTGGCCAAGAAAGCATTGACTAACTTTTCCCAAGAGTTCAGGTTTTCTTTAGGTTGTAAGTCCAACCATGTCCTAGCTCTGTCTCTTACAGCAAAAGGGAAAAGAATAAATCTATAGATCTCAGGATTAAACCCATTGGTCTTAACAGTGTCACAGATTTGCAAGAATTCAACTAAGAACTGATGAGGATCTTCCAATGGAAGTCCATAAAACTTGCAATTCTGCTGCATTAGAGAAACTAATTGAGGCTTAAGCTCAAAGTTGTTTGCTCCAATTGTAGGAATTGAGATGCTTCTTCCATAGAAGTCAGAAGTTGGTGCAGTAAAGTCACCAAGCATCTTCCTTGCATCTCCACCATTGTTATTGGGTTCGGCTGCCATGTCCTCTTCTTTTTCGAAAATTTCTATAAGGTCTTCTCCAGAGAGTTGTGCTTTAGCTTCTCTTAGCTTCCTCTTCAAAGTCTTTTCATGTTCAGGATTAGCTTCAACAAGGATGTCTTTATCCTGTTCCTGCTCATATGAAAAGAAGAGAACAGAAAAGAAGAGGAATCCTCTATGTCACAGTATAGAGATTCCTTTATGTGAGTAGAAGAATAGAAGAATGAGGTAGAGAGAGAATAAGAAGAATTCGAACACAGAGAGAGGAGAGGTTCGAATTATGAGTAGAAGGGAAGTGTTAGTAAATAGATAAAAATAGAAAGAGATGAGAGAGGGAGTATCGAATATTAATTTAAAAGAAAAGAAAAATATTTTTGTTTTATTTTAATTAATAGTTAGAATTCGAATTATTAGAAGAAATAAAATTAAAATTAGAATTTAAACAATTAGTTAATTAAAAAGAATTTTGAAAAGTTATTAGTGGTTTCAAAAACTAGAAAGAGAGAGAAAAGTAGTTAGGTGGTTTGAAAAAGATAAGAATAGTAATCTTTTTAAAATTAAAACAAACAAGTCAAGTAGTTAATTGAAAAAGATTTAAAAATTTTGAAAAGATAAAAGTTAGAAAAGATTTTGAAATTAGAATTTTGAAAAAGATATGATTTGAAATTTATTTTGAAAAAGATTGAAAAGGAAATTAAAAAGATTTGATTTCAAAATTAAAGTTGATGACTTGGCTAACAAGAAACTAAAATATATGATTCTAGAATTTAAAGATTGAATTTTTCTTAACAGGAAAGTAACAAACTTGAAATTTTTGAATCAAACATTAAATGTTAGCAATAATTTCGAAAATATGAAGTAAAAATAAGAAAAAGATTTTGAAAATTTGTTTAAAGATTTTCAAAAACATTAAAAGAAAAAATGAAAAAGATTTTGAAAAATTTTAAGATAGAATTCGAAAATGTTAAAAGAAAAATGAAAAAGATTTGATTTTTGAAAAGATTTGAAAAGATAGAATTTTTAAATTGAAATTTCGACTTGACTAACAAGAAACAACTAAATTTTTAAAAATCTTTGACTAAGTCAACCCAAAATTTTGAAATTTATGAGTAAAATAAGGAAATATATTATTTTTGATTTTTTTGAATTAATGAAGAAAGAGAAAAACAACAAAATGAAACAAAACATAAAATTTAAGATAAAAATAAATAATGCATGCAAGAACACTTTGAATGTCAAGATGAACACCAAGAACACTTTGAAGATCATGATGAACATCAAGAACATATTTTTGAAATTTTTAAGAAAAGAAACACATGCAAGACACCAAACTTAAAATTTTTAAACTTTAGACACTAATAATTTGAAAATGCATATGAAAACAACAAAAACAAAACAAAAAATTAAAGATCAACAAGAAAAATCATCACAATAACTTGAAGATCATGAAGAACATTATGCATGAATTTTCGAAATTTAAGGGAAATTAAAACATGCAATTGACACCAAACTAAAATTTGACACTAGACTCAAACAGGAACATAAAAATTTTTAGTTTCATGATTTTATTAAATTTTTTTTTGTATTTTTCGAAAAAAAAATTTTTGGAAATAGAAAATGAAGAATTCAAAATTTTAATAAGAATTCCAGGATCATGTAATGTAGTCTAAAGCTCCGGTCCAAAAGAATTAGACATGGCCAAATGGCCATCCAAGCTTTAGCACAGAATTTTAAATGAGAATCCAAAGCTCATGTAATGTTATTCTAAAGCTTCGGTCCAAAGTATTAGACATGGCCAAATGGCCAGCCAAGCTTTAACATAACACAAACAAGCATGTCCTTTCTACAATGAAAGTGGAAGCCTCAGTCCAAAATATTAGACATAGCTTAACAGCCAGCCAGGTTTCAACATATCTCATGAAACTCTAGAATTCATTCTTAAAAATTTTTGAATGATTTTTTTTTTCAAAAACACAAATTTTTTTTCGAAAATAAACATTAAAAGCTTAAACATAAATAAAATTACCCAATCTAAGCAACAAGATGAACATCAGTGTTCAACTCGAACAATCCCGCAACGGCGCCAAAACTGGTGCATGAAATTGTGATTACACTTTTCACAACTCGCACAACAACCAGTAAGTGCACTGGGTCGTCCAGTAATACCTTACGTGAGTAAGGGTCGATCCCACAGAGATTGTCGGCTTAAAGTAAGCTATGGTCATCTTGTAAAATCTTAGTCAAGTGGATTCAAATGGTTATGAAGTTTTGATAATTAAAAGATAAATAAACATAAAATAAATAAATACTTATGTAATTCATTGGCGAAATTTCAGATAAGCGTTTGGAGATGCTTTGTTGCTTCTGAACCTCTACTTTCCTATTGTCTTCTTCCATCATGCGTGCTCCCTTCCATGGCAAGCTGTATGATCCCTCGATGAAAAATACCAGGTCAATCTTGCACGTAATCACTGTGGATTTCTCGTCTCGGATGAAAAATACCAGGCACAGCTCCGCAAGCTAATCATCTGTCGGTTCTTCCAGCGTCGAATAGGATCTCTCTATCCTTTTGCACACTGTCACTGTGCCCAACATTCGCAAGTTTGAAGCTCGTCACAGTCATCCCTTCCCAATCCTACTCGGAATACATAGACAAGGTTAGACTTTCCAGATCTCAAGAATCTGCCAATTGGTTCTAGCCTATACCACGAAGTTCTAATCACGGATTTGGATGCTTTGTTGTCAGGAGAGATGATGCAAATCTGAATTATAGACCAAGAGAATATACTCCGGCTATCGTCCAATGACTACATTGAACTCATGTAGACCCATGTGGTGTCAGCACGCGGATCTTGGCTAAGCGAGTAACGAAGATAGTGGTGATTGTCAGGTTACCCCTTCATTCTAATTAACTGAATTAAGTACAAGAGTATATCTTGGAGGAAGTAGGCGTGAATTGAAATAAAAATAATAGTACTTGAATTAATTCATGAAGAACAGCAGAGCTCCTCACCTTATCTATGAGGTGTAGAAACTCCGCCGTAGAAAATACATAAGAAAAAGAGTTTAGCATGGCCGTGAGCTAGTCTCCAACATGAACAATGATTCCAAAGATGATAGTATGATAAAATCACCAAAAGATTCGAATACAATAGAAAAAGTGCTATTATACTAAACTATTACTAGGATTACAGAAAGTAAGTAACTAGGCAGATAGTGCAAAATCCACTCCGGGGCCACTTGGTGTGTTGGCTGAGCATTGAAGCTTCATGTGCAGCCATTCTTGGAGTAAACGCCAGCTTGGGTGCCAGTTGGGCGTTTACTCTAGTTTTGTGCATTCTGGGTTTTACGCCAGAAAAGGTCTCTGGCTGGGTTAACACCAGTTTAGGCATCTAACCAGAAATATGACTAATATTGCGTGAAAGCCCAAGATGTCTAGTTTCCAACGCAATTGAGAGCATGCCATTGTGCTTCTGTAACTCCAAAAATCCACTTCGAGTGCAGGAGGGTCAGAATCCAACAGCCATTGCAGTCCTTCTTCAGCCTCTGAATCGACTTTTGCCAGATCCCTCAATTTCAGCCAGAAAATACCTAAAATCCAGAAAAACAACACAGCTCATAGGAAAGTCCAGAAATGTGATTTTTGCATAAAAACTAATAAAAAATAATAAAAAGTAACTAAAACATATTAAAAACTATGTAAAAACAATGCCAAAAAGTGTATAAATTATCCGTTCATCACGTACGCGTCGATTAAAATAGCGCGATCCACACGTACGCGTGATGCACGCATACGTGTCGCATGCGACGCACAACTAAAACACCTCAGCATCTGATTTCACATCTTCCACCCTCAAATCCTAATTCTTTTCCATCCTTATTATTTCTTCTTTCTTCTTCCTTTTTTTTCTTACTTTCTATTACTTTTTTCCTTCCTTCTCCATCTTCTTCATCAAGGTTCTTTCTTCTTCCTCTTTTACTCTCTCATTCTTACTTTAATTATGTTTCCTTCTTCTTTTTCTTTACTTTCATTATCTATGGTTTCTTTTTTCTTTCTTCTTCCATGCATTTTTATGTTGGTGTTGGAATTTTATTTGGGTCTTACCTTACTATAATGAAGCTTGTGGATATTATGAGGAGTGATTTGACAATTAATATTTTAGTTTGGCTCTCCTATACATTTGGATTACATTATTTTCATTCCTATTATACCTTGCACACCACGTGTTTGTGAAAAGCTTTTATGGCACTTTGAATTCTATTTTCTTTTACTTCTTATACGTTAATGCCTCTTTTTCACCCCACTTGGATTCCACATGTATTGAGATTATTATTCACAATTGTCATCATTACATATGCTCTTTTATTTGGCACATTTATACTTGATGCTGAGTTATGCTTCTCATGCCTAGTACTTGCATGCTTTAACCTCGTGCATCTAATTAATATGACTTGCCTTCTTGTTCTTAATTGATGTCTTACCTACATGTGTAGCTACCATGTAGTTGGCTATCATCTTTCCTTTGCATTCATTATCACTTGGTATTTTCTCCCTACCGTCTTAGTTATATATATTTAAATATTCTTCCTTTCTTTCTTCTTTAGACATTGGTACAAGAAAGGAAAAGAGAAGGCCAACTGTCAAGACACCAGCAAAGAGAGTGATGCTAGGGCATCATGGCTAGTTTTACTAGCCATTTTTTGTATGTTTTAGGTTGGTTTCATGCATTTTCTTAAGAAATAAGAAAGTATTTGGTTGAAAATGCATTCATACCATGATTCAAGCAAACATTGTAATTTTTGAATGATTTTATGAGAATTATGCATGAATTGAATGATAAAATAGATGATGCATGATCTCATGATTAAGAGCAAGACTTTGATGTACTTTGTTTGATTGATTTCAGGAACAAGAAGAGAGAAGAGCCACGTAGTGCTACGTAATCACTAACGGCCATTAAGGGAAAGGAAAGCTGAAAGTTAGTGAGAACGTTAACGCCACTAACGTTACGAAGGGCAAGAAGACCCACGTTAGTTTCCACGTTAGTACATTAACATGGAGATAAGTGGAAAAAAAGAGAAGCCCACGTAGTGAAAAGTTATGGCATCACTTGAAGAGGAAGCATGGAAGTTATGGTAAAAGTAAAACCACTACGTTAGCGAAGGCAAAGACCCATGTTAGTTTCTATTTAGTTACATTACGTGGGAACTAATGTAAAAGAAAGGGAAACTCAACCTATGGAAAAGTGAAGCCACTACTTTACGAAGCAAAGAAGGCCTACATTAGTGGCACGTTAGTTAACTACGTGGCAAAAAATCTCACCTGGCAGCCTGCCAGCCTTCTTCAAACAAGAATAACTTGAGCCACAAAGCTCCAAATGAGTGATTCCAGTGGCATGGAAAGTAGGAATCTAGAGCTTTCCAAGCATATATGGCACTACATGGTAAACACTAATTTGAGGGAGAAAACTTGCCCCGAAAGTGTAAAGATGAATATGGTATCAACTGTAGTATGCCAGCTGACCTCCACCTCCCAAGAAGTGTACTCGAGTTGTAGAGCTCCAAATGAGCCTCCAAAGGCATTGGAAGTAGACGTCCAGGCTGTCCAAAAATAGTAATAGTAAGGGGTGCACATTAATTGAGCTCCAGATCTGCAATATATCCCCTGAAGCGGACGTTATTGGCACTCACTTTTTTCAATAACGCCAGCGACTTGCCAGCACCTGTCCACTTCAAAGAAGGCATAACTTGTGTTAAGAGTCAATTGAGTATTCCAATGCTTAGAAGCTGAATTCAGAGCTTCCACGATATATAATATTATAGTAGGCATGAAATTGGAGACAAAGAGAGGCATCTTTTAAGCCCCAAAAATACCAATTGGGTAGCAGTGTGAGTTAGCCACTCTAACTTCAGCACTAACGCCACACTTGTAGCGTTAGTGTGGCTAACGGTAGCACTAACGATTAGCACCTAGACCTCAATTTGATTCACTTCCCTTTCAAGGACCACACCAACCACAAGGAAGCAAGCCCACAAGTGTTAACCAATCAAGGTCACAAGAAGCATCTAGAATAGGAATTTCATTTAATTGTAATTTACTTTTAGTTTCATTTCATTTTTAATTTAGGAGAGCCCTATATAAAGGCTTAGTTTTAACATTCAATTCATTCGGGATTGGAGGGGGGATTCTGTATTGGGGTCTTCGGACTCCCTCCCCTCACACACTTTTCTTTCTTTTTCTTTCCCTTAGTAGTAGTTATTTTATAGTTTGTAATTTTCCAATTATGAAGTTGAAGTCTAAATTTCAGTTTTAATCTTCATCTTTATTTTTCTGCACTTCTTTTCTTCTCTGTTGAATAGATCATGAACAACTAACTCTTTTCATTGGGTTAGAGAGCTCTGTTGAATTCAATGGATTAAATTGTTTTCATCATGCATCTTCCTCTTTTCTTTTCTTCTTGATTTTACTAGAAAGCTTTCATTCTTCATCCAATTGGTTAGCTATCTTGGAAGAGAAGCTCTCCATAATTGGATCTCCTCAGAACCTTAGAAGATGAATGAGGAGATCATGCTAGAAATGCTTTCTCATGCTGGACAAATTGGGGTTTGGATGGATATAGTACATATAATCCTACCAACACTTGATTTGGAATGCATGTGATAAATCAGTGACCAACTTCATCTCTTCCCATGAGAATTAAATCAAGGAATTGGGAATTGTTCAAGCTAGAGAGATTCAGATGCCAAGAATGGATCCAATCATAAGATGCCAGATCAATGAATGACATGATTAGAAGAGATGAAAGCAATTGATTGGAGATTGAAATATCTTTCTATCCCAATGCTTTCTTTTCTTTTACTTTTAGTTATTTACTTCTTGTATTTACATTCCAGTCATTTACTTTCCTGCACTTTACATTTTTTGCACTTTAATTTCTTATAATTTACTTTTCTTGCCATTTTACTTTTCTGCACTTTATTGCTTTCCTTTCTTTTCTGTCAATTTACAATTCCTGCTGCTTATCACTTCAATCTGGATCGTCTGACTAGGATAATTAATCAACTATTGATTGCTTAATCCGTTAATCTCTGTGGATTTGACCTCACTCTTTTGTGAGTTATTACTTGACGACAATTCGGTATACTTGCCGAAGGGAGATTTGTTGAGAGACAAGTTTTCGTGCATCAAGTTTATGGTGCCATTGCCGGGGATTAATTGTGATTAACAACTACCAGTTGATTGATTTACTAGATTAGACACTTTTCTTTTGTCTTTGTTTTCTTTTGTTTCTATTTTCTTT